>NC_134353.1:176863891-177463891 GCF_048569485.1 Anomaloglossus baeobatrachus
ATAGTTCTAGATACGTTCGAGAACGGTTCTAGCAGCAAAAAGACCAGCTAATTACTAGCTGGCTTTCCGCTGTAATAGTGTAAGTCACTCTGTGACTCACACTATTATGAAATTTCAGTGTATAGTGTGCGGGAACAGCGCATTCATATCACTGCTGTATGGATAATGGCGATCGCCATTTTTTTTTCCTTGTCTTCCTTCCCTAAGTGCGCGCGTGTAGTGGGGTGGGCCATTATGTCAGCCAATCCCAGACACACACACAGCGAAGTGGACTTTTAGCCAGAGAAGCAACGGCATGTGTGATAGGATGTCCATGTCACATGTCCCTGCATTATAAAAATGGACATTTTCCTCCAGCACGCCATTATCTGCCTTCTGCGTCCTTGGTGTCAGTCACCTCTGGCATAGCGCCTATCTTCGATACTGCTGTGTACGCTCTATACACAGCGCTGCACAGAATAGGGATATCACTTTCTATCAGTCCTTTTAAGGGGTAATACCGGCAGGGTCAGAGCCATAGGTGACAGGTCCGTGAAAACAGAGTTTAACAGCTACACAAGATTTCCTCGCTGCATTTTCCCATTAGGAGGGATAAAAAGGCAGGCTTCCTTTCCTCTACCCAGAGACCCACAACCCTGCCACTGTACCCTCCTGCCCTTTGCACACTCAAACTCATTGTTACTAAGCCATTATACTAGCAAACACTGAGTGAACTTAGTGGCATCCTAAACGTGGCTGTTGGACTTCTGTATTGTCCAACTAGTGCAAAGATATTTGCAGCACGTCTGCCTGCATTGCACACTCAAACTCATTGTTACTAAGCCATTATACTAGCAAACACTGAGTGAACTTAGTGGCATCCTAAACGTGGCTGTTGGACTTCTGTATCGTCCCACTAGTGCAAAGATATTTGCAGCACGTCTGCCTGCATTGCACACTCAAACTCATTGTTACTAAGCCATTATACTAGCAAACACTGAGTGAACTTAGTGGCATCCTAAAAGTGGCTGTTGGACTTCTGTATTGTCCCACTAGTGCAAAGATATTTGCAGCACGTCTGCCTGCATTGCACACTCAAACTCATTGTTACTAAGCCATTATACTAGCAAACACTGAGTTAACTTAGTGGCATCCTAAAAGTGGCTGTTAAACTTCTGTATTGTCCCACTAGTGCAAAGATATTTGCAGCACGTCTGCCTGCATTGCACACTCAAACTCATTGTTACTAAGCCATTATACTAGCAAACACTGAGTGAACTTAGTGGCATTCTAAACGTGGCTGTTGGACTTCTGTATTGTCCCACTAGTGCAAAGATATTTGCAGCACGTCTGCCTGCATTGCACACTCAAACTCATTGTTACTAAGCCATTATACTAGCAAACACTGAGTTAACTTAGTGGCATCCTAAACGTGGCTGTTGGACTTCTGTATTGTCCCACTAGTGCAAAGATATTTGCAGCACGTCTGCCTGCATTGCACACTCAAACTCATTGTTACTAAGCCATTATACTAGCAAACACTGCTGCCAGTTTAAGGGCCGTAGTTGCATTGTCAGGGATAATTATTGTTGTTTATTCTGCTATTAATAAAGCTAGACCACCGCTGAAATCTACATCACCTCTCAATTTTTGCTACCACATTTTAAGTGCACAATCTTGTCGCTATCAAAATGAGTTGCAAAACGACAGATGCTGGTGGAAAGGGGAAGAGGCGTGTTGGAAAAGGAAAAAAGGGTTTGTCCGTGGGGAAGGTGGCAAAGCTCCATTAACATCTGCTGAAGATAGACCATCTTCCAGCAAAAGTAAGATGTCTACTACTTACTGTGGACAATCCAATGTGCTCCCTTTTTTACGGACATGAACAACTGGAACAAAGGTAGATGATGGCCAAAAAAGTAAAATGCTTGAATGGATCTCAAGTGGTCCAACAAGTGCCCTCTCCGCCACCTCAACTACCGCATCCAAAAAACACCAGTCCTCTGAGTTGTCATCCCAATCAAACTTGCTTTCTCCCAGCTCTGAAATCTCCCTCCGCCCTGCACAGTATGTTGGAACTGAGATGGCTGAGTCTGCAGAGCAGTTCAGTCACACTATAGCCTGGGAATCAGAGGTCTGCTCCCAAGCTACAATGAGTACAGACCAGGAAATGGTCTGCAGTGATGCCCAGAACCTTTGTGACTCGGATTCAGGCCGTGAGGACCAAGATTCTGAGCATAATGTTGACCCTTTTTCACAAACTGTAACACCTGTTGTTATAGACAATGAGGAACATACTGATGAAGATGAGACGCAGATACCAGATTGGGATGACAACTTAAATATTTGGTCAGGGCAAGAAGAGGCTCGGTCTGAGGGTGAGGGGAGTGCAAACACAACAATTGATGAGGAAGTTCTAGATCCCACCTACTGTCAACCCACAGTCAGGCCCTCGAGGAGGTCAACAGAGACGGTGGAGGAGGATGCAACTGACGACGAAGTTACCTTGCGCCTTCCTGGACAGAGTAGGAGTACTGGTAGCACGTCTACAACTGCATCCTCAGCCACCACTGTGCCTCTGAGCACTAGTCGGGGTGGATCAGCAGGTCGCATGCCTTCTAAGCCTTGCCTAGCCTGGTCCTTTTTTGACATAGCAAAAGATCGCCCAAATTATGTGATCTGTAAAATTTGTCGTGATTCTGTTAGTAGAGGGCAAAACCTCAGCAGTTTGACAAATTTTTCCATGAATCGTCACATTAATAAATATCATATGTCCCAGTGGGAAGCTCACCGTGCTGCAATGCGGCCTAGCGGAGCGAACCATCCACCGCCTGCCCCTTCTAGTGCATTCGCGCGCTCTTCATCTTCTAGGACTGTGGGGACAGCTGTCACACCTGGTTATCCACGCACAACTTCCACCACTGTAACCGCAACAGGCAGTTTGCTTGGTAGGTCGTCAGTTGGTTTGGAAGGGGAAACAAGTACGTGTGTACAGCTCTCTCAGACATCGATAGCACCAACGTTGGATGAAGGCGACATCATGTCTACGCCTGCACTTTCCTCACAAAGGTGCATTTTTCCAGGGACACCCTACTCAACACCGTCTACACACAGCAGCCAGATCTCTGTCCCTCAGATGTGGACAAATAAAAGGCCATTTCCTGCGACCCATGACAAAGCTAAGAGGTTGACTTTATCCCTCTGTAAGCTCTTGGCTACCGAAATGCTGCCTTTCCGCCTGGTGGACACACAGGATTTTAGAGACCTTATGTCTGTCGCTGTGCCCCAGTACCAGATGCCCAGTTGCCACTACTTCTCTAAGAAAGGTGTGCCCGCGCTACACCAGCATGTCGTACACAACATCACCGCTTCCTTGAGAAACTCTGTGTGTGAATGGGTGCATTTAACCACCGATACTTGGACCAGTAAACATGGACAGGGACGTTACATGTCGCTGACTGGGCACTGGGTAACTATGGTGATAGATGGTGAAGGGTCTGCTGCACAAGTCTTGCCGTCCCCACAACTTGGGTGTCATTCCTCTGTCTGTCCAAATTCCGCCACTGCTTCTGCCTCCTTCACCTCATCTGGTTCCTCCACCTCAGCCCCAAGCCTGCCTGGTCAGGCCACCAGCGTTCGCACTGCGCAGAAGAAATCACGCACCCCTCATTACTATGCTGGCAGCAGAGCACAATGGCATCAGGCGGTCTTTAGCTTGACATGTCTTGGAAATAGGAGTCACACAGCGGCTGAGTTGTGGGCAGCTCTGGAGACTGAGTTTAATAAATGGTTGTCTCCACTCAACCTGCAGCCTGGTAAGGCCATGTGTGACAATGCTGCAAACCTGGGTGCGGCCCTTCGCCTGGGCAAGGTGACACACGTGCCTTGTATGGCTCACGTGTTGAACCTTGTTGTCCAGCAATTTTTAACACACTATCCCGGCCTAGATGGCCTTCTGACCAGGGCACAAAAACTGTCTGCTCACTTTCGCCGTTCAACCGCTGCAGCTGAGCGACTTTCATCGCTCCAGAAGTCTTTCGGCCTGCCAGTTCATCGCCTGAAATGCGATGTGCAGACACGCTGGAATTCGACTCTCCACATGTTACTGCGACTGTGTCAGCACCGCCAAGCCCTGGGGCAATACGTCATGACGTATAGCCTGGGCCAACGCGATGCAGAGGTGGGGCAGATCACCCTGATGGAGTGGTCTCAGATCAAGGACCTATGCACCATTCTGCACAGTTTCGACATGGCGACGAATATGTTTAGCGCTGACAATGCCATTATCAGCATGACAATTCCAGTCATTTACATGCTGGAGCACACGCTAAACACTATTCGGAGTCAGGGGGTGAGACAACAGGAAGGGGAGGAACTACAGGAGGATTCATATGCGCAAGGGACAACAACATCACCAAGGTCCAGGCGTTCATCATCACCAACGCGGCAGGCATGGGAACATGGGCGACAGGGATCAACAAGGGCGCATGGTAGCAGAAGAAATGTTGAGGAAGGTGCAAGAGAACATGAAGAAATGGAGGACGAACTGTCCATGGACATGGAAGACTCAGCGGATGAGGGAGACCTTGGTCAAATTTCAGTTGAAAGAGGTTGGGGGGAGATATCAGAGGAAGAAAGAACGGTTAGCACCTCTATGCCACAAACACAGCATGGACTTGGTCCGCATGGCTGCGCAACACACATGAGCGCCTTCTTGCTGCACTACCTCCAACATGACCCTCGTATTGTCAAAATTAGAAGTGATGATGACTACTGGCTTGCCACACTATTAGATCCCCGGTACAAGTCCAAATTTCGTGACATAATTCCAGCCATAGAAAGGGACGCACGTATGCAGGAGTATCAGCAGAAGCTGTTACTCGATCTTTGCTCGGCTTTTCCACCAAACAACCGTGCAGGTGCAGGGAGTGAATCTCCCAGTTGTAACTTGACAAACATGGGACGGTCTCGTCATCTTCAACAGTCTACCTGTACCAGTAGCACCGTATCTGGTGCTGATAACAGCAATTTTATGGAATCTTTTCATAATTTTTTTAGACCGTCCTTTGCAAGGCCACCAGAGACAACAAGTCTGACACATAGTCAATGGCTGGAGAGGTTGATACAGGAGTATCTCCAAATGAACATTGATGCCATGACTTTGCAAATGGAGCCTTGCTCATTTTGGGCTTCAAATCTTGGAAAATGGCCAGAGCTTTCAACTTACGCCTTGGTAATTTTGTCGTGTCCAGCTGCCAGCGTTGTCTCTGAACGTGTCTTCAGTGCTGCTGGGTGAGTGCTGACAGATAAGCGCACGCGTCTGTCTAGTGAAAATGCGGACAGACTAACGTTCATCAAAATGAACAAGTCATGGATCCACAAGGAATTTACTACCCCTCTGTCATCCTGGGGAGAGTAAATGCTTGAGGATTTGGAATGTGCTTGATGCAAATCAAAACATCCTGTTTGCAACTAGGGCACAAGTACTGCCACTGATGGGGTGTCTGTGTGGCCCAATTTTTGGAAAAAGGGGAGACACCGCTTGGAGTAACCCTTGCTTACATTGTTTTTAAAAATGATCCAATATGAACAGAGCTGGGATCAGGAAAGACTTTGCTACCTACCCCGGTGTCATCCTGGGGACGGTTAAGAATGGCGCATTTTTGAATGTGCTTGATGAAAATCTAGCTGTGAAGTTTACAACTGGTGCACAACTGCTGCCACTGAAGGGGTGGGTGTGTGTGGGGCCCAATTTTTGAAAAAAAAAGGGAGACTCCGCTTTGAGTAATCCTTGCTTGCTGTGTTTTTTAAAAGGAGCAAAGATGAACAAGTCATGATTCAGCAAAGACTTTGCTACCTAACCCGGGGTCATCCTGGGGACGGTTAAGTATGGCGTATTTTTGAATGTACTTGATGCAAATCAAAACATCCTGTTTGCAACTAGGGCACAAGTACTGCCACTGATGGGGTGTCTGTGTGGCCCAATTTTTGGAAAAAAGGGAGACTCCGCTTGGAGTAACCCTTGCTTGCTGTGTTTTTTAAAAGGAGCCAAGATGAACAAGTCATGGTTCAGCAAAGACTTTGCTACCTAACCCGGGGTCATCCTGGGAACGGTTAAGTATGGCGTATTTTTGAATGTGCTTGATGCAAATCTAGCTGTGAAGTGTACAACTAGGGCACAAGTGCTGCCACTGAATGGGTGGGTGTGTGTGGGGCCCAATTTTTGGAAAAAAAGGGAGACTCCACTTGGAGTAACCCTTGCTTACATTGTTTTTAAAATTGATCCAAGATGAACAGAGCTGGGATCAGGAAAGACTTTGCTACCTACCCCGGTGTCATCCTGGGGACGGTTAAGAATGACGTATTTTTGAATGTGCTTGATGCAAATCTACCTGTGAAGTGTACAACTGGGGCACAACTGCTGCCACTGAAGGGGTGTGTGTGTGTGGGGCCCAATTTTTGGAAAAAAAGGGAAACTCCGCTTGGATTAACCCTTGCTTACATTGTTTTTAAAAATGATCCAAGATCAACAGAGCTGGGATCAGGAAAGACTTTGCTACCTAACCCGGTGTCATCCTGGGGACGGTTAAGAATGGCGTATTTTTGAATGTGCTTCATGAAAATCTAGCTGTGAAGTGTACAACTGGGGCACAAGGGCTGCCACTGAAGGGGTGGGTGTGTGTGTGGCCCAATTTTTGGAAAAAAGGGAAAACTCCGCTTGGAGTCACCTTGTGGTATTTTACATGATTTTAGAATGGCGTGCCATGCCTATATCTGTGTCTCCTCCTCTATTTTCCTTGTCCAGCTCTTTTGTTTTCGCATGAGTATATGTCCTTGTCACTTTCCCATGTGTTTGTGTTGTGTTGTGAGTTGTTTGTCACCTTTTGGACACCTTTGAGGGTGTTTTCTAGGTGTTTTTATGTGTTTGTGATTGCCTGCCATTGTTTCCTATGCGGTTCGAGTTCGGTTCGTCGAACGTTCGACGAACTGAACTCGAACGAGACCTCCGTTCGACGAACCGAACTCGAGCCGAACCACGACCGGTTCGCTCATCTCTAGTGTCGACCCATAAAGACGAATAGCTTTTTTGCAGAAAGAAGAGACTCACAATAATTGAGCTTAAAATAAGGTTGTTTTTCCTGAATATCCTTGTTTCTCATCATTTGGTCAGAATATTGATCCTCTGGATTGCTCTGTCAGCCACTTTGAACCAGGCTGCATAACAAGCAGCATTTTCTTGTTTTGTATCTTTGGTATATCAGTGGTCTTCGTTTTCATGATTACTGTATGTTTTACCTTTTTAGCCTATTTTTTTCTTTTCCAAAAGCAAGAGATTAGCCATAAGATTAGAGGGTTGATTGCAAGTAATTGCATTGCTGTTTTCTGTCTTAGCGTATCAGTTTTTCCTATGTATTGTGTACAATATAAAGTTTTGAGAAAAAGCCTTAACCTTTGGCTTTTATTGCTGTCAGTCACTGACATCCAGATTCCAATGATATAATTCCCTAAAGCTAAAAAAGACATCGAGTTGTTATTAACCTGACAATTTTTGCTCTACAAATAAATACCAATATGTTATGTGTCAGGATATGAATTATCTGACATGGACCATAGTGGGTTCATGTGTCTTAGCATGATAGAATAATGTCAGAATTGTTACAAAATATATCTTTAAGTTGGGCAGCATGTTTCACAATATCCTATTTCCAAGTAACAACTGAATAAAAAGCAGTGCATTTCTATATTTTCTAAATGTTATAGTATGAGTTATATTTTCTAGAAGAACTTTGTTTTAACCTGAACTTATAATGTGGCAACTAGTAATTCACAATATACCCTTTAGGCTATGTCCGCACTTTGTGTCATCCTAGTTGCAGTTCTAAACGCATCCTCTGGCAGAAATTGCTTTTGCCAAAATTGCTTTTGAGTACAGAATTGCGGTAAATACGCGTGTGTTTTTACCGCATTTTAGCTGCGTTTTTAGTGCTTTTTACATGCTTTTCCATTGCGTTTAGACAGATGCGTTTTGAAGATAAAGACACTGCTAAATAAAGTTTTAACAGTTAAACACAATGAAAAAAGGGAAAAAAAGGAACACATAAAATTATTGAAATCATAACGAAAATAGTTATATTTCATATAATTATAGCGGTTTTATACTATTTATTGCTAAAATAGCAATAAAGTAATATTTTTCATTAATTTAATTGACGGACTGTGTGTGTGTAAAGGGACATATCTTTTCATCATTTTGAAGTCAGAGAAGCATGCGTTTATGTAGTCCAACATGCATTCTTTCTGCAGCTAAAAAGCATGTAAAACGCTGTAATTTTGATGTTGCTTGCTTTTTACAACTTCTCATTGACTTCAATGTTAGCAAAACGCAGCACAAATGGCAAAAACAATTGACATGCTGCTTCTTTGGACGCTGAGTTTTTGCCAAAAATATGCAAATTAAATGCAGCGTTTTGAACTGCAATGTGCGCACAAGAAATCCACTTTTCCCATAGACTTTGCTGGAAATTCAAAACGCATGCGTTTTAGCATGAAAACGCTGCAGTTCAAAACGCTGCAGAAAAGCAGGTGAAAATGCAAAGTGCGGACACAGCCTAACAGTTATATAGATCAATGATATAGAAGGGTTAAATGGTTTCTCTATTTCTTTATTAAAGATATTTTATTTCATTAGTAAGTATATCTGGTGGTAGTTCATAGTCATAGAGCCTTCGGAATAAGAGACAAGATCAAGAATTATTATTGTCTCTAAATGTTCTTCTTATCTTCTTCTTATCTCATATGCATGACTCTACATTTTTGTTTTGCTAAAACTTAAAGGTCATATGAGCAACTTGTAAAGTCCAGCTAGAAGCTTCATTTGCAATATCACATTGATCTGTAAATGGTATAAATAAAGTGTACTTTGGTTAAATAAACAGAAAATTGATCATGCCCACATGGATGCAGATCTTTTTCTCCGAGCGCTCGATCTTGATTAGGTCTGAAGAGGCCTAAATCAGAGGACCTCACTGGTGATCCCATAAGCTGACTTGTGACAAAACAGAACAGCTACAACAATCAAAAAATACCTTTAAAACCGATATAGGTTAAAAAAGGAATTGGGGTCTTTTTTCTTTAAAATTATTAATTTGTATTCACAAATCTTAGTTAAAAATACATAAGGTACATACTCATAAAGACTAGTATAAAAGGACAGGATCAAATACCCATGTTAGAGCAGCAGCAGTAAAACCAAAATTTACAACTCTACAGTATTAAGACCAAATCGCATATATTCCCATAAAGTAATAGCTTGCGAAAAAAATGATGCATAGAGTGCACAGTGCTTTATCTTCATAAATATTGCTATATAAATATAGTAAAAAGGCATGGAATAAAAATAGCTAATGCAAGTAAGGTGCTAGTAAAGTGCAAAATGTATTGCTAAAATCAATATACCTTGGAGATGGTCAGGATTGTTCAGTATGCCGCAAATATCCCGACGCGTGTTTCAGCGTGCTTTCTTCAGGGGATGCTGAGAGGGAATGGGACTAAGGGTTCTTAAATACCCTGTTTAATTTACTAGTGACCGTCCGTGATGGAGAACAGCTGCTAGTTCCGACTGCGGGGTTTTAGCGGCGCATGTATAACATGGCATCCATCACTATAAGTGATCACCGCCCGCCGGACATGAAGCACATGGCAAGCCGCGTCGTCACGGTAACAGACGATGCTGGATGTCAGCACTTCTATTCGCCGGCGGAAAGCGGAGATCAGTGAATGGAGCATGTGTATAATGCACACCCCCCGTGCTTTAAAAGGCAGCTTATTATAAGTTCGTACTCAAAAGTGGACTATATAATGAATATTTAAAAAGATATATAAATTGAAGTGTGTGAAAGATACTAAAAGGCCAGTGAATATTAAAAATGTGAAGAAGATATATAAATAGCATAATATCAAAGAAGAAAATCTGTATTATAATATAAAATGTGAAAAAAGTGTACAATAGCATTAATCTTAGTAATAGTTCATTTAAATATGATATAGATATATTATAATTTAACAATATGAAAGATTAGTGATAACAATAATATAATTACCAATAAATATAAGTGCTAATATATAAATTTTGTGACGTTTTACAAAAAATAAAAAATAAAAATAAATAAATATAATGTCCATGCTTATTTAAGGAGCCAAAAATGGTAAAAAGCTCCTTGCTGTCCTCAAATTACTATTCATGTCTTCTTTTTGTTCTATTTTTCTTTTTTTCTTTTCATTAATAGTTATGCTATTTCACTCTCATAACTCGAAATGCAAAAACAGCCAGAAATTCTGTTCAAAAACGGGTCTCCCAAAGAAAAACGGGCGGTGAGTAGATAAGATGATGAAATTAGATGAAATTAAAATCAATTAATTTTTATTCATAAAAAAGTGAACATTATAAATGCTAAAAAAAACCTTAAATAAATATAATTATACCCCCCCCTAAAAGAATATGTCTTATCCAGAACAATTTAATGGTGTGAATCATCCTATACCCACAAACACAAATGCGTATGTGCAGGCGCACAAACACGCACGCAACTCAATGCACATGCGTGCATGCACGCACGCAAACACGCACATGTCGAGCCTGTGCAATCTGTGAAATAATTTGCTCACTATAAGAATGCCCCATAACCAAAGTTTTCATTTAAGCCCCTAGGAGCGACACTATTTAGCCTGTAAATCCATTTATTTTCTGTATGGGCTAATATTTTTTTCAAACAGCCCCCTCTAACCCCCATGCTAACCTGATCAATTGCCCTTGCCTTAAGAAGTCTTGAATCAGAGTCACGGTGGTAAAAAAAAAGTGTTTAGCAATTGTTTTGAGTTGAGAGGGATCCTCAATTTCTTTCCCTTTGTCAATGTCCCTTATGTGTTCGCGTATGCGAATGCATAGCTCTCTACACGTGAGGCCAACATAAACCTTTTTGCAGGGCCACTCCACTACGTATATGACTCCTTTTGAGGAGCAATTCAAAAATTGTCTAATTTGAAAAGTTTGAGAAAAATCTGCGTTATGAAAATCCTTGCTTTTCATCATGTTAGGACATGTCCACAAGGGAAAAATCCTTTAGTCGACAACCAACTACTCTGTTTTTTACTCTTATTGGGATCAAAGTGTCTATGCACTAAAATGTCACGTAAATTCTTGGATCTACGAGCCATGATCTGTGGATGAGGGGGGAGACACTTATTTAAAATAGGATCGCTGAGTAGAATGGGCCAATGTTTCTTGATTATGGAGCTGAAATCCCTCCATTGTTTATTGTAATCAGCTATTAATCTAACTCCATTCTCAGGGGTTCTGGTTTTAATAGATGGTTTATAAAGGAGATTATTTCTATCCATTCTTTTTGCTCTATAATATGCCTCCCTAATTCTCTTTTTGCTATATTCCCTTTCCTCAAATCTTTGTTGTAAATTTTCAGAATGCTTTTCAAAAGATTGGTTAGTGGAACAGATTCTTCTGGCACGTATAAACTGTCTAGTAGGGATTCCTCTTATGGTAGCTGGGGGATGAGAGGAATCAGCCTTTAGAAGGGAATTGGTTGCAGTAGGCTTACGAAAAATCTCAGTGGAGATATCACCATTATCCAGAGTGGATATACCTATGTCCAGGAATTCAATCTTCCTTCCAAAATGGTAAGTGAGTTTCATGTTGATGGTATTACTATTGAGGTTCAGCATGAATTTCTCAAGGTCATGAATTGTGCCTTCCCAAATAAAAAGGACATCATCAATGTACCTTCATCCATTGATGCACCTGTTCACTGCCCGATATTGGTTCACTAATAAATATTTCCCTTTCCCATGCCCCCAAAAATAAGTTTGCATAGGAAGATGCACAGAAAGCACCCATGGCGGTACCTTGTTTTTGTAAGTATACCTGTTTATGAAAATAAAAGCAATTATGTGTCAGAATAAATTATAAAAGTAAAAGAATCAACTCCGACATGCCAGGGTCCATGTTGCTGTTATTAAGGAACCAGGCAATTGCTTTAAGGCCGTCGTGATGCCGTATGGGGGTGTAAGGAGCCTCAATGTCAGCCGTAACCAAGACCATGTTCTCGGTGAAATTTAATTGATCTAAATGTTGGGGGGCCATAGTGGTATCTCTCAAATAGGATGGCAAAGTATTGACTAAAGGTTTGAGAAAATGGTCTATTGTTTGGCAAATCACTTCATTGAGGTCATCATTACCCGATACGATGGGCCTGCCCGGGGGATCTTGTAAATTTGTGTGCACCTTGGGGATGATATAAAAAGTGGGAAGTTTAGGGTTTAATAGACGGAAATGTCTAACCATCCCCTCAGGGATTAATCCTGCTTCATATGCCTTTTGAAGAATATCCAATAATTCTGTCTTAAAAGATGGAAGAGGGTTTTGTGGTAATTTGGCGTATCAGTCCCTATCCTCTAAAAGGGTATGGGCTTGTTTCATGTATAAATGGTTAGGCCAAATTACCACATTGCCCCCCTTATCCGCCTGTTTGAAAACCACATCATCCCAATTTCTCAATTCTTTGAGGGCTTGTTGTTCCTCTTTCTTTAAATTATGTGACCAAGAGGGTTGTTTAGCTAGACTTTCTATATCTTTAGTGACCATATGGTAAAAATATCTACCGAAGGACAAATACTTAGTGAAGGGAATGTTTTAGATTTGTGAAACAAATGTATGGGAAATTCACTGACCTCAGTTGTAGGATCATTTTCATCAAGGAGGGATTGCAAAGTAGCCAAGGCTTCCAATTCCTCTCTAGTTTGGAATATATCATTAGATTTGAAATGCAGTTTTTTAAGGAGGACCTTCCTGGCAAAAAGGTAAGCATCCTTGATGGTTAGGAAGGGATCTAAAGAACGGGCAGGAGAAGAAGTTAGGCCCTTACTCAATAAATTATATTGTGCATCACTCAAAATATGCTCAGATAAATTTATCACCTTAGTATGTTCTCTCGGCTGTTTGTGTTTATTCATGTTTCTGGATTGGGGAAAATTTTTTTCTTTTACCAGATTGTCTAGTGATAGGGCCATGTGCCACACTTGCCTCATAATCACTAGTCGATGTATAGCCTTCACCAACAGAACTAGTTGAGGTCAAAGAACCTCTACGTGTTTGAGGGTTAATTTGAGGGGATTTTTTTATATTGCCATCGAAAGATTTTCTTATTCTCATAGTCTGGATAATCCTAGAGAATTTTTTCTTCTTGTTGGTACTGATATCCTGCTCCCACTTTTCTAGATCCTTATCAATTTCTTTGCTATGATTTTCAAAAGTTTCTTTATCCATGTTATTCTGCAAAGTAGCTTCAATTTTACAAATATCTTCTTCAATCTCCTGTAGAGCCTGGTTGTTATGTTCATTTATGATTTGTAAAAAGGCAAGGGAAAATTGTTAACGGTTTCTGTCCATTTCTGTAATAGATTTTCATTTTTAAATTCAAAAGTCGGGAAAAGTTGGATCCTCAGACCTCTTGGTATAATTTTTCGTGAGATATAGCTATCTAATGTGGTTATAGTCCACCACATTCTAGTTTTTCTATGCAAAGCATATTTGTAGGTTTTTATGGTCTCTTTGTTGGATAAAGACAATTCATTAGGATCATGGGCGGATCCCTGTCCAAATAAATTCGTGGCCTTAATTTTAAAGTTCTGTTCCCTGGCTTTCATATCCATTTTCCACATTTTGGAAACGGAAAATTGTACTGTTATGCAAACTGAAAATAGGAATGATTAATCAAAATATTCCTTACAAATCCACCTTAAATTGTAATATAGATCAAAAAATACCTTTAAAACCGATATAAGTTAAAAAAGGAGTTGGTGTCTTTATTCTTTAAAATTATTAATTTTTATTCACAAATCTTAGTTAAAAATACATAAGGTACATACTCATAAAGACTAGTTTAAAAGGACAGGATCAAATACCCATGTTAGAGCAGCAGCGGTAAAACCAAAAGTTACAACTCTACAGTATTAACACCAAATCGCATATATTACCATAAATTAATAGCGTGCGAAAAACATTATGCATAAAGTGCGCAGTGCTTTATCTTCATAAATATTGCTATATAAATATGGTAAAACAGGCATGGAATGAAAATAGCTAATGTAAGTAAGGTGCTAGTAAAGTGCAAAATGTATTGCTAAAATCAATATACCTTGGAGATGGTCAGGGTTGTTCAGTATGCCGCAAATATCCCGACGCGCGTTTCAGCGTGCTTTCTTCAGGGGATGCTGAGAGGGAATGGGACTAAGGGTTCTTAAATACCCTGTTTAATTTACTAGTGACCGCCCGTGATGGAGAACAGCTGCTAGTTCCGACTGTGGGGTTTTAGCGGCGCATGTATAATATGGCATCCATCACTATAAGTGATCACCGCCCGCCGGACATGAAGCACATGGCAAGCCGCGTCGTCACGGTATCAGACGACGCTGGATGTCAGCACTTCTATTCGCCGGTGGAAAGCGGAGATCAGTGAATGGAGCATGTGTATAATGCGCACCCCCATGCTTTAAAGGGCAGCTTATTATAAGTTCGTACTCAAAAGTGGACTATATAATGAATATTTAAAAAGATATATAAATTTAAGTGTGTAAAAGATACTAAATGGCCAGTGAATATTAAAAATTTGAAGAAAATATATAAATAGCATAATATCAAAGAAGAAAATCTGTATTATAATATAAAATGTGAAAAAAGTGTATAATAGCATTAATCTTAGTAATAGTTCATTTAAATATGATATAGATATATTATAATTTAACAATATGAAAGATTAGTGATAACAATAATATAATTACCAATAAATATAAGTGCTAATATATTAATTTTGTGACTTTTACAAAAAATAAAAAATAAAAATAAATGAATATAATGTCCATGCTTATTTAAGGAGCCAATAATGGTAAAAAGCTCCTTGCTATCCTCAAATTACTATTCATGTCTTCTTTTTGTTCTTTTTTTCTTTTTTTCTTTTCATTAATAGTTATGCTATTTCACTCTCATAAATCGAAATGCAAAAACAGCTGGAAATTCTGTTCAAAAACGGGTCTCCCAAAGAAAAACGGGCGGTGAGTAGATTTTATAAATGAAATTAAAATCAATTAATTTTTATTCATAAAAAAGTGAACATTATAAATGCTAAAAAAAACCTTAAATAAATATAATTATACCCCCCTCAAAGAATATGTCTTATCCAGAACAATTTAATGGTGTGAATCATCCTATTCCCACAAACACAAATGCGTATGTGCAGGCGTGCATACACGCACGCAACTCAATGCATGCACGCACGCAAACATGCACATGTCGAGCCTGTGCAATCTGTGAAATAATTTTCTCACTATAAGAATGCCCAAAAACCAAAGTTTTCATTTAAGCCCCTGGGAGCGACACTATTTAGTCTGTAAATCCATTTACTTTCTGTACGGGCTAATATTTTTTTCAAACAGCCCCCTCTAACCCCCATACTAACCTGATCAATTGCCCTTGCCTTAAGAAGACTCGAATCAGAGTCATGGTGGTAAAAAAAGTGTTTAGCAATTGTTTTGAGTTGAGAGGGATCCTCTGTTTCTTTCCCTTTTTCAATGTCCCTTATATGTTCGTGTATGCGAATACGTAGCTCTCTAGACGTGAGGCCAACATAAATCTTTTTGCAGGGGCACTCCGCAAGGGCAATTGATCAGGTTAGTATGGGGGTTAGAGGGGCTGTTTGAAAAAAATATTTGCCCGTACAGAAAGTAAATGGATTTACAGACTAAATAGTGTCGCTCCCAGGGGCTTAAATGAAAACTTTGGTTTTGGAGCATTCTTATAGTCAGAAAATGATTTCACAGATTGCACAGGCTCGACATGTGCGTGTTTGCGTGTGTGCATGCACGCATGCGAATTGAGTTGCGTGCGTGTTTGCGCGCCTGCACATACGCATTTCTGTTTGTGGGTATAGGATGATTAACACCATTAAATTGTTCTGGATAAGACATATTCTTTTAGGGGGGGTATAATTATATTTATTCAAGGTTTTTTTTAGTATTTATAATGTTCACTTTTTTATGAATAAAAATGAATTGATTTTAATTTCATCTATAGAATCTACTCACCGCCCGTTTTTCTTTGGGAGACCAGTTTTTGAACAGAATTTCCGGCTGTTTTTGCATTTCGATTTATGAGAGTGAAATAGCATAACTATTAATGAAAAGAAAAAAAGAAAAAAAGAACAATAAGAAGACATGAATAGTAATTTGAGGACAGCAAGGAGCTTTTTACCATTTTTGGCTCCTTAAATAAGCATGGACATTATATTCATTTATTTTTATCTTTTACTTTTTATTTTTTGTAAAACGTCACAAAATTTATATTTTAACACTTATATTTATTGGTAATTATATTATTGTTATCACTAATCTTTTATATTGTTAAATTATAATATATCTATATCATATTTAAATGAACTATTACTAAGATTAATGCTATTGTACACTTTTTCACATTTTACATTATAATACAGGTTTTCTTCTTTGATATTATGTTATTTATATATCTTCTTCAAATTTTTAATATTCACTGGCCATTTAGTATCTTTCACACACTTAAATTTATATATCTTTTTAAATATTCGTTATATAGTCCACTTTTGAGTACGAACTTATAATAAGCTGCCTTTTAAAGCATGGGGGGTGCGCATTATACACATGCTCCATTCACTGATCTCCGCTTTCCGCCGGTGAATAGAAGCGCTGACATCCAGCGTCGTCTGTTGCCGTGACGACGCGGCTTGCCATGTGCTTCATGTCCGGCGGGCGGTGATCACTTATAGTGATGGATGCCATATTATACATGCGCCGCTAAAACCCCGCAGTCGGAACTAGCAGCTGTTCTCCATCACGGGCGGTCACTAGTAAATTAAACAGGGTATTTAAGAACCCTTAGTCCCATTCCCTCTCAGCATCCCCTGAAGAAAGCACGCTGAAACGCGCGTCGGGATATTTGCGGCATACTGAACAACCCTGACCATCTCCAAGGTATATTGATTTTAGCAATACATTTTGCACTTTACTAGCACCTTACTTACATTAGCTTATTTCATTCCATGCCTTTTTTTTACCATATTTATATAGCAATATTTATGAAGATAAAGCACTGTGCACTTTATGCATCATTTTTTTCGCAAGCTATTACTTTATGGTAATATATACGATTTGGTGTTAATACTGTAGAGTTGTAACTTTTGGTTTTACTGCTGCTGCTCTAACATGGGTATTTGATCCTGTCCTTTTATACTAGTCTTTATGAGTATGTACCTTATGTATTTTTAACTAAGATTTGTGAATACAAATTAATAATTTTAAAGAAAAAAGACACCAACTCCTTTTTTAACCTATATTAGTTTTAAAGGTATTTTTTGATCTATATTACAATTTAAGGTGGATTTGTACGGAATATTTTGATTAATCACAGCCTAACAGTTGTCTGATGGAATCATTGGCTCCGGCCTGTAATTATTATTACAGCATGAGCTTTTATTGATTTAGTGAGAGACAATAGTTTTTTGTAAAAAATTATACTATTTCATAGTACTAAGTATTGTACCAGACATAATGCTTGCAATAAATGAGATTCATGACTATATTTCTTTCTGTTGGCATATTCTGTTTTTCTTTCTTTATTACATGTACAGTATTTACATGCATATAATAAGATCTTCAAAGGTTCAATGTGAAATGAATTGTTTACACACAGAAGTCTGCCAATGACCAACAATGTAAGTCATCGTTCATTACACCCACATGAGATTCAAAGGCGTAACTGTTCTTTTAATTTTTAATTTACAAATCAATAGTACACATGAAAATAGGCAACTTTGTAATCTATCTTATAAGAGAAATCTGATCTTTCTCCTCCAGGACTGATCTTTCATTCTCAAAATTCTCAATTCCCGGATGAAATCAGTATTCATTTAATACAGATTTATATAATATTGATATAGGAGATTACAACTGTTACTGACAAGATTCTGTTGTAGAAGGGAGGGATGGGGGAAAGGGAGGAGATAAACTTTCTCCTCTTCCCTCCTTTCTGCATAGAATCTTATAAAAAAAAACAAGCTATCTCCTATGTTGGTAATGTAAAAATCTGTATTCACTGAAGACAGATTGCACCCGGGAACTGAGTTTTTGAGAATGAAATATCAGTCCAGGAGGAGAAAGAAACTTATTTGCCTGATCATATAACTATTACAAAGTTGCCTATTTTCATGTGTACTATTGATTTATGAACTAAAAAATAACATGACAGTCACTCTTTAAATAATTTTTCACTGGCATGTTGAATATTCAGTCACCTTAGTTTGATGTTTGTAATGTGAATCTCCTGATATTCTTCAGGTTTATGGATCATTGTCTAATGTGACTTAACTCTGATTCAGATAAGGCATCATTTTATTTATTGAGTTCACTAGGGATGAGAGAACCCGAACCTTAACAACAAACATAGACTTTTGACTATAAATCCGGTTTTGGATTGTCACCCAAATAAAGCTTGCTGTAAGGTAGCAGAGCAAGTATTGGCACGGCTGTGATTGGACAGGGAAATCACTGTAAACAAAGGAAGCAAAATGGTTAAAGCAGGACATACTGACCAGTCTTCACAATGCGGCTGTAAGGGCTCATGCACACGTTGCGAATTTCATGCATTTACGCTGCATATTGCAACGCAGCATAAATGCATGCGACCTGCATCCCCTGTAAAATCTATGAAGATTGTGCATAATCCATCTACACGTAGCATTTGAGAGCGCAGCGATTTGGATGCCAGAATTTTGTTCCAAATCACTGCATTCTACTAAAACGCAACATGCCACTTATTCCGTGCGCTTTGGATGCAGGTCCTGCTCTGTGTTTGGGAGAGGCAGCATCAAGAGCGCATGAAATTGGCTTTTTTTTCTGCAGAAACACTGCATTCATTATGCAGTGTTTCTGCAGCGATTTGACGCGCACATGTGCGGTCAAATCCCTGCAGAAATTTCTGCAGGGACACGACGCAACGTGCGCACACAGCCTTACACTGTTTCTGGCTCTGTTCATTACATCTCATACATATTCAGTGCTTTCCTTTCCCACTATGTGTGACAGTGTCTGTGACTGGCTACATTTAGAATGACGGCATGCTGGCATCTGATTAATTTCCCTCACAGATTCTGTGTGTCAAAATAAGGTGTAAAAATAAATAATAAATAAAATGATGTAGGGTGCCTCATATATAAATACCCAGGACAGATAAAGGATATGGCTACAGGCTGCAGTCCCCAGCTGTGCCCAATATTTTTGCTGTGTATTTAAATAAGAGGAACCCCATGCGTTTTTTTAATTATTTAAATAAATATTTTTAAATGCATGTGAATTTCATACCCAGCCAAGATAAAGCCAACAGCTAGGGTCTGGTATTCACAGCCTGGGGAGGCCCTTGGTTATTAGTAGCCCACAGCTGGAATCTGTCAACTGCCATAAAGCCTTGAATTAGTATTCGGTTTGTGGTATATGAGAACCCGCTCCATTACTAAACCTTTAAATGAAAAGAAATAAAACACAAACACTGAAAAAATACTTTATTTAAACCCTTACAGATCCAATGTAATCCATACAAAGTCCCATGACGAGCCCGGCTCTGCTACTTATTGAAGTTCAGTAAACACACAAGGAGGCGATCAAGTAGGTCCAAATACATTTTTATTAGTGCAGAATAGTGAAGGGGGTCAGAAAAACGGTGTATATCACTGCAGTTAGCAAAAATTAGATGCAAATATTGGCATGCTGAACAATACATAGTATACTAGTACTGGCATACTCACAGAGAAGATATAAACAACCCTTAATATAAGGTGTATCTCCTTATATTAAGGGTTGTTTATATCTTCTCTGTGAGTATGCCAGTACTAGTAATTTTCTTTTTGGGCGTATTCTGCAATGTTGGACTTTATATATATATCCTTATGACTATGTATTGTTCAGCATGCCAATATTTCCATCTAATTTTTGCTAACTGCAGTGATGTACACCGTTTTTCTGACCCCCTTCCCTATTCTGCACTAATAAAAATGTATTTGGACCTACTTGATCGCCTCCTTGTGTGTTTACTGTAGTACTTTTTGCGATTTGGTCCTTATATTGTAGTCTTAATTCTGCTTACTATATAATATTGCTATATTATTATCTATATTATCGATATGCAGAATTTTTCTATGCCAATACTTACTTTACTTATTGAAGTTGCAGCATGCAGGCACATTAAAAAATGTGACCGCTCACTGCGGCTTCAGGCAGACCCTGACTGAGCTGCATCTGGGAGTGGTGATGTCACTGAGTTTTCCCGTGGTCACAGCTGGAGGTTCCAATGGTCCCTATCTGTGACAGCAGGTAAACGCACTTCAAGTAAACTCATTGAACTCAGTGACCTCACCTCAGAGATGAACTCACTAAGTTAAATTAAATCTGTATCTCCTGGCAGAAAACCGCATTTTTTTGCCAAGAGATGCAGAATTGGTGCTGGAATTTATACGCCAAATTCTGGCACCAAATCTACATCTTCTGACAAAAAAAAACACATCTAAATGTGATGTGGTTTTGATGCAATATTGATGCTTTTTTGCCAGGAGATACAGATTTGGTGCATAAATTACACCACCAAATCTGCATCTCCTAGCACAAAAACAGGAGATGCAGATTTGGCTCAGAAATGTCTACCCCAGAGTTCTGTACCAAATATGCATCTCCTTGTAGAAAACAGCACATAGGGTGGGCGGGGAAAGCAGTAAATATCGATGAACTTATTAAGCGGGCCGGGAAGAGAGACTGACTGTAGCTTGATACTCCGGGAAACATGGTATGTACAACTATCCTGCTCTTACTACCTTTTAACTTCTATTTTTAGCCCCCTATCGCTTACTAAAGCCATTTTACAGCCTAAGATGTCTTGTCCCTATTGACTTGTATGGGGTTCATTGTTTGGGGTCAAGTTCGACATTTTTTTTTCCGTGTTGAATATCGAATATCAATATATATATCAACAGACCCATGAATATTCGAGTTATATGTAATATATATATATATATATATATATATATATATATATATATTACATATAACTCGAATATTCATGGGTCTGTTGATCACTAGAAATCAGAACAGAGACTCAAAATATTGGTGAAGTTCATTCAGAAGCTAACCTTCTCCAAAAAAAAATTGCCATGGTCCCACCTATAGTGCTTCAGCTGTTGAGTGTTCTAGTGCTATGGAGAGAAAGCAGCTCAGGTCCCTGTGGTGGCTTACTCTTCATTTACATTCCACAATAATATGTTAACTTCAACATTTTACAATGAATACTGGAGACAGTGAATATATAGCATTCTGGTTTAGTGCATATGAAAGCTAACACCAGACACTGGAATTATTATAACCTCTGCCTAAACAACTCATGATCAACAACTCATGATCACAATAAATCCTCCATGTTGATGTGCAGTTGTACGCTAACTAGTTATACACTTTGCACTCTCTTTTGGTACTAGTGGTGCTGTTGGCTCAGCCCAAAAAGTAATTAATATTGTGTCATCCTCAAATATGGTAAAAAATTGTTTTGGGAGAACTGTGAGGAGTCCGCAAACTCTAATAAGTTTAACTGTCCTGCATTAGGACCAGGAATCTGCATGTTCAGCAGTTTTACTTTCTCTGTATTCCAATTGATCTGCTGCTATATCGTGGTGAGCGTTTAGACAATCTTTTTGAGGCCCACAATCTGTGGTCTGGTCTAGGCAGACTCCCAAGTAACATCAAGTGATCTAAGTAACATACAAAGACTACTTCCTTCCTATCAAAATATAGTACTGTGATTCTACAGGGGCCGTAAGTAACATTGTAGCCCTACCTACAGAGAATACAACACTTTACATATTATCAATTATCTAAACAATATGTATAAGTAGCTCAGCAATTTGCTTAATTAGTAATTCCACTGATCAGCTACGTGCCCAATTAGTTTAGGGACAAAACACTTCAAGCGCACAACAGAATGAATCCAACACTGGACCGACATTGCGCTAAAATCTTAATCTTTATTCCATCATAAAAGAATGGAGACAAGATACAAGGCTTGGAGAATCTCTTATATACATTCTATTTATAATGTATTAAGGGTAAATATCTGAATGCTACATTGTGGCGGTGGTGAATTCTTTCTATTGCACTTGGGATGTTTAGAATTCTCGTTACAGTACAAAGGGCTTTTTGTTGGTAAAGTGAGGCCTAGTGATTGACATAACAGATGGAAAATGGTTTATTAAAGACTGTAATCCCTAACAACATATTTGTTACATTGCAACCCTCCACATTGTACAATTTTGTTGGACTAATTTGAAACCTTAATATTTATAAGATGTAAAGATATTTCTATGTCTTTATCAAGTAGTTTAACCCTTTCCCAAAATTGTACATACCTGTATGCACTGGTGATCATGCAGGCACAGGAGCTGTTTTTGGTGTGATCACCATGGATGCCCAAATCAAATAATAGCTCAGCTCCTGCTTTAAATGTCACGGTTGATGCCAGTATCATCAGTGTCTGTTTAACCCGCTAGATGACGAGAGTGATCACGGCATTTAGCAGTATTACTTCAATAACAATGACCTCTGGGTCTAACAGTTAGGCGGGCTTTGCACATTGCGACATCGGTAACAATGTGTTACTGATGCTGCAGCGATAGCCCCGCCCTGTTGCACGTGCGATATCTAGTGAAAGCTGCCGTGGCGATTATTATTGCTACGACAGCTTCACACGCACATACCTGCTGTGCGACGTCCCTCTGGCCGGCGACCCGCCTCCTTCCTTAGGGGGGCGGGTCGTGCGGCGTCACAGCAACGTCACACGGCAGGCGGCCAATTGAAGCGGAGGGGCGGAGATGAGCAGGATGTAAACATCCCGCCCACCTCCGTCCTTCTCATTGCAGCCGGCGGCAGGTAAGGGGATATTCCTCGCTCCTGCGGCTTCACACACAGCGATTTGTGCTGCCGCTGGAGTGAGGAACAACATCGTACCAGTCGCACCATCGGCATTATGGAAATGTCGGAGGCTGCAGCGATGATACGATAACGACGCTTTTGCGCTTGTTCATCGTATCAAAAAGGTTTTACACGTTGCGATATCGACTGCAACGCCGGATGTGCGTCACTTTCGATTTGACCCCATCGACATCTCACGTGCAATGTCGCAACGTTCAAAGCCGCCCTTACAGTGCCCTGTTAAACCTCACAATGTGCAATGTGACGGGGTTTAATAAAAAATAATCCTTATTTTTATATAGTGCCAACATATTCAGCAGCACTTTTCAAATATCTGCAATACTGTCCCTGTTGAGGCTCACAATTTAAGTTTCCTACCAGTATGCCTTTGGAGTTTGGAAGGAAACGGGAACACCTGGAGGAAACCCACATAAACAAAGGGAGAACATACAAAATCCTTGCAGATATTGTCCTTTGGTGGGATATGAACCCAGGACCCAAGTGCTGCAAGACTGCAATGCTAACCACTGAGCCACTATGCTGCCCATATATGTGTAAGCGACATGCTGTCACTGTAAATCTAGTAGGTCGTATATCCTGAAATTAAATATTGCAAAATATTAGACAAAACATCAATTGATTAATTGAAAGTTTTGAATCTGTGATCAGGTTTTTGCTATTTTATTTGAGAACAGCATATAGGGAGAGACCCTGATTCCAACAATGTATCACTTAGGTTGCATACGCACGTTTTTTTCACGTTTTTGTCGAGTTTTAAGCTGCACTGTGTTAATGACAAACTGTATGCTTTTGCTTCGCCAGCAAAGCCTATGACAAATCTGAATTTTCATGCACACGTTGCAGTTTTTTTGTCAGCGTTTTATTTGTCAAATACTTGTCAAAATCTTTGACAAAAAGAACAGCATGTTCATTCTTTTTGCGTTTTTGCCACATTTTGTCACCCATTGAAATCAATGAGGGGATGAAAAATGGATGTTAAAAGCATGGTACCAAATATGTTGCATTTTGTATACGTTGTACATCCAATTTTGTCACCTAAAATGCAAGTCACTCACATTGTTCCAGGATAAAGTCATTCTCTTTCTCTCTCTAAGTGCTTCATACTTATCAATCACCATCTCGGTGCCACTGTCACACTGCTCCCGTGGCCTCTCATTCTTCTTCTGCTGCTGCTCATTAGGCTCATACTTATTCACTACTTCTCTTGCTCACTGGTGTATGTGATTGGTTACATTCAGATGTGCCTCTTCTCTGAGTGACAGCTGTCTAATTGCAACTAATCACATCACAGAGCCAGTGTACAGGTCTATCGTATAGTAAGATAAATAAATAATTTAAAAAAAAACAGTTCCCTCAATTTTGATACCCAGCCAATAAAATCCATACAGCTGGAGGCTGGTATTCTCAGATTGGGGAGGCCTATGGCTATTAGGTTCTTCCCAGCCTAAAAATATCAGCTAGCAGCTGCCCCGAATTATCGCATCCATTAGATGTCTCGTCATTTAACTCAACTCTTCTCGATTGCTCTGGTGCGGTGGCAATCTGGGTAAAAAGGAGTTAACAACAGCCCATAGCTGCCACTAAGTTCTACAGCTGAATCGCCGTGTAACCTCATGTGGATTACTTCAGACCTGCAGGGATGTTTGGGGGGTTAATAAAGTGGTGAAAGAGGGTGATTTTTGTATTTTATTCCAAGCAAAGGATTTTTGGTGTTTGTGCATATTTACTTTCACTTACAGATTACTGATGGAATTGGGCTCTCATAGATGACTGCCATGACTAATGTAGGACTTAATGGCAGCTGTGGGTTGCCATTAACTTCTCATTACCCTGATTGCCACTACACCAGGGCAACGGAAAGACTCAGGCCCAGAGCCAAAATTAACACATCTTATGGATGCGCCACTTCTGGGGCGGCTGTGGGCTGCTATAGTAAGGCTAGAAAGTGCCAAATAACGATGGCCCTTCCCACCCTAATAATATCAGCCCCCACTTCTCTGCTGTACCGGGGCTGGTTTTAGAAAAATGGGGAGGATGCCAAGTCCTTTACAAAAAAAATAATCAAATAATAAAAAGCTTGGGATCCCCTCTATCTTTCATAACCAGCCAAGGTACAGCAGATAGCTGAGGGTTGCAGCCTGCAACTGCTGCTGTTCCTGCGCTGGATATAAAAAACGGGAGGGACCACATCATTTTATTAAGAGAAAAAAAATAAAAATAACAGCTGTCCAAGCCAGCTATCCCTCTATCAAGCTATTCTGTTATTTTGTTCTATCTATTCTCTGTTCTTTCTTATTATCTATTCTATATATTCTATCTATCTATACTAGGTATCAATTATCCTAATCTTATATTTTTTATCCTTTAAAAATGCAATAAAAACAGATGTGGTTTTACCACTTTTTTTTTGTCAAACGCAGTGTTTACAGCTGTCAAAGTCTGACACAGGGTGCAGTCTTGTTGTCAAACTGAAAATGCAGAGTGCGCAAATACCCTTAGTTTACTGGGTGCATCAGTTGTGACAAAGTTTTTAGATGTAACATGTAGCAGAGCTCAGAAACCTAATCGTATCCACAGCACAGCTTTCTTTGTATATTGTATAGTGACAGTAGCTGCTAATCACTGCTGGGAGTGTGTTTGGTCTTGCATGTATGTGGGACCTAGTCTGGGCAATGATAATCTACTGGTGATAAAACATTCTTTTTATGGAAGCAACAGCATAAAGCCTAAAACGTGACATCACAAAATCAGTAATTCAGCCTTTCCCCATGCTACCCTCAGATTAAATAACAAAAATATGTTGATAGATTTCATTATAGAATAATTTGTAATAATATAAAAAAAAAAAAAAAAAATAAAGAACAAAAAATCAAGGAAACGTATTTTATATACCAATTAACCCTTTAAGTACTGGGCAATTTTTCATTTTTGCACTCTTGTATTTTTCTCTCCATATTCCAAGGGTCATAACTTTTTTTTATTTTGTTTACCTGTACTTTTGCATGACACCATTATGTTATCATATATTGAAACGATGAGTGGGTAAAAAAAATACAACTGTAGCAAAATAGCAAAAACAATGAAATTCTGTAATTTTTTTTATTTTTTATTTAGAGCATTCATTTTACTATAAAACTGACCTGGCACAATGATTCTCCAGGTCAGTATGATTATGTAGATACCAAACATGTATAGTTCTTGTTTTAATTAAGTGGTGAAAAAAAATTCAGAAATGAAAACAACTAAAATTTTGCATGTGTCATGACTATCCAAGAGCTATAAAAATTAAAAATGTTGGCATATGCAATGTTTTGATAGCCTCTTTTCATCTTCTCCTGTTATTGCAGCACCTTAACCCCTTAACGACCGCGGGCCGTAAAATTATGTCCTAAATGACATAATCTTACTGCCCGTGGTCCTCCGGCGGCAGCATGCCGCGATCGGCACACATCTCAGCTGATTTTCACAGCTGAGATGTGTGCCTGCTAGGCACGAGCAGAATCGTTATCTGCTCGTGCCGATTAACCCCTTATATGGCGCTGTCAATACATGACAGCGCCATTATAAGCGCAATCGCGGTAAAGTTTTACTTACCGCCGAAACCGGAAGTCACGTGACGCGATCACGTGACTCCCGATAGTTGTCATGGTAGTACAGGGTCATGTGATGACTCCTGTACTACACATGAATTGGTTTCACTTTCGCTGTGCCCGGGGCACAGCAAAAGAGAAAGACAGCGTATCTGCTGTTTACAGCCTTCCAGCTGTGATCAGCAGATACTGCAGAGCGATCGGAATGCTGATCGCAATAGCCCCCTAGGGGGACTAGTAAAATAAAAAAAAAAAGTAAAAAAATAAGTTTTAAAAAATTAAAAAAAAACAAAAAAACCTAAAAGTTCAAATCACCCCCAATTCGCCCCATTGAAAATTAAAGGGTTAAAAAAATAAAAAATATACACACATTTGGTATCGCCGCGTTCAGAAACGCCCGATCTATCAAAATATAAAATCAATTAATCTGATCAGTAAACGGCGTAGCGGCAAAAAAATTCCAAACGCCAAAACGACGTTTTTTTGTCGCCACAACTTTTGCGCAAAATGCAATAAGAGGCGATCAAAACGTAGCATCTGCGCAAAAATGGTACCGTTAAAAACGTCAGCTCGAGACGCAAAAAATAAGCCGTCATTGAGCCTAAGATCCCGAAAAATGAGAACGCTACGGGTCACGGAATATGGCGTAAAACGTGCGCCACTTTTTTCGGACAAACTTCCGATTTTTTTTAACCCCTTATATAAAAGTAAACCTATACATGTTTGGTGTCTACGAACTCGCACTGACCTGAGGCATCACACCCATACATCAGTTTTACCATATAGTGAACACAGTGAATAAAATATCTCAAAAACCATAGTGCTATCGCACTTTTTTTGCAATTTTTCAGCATTTGGAATTTTTTTGCCATTTTCTAGTACACAATATGGTAAAACTGATGGTTTCATTTAAAAGTACAGCTCGTTCCGCAAAAAATGAGCCCTCACATGACTATATTGACTGAAAAATAAAAAAGTTACGTCTCTCAGAAAAAGAATGGCGAAAAAAAAAACCGGAAAGCGAAAAATCGGCCGGTCGTGAAAGGGTTAATGGCTGAAATTCTGATATTTCTATTTTTTCTCCTTGTTTACTGATTGAATTACTTTATTATGTATATTTTTGATAGATAAGACTTTTACAAATGCAGTGTTACCAAATTTGTGTTGATTTTTTTTACCTCTTAGCCATTAATGCAGTAAAAAGGGAGTCATGTGAACTTTTATATTTTTCATTTTTTTAACAAATTCTTCTATGTACAGTGTTTAATAGTCCCCTTAAGCGACTTGAATCTGCAATAGTCTGACCACTTGTTTTATACAGTGTGTCCACTCATATCCTGTCCACCGCCATTAACTTGAGAACGGCGGCAGCTATAGGCATAGAAGTGGTGTCTAGGTATAGTAAAGTAACCATGTGCTACACAAATGAAGCCACCTATAGTGCCACCTGGTGGAAAACAATGGAGTTAACATTTTTATCTCAAAAACGGAACGAGATAGAGAAAAAAATTGAATTACAAAGTTGTAGGGCATCATCAATTCAATACGAATCGACACCTTGCATACAGAAATGCTATGATTAGAATGTGTAAAACTCACAAGGCTGCGGACGTGAAGCGATACCTCATGGAGACCTTCCTACAAGTCATTAGGTATGGTGGCTGCGTGGAGTGGCCTCCACGCTCACCTGACCTGACCCCATTGGACTTCTTTCTGTGAGATCACATCAAACAGCAGGTGTATGCGACCCATCCACCAACATTGTAGGACCTACGACAACATATCACAGATGATTGTGCAAACGTGTCACCTACCATATTGCACAACCTGCAGCAAGATACAGTATGCTGTCCAGAGTCCAGATGTGCATTGCAGCTGACAGTGGCCACTTTGAGCATCAAAGTTAAATGAGCGCCATACGTGTGACCAGCATTCAATGTTTTGGGGGGTCATGGGTTTCATATCATAGCATTTCTGTTTGCAAGGTGTCGATTCGTATTGAATTGATGATGCCCTACAACTTTGTAATTCACTTTTTTTCTCTATCTCGTTCCGTTTACAAGATAAAAATGCTAACTCCGTTGTTTTCCACCAGGTAGCGCAATAGGTGGTTTCATTGCATAGCACATGGCTACTTTACTATACCTAGACACCACTTCTATGCCTATAGCTGCCGCCGTTCTGAAGCTAATGGCGGTGGACAGGATATGGGTGGACATACTGTACACAGTAATGCCCCAACATTGCAGTATAAAGAAGAAATCACAGTTTACTATGAACACCGGGCACAGGCTTGTTTTCATAAAAGTATTGAGATAATAGACACAGGGGTCAACAGTAGAGTTGAGCACGGTTCGTGGTTCGTGGTTCTCCAGTTCTAGGCTCGAGTGATTTTGGGGCATGTTCTAGATCGAACTAGAACTCGAGCTTTTTGCAAAAGCTCGATAGTTCTAGAAACGTTCGAGAACGGTTCTAGCAGCCAAAAAACAGCTAAATCTTAGCTTGGTTTCTGCTGTAATAGTGTAAGTCACTCTGTGAATCAAACTGTTATCACATTTCAGTGTATAGTGTGCGTGAACAGCGCCTTCAGATCACTGCTGTTTCTATAATGGCGATCGCCATTTTTTTTTTTTTTTTCTTGTCTTTTTTCCCTAAGCGCGCGCGTCTTGTGGGGCTGGCCAGCATGTCAGCCAATCACAGACACACACACACCTAAGTGGACTTTGAGGCAGAGAAGCAACGGCATGTGTGATAGGATCTGCATGTCACATGTCCCTGCATTATAAAACCGGACATTTTCTTCACGATCGCCATTATCTGCCTTCTGCGTCTTTGGTGTCAGACATCACTGTCGCAGTTCCGTCCTTTGTCCTATCGCCGATACAGCTGTATGCGCTGCATACACAGCGTTAGACAGCTTAGGGAGAGCACATTCTAGCAGTCCTTTTAAGGGCTCGTACCGGCAGGGTCAGAGAGCCATAGGTGACAGGTCCTGCAAACAGCAACAGCGTCTGTGTAGCCCAGGTCAGGGATTTCCTCCCTGCATTTCACCATTAGGAGGGAATAGAAAGGCAGGCTTCCATTCCTCTACCCAGAGCACCACAATCCTGCCACTGTACCCTCTTGTCCTCTGCACACTCCAACTCATTCTAAGTAAGCCATTATACTAGCAAACACTCAGTGTACCTAGTGGCATCCTATCTGTGGCTATTGGACTTTGCTATAGTCCCACTAGTGCAAAGATATTTGCAGAGCACATCTGCCTGCATTGCACACTCCAAGTTTTTTAAACTAAGCAATTTTACTAGCAAACACTCAGTGTACCTAGTGGCATCCTATACGTGGCTATTGGACTTTGCTATAGTCCCACTAGTGCAAAGACATTAGCAGAGCACATCTGCCTGCATTGCACAATCCAAGTTTTTTAAACTCAGCCATTATACTAGCAAACACTCAGTGTACCTAGTGGCATCCTATACGTGGCTATTGGACTTTGCTATAGTCCCACTAGGGCCAAGACATTTGCAGAGCGCATCTGCCTGCGTTGCACACTCCAACAAATTATAACGAAGCCATTATACTAGCAAACACTCAGTGTACCTAGTGGCATCCTATACGTGGCTATTGGACTTTGCTATAGTCCCACTAGTGCCAAGACATTTGCAGCACGTCTGCCTGCGTTGCACACTCCAACGAATTATAACTAAGCCATTATACTAGCACACACTCAGTGTACCTAGTGGCATCCTATACGTGGCTATTGGACTTTGCTATAGTCCCACTAGTGCAAAGACATTAGCAGAGCACATCTGCCTGCATTGCACACTCCAAGTTTTTTAAACTCAGCCATTATACTAGCAAACACTCAGTGTACCTAGTGGCATCCTATACGTGGCTATTGGACTTTGCTATAGTCCCACTAGTGCCAAGACATTTGCAGAGCGCATCTGCCTGCGTTGCACACTCCAACTAATTATAACGAAGCCATTATACTAGCAAACACTCAGTGTACCTAGTGGCATCCTATACGTGGCTATTGGACTTTGCTATAGTCCCACTAGTGCCAAGACATTTGCAGAGCGCATCTGCCTGCGTTGCACACTCCAACTCATTATAACTAAGCCATTATACTAGCAAACACTCAGTGTACCTAGTGGCATCCTATACGTGGCTATTGGACTTTGCTATAGTCCCACTAGTGCCAAGACATTTGCAGAGCGCATCTGCCTGCGTTGCACACTCCAACTCATTATAACTAAGCCATTATACTAGCAAACACTCAGTGTACCTAGTGGCATCCTATACGTGGCTATTGGACTTTGCTATAGTCCCACTAGGGCCAAGACATTTGCAGAGCGCATCTGCCTGCGTTGCACACTCCAACTAATTATAACGAAGCCATTATACTAGCAAACACTCAGTGTACCTAGTGGCATCCTATACGTGGCTATTGGACTTTGCTATAGTCCCACTAGTGCCAAGACATTTGCAGAGCGCATCTGCCTGCGTTGCACACTCCAACTCATTATAACTAAGCCATTATACTAGCAAACACTCAGTGTACCTAGTGGCATCCTATACGTGGCTATTGGACTTTGCTATAGTCCCACTAGGGCCAAGACATTTGCAGAGCGCATCTGCCTGCGTTGCACACTCCAACTAATTATAACGAAGCCATTATACTAGCAAACACTCAGTGTACCTAGTGGCATCCTATACGTGGCTATTGGACTTTGCTATAGTCCCACTAGTGCCAAGACATTTGCAGAGCGCATCTGCCTGCGTTGCACACTCCAACTAATTATAACGAAGCCATTATACTAGCAAACACTCAGTGTACCTAGTGGCATCCTATACGTGGCTATTGGACTTTGCTATAGTCCCACTAGTGCCAAGACATTTGCAGAGCGCATCTGCCTGCGTTGCACACTCCAACAAATTATAACGAAGCCATTATACTAGCAAACACTCAGTGTACCTAGTGGCATCCTATACGTGGCTATTGGACTTTGCTATAGTCCCACTAGTGCCAAGACATTTGCAGAGCGCATCTGCCTGCGTTGCACACTCCAACTCATTATAACTAAGCCATTATACTAGCAAACACTCAGTGTACCTAGTGGCATCCTATACGTGGCTATTGGACTTTGCTATAGTCCCACTAGTGCCAAGACATTTGCAGAGCGCATCTGCCTGCGTTGCACACTCCAACTCATTATAACTAAGCCATTATACTAGCAAACACTCAGTGTACCTAGTGGCATCCTATACGTGGCTATTGGACTTTGCTATAGTCCCACTAGGGCCAAGACATTTGCAGAGCGCATCTGCCTGCGTTGCACACTCCAACTAATTATAACGAAGCCATTATACTAGCACACACTCAGTGTACCTAGTGGCATCCTATACGTGGCTATTGGACTTTGCTATAGTCCCACTAGTGCCAAGACATTTGCAGAGCACATCTGCCTGCATTGCACACTCCAAGTTTTTTAAACTCAGCCATTATACTAGCAAACAGTCAGTGTACCTAGTGGCATCCTAAACGTGGCTATTGTACTTTTGTCAATTCACAGTATTGGAACTTTATTTGCAGCACGTCTGCCTGCATTGCACACTCTAACTTTTTAAACTCAGCCATTATACTAGCAAACAGTCAGTGCACCTAGTGGCATCCTAAACGTGGCTATTGTACTTTTGTCAATTCACAGTATTGGAACGTTATTTGCAGCACGTCTGCCTGCATTGCACACTCTAACTTTTTTAAACTCAGCCATTATACTAGCAAACACTCACTGTACCTAGTGGCATCCTAAACGTGGCTATTGTACTTTTGTCAATTCACAGTATTGGAACGTTATTTGCAGCACGTCTGCCTGCATTGCACACTCTAACTTTTTTAAACTCAGCCATTATACTAGCAAACACTCACTGTACCTAGTTGTATCCTAAACGTGGCTATTGTACTTTTGTCAATTCACAGTATTGGAACGTTATTTGCAGCACGTCTGCCTGCATTGCACACTCTAACTTTTTTAAACTCAGCCATTATACTAGCAAACACTCACTGTACCTAGTTGTATCCTAAACGTGGCTATTGTACTTTTGTCAATTCACAGTATTGGAACGTTATTTGCAGCACGTCTGCCTGCATTGCACACTCTAACTTTTTTAAACTTAGCCATTATACTACCAAACAGTCAGTGTACCTAGTGGCATCCTAAACGTGGCTATTGTACTTTTGTCAATTCACAGTATTGGAACGTTATTTGCAGCACGTCTGCCTGCATTGCACACTCTAACTTTTTTAAACTCAGCCATTATACTACCAAACAGTCAGTGTACCTAGTGGCATCCTAAACGTGGCTATTGTACTTTTGTCAATTCACAGTATTGGAACGTTATTTGCAGCACGTCTGCCTGCATTGCACACTCTAACTTTTTTAAACTCAGCCATTATACTAGCAAACAGTCAGTGTACCTAGTGGCATCCTAAACGTGGCTATTGTACTTTTGTCAATTCACAGTATTGGAACGTTATTTGCAGCACGTCTGCCTGCATTGCACACTCTAACTTTTTTAAACTCAGCCATTATACTAGCAAACAGTCAGTGTACCTAGTGGCATCCTATACGTGGCTATTGTACTTTTGTCAATTCACAGTATTGGAACGTTATTTGCAGCACGTCTGCCTGCATTGCACACTCTAACTTTTTTAAACTCAGCCATTATACTAGCAAACAGTCAGTGTACCTAGTGGCATCCTAAACGTGGCTATTGTACTTTTGTCAATTCACAGTATTGGAACGTTATTTGCAGCACGTCTGCCTGCATTGCACACTCTAACTTTTTTAAACTCAGCCATTATACTAGCAAACTTTCAGTGTACCTAGTGGCATCCTAAACGTGGCTATTGTACTTTTGTCAATTCACAGTATTGGAACGTTATTTGCAGCACGTCTGCCTGCATTGCACACTCTAACTTTTTTAAACTCAGCCATTATACTACCAAACAGTCAGTGTACCTAGTGGCATCCTATACGTGGCTATTGGACTTTGCTATAGTCCCACTAGTGCCAAGACATTTGCAGAGCGCATCTGCCTGCGTTGCACACTCCAACTAATTATAACGAAGCCATTACACTAGCAAACACTCACTGTACCTAGTTGTATCCTAAACGTGGCTATTGTACTTTTGTCAATTCACAGTATTGGAACGTTATTTGCAGCACGTCTGCCTGCATTGCACACTCTATCTTTTTTAAACTCATCCATTATACTAGCAAACACACAGTGTACCTAGTGGCATCCTATACGTGGCTATTGGACTTTGCTATAGTCCCACTAGTGCCAAGACATTTGCAGAGCGCATCTGCCTGCGTTGCACACTCCAACAAATTATAACGAAGCCATTATACTAGCACACACTCAGTGTACCTAGTGGCATCCTATACGTGGCTATTGGACTTTGCTATAGTCCCACTAGTGCAAAGACATTTGCATAGCACGTCTGCCTGCATTGCACACTACAACTTTTTTAAACTAAGCAATTTTACTAGCAAACACTCACTGTACCTAGTTGTATCCTAAACGTGGCTATTGTACTTTTGTCAATTCACACTACTGCAAATCTATGTGCAGCACCTCTGCATGACAACCTCGTGCTCTGTTTTTAATAAGCTATAATGATAGCACAAAATACTGCCATTTTGTGGCATCATAGAACTGGCTGTTGTATTCCATTAGTGCCCCACTGGTGACAAGCTATTTCTAGCACCTCTACATCACACCCTCATGCACATTTTGCTACGCTAATGTTATAGCAAACTCATGGAATTCATTGCTGCATTTCATAATTCGGAGGGATAGAAAGTCAGGCTTCCTTTAGCTTTTCCTTCTGTTCATAGACAGCATCTCCAAGACAAATTTCCCCTCCACGTCTAAGTGTGGAGAGGCAGCTAGTGCGCATGCGTGTGCCGATGTACCCCAGCTGCAGCATAATTACAGTGTTTCGCCTAGTGAGTATGCTCAGCCTGACTGTGCCATTCCTGACGCTAAGTTTTCATTTCGGGATACAGCGCATGCTCCCACACTAAGTGTGAAAAGCCTCTTTGCACAGGTGCTTGCATTCCGTGCCGGGTCTAAGTCCTGTTTTGGGCATAGACACCATGCTAAAGCTGATAGTCTTTTTTCAGAGACTGTATTTCATGCTACTGAGCATGCTCAGGCACTTCCTGCATCAGAGACTAGGTCCGGTAATGAACTCTTTGGCCCTGGCCCTGATGTGGGGGTCCCATATAGACCACAGGGCATCAGGTGTCCTCCCAAATGGCTTGCAGAGGCCCACACCTATGACTTGTCACCGCATTATTGATGCTCAGACGATGACTGGTGAGGTGTTTGGGTCATGGCAGCCATGAGGTCATCATTGAAGTTGCGTTTCCAAATAGGACGCTAGTTATGCCACTCATGACGTGTCACTCTACTTTTGTCTCCAGGAGGTGCATTGTGGTTCACCCTGGTTTGGGGCGGACCCAGGTTATAAAAGGGGCTGGAGCCAACAAGGAGGTGCGCAGTCTTCTATTATGCTCCGAAAGAGCACACCTCCATGTGTTGAACCCATTGCGGCTTTAGGCCAGAGGTAGGCAGGGATCGGGTGGTGGATGCAGGCCACCACCACAGTTGGTAACGCAGAACGGTTAAGACCAGCTCCTGTCCTAACAGTCCTGCTTGTGCAGCCCAGTGGCATTAACAGGCCTGCTGCTGCTGATGCGCCTGCTGTCCACAGGTGTGGCCCCTACGCACACGGTCAGCGTACTCAATGGCCCCTGTGTTGTTAACAGGGAGTTCCTGGGCTGGGTGGGCATGTGGACCCTGTGACGCTAACAGGGCTCACAGTCTCCAGATCCGAATGGCGTCTAACTCGGTTCAGGCTACTATTAGTTTCATAGCCACACAGCTCTGTATCCTCCACCAAACCTTCAAGTTGCCAACCTCTCCTTTTCCAACTGGGAGCACGGTGGACACTGACTGCTGATGGGGATATATACCTTTCTCTTTCTTTTCTTATTAATTTTCGTTATATAGCGGTCACAGATTATATACCACTTTATCCAAATCTGCCAGTCCCACTGTAACAGATGTTGTTTCTTCAGCAAATGTTACAGTTGCTTAACCACCAAATCCACGGACCAAAACTTTTTTCCCCTTTCCAACACACCTGTTCCCCTTTCCAACAGCATCTGTCCTTTTTCAACTCATTTTGGGATATGACCAAAAGTGCAACTGTGCAGGGACACCGTACTCAACGCCATCTCAGCACAGCAGCCATCCCTCGGTCCCTCCGATGTGGACAAGTAAAAGACCATTTCCTCCTATCCATGACAAAGCGTTGAGATTCACTCTGTGCAGCACTGGTGTTTAGTGGACAAGTAGATCTAAGATTGCGTACCACATTCTGCAGATACTCCTGTATACGTGCGTCTATTTCTATGGCAGGAATTAGTTCGCCAAATTTTGTCTTGTACCGGGGATCTAACAGTGTGGCAACCCAGTATTCAGGATTAGTTCAAATTCATACAATCCGAGGGTCATGTAGGTAGTGCAGCAAGAAGGCGCTCATGTGTCTTGTGCATCCAGGAGGACCAAGTCCTTGGTGTGTTGGTGGCAGAGAGGTGAGAATCGTGCATCCTTCCTCTGCCCTCTACCCACAACCTCGCACAACCGAAATGTGAGCAAGCTCTCACTCATCTGCTGAGTCTTCCATGCCCATCGCCAGTTCGTCCTCCATTTCTTCATGGGCTCCTGCACTTTCATCAACACTTTTTGCTGATACTATGCGCCCTTGTTAATCCCTCTCCCTTACCATGAATGCCGCATAGGTGCCGCTGACCATCTGGACCTCGTAGATCTTGTTATCCCTTCCGCATATGACTCCTCCTGTACTTCCTCCCCTTCCTCTTGTCCCAACACCTGACTCAGAATAATAATTACAGTGTGCTCCATCATGTAGATGACCAGAATTGTCACGCTGAGAATGACATTGCCAGTGCTAAACATCTTCGTCGACATTTCAAAACTGTGTAGCAGGGTGCATAGGTCCTTGATCTGACACCACTCCAGCAGCGTGATCTGCACCACCTCTGGATCAAGTTATCCCAGGCTATATGTCTTACCGTATTTCAGCAGGGCTCTGCGGTGCTGCCACACACGCTGCAACATGTGCAGATTCCAATTCCTGCGTGTCGAAACATCGCATTTACGGCGTTTAACTGCCAGACCCTAAGACTTCCGGAGTGATGAAAGTTGTTGAGCTGCTGTGTGCGCACGATGGAAGTGAGCACATAGCGAGCGTGCCCACTGCACAAGGCCATGTAGGCCGTGATGGTGTTTTAAAAATTGCTGGCGAATTCGGTTCAACACGTGAGCCCTAAAAGGCACGTGTGTCACATTGCCCTGAGGATGGCCCGCAGCCAGGTTTGCATCATTGCCGCATACGGCTGTTAAGTCACCAACGTAGTCCGCTCCGTCAATTTGTACTCCGGTTGCCAGGTGACAACGTGTTCCTTTCATGAATAGTGCTGATGATGTGAGAGTAGTCGATGCCAGCGGCGCAGGTGGACGCAGGTTATGCTCACCCACTGGGCTGCATTACCTTGACAGATGCAGAATCTCTGGCTGAATGTAGCTGGTGGGTATCTCACAGATGAAATACCATCATTCAGCTACAACCAATGGGAAGACACCACACCCTTTTTTATGCCCATCCTGTCTGCAGACCACTGCCAGACATAGCTATGAACCTCTGGTTAATTTTACCCCCAGTTCAGTTTTATGATTTTGTGTGCTTGTTACCTGACTACTTTTCCTGCTTGCTGTTTATGTACCTTGTTGGCCGATACGCATTTGAACTCTGCTTGTTTTCTGATTCTTTCCTGGCCGTCCCATTCTGTTCCTGTTCCTCAATTAATGTTTTGACCCTGCCTGACTACTATTCTCTGTAATAGCGGTGTGACTCACATTTCCCATACATTTCAAAGTAAAGCTTTGACCGCCTGATGGCATTGAGCTCTGCTGCCAGCATAGTAAGGAGGTGTGTGGTAGTCCTTGTGCGCAGTTGCAAGGAAGGGTGGCCTGACCACACAGGGTTTGCGCCAAGGTAGAGGACCCACACGAGGTTGAAGAGGCAGAAGCAGTGTATTAACTTCTACATACAGAACAAGGATTGAAACAACTCGTGGGGACGGCAAGACTTGTACAGCAGACCCTTCTCCATCTCTCACCATAGTTTGCCAGTGCCCAGTCAGTGACATGTAATGACCCTGTCTATGCTTACTGATCCAAGTATCTGTGTTGAAATGCACCCTGTCGCACACAGATTTTCTCAAGGAAGTGGTGATGTTGTGTGCGACATGCTGGTGTAGCGCGGGCATGCTTTTCTTGGAGAAGCAGTGGTGATTGGGCATGTGGTACTGGGGCACAGCGACAGACATAAGGTCTGTAAAATCCTGTGTGTCCACTACGCGTAAAGGCAGCATTTCGGTAGCCAACAGCTTACAGAGGGATAGAGTCAACCACTTAGCTTTGTCATGGGTCGCAGTAAGTGGCCTTTTATTTGACCACATCTGAGGGAAAGAGATCTGGCTGCTGTCTGTAGACGGTGTTGAGTAGGGTGTCCCTGGAAAAATGCAGGTTTGTGAGAAAAGTGCAGGCGGAGACATGATGTTGCCTTCATCTTGCCTTCAGATCTGTTCATCTTGTATCATTTTTAAAAAACACATCAAGCAAGGGTTACTCCAAGCGGAGTCTACCTTTTTTCCCAACATTGGGCACACAGACACCCCATCAGTGGCAGCACTTGTGCCCTAGTTGCAAACAGGATGTTTTGATTTGCATCAAGCACATTCCAAATCCACAAGCATTTACTCTCCCCAGGATGACACAGGGGTAGTAAATTCCTTCTGGATCCATGACTTGTTCATTTTGATGAACGTCAGTGTGTCCACATTGTCACTGGACAGACGCGTGCGCTTATCTGTCAGCACACACCCAGCAGCACTGAAGAAGACACGTTCAGAGACAACGCTGGCAGCTGCACACGACAAAATCTCCAAGGCGTAACTGGAGAGCTCTGTCAATTTTTCTAGATTTGAAGCCCAAAAGGAGCAAGGCTCCATTTGCAAAGTCATTGCATCGATGTTCATTTGGAGATACTCCTGTATCATCCTCTCCATCCATTGACTATGTGTCAGACTTGTTGTCTCTGGTGGCCTTGCAAAGGAGGGTCTAAAAAAATTATGAAAATATTCCATAAAATTGCTGTTACCAGCACCAGATACGGTCCTACTGGTACGGGTAGACTGTTGAAGATGACGATGCCGTCCCATGTTTGTCAAGTTACAACTGGGAGAATCACTCCCTTCACCTGCACGGTTGTTTGGTGTAAAAGCCGAGCTAAGATCGAGTAACAGCTTATGCTGATACTCCAGCATACGTGCGTCCCTTTCTATGGGTGGAATTATGTCACAAAATTTGGACTTGTCCCGGGGATCTAATAGTGTGGCAAGCCAGTAGTCATCATCACTTCTAATTTTGACAATCCGAGGGTCATGTTGGAGGTAGTGCAACAAGAAGGCACTCATGTGTCTTGCGCAGCCATGCGGACCAAGTCCACGCTGTGTTTGTGGCATAGAGGTGCTAACCGTTCTTTCTTCCTCTGACATCTCCCCCCAACCTCTTTCAACTGAATTTTGACCAAGGTCTCCCTCATCCGCTGAGTCTTCCATGTCCATGGACAGTTCGTCCTCCATATCTTCATGTCCTCCTGCACCTTCCTCAACATCTCGCCTGCTACCATGCGCCCTTGTTGATCCCTGTCCCCCATGGTCCCATGCCTGCCGCGTTGGTGATGATGAACGTCTGGACCTTGGTGATGTTGTTGTGTCTTGCGCATATGAATCCTCCTGTAGTTCCTCCCCTTCCTGTTGTCCCACCCCCTGACTCCGAATAGTGTTTAGCGTGTGCTCCAGCATGTAAATGACTGTAATCGTCATGCTGATAATGGCATTGTCAGCGCTAAACATATTCGTCGCCATGTCGAAACTGTGCAGAACGGTGCATAGGTCCTTGATCTGAGATCACTCCATCAGGGTGATCTGCCCCACTTCTGCATCTCGTTGGCCCAGGCTATACATCATGACGTATTGCACCAGGGCTCGCCGGTGCTGCCACAGTCGCTGTAACATGTGGAGAGTTGAATTCCAGCGTGTCGCCACATCGCATTTCAGGCGATGAACCGGCAGGCCGAAAGACTTCTGGAGCGATGCAAGTCGCTCAGCTGCGGCGGTTGAACGGCGGAAGTGAGCACTGCAGACAGTTTACGTGCCCTGGTCAGAAGGCCATCTAGGCCGGGATAGTGTGTTAAAAATTGCTGGACAACAAGGTTCAACACGTGAGCCATACAAGGCACGTGTGTCACCTTGCCCAGGCGAAGGGCCGCACCCAGGTTTGCAGCATTGTCGCACACGGCCTTACCAGGCTGCAGGTTGAGTGGAGACAACCATTTATTAAACTCGGACCGCAGAGCTGACCACAACTCCTCAGCTGTGTGACTCTTATTCCCAAGACATGTCAAGCTAAAGACCGCCTGATGCCGTTGCGCTCTGCTGCCAGCATAGTAATGAGGGGTGCGTGATTCCTTCTGCGCAGTGAGAACGCTGGTGGCCTGACCAGGCAGGCTTGGGGCGGAGGTGGAGGACCCAGATGAGGTGGAGGATGCAGAAGCAGTGGCGGAACTTGGACAGACAGAGGATTGACACACAAGTCGTGGGGACGGCAAGACTTGTGCAGCAGACCCTTCACCATCTATCAACATAGTTACCCAGTGCCCAGTCAGCGACATGTAACGTCCCTGTCCATGCTTACTGGTCCAAGTATCGGTGGTGAAATGCACCCGTTCACACACAGAGTTTCTCAAGGAAGCGGTGATGTTGTGTGCGACATGCTGGTGTAGCGCGGGCACACCTTTCTTAGAGAAGTAGTGGCGACTAGGCATCTGGTACTGGGGCACAGCGACAGACATAAGGTCTCTAAAATCCTGTGTGTCCACTAGGCAGAAAGGCAGCATTTCGGTAGCCAACAGCTTACAGAGGGATAGAGTCAACCTCTTAGCTTTGTCATGGGTCGGAGGAAGTGGCCTTTTATTTGACCACATCTGAGGGACAGAGATCTGGCTGCTGTGTGTAGACGGTGTTGAGTAGGGTGTCCCTGGAAAAATGCAGGTTTGTGAGGAAAGTGCAGGCGGAGACATGATGTTGCCTTCATCCAACGTAGGTGCTATCGATGTCTGAGAGAGCTGTACACACTCACTTGTTTCCCCTTCCAAACCAACTGACGACCTACCAAGCAAACTGCCTGTTGCGGTTACAGTGGTGGAAGTTTTGCGTGGAAAAACAGGTGTGACAGCTGTCCCCACAGTCCTAGAAGATGAAGAGCGCGCGGATGCACTGGAAGGGGTGGGCGGTGGATGGTTCGCTCCGCTAGGCCGCATTGCAGCACAGTGAGCTTCCCACCGGGACCTATGATATTTATTCATGTGACGATTCATGGAAGAAGTTGTCAAACTGCTGAGGTTTTGACCTCTACTAAGAGAATCATGACAAATTTTACATATCACATGATTTGGGCGATCTTTTTCTATGTCAAAAAAGGAACAGGCTAGGCAAGGCTTAGAGGCCATGCGACCTGTTGATGCACCCCGAATAATGCTCATAGGCAGAGTGGTGGCTGAGGATGCAGTTGTAGACGTGCTACCAGTGCTCCGACTCTGTCCAGGAAGGCGCAAGGTAATTTCGTCATCGGTTGCATCCTCCTCCACCGCCTCTGTTGACCTCCTCGAGTGCCTGACTGGGGGTTGACAGTAGGTGGGATCTAGAACTTCATCATCAATTGTTGTGTTTGCACTCCCCTCCCCCTCAGACCGAGCCTCTTCTTGCCCTGACCGAATATTTAAGTTGTCATCCCAATCGGGTATCTGCGTCTCATCTTCATCAGTATGTTCCTCATTGCCTATAACCACAGTTGTTGGAAAGGCAGCATTTTGGTAGCCAACAGTTTGCATTTTATGAAAGTCAACCTCCAAGCCATGTCATGCCCTTCTAAAAGCATGTATAACACAGCGAGGGGACTCCAACCACAGTCTCCCTCGTTTCCCCTCACTGGGCCACACACACCCCACTTGACTGGCATCGGTTGAGCTCCCTTTTGAAAAAGAAAAAGATGCTTTGCATGAAGCACTCTCAAAAATACGCGTGCCTTTCCCGTCCCCTGGCTGACCCAGGGGAAGAAAAGTCCTCTGAGAGCCATGACTTGTTCATCTTGGTTCTTTTAGAGACACAGCGAGGGGACTCCAACCACAGTCTCCCTCGTTTCCACTAACTGGGCCACACACACCCCACTTGACTGGCATCGGTTGAGCCCCCTTTTGAAAAAGAAAAAGATGCTTTGCATGAAGCACTCTCAAAAATACGCGTGCCTTTCCCGTCCCCTGGCTGACCCAGGGGAAGAAAAGTCCTCTGAGAGCCATGACTTGTTCATCTTGGTTCTTTTAGAGACACAGCGAGGGGACTCCAACCACAGTCTCCCTCGTTTCCACTAACTGGGCCACACACACCCCACTTGACTGGCATCGGTTGAGCCCCCTTTTGAAAAAGAAAAAGATGCTTTGCATGAAGCACTCTCAAAAATACGCGTGCCTTTCCCGTCCCCTGGCTGACCCAGGGGAAGAAAAGTCCTCTGAGAGCCATGACTTGTTCATCTTGGTTCTTTTAGAGACACAGCGAGGGGACTCCAACCACAGTCTCCCTCGTTTCCACTAACTGGGCCACACACACCCCACTTGACTGGCATCGGTTGAGCCCCCTTTTGAAAAAGAAAAAGATGCTTTGCATGAAGCACTCTCAAAAATACGCGTGCCTTTCCCGTCCCCTGGCTGACCCAGGGGAAGAAAAGTCCTCTGAGAGCCATGACTTGTTCATCTTGGTTCTTTTAGAGACACAGCGAGGGGACTCCAACCACAGTCTCCCTCGTTTCCACTCACTGGGCCACACACACCCCACTTGACTGGCATCGGTTGAGCTCCCTTTTGAAAAAGAAAAAGATGCTTTGCATGAAGCACTCTCAAAAATACGCGTGCCTTTCCCGTCCCCTGGCTGACCCAGGGGAAGAAAAGTCCTCTGAGAGCCATGACTTGTTCATCTTGGTTCTTTTAGAGACACAGCGAGGGGACTCCAACCACAGTCTCCCTCGTTTCCACTAACTGGGCCACACACACCCCACTTGACTGGCATCGGTTGAGCCCCCTTTTGAAAAAGAAAAAGATGCTTTGCATGAAGCACTCTCAAAAATACGCGTGCCTTTCCCGTCCCCTGGCTGACCGAGGGGAAGAAAAGTCCTCTGAGAGCCATGACTTGTTCATCTTGGTTCTTTTAGAGACACAGCGAGGGGACTCCAACCACAGTCTCCCTCGTTTCCACTCACTGGGCCACACACACCCCACTTGACTGGCATCGGTTGAGCTCCCTTTTGAAAAAGAAAAAGATGCTTTGCATGAAGCACTCTCAAAAATACGCGTGCCTTTCCCGTCCCCTGGCTGACCCAGGGGAAGAAAAGTCCTCTGAGAGCCATGACTTGTTCATCTTGGTTCTTTTAGAGACACAGCGAGGGGACTCCAACCACAGTCTCCCTCGTTTCCACTAACTGGGCCACACACACCCCACTTGACTGGCATCGGTTGAGCCCCCTTTTGAAAAAGAAAAAGATGCTTTGCATGAAGCACTCTCAAAAATACGCGTGCCTTTCCCGTCCCCTGGCTGACCCAGGGGAAGAAAAGTCCTCTGAGAGCCATGATTTGTTCATTTTGGGTCTTTTAGAAACACAGCGAGGGGACTCCAACCACAGTCTCCTTCGTTGCCACTCACTGGGCCACACACACACCCCACTTGACTGGCATCGGTTGAGCTCCCTTTTGAAAAAGAAAAAGATGCTTTGCATGAAGCACTCTCAAAAATACGCGTGCCTTTCCCGTCCCCTGGCTGACCCAGGGGAAGAAAAGTCCTCTGAGAGCCATGACTTGTTCATCTTGGTTCTTTTAGAGACACAGCGAGGGGACTCCAACCACAGTCTCCCTGGTTGCCACTCACTGGGCCACACACACCCCACTTGACTGGCATCGGTTGAGCTCCCTTTTGAAAAAGAAAAAGATGCTTTGCATGAAGCACTCTCAAAAATACGCGTGCCTTTCCCGTCCCCTGGCTGACCCAGGGGAAGAAAAGTCCTCTGAGAGCCATGACTTGTTCATCTTGGTTCTTTTAGAGACACAGCGAGGGGACTCCAACCACAGTCTCCCTCGTTTCCACTCACTGGGCCACACACACCCCACTTGACTGGCATCGGTTGAGCTCCCTTTTGAAAAAGAAAAAGATGCTTTGCATGAAGCACTCTCAAAAATACGCGTGCCTTTCCCGTCCCCTGGCTGACCCAGGGGAAGAAAAGTCCTCTGAGAGCCATGACTTGTTCATCTTGGTTCTTTTAGAGACACAGCGAGGGGACTCCAACCACAGTCTCCCTCGTTTCCACTCACTGGGCCACACACACCCCACTTGACTGGCATCGGTTGAGCTCCCTTTTGAAAAAGAAAAAGATGCTTTGCATGAAGCACTCTCAAAAATACGCGTGCCTTTCCCGTCCCCTGGCTGACCCAGGGGAAGAAAAGTCCTCTGAGAGCCATGACTTGTTCATCTTGGTTCTTTTAGAGACACAGCGAGGGGACTCCAACCACAGTCTCCCTCGTTGCCACTCACTGGGCCACACACACCCCACTTGACTGGCATCGGTTGAGCTCCCTTTTGAAAAAGAAAAAGATGCTTTCATGAAGCACTCTCAAAAATACGCGTGCCTTTCCCGTCCCCTGGCTGACCCAGGGGAAGAAAAGTCCTCTGAGAGCCATGACTTGTTCATCTTGGTTCTTTTAGAGACACAGCGAGGGGACTCCAACCACCGTCTCCCTGGTTGCCACTCACTGGGCCACACACACCCCACTTGACTGGCATCGGTTGAGCTCCCTTTTGAAAAAGAAAAAGATGCTTTGCATGAAGCACTCTCAAAAATACGCGTGCCTTTCCCGTCCCCTGGCTGACCCAGGGGAAGAAAAGTCCTCTGAGAGCCATGATTTGTTCATTTTGGGTCTTTTAGAAACACAGCGAGGGGACTCCAACCACAGTCTCCTTCGTTGCCACTAACTGGGCCACACACACCCCACTTGACTGGCATCGGTTGAGCCCCCTTTTGAAAAAGAAAAAGATGCTTTGCATGAAGCACTCTCAAAAATACGCGTGCCTTTCCCGTCCCCTGGCTGACCCAGGGGAAGAAAAGTCCTCTGAGAGCCATGACTTGTTCATCTTGGTTCTTTTAGAGACACAGCGAGGGGACTCCAACCACAGTCTCCCTCGTTTCCACTCACTGGGCCACACACACCCCACTTGACTGGCATCGGTTGAGCTCCCTTTTGAAAAAGAAAAAGATGCTTTGCATGAAGCACTCTCAAAAATACGCGTGCCTTTCCCGTCCCCTGGCTGACCCAGGGGAAGAAAAGTCCTCTGAGAGCCATGACTTGTTCATCTTGGTTCTTTTAGAGACACAGCGAGGGGACTCCAACCACAGTCTCCCTCGTTGCCACTCACTGGGCCACACACACCCCACTTGACTGGCATCGGTTGAGCTCCCTTTTGAAAAAGAAAAAGATGCTTTGCATGAAGCACTCTCAAAAATACGCGTGCCTTTCCCGTCCCCTGGCTGACCCAGGGGAAGAAAAGTCCTCTGAGAGCCATGTCCACATTGTCAGTGGACAGACACGTGTGCTTATCTGCCAGCAGACCCACAGCAGCACTGAAGACAGGTTCCGAGAGAACGCTGGCTGCAGGACACGACAAGATCCCCAAGACGTACGTGGCGAGCTCAGGCAATTTATCAAGATTGGAAGCCAAGAATGAGCAGGGCTCAAGTTGCACATTAATGGAATCGATGTTTCCTTGCATATACTCATATATCTGTGTGTCCTCCTCTATTTCCTTGTCCAGCTCTTTTGTTTTCGCATGAGTATATGTCCTTGTCACTTTCCCATGTGTTGTGAGTTGTTTGTGACCTTTTGGACACCTTTGAGGGTGTTTTCTAGGTGTTTTTCTGTGTTTGTGATTGCCTGCCATTGTTTCCTATGCAGTTCGAGTTCGGTTCGTCGAACGTTCGACGAACCGAACTCGAACGGGAGGTCCGTTCGGCGAACCAACCTCGAGCCGAACCGCGACCGGTTCGCTCATCTCTAGTCAACAGCTGTCTCCTGGATGTCATCTTAACTCATCAGCGTAACGCGATTGTCTAATGGGCATGTCTATGAGGGCTGAGAACAGCATTCTTTGAGAATTTAGAAATTGACAACGCCATTTAAATGATTAACAGCCGTGGGTGGAGCACTGCTGGCAGATGAAGGGTGAATGATTCATAGAATTTCATTCATCATTAAAGAGTTAATATGTATTTTCATGTTACAACAAAAATAAACAAAATATTAGCGCGCACAATTGATATCGCCACATCTGGAACTTTCCAATCTATAAAACTGTAACACTATTTAACCCCTACACTGCAAACTGTAAAAAAAAAATGACCCCCCCCCCTCAGTTTCTCATATTACTGAAATAGAAAGGTTATCTAAAAAAAACATGAAAATATGTAGAAAAAATATTTAAGTCTGAAAAAGATATATCATCCTGCACAAAACAAGCCCCAACTCAGCTATCAGTGGGCAAATAAAAATGTTATAGGTCTCATGATATGGTGATTCATATATATATATATATATATATACAAAAAAGTGTGAAACAACTGCACATATGTCTTATATTCTAGGTTCTTCAAAGTAGCCACCTTTTGCTTTGATTACTACTTTGCACACTCTTGGAATTCTCTTGATGAGCTTCAAGAGGTAGTCACCGGAAACGGTCTTCCAACAGTCTTGAAGGAGTTCCCAGAGATGCTTAGCACTTGTTGGCCCTTTTGCCTTCACTCTGCGGTCCAGCTCACCCCAAACTATCTCGATTGGGTTCAGGTCTGGTGACTGTGGAGGTCAGGTCATCTGGTGTAGCACCCCATCACTCTCCTTCTTAGTCAAATAGCTCTTACACAGCCTGGAGGTGTGTTTGGGGTCATTGTCCTGTTGAAAAAAAATGATGGTCCAAGTAAACGCAAACCAGATGGAATAGCATGCCACTGCAAGATGCTGTGGTAGCCATGCTGGTTCAGTATGCCTTTAATTCTGGATAAATCCTCAACAGTGTCACCAGCAAAGCACCCACACACCATCACACCTCCTCCTCCATGCATCACGGTGGGAACCAGGCATGTAAAGTCCATCCGTTCACCTTTTCTGCATCGGACAAAGACAGGGTGGTTGGATCCAAAGATCTCAAATTTGGACTCATCAGACCAAAGCACAGATTTCCACTGGTCTAATGTCCATTCATTGTGTTCTTTAGCCCAAACTAGTCTCTTCTGCTTGTTGCCTGTCCTTAGCAGTGGTTTCCTAGCAGATATTTTACCATGAAGGCCTGCTGCACAAAGTCTCCTCTTAACAGTTGTTCTAGAGGTGTGTCTGCTGCTAGAACTCTGTGTGGCATTGACCTGGTCTCTAATCTGAGCTGCTGTTAACCTGCGATTTCTGAGGCTGGGGACTCAGATAAACTTATCCTCTGCAGCAGAGGTGACTCTTGGTCTTCCTTTCCTGGGGCGGTCTTCATATGTGCCAGTTTCTTTGTAGCGATTGATGGTTTTTGCCACTGCACTTGTGGACACTTTCAAAGTTTTCCCAATTTTTCGGACTGACTAACCTTCATTTCTTAAAGTAATGATGGCCACTCGTTTTTCTTTACTTAGAATTTGTATTATTTCAAGAAAAAAGCAGCTAACAGTTTAATCAGTAGGACTATCAGCTGTATATCCACCAGACTTCTGTACAACACAACTGATGGTCCCAACCCCATTTATAAGGCAAGAAATCCCACTTATTAAACCTGACAGGGCACACCTGTGAAGTGAAAACCATTTCCGGTGACTACCTCTTGAAGCTCATCAATAGAATGCCAAGAGTGTGCAAAGCAGTAATCAAAGCAAAAGGTGGCTACTTTGAAGAACCTAGAATATAAGACATATTTTCAGTTGTTTCACACTTTTTTGTTAAGTATTTTATTTCAAATGTGTTAATTCATAGTTTTGATGCCTTCAATGGTAATCTACAATTTTCAGAGTCATGAAAATGAAGAAAACTCTACTTTTGGTCTCTACTGTGTGTATATATATATATATATATATATATATAGTGTGTGTATATGTATGTGTGTATGTGTGTATATTTGTGTATATATGTATATATATATATATATTTTTATATATATGTATAAAGTATGAAATACATCAGATGTTCATACATTTCCGGTCATTCTATAGAATACCTAAATGACAAACAGGTGGAGTGTAAAATACTACAGGGGTGGTCCGTCCAAAAGTAGGTGGACAGAGCAGGCAGCAGCAGATCTGTGAAACTGGCTCAGTTGTCCTAAGCATTAAAATGCCATTCTAGCCTCCCGTGCTGCAACAAATAGTCAGGAATGACACTTCTGATTACTTTTTTTTTCCCAGCAAAGATATCCTGTTGTTTATTTTGTATTTCTTCTTTCATGCTTTTGACTGTTTGTTACTAAAGACTAATAGTCACTTTTTGTTCTTTGTGTTTTTCCCAGTAAAGATGTTCTGTTATTCATTTAGGATTTCTTCTTTCATTAGTTTTTGGACTGTTTGTTACTAAAGACTTTTCCAATCTGGGCATTATATCAGACTTTTGCCCTCAGCAGTTCTTGTCATTTTTTATAATACCTAGACATTTTATGTAATGCCTAAGAAAAATATAGAACAGCGCAGATATTTGATACCTTGTTTGAAAACGACAGGGATTGTATACATTGTCTAGGTATTCTATAGAACGCCGGGTTTTCATACATATATGTATAATAATATATATATTTTATTATTTTTAATCAAATTGATATTAATATGAAAAGGTAGCAAAAAGTAAAATAAATAAAACAAAACTATGAGGTATCACTGTAATTGTGCAAAGCTGTAGAATAAAAATGTTTTCTCATTTAAGCCACATGGTGATGGTGTGCAAAAAAAAAGTAAATTTAATAGAAAATGAAACTTACCTCATAAAAATGAGAATAGAATGCAATTTAAAAAAAGTTATATTCTCCCAGAAGTTACCAAAAACAACCTTCAACTCATCCCACAAAGTAATAATCCCTTACATAACTATATTTATGAAAAGTAAAAGCGGGAGAAGGGTACTATCAAATGTAACATTGCAAGTGCTAAACATAAAATAAAGGCTTAGAATGTCCTCTTACATATTGAAGCTTTACCATGAGTATAACACCATTATAGATTTGCCATAAGTAAATCTCTTCACATAAACTAGTCACTCCTGGAGATGAAATCTCAGTTTCAAATCAGAAGGTTAGGGAAGTAATAAGCATAGCCTATAGCCAGGCTTCAAAAGAGACTGTGATTTTTCCGATATGCAGCAATACTATGGTATTGCAGTATATAACCAAAGTGCTTAGATGATTGAAGGTTATAGTCCCTTAAGTGTACTAATAAATACAGTAAAAAGTCAAAGTATGAAAAATAAAAAACATAAAAGCTCAAATCACCAACCTTTTAACCCCATTAAAATAGTCACATTAAGAAAAGTTTGGGAGACAGTTATGGGACACACATTTTGTCATCGTGATCCCAAGTGGAATGACATGCATGTTGTTACAGAACTTCCATATTATTATATAATTGTGCAAACAGCGCGTCAGCTTTGGTCAGATGGATGATTCTATCCATGCAATGTTTCATAGCAATAGAATGGTAAAATTGTGAGAGGAAACATGACCACAATATCTTCCACCTGGGTCTTCCAGGGGCAAAGATATCTTGAAAGTTGGGAATCTATTAAAATTCCAAAAGACTTAACAAATCTCATGATCAGCCCCCATATGAGCTCACCAAGGGGAGGTATGTATCCGTACTTCTGATCTAATAAATGCAGAAGTTGGACTTGATACCTTTGTTCAATGCCAGAAGATACACTGTTATGTAGGAATGTTCCACAATTCATTAAGATCCTCTTTTTGCTGAGCTTCTAGACATTTTCGTGACATTAGCTCTAGTACTTTTTATTTGTTTATCACCTTTAATTTTTTAAGTATCTTTATTGTAATGTTTTGTACCCCTTTGATATATTTTGAATATTTTTATTAAATCTAGCTACTTTTTGGATTAAATATACAGTTATGCTCAAAAGTTTACATACCCTGGCAAATTAGTTCTTGATCTTTTTTCACAGAATATGAATGATAACAAACTTTTTTTCCACTCATGGTTAGTGGTTGAGTGAAGCCATTTTTTGTTAAACTACTGTGTTTTCTCTTTTTAAATCATAATGACAACCAAAAACATCCAAATGACTCTGATCAAAAGTTCACATACCCCAGTTCATATTATCTGAAAGAAGGCCAAGAAAGCAAAAAAATCTGCTGAGGTATGTAAACTTTTGAGCACAACTGCATTTCATAGCCTTGTTCCTATTGCTCTATAAATCACATCCCTGAAGCTTATAGACCTGTATAAACAATTGGTGGTAGCAGCTAATTTTTCTTGGGTTATTAGAGAGCTTGTTAGTGACCTAACCAAAGTACAATTGAAACCAGAAGTTTACATATGCTATCTAAATAGACATATATGCATGTTTTTCTCACTAGCTGAAATGAAATCAGAATAAACCTTTCCCGTTTTGGGACCATAAAGATTACCAAAATTATTTACATTTGCCAAATGCCAGAATAATGGGGGAAAGAATGTTTTAAGGCATTTTTATTACTTTCCGCGAAGTCAAACGTATACATACACTAAGGGGTACTTTGCACACTACGACATCGCAGCTGCGATGTCGGTGGGGTCAAATTAAAAGTGACGCACTTCCGGCATCGCATGCGAAACCTTAGTGTGTAAAGGCTCGATGATACGATTAACGAGCGCAAAAGCGTCGTAATCGTATCAATGCTGCAGCGTCGGCGTAATCCATAATTACGCTGACGCGACAGTCCGATGTTGTTCCTCGCTCCTGCGGCAGCACACATCGCTGTGTGTGAAGCCGCAGGAGCGAGGAACATCTCCTACCGGCGTCACTGCGGCTTCCGTAGAATATGCGGAAGGAAGGAGATGGGCGGCATGTTTACATCCCACTCATCTCCGCCCCTCTGCTCCGATTGGCCGCCTGGCGTGTGACGTCGCTATGACGCCGCACGACCTGCCCCCTTAACAAGGAGGCGGGTCGCCAGCCAGAGCAACGGTCGCAGGACAGGTGAGTCCATGTGAAGCTGACGTAGCGATAATGTTCGCTACGGCAGCTATCACAAGGATATCGCTGCTGTGACGGGGGTGGGTACTATCGCGCTCGGCATCGCAGCATCGGCCTGCGATGTCGCAGCGTGCAAAGTACCCCTAAGAGTACTATGCTTATTGGGAAACATGGGGTTGGCAGCATAATGTTGAGGTGTTGTTTTGCCGCAGGAGGGACTGGTGCACTCCACAAAATCTAATATACCGTTATTGAAACAAAACAGTAAATTAAAGCAGATTTTCGCTAAACCGGTTAATTGTATTTAAAATAAACCTCCAACTGCGCTATGTGTGTATGTGCTCGGTGTATCCATGTGTCTGCTATGTGTGTGTGTGAGTGTCTGTCTAATATGTGTGTGTGCTCAGTGTGTGTGTGTGTGTGTGTGTGTGTGTGTGTGTGTGTATGTGTGTACATGCATGTGTGCTATGTGTGTATGCGCATGGTGTATCCATGTCTGTCTGCTATGTGTGTGTGTGTGTGTCTGTCTGCTATGTGTGTGTGCTCAGTGTGTGTGTGTGTGTGTGTGTGTGTGTGTGTGCATGCATGTGCGCTATGTGTGTATGCGCTCGGTGTATCCATGTTTGTTTGCTGTGTGTGTGTGTGCTCAGTGTGTGTGTGTGTGTGTGTGTGTGTGTGTATACATGCATGTGCGCTATGTGTGTATGTGCACGGTGCATCCATGTGTGTCTGCTATGTGTGTATATGTGCTCAGTATGTGTGTGTGTATACATGCATGTGCGCTATGTGTGTATGCGCACGGTGTATCCATGGGTGTCTGCTATATGTGTATATGTGCTCAGTGTGTGTGTGTGTGTGTGTGTGTATACATGTATGTGCGCTGTGGGTATGTGCTCGGTGTATCCATCTGTGTCTGCTATGTGATGTGTGTGTCTGTCTGCTATGTGTGTGCTCAGTGTGTATATGTGCTCAGTGTGTGTGTGTGTACATGCATGTGCACTATGTGTGTATGCGCTCGGTGTATCCATGTGTGTCTGCTATGTGTGTATATGAGCTCAGTGTGTGTGTGTGTATACATGCATGTGCGCTATGTGTATGCGCTCAGTGTATCAATGTGTGTCTGCTATGTGTGTATATGTGCTCAGTGTGTGTGTGTGTATACATACATGTGCGCTATGTGTGTATGTGCTCGGTGTATCCCTGTGTGTCTGCTATGTGTGTGTGTGTGTGTGTGTGTCTGTCTGTCTAATATGTGTGTTTGCTCAGTGTGTGTGTGTGTGTGTGTGTGTACATGCATGTGTGCTATGTGTGTATGCGCTCGGTGTATCCATGTGTGTCTGCTATGTGTGTTTGTGTGTGTCTGTCTGTCTGCTATGTGTGTGTGCTCAGTGTGTGTGTGTGCTCAGTGTGTGTGTGTGTGTGTGTGTACATGCATGTGCACTATGTGTGTATGCGCTCGGTGTATCCATGTGTGTCTGCTGTGTTTCTGTGTGTCTGTCTGCTGTGTGTGTTTGCTCAGTGTGTGTGTGTGTGCGTGTGTGTGTGCTCAGTGTGTGTGTGTGTGTATGTGTGTGTACATGCATGTGCGCTATGTGTGCATGGTGTATCCATGTGTGTCTGCTATGTGTGTGTGTGTGTGTCTCTCTGCTATGTGTGTGTGCTCAGTGTGTGTGTGTGTGTGTGTACATGCATGTTCGCCATGTGTGTATGCGCATGATGTATCCATGTGTCTGCTATGTATGTGTGTGTGTCTGTCTTCTATGTGTGTGTGCTCAGTGTGTGTGTGTGTGTGTGTACATGCATGTGCACTATGTGTGTATGCGCTCGATGTATCCATGTGTACCTGCTGTGTGTGCATATGTGTCAGTGTGTGTGTGTGTGTGTGTGTTGATAGGCGGTCAGGAGCGGGAGGCAGCAAAGCTGGAGAAAGCAGGTAAATATGAAAAATATTTTTATTTCACAGACCCGTGTTTTCTCCGGTACCTGTCACACGCATGCAAACACGGATGTCACACGTATGACCATAACCATGCATGTGACTGGTACCTGATTAAACACGGACGTCTGAAAGCAGCCATACACTGTGTACAGTACAGTGGCCACGCCGCAACTTCCTGATCACATGCTCCGGTCACATGGCAACAAGTGATCGGAGCTTGTCGCGTGGCCACTGTAGTGTACACAGTGCACGGGAGCGCGCAAGATCCGACAAAGTGGAGAAAAGGTAAGTAACTATTCAAAGTGACAGTGCTGACATGTGCCGGGAGCTGGGGTAAGCTAGTAACGATGTTACACATCGGGTAACTAAGGAACGTGATTTCTATAGTTACCTGATGTGTACCATGGTTACCAGCCTACGCCGGTTCCGGAACACGTGTGCCGGGAGTCGGGGTAAGCTAGTGGTTTCACATATCCGGCTTTTCTCCACTTAGTCCTGCCGGTGTGGGCTTCCGGGGGTGCAGCAGTCACCTGGGAGTCGGGGCTCCGTGTGGGTTTGGGGAATGCGTGCGGGGGCGGGGCCGGAGAGAGCGGCCAATCCGTGAGGGGGGGTGGAGCCGAGGCGAGCGGCCAATGCCACAGTTGTCACTGTAATGACATAATTTTGGAGCAAGACAGACAGACAGACAGAATAAGGCAATTATATATATATAGATAATAATATTGTATGTTTCTCTTGTGTTTCGTTAATTCATGTATTATTATTATATACTGGGTATGCTTTTTGTTATATGTATTTACCTTGTTCAGAGATGAGGAATATTTGCATTACTCGGTTTTCTCATTGGACCCCTGATTGAGGGGCAGGACAGGATATGATATAAATGCCAAGCGCATGTGCAATACCTATGCAATGTATAAGCACACAGTCTGAAACATGTCTGCTGCTAGCATTTTATTTTTTTTTTTGTTTTTTTACTTGGTGTTATTATTTCCTATGCAATGTTTTCAATGGATCTGGAATAAAATTATACTTTTTTTAAAAAGCTCCTTGGATGCTGGATTTCCATTAATATTTTCCTTGTGTGGGTTAGGCTATGTGCGCACTTTGCTTTTTACCTGCTTTTTACCTGCTTTTTCAACTGCAGCGTTTAATGGCAAAATGGTTGTATTCTGCTTTTCAAGCAAAGTCTATGGGAATTTGGGTTTCTTGTCCGCACTTTGCAGTTCAAACTGCAGCCTTTTTGTTGCAGAACTTTGGTCAAAAAATCAGCTTTGCAGGGCAAAACCCAAATGGCAAAAACAATTGTCATGTTTTTGTTTTTGCCATTTGGGTTTTGCCCTGCAAAGCTGAGTTTTTGACCAAAGTTCTGCAACAAAAAGGCTGCAGTTTGAACTGCAAAGTGCGGACAAGAAACCCAAATTCCCATAGACTTTGCTTGAAAAGCAGAACACATCCATTTTGGCATTAAACGCTGCAGTTGAAAAAGCAGGTAAAAAGCAGGTAAAAAGCAAAGTGCGCACATAGCCTTATTGTTGAGGGATTCTTTTTTTTCAAAGGGGAAAACTCCTTGATGTGAAACAACACATGGACTGTCTAAACTACTGCTTATATGGTGTGCCAAGGCAGCTCAATAACGAGAATCAGCAGAAAGCTTGGTCAAAAAAGGATGGTATAAAATGATTTCTATCTCCTGCTATGGAAGTGGAGTAGTTTTCTAAAAAAAAGTAGTAGAATCGCTAGATGAGCAATAATCAACAGCAGATTTTAAAGATAGGAATACAGTTTTTCTAACCAATAATTCAGAAAGTTGTAATATAAAATTGAACATATTTACAATTATTTCATAAAAAAGCAGACAAATTAATAAAATGTGTATATACTTGGTTTGTAGACATGCCACTGATGATAGCAAAGCTTCTAAGATCATACAATGTTGATCTTTCTTTTTTTTAGATATTTCTCTTAGTATAATTTAGGAAGACTCTTGAAAAGCCAAATCTTTCTGCAAGGCGCTGTTTACATTGATGAGTCTCTAATATGTTTAAATACAGCCATGTGGTATTGAGCATGGCTTTATTTTCTCCATTATATTTTTCACTAGGAGAGCCTTGATGCTAAACACATGTGATACTGAAGTTCTCTGTGTCTTCAATGTGTATGGCTTTAGTGGAATTTAGCAGCAGATGTTCTTTTATAAACAACTATATTCTGCATAAATATGGCAGAACATATTCCTTGGCAGAAAAAAATATTGAGTTTCGGATGATTTTGTGAAAATAAGACTGCCAACATTAGTGTTTTAGATAATAAATATAGTCTTGCAATCTGTTGAGGTTTTGGGAATGAGAGACAGCAAATTCTTTGAAAAGCATGACATTGTTTTCCACATTTTAGTTTTCATAAGCATATTTAATCATATCTTTATATTTCATTGTCGCATGGTTTCAACGCATTACCAATGTAAGTTATTGGTATGCATTGTGAGTAATGTTCTTTTATGCAGTGAAATGAAAACTATTATTAGTTTATAAAGAATGATTTAGGATGGTCAGTATACATTAGATTTTGAATTTATTATCTGAAATAGTAGATACACAAAAGCACAAATTTTCAAACATGGAAATGTTTTTCTCCATTCAAAGTATAGTAACTTTGCTTGCGGTAAGTGGATAGGACCTTTCATAGTTTACATCCATGGGTGTTGGGCATGTGATGTAAGGTCCAGACAGGCGTTTAACCTCTGAATGGGAAAGATAATTTTCCAGTTCAATGACAGCATGCAGAGATTTTAAAAATAGTTTAGGGTTGGCACAAACTACATAGTTGATTTATATCATTTTTTATTATATAGTTAATTGGCTTTATATGTTGAAGCAAAAAAATCTTTATATTAAGTAAATGAAGTATAGATTCAAAATCTGTATTATATGTTTACTTAGATTTCCTTGTTATTATATACACATAGACAAAACAGTTGATATTTTCTGATAAAGTACGACAAAACCCTAAATGGTCACTAAAATAACCTGAAGCTGACAAAATTAATTATTAACCCCTTAGTGACGGACTTAATTTTCACCTTAATGATCAGATCAAATTTTGCAATTCTGACCAGTGTCACTTTCTGAGGTTATAACTCTGGAACGCTTCAACGGATCCTGGTAATTCTGAGACTGTTTTTTCATGACATATTGGACTTCATGATAGTACCAAATGTAGGACAATATTTTTTGAAAAAAATTGAATTTTGGCAAAAATTTTGTAAATTTAGCAATTTTCAAATTTTGAATTTTTATACCGTTAAACCAGAGAGTTCTGTGACACAAATTAGTTAATAAATAACATTTCCCACATGTCTACTTTACATAAGGACAATTTTGGAAACAAATTTTTTTTTTGTTAGGAAGTTAGAAGAGTTCAAAGTTTAACAGCGATTTCTCATTTTTACATCAAAATTTACAAAACCATTTTTTTAGGGACCACATCATATTTGAAGTGACTTTGATAGACCTAGATGACAGAAAATACCCAAAAGTGACAATATTCCAAAAACTGTACCCCCCAAAGTACTCAAAACCACATTCAAGAAGTTTATTAACCCTTCAGGTGCTTCACATGAACAAAAGCAATGTGGAATAAAAAAAGCAAAAAATAAAATTTTACCTAAAAATGTTGCTCTAACCCAAATTTATTCACTTTTAGAAGAAATAACACAACAAAATGGACCCCAAAACTTGTTAACCACTTTCTTATGAACGCGTTGATACCCCACATGTGGTCAGAAACCTCTGTTTGGACAAATGGGAGGACTCGGAACAGAAGGAGCAATATTTGAATTTTGGAAAGCAAATTTGGCTGAAATAGATTGCGAGTACCATGTTGCATTTACAGGTCCACTAAGGTACCTAAACAGAAGAAACCCCTCACAAGTGATACCATTTTGGAAACTAGACCTTTCACGGCTTCTATCTAGCGGTATAGTGAGCATTTTGAACCAACAGGTACTTCACAGATTTTGATAACGTTACGTTTTCATATTGAAAATTTTAATAATTTTCTCAAAAATGTTGCTTTAGTATCAATTTTCTCACTTGTTCAAGAGGTAGTTCCAAAAATTTGACATCATGGTTTGTTACCCACATTCTTATGAGCACGGTGATACTTCACATGTGGTCTGAAACCTTTGTTTGGACAAATGGGAGGGCTTGGAAAGGAAGGAGCAATATTTGAATTTTGGAAAGGATATTTGGCTGAAAAAGATTGCGGGCACCATGTCGCATTTGGAGGTCCCCTAAGGTACCTAAACAGCAGAAACCCCCCACAAGTGACCCCATTTTGGAAACTAGGCCCCTCAAGGAATTTACCTAGATGTTTGGTGAGTACCCTAAACCCCCAGGTGCTTCACAGAATTTTATAACGTTGAGCCATGAAAATAAAAAAATAAAAGTTTACCACAAAATTGTTACTTCAACCAGGTAGCTTTTTTTCACAAGGGTAACAGGAAAAATATCACCATAAAATTTATTGTGCAATTTCTCCTGAATTTGGCGATACCTTATATGTGGTGGAAATCAACTGTTTGGGCACACGGCAGGGCTCGGAAGGGAAGGAGTGCCATTTGACTGCAAAATTGGCTGGAATCAATAGCGGATGCCATGTTGCATTAGGAGAGCCCCTGAGGTGCCTAAACAGTGAAGCTCCTCAATATGTGGCCACATTTTGGAAAATAGACCCCTCAAGGAATTTCATGTAGCCACATATTCCACATTTTGTACTTACATAATCACGATTGCATCGAACCAAACGATAAACCCACTTATATCCTCAAACCAAGAATATATGATGCCAAACTTCCTTAAAAATACTTTATTTATTTAGCCAAAAATAAAAACACATAAACAACCATAAAGGCACAGCAGGGTAGAGAGGTATACAACTGTGATTCCCACGAATTGGGGGAGGGTGGGCGGGAGCCGAAAATAGATCTAACACCTTATATAGTACAGTATTACAACAGAGTCCTTGGTCTGTATACACATAGTAAATATATGGATGCTAAATCACCGTCACATAGCCTACATGGGGGAAAGTCGGGAGTAACCCTATATGAGCACACTGATTCAATTAATTAACGCAGACTTCTAGAAAAAAGATGTTCTTCCAAAATATAGGTACATTTATAACAACATATTGAGGTCAGTCTGCTCACTTAACAGCGACTTTAATCCCATATAACCAAATGGATCAGATTTTACTTGCTATTTTAGGGAGCATTCATATCCGTGGATAACCACCACACCTATGGGCCACAAAGGGGAGCCTTTCGATTAATAAATGGCCCCCTAGCATTCCCCAAGTGGGGCATGTACCATGGGGGCACCCACACCCTCTCACTTTCAGAATTCTGGGATCAAGAGGTATGTGGCTCCCAGCGTGTAAGGCCTGTGACCCACCGGTTAGGTGAAAAATCCACATGGGAAAGTTACAACAAAAATTACAATGGTATAGTATAGGTATGCAGACCTGACCAGAATAGTAACGGATCCCACGCACCAAGCCTCAACGCGTTTCACCGCCTAGGGCTTCGTCAGGAGGCAGATACACACCCTACGTGGCTAACACCCTTTATATATTCACCTAAAATTGTCTGCATGTGGTCCGTAATTACATAATGAGTTCCATGTTTTCATCGGCGCGGTGTAGTTCCGGCCCGAGGACAGAACGGAAGTACCCTCACTCTGCACCCGCAGCATGAATCACACGCATCTCCTTCTGAGGATCAAAACCACCCAGTTTCCATATGCACCTCTCCATCTTATTTTATAAATAACAACAAGTCAATAATACCCTCAGACCAATTTACATTATACTGTTGACCCGGGCACTATAGAAAAGTGATACATATATAATATACAAAACACATAGTTACACATTAACTGATTATGGGCCATATGGGCCAAACATTCCCACACCCCTTGCCAATCCCAGTCCAAAGGCACTAGTGCCATAACTCCCATTAATCTTATATACGATTCATGCTGCGGGTGCTGACATTGCTGCTGAGCTATCCATGCTGAGCGCGGGTAGTGTCAGGCCGGAGGACTCCTCGCTCTGCAGTACGGCCGCAGGGTGGGGGCCGCGCGCATGCCTGGTAGTGGTGGCATCGCGTTGCCATGGTTGCCGGGCCTGCGTGTGTCCCTCCCCAGGCCGAAAACAGAGTGAGGTAACTTCCGTTCTGTCCTCGGGCCGGAACTACACCGCGCCGATGAAAACATGGAACTCATTATGTAATTACGGACCACATGCAGACAATTTTAGGTGAATATATAAAGAATGTTAGCCACGTAGGGTGTGTATCTGCCTCCTGACGAAGCCCTAGGCGGTGAAACGCGTTGAGGCTTGGTGGGTGGGATCCGTTACTATTCTGGTCAGGTCTGTATACCTATACTATACCATTGTAATTTTTGTTGTAACTTTCCCATGTGGATTTTTCACCTAACCGGTGGGTCACAGGCCTTTAAACGCTGGGAGCCACAAACCTCTCGGTCCCAGAATTCTGGAAGTGAGAGGGTGTGGGTGCCCCCAAGGTACATGCCCCACTTGGGGAATGCTAGGGGGCTATTTATTAATCAAAAGGCTCCCCTTTGTGGCCCAAAGGTGTGGTGGTTATCCACGGATATGAATGCTCCCTAAAATAGCAAGTAAAATCTGATCCATTTGGCTATATGGGATTAAAGTCGCTAAGTGAGCAGACTGACCTCAATATGTTGTTATAAATGTACCTATATTTTGGAAGAACATCTTTTTTCTAGAAGTCTGTGTTAATTAATTGAATCAGTGTGCTCATATAGGGTTACTCCTGACTTTCTCCCATGTATGCTATGTGACGGTGATTTAGCATCCATATATTTACTATGTGTATACAGACCAAGGACTCTGTTGTAATACTGTACTATATAAGGTGTTAGATCTATTTTCGGCTCCCGCCCACCCTCCCCCAATTCGTGGGAGTCACAGTTGTATACCTCTCTACCCTGCTGTGCCTTTATGGTTGTTTATGTGTTTTTATTTTTGGCTAAATAAATAAAGTATTTTTAAGGAAGTTTGGCATCATATATTCTTGGTTTGAGGATATAAGTGGGTTTATCCCTCAAGGAATTTATCTAGATGTTTGGTGAGTACCCTGAACCCTCAGGTGCTTCACAGAAGTTTATAATGTTGAGCTGGGAAAATAAAAAAAAATACATTTTTACCACAAATTGTTATTTCAACATGGTAGCTTTTTTTTTTTTACAAGAGTAAAAGAAAAAAAGTCAGCATAAAATTTATTGTGAAATTTCTCCTGAGTTTGGCGATACCTTATATGTGGTGGAAATCAACTGTTTGGGCACACGGCAGGGCTCGTAAGGGAAGGAGTGCCATTTGACTGCAAAATTGGCTGGAATCAATAGCGGATGCCATGTTGCATTAGGAGAGCCCCTGAGGTGCCTAAACAGTGAAGCTCCTCAACATGTGGCCACATTTTGGAAAATAGACCCCTCAAGGAATTTCATGTAGCCACATATTCCACATTTTGTACTGACATAATCAGGATTTCATCGAACCAAACGATAAACCCACTTATATCCTCAAACCAAGAATATATGATGCCAAACTTCCTTAAAAATACTTTATTTATTTAGCCAAAAATAAAAACACATAAACAACCATAAAGGCACAGCAGGGTAGAGAGGTATACAACTGTGACTCCCACGAATTGGGGGAGGGTGGGCGGGAGCCGAAAATAGATCTAACACCTTATATAGTACAGTATTACAACAGAGTCCTTGGTCTGTATACACATAGTAAATATATGGATGCTAAATCACCGTCACATAGCCTACATGGGGGAAAGTCGGGAGTAACCCTATATGAGCACACTGATTCAATTAATTAACGCAGACTTCTAGAAAAAAGATATTCTTCCAAAATATAGGCACATTTATAACAACATATTGAGGTCAGTCTGCTCACTTAACAGCGACTTTAATCCCATATAACCAAATGGATCAGATTTTACTTGCTATTTTAGGGAGCATTCATATCCGTGGATAACCACCACACCTATGGGCCACAAAGGGGAGCCTTTCGATTAATAAATGGCCTCCTAGCATTCCCCAAGTGGGGCATGTACCTTGGGGGCACCCACACCCTCTCACTTTCAGAATTCTGGGATCAAGAGGTATGTGGCTCCCAGCGTTTAAGGCCTGTGACCCACCGGTTAGGTGAAAAATCCACATGGGAAAGTTACAACAAAAATTACAATGGTATAGTATAGGTATGCAGACCTGACCAGAATAGTAACGGATCCCACCCACCAAGCCTCAACGCGTTTCACCGCCTAGGGCTCCGTCAGGAGGCAGATACACACCCTACGTGGCTAACACCCTTTATATATTCACCTAAAATTGTCTGCATGTGGTCCGTAATTACATAATGAGTTCCATGTTTTCATTGGCGCGGTGTAATTCCGGCCTGAGGACAGAATGGAAGTAACCTCACTCTGCACCCGCAGCATGAATCACACGCATCTCCTTCTGAGGATCAAAACCACCCAGTTTCCATATGCACCTCTCCATCTTATTTTATAAATAACAACAAGTCAATAATACCCTCAGACCAATTTACATTATACTGTTGACCCGGGCACTATAGAAAAGTGATACATATATAATATACAAAACACATAGTTACACATTAACTGATTATGGGCCATATGGGCCAAACATTCCCAACCCCCTTGCCAATCCCAGTCCAAAGGCACTAGTGCCATAACTCCCATTAATCTTATATACGATTCATGCTGCGGGTGCTGTCATTGCTGCTGAGCTATCTATGCTGAGCGCGGGTAGTGTCAGGCCGGAGGACTCCTCGCTCTGCAGTACGGCCGCAGGGTGGGGGCCGTGCGCATGCCCGGTAGTGGTGGCATCGCGTTGCCATGGTTGCAGGGCCTGCGTGTGTCCCTCCCCAGGCCGGAAACAGAGTGAGGTAACTTCCGTTCTGTCCTCGGGCCGGAACTACACCGCGCCGATGAAAAAATGGAACTCATTATGTAATTACGGACCACATGCAGACAATTTTAGGTGAATATATAAAGGGTGTTAGCCACGTAGGGTGTGTATCTGCCTCCTGACGAAGCCCTAGGCGGTGAAACGCGTTGAGGCTTGGTGGGTGGGATCCGTTACTATTCTGGTCAGGTCTGTATACCTATACTATACCATTGTAATTTTTGTTGTAACTTTCCCATGTGGATTTTTCACCTAACCGGTGGGTCACAGACCTTTAAACGCTGGGAGCCACATACCTCTCGGTCCCAGAATTCTGGAAGTGAGAGGGTGTGGGTGCCCCCAAGGTACATGCCCCACTTGGGGAATGCTAGGGGGCTATTTATTAATCAAAAGGCTCAACTTTGTGGCCCAAAGGTGTGGTGGTTATCCACGGATATGAATGCTCCCTAAAATAGCAAGTAAAATCTGATCCATTTGGCTATATGGGATTAAAGTCGCTAAGTGAGCAGACTGACCTCAATATGTTGTTATAAATGTACCTATATTTTGGAAGAACATCTTTTTTCTAGAAGTCTGCGTTAATTAATAGAATCAGTGTGCTCATATAGGGTTACTCCCGACTTTCCCCCATGTATGCTATGTGATGGTGACGGTATACAGACCAAGGACTCTGTTGTAATACTGTACTATATAAGGTGTTAGACCTATTTTCGGCTCCCGCCCACCCTCCCCCAATTCGTGGGAGTCACAGTTGTATACCTCTCTACCCTGCTGTGCCTTTATGGTTGCTTATGTGTTTTTATTTTTGGCTAAATAAATAAAGTATTTTTAAGGAAGTTTGGCATCATATATTCTTGGTTTGAGGATATAAGTGGGTTTATCCCTCAAGGAATTTATCTAGATGTTTGGTGAGTACCCTGAACCCTCAGGTGCTTCACAGAAGTTTATAATGTTGAGCTGTGAAAATAAAAAAAAATACATTTTTACCACAAAATTGTTATTTCAACCAGGTAGCTTTTTTTTTTTTTACAAGAGTAAAAGAAAAAAAGTCAGCATAAAATTTATTGTGAAATTTCTCCTGAGTTTGGCGATACCTTATATGTGGTGGAAATCAACTGTTTGGACACACGGCAGGGCTCGGAAGGGAAGGAGTGCAATTTGACTACAAAATTGGCTGGAAACAATAGCGGATGCTATGTCGCATTTAGAAAACCCCTAAGGTGCCTAAACAGTGCAGGTCCCCCACAAGTGACCCCATTCTGGAAACTAGACCCCTCAAGCTGTGGTCTGCAGGCTGCAGCTGTCTGCTGCTGGCTACAAAAATAGGTGGAACCCCACGTCATTTTTTTCATTTTTTTGGCTAAATACAAGGCTAAGCACCCCTTAGTGCCACAGGAAAGGCACCAAAGGGTGCAAAATTACAAAATGCAGGAGAGTGGGACATTATGTGTCTTTCTGCCACTATAATGACAGAAAAGACTGATATGAAGTGTACAAGCACAGGAAAATCACCAGAGCGCTCTACGCTGTGAAAAGCAGTAGAAAATGGCACTGGAGTGAACATTTGACCACCTCATGTAGGTTGAAGCTATGGATCTGTACTGCCCTGGGGGCTCGGCTGCTCTCCGCCGAGCCGCTCGGATCTGGGCTTGGGTTGTCGGTGGCTCGAACGCCTCCAGACCGGGGGCCACGTCGCTCTGGAAAGGGGGGGTTTGGTTGTTTGGTTTGGGGTGGACCGGTTTCACGGCCGGAGCCGCGGTGAACGGTAACAGTTCGTGACGCCACCCACGGGTCGTGGTGAGGTGATGGGAACCACCGCTGCGGTGAGGGTGCGGGGGCTCATCCAGGATCGGTGGTGGGTCGCAGCTAGGTGTTGACCCCTCCGTGGGTAGGGGGTTTGTTGGTCCCTAGGCCAGGTGGCAGGAGCGGGGGGTTGCAGGACACAGGGGCTCGCTTGCGGCGTGGTGCCTGATGGCACTGGTGTACTCACGATTAAACCACACAGAGTCAATGGTAAACCTAGTTCGGTGTAGATCGATGCCCACAGTCGGCTGTGTGTGTCCCCAGTGAGGTTGGTGATGTCGCCTTTCTCTTGCACCTTTAAAATTGCTATAGTGACTCCTATGCTTCAGCAACGGTAATCCGCTCCCCAACTTTTGGGTACCGGAGGAGCCCTTTTGCCCGCAGGCGCTGGCCCTTTGGATCTCTGGCCCTTGGCGGTGGCTCTTATCCGGAATTGGTGGGCTGTTGCTGTCTATCGGGACTTTGAGTGGGAATGAACCCCTGAGGTCCAGACCGCAATCAGTAGATTTGTCTGAGCCCGGTTGCTTCTGGGCTAGAACGAGGTCTGAGTACCCTGCCTAGTGCTCCGGTTGACTTGTTAGCTCCCTGGTTCGGGTACGAAGGGTCACCACCCTCTTCTTGATCCCTACTGTTCCGCAGTTCAGTCCCTGACTGGACTCCTGTAGACAGCCACCACCGTCTGCCTGCCTGACCGTTCCAAGAGGTCCTAGGCTCCGTCCTATGCCCTTGACTCTCAGCTTGCCATTTTTACTCCTCTAACTACTCCTCTCCCCACTCGACTCACTTGTCCTTTCCCTGCCTCAGGCCAGCAGACTCCTCGGAGGGCGTGCCTATCCGCCTGGCTTCGCCCACCTGTTGTGCCTGGCTAGACCTGAGGGAGGCGGTCAGAACTTGTTGGCTGCTGGTGCTTTACTAGGGTGGGGGTGTGTGTGGTGTTGTGTGTTGTTACCTGTGACCCCTGGGGGTCCAGGGCATCACAGATCCTGGGTAAATTTATGTATTTTCCCTCCTTCTGTTTCTTGCAGTATGCAAACAAACGGAAGGCACACGGATGACATACGGACCGTATATGGAACAGAAACGGATGGCACACGGATGCACCCGTAAAAAAATGAACCGTTTTTTGCGGACCGCAAAAACGGATCGGTCATGTGAATGAAGCGTTATTCTGGTCTGCCGTTTATAAACAGCAGGCAGAAATAAGTGAATAGCGCCCCACATTGTCAGAAAATCTCTGGGGTTTCAAGGGGTAGCTGAGACCCTGGAGATCATGATTTAGGCCGGTTTTTCCGGTCCCCGCTCACGTGATCACCGGTATACACCGTATACCGATCACGTTACAGTAAATGACAGCGTCGGTAAAAAAATATTTATCTCCCATCTGGCATGAACAAACATGTCAGATGGGAAATAAATCTCCTCCCCGGACCCCTCAGGTCCCCCGCTGTTGCCAAAGTGCCCCCCTGACCCCCTCCCGGAAATCCAAGATGGCCGTGCGCACAGCAGCGCACCGGCCGCATTCACCTTACTCTTCTGATTTCTGTCGCATGGGCCATGACACATGCGACAGAAAACTCCTCCCCAGGCCCTGCCAGGTCACCCTCTATAACCCCACCAGTGTTCCCCGGTGTCCCACGGTACCTGTGGAGGAATGATCCCCCGCGGCCCTCTCCTTCACAATAGATGCTGCCGCATGCACAGAGCGGCTGTCAGCTCGGCTTCCTGTGTTCAGACACAGTGAGTGGTGGTTATGCATCTGTAAGCTAAATGGGCGGCATGGTGGCTCAGTGGTTAGCACTGCAGTCTTACAGCGCTGAGGTCCTGGGTTCAATTCCCACCAAGGACACCATCTGCAAGGAGTTTGTATGTTTTCCCCATGTTTGCATGGGTTTCCTCCGGTTTCCTCCCACACTCCAAAGACATACAGATAGGGAATTTAGATTGTGAGCCCCAATGGGGACAGTGTGCCCAATGTATGTAAAGTGCTATGGAATTAATAGCGCTATATAAATGAATAAATTATTATTATAATTATTACTGCAATGCCCTGCTCATGAGGTAAGGAACATAGTTGATCAGGAGAGCTAAACTACATTTCCAAATGGAGGTATTTGATTTTATAGTTGCCCTGCTGAACGACTACCAAACATGAGTCCATTATACGCCACAAGAAAACACATCTAAATAGCGAGCTCTGTTGTTTAGTATTCATTCAGCTGGATAACTGGACTTAAAGGGGTATTTCAGCTCCAAGATCCTATCCCCAATTTATAGTAGGTGGAATAGCAATAATATCAGCAAATACCAATATTTGGAAATGTAGAATAGTTCTCCTGATTAGGCATGCCTGTTATGATCCGGAACCATGGAAGATCACCACAAATCATTGGCAACTAATCTGGCCTCCATCCCCTTACTAACCAACACAACTAGAAGTAGCCGAGGGGTGAACTAACATCCTGTGCACCGCGAACCCAGCCGGAGAACTAACTATCCTAAAGGTAGGAAAGATGAATAACTCTCTGCCTCAGAAAATAGACAAGAATAGCAAGCCCCCCACATTCAAAGACTGCGGTGATATAGGAAAAACACAATACACAGGTAGATGACAGGATTAGCAAAAGGTGAGGCCCCCGCTGACTAAAATAGGAAAAGACAGGAAAGGGACTGATGGTAGCCAGAGAAAAACCCTGCAAAATACCAACTTCCTGATAGTACAAAAAGGCCCTCAGATCGCTCGATCTGAACTCCGTCCTATACCAGGTGCCCTTGTCATACCAATGAACAGAAAACAAGAATTATAACAAATTCAACAAGCCATAAACACATGGACCCAAAGGAGCTATACTCCACACAGAACTGCAGGGAGTTCCTCAACAATCCACTGAGGGGGAAAATCCCTGGAAGGAAATAAACTGAAACCAACCACAACAAATGACAAACCCAGATAAGCAAAAGAACCAGGCAATAAATAAAGAGCAAGAACTTATCTGGAGTGGATGTGATGTAGAGCAGGATTAAGCAGGCTGGAGATACAAAGAACAACTGACATCCGGCAACAGCCTGCAATCAGACCAGGACTTAAATAAGCAGAGAGTTAGGAAAGGAAACACCCACTGCACAACACACCTGGTCTCTGTCCAAACCCTTCCTGGCCACCAGAGGGAGCCTCCCAGCAGCCAAGACATAACTAACATTCACAACAGTACCCCCCCCTTGAGGAGGGGTCACCGAATCCTCACCCACGCCACCGGGTCACTCGGGATGAGCATGATGGAAGGCGCGAACCAATCTGTCCGCATGAATGTCAGAAGCCACAACCCAAGAGTTATCCTCCTGCCCATAACCCTTCCATTTCACAAGGTACTGAAGCTGACGCCTACTGCGACGGGAATACAGAATTTTTTCAACCTCATACTCCAGATCCCCTTGTACCAAAACAGGGTCAGGAGGCGCTGCTGCAGGAACTGATTGTGACGGGGTATGCGACAGAGCAGTAAGGGACGCCAGGCCAAGGAACAATCCAAGAAGATTTAATGAGGCAGGGAGCATAAAACATGCAATATAAAAATGGTTCTTTAGAGTCCACACAAAGGAAATAGGTCCGGGTGCGCCAAGGAGAATGCAAAAGTCCTCAAAGTCCAATCGTCCATGTACGGGCGATAAGGAGCTGGCCTTAGCACAGGTCCTCACCCTTCACTCAACAAAGCACAATCCCACGTGGCCGCGGATCTCCAGTCTGTAACAATCCCCACACACAGACCCCAGGATCCAGCCTCAGCTATAGATCCTAGTACGTCTCCAGCCGAGATCCAACTAACTGAACTAACATGTTCTTCTCCTACTGGGATCAGCCCCTTAGGTGGGCACACCTCCCCCTGGCCATTTGATGCATGAATGGACTTTAGACTGCTGGCTCTGTTCTGTTTACCAAGTTGTAGATTGGAGAAGTCCCATGCTGAGAAGAACAATATATATATGCAACCCCCACCAAATCAATGACAATAGCTACTGCTGAAGCCTGATTGCAATATGATACAGGCTGGGGGGAAGGTATGGTCACTTACATCCCAAGACATTTCAAAGTGTTCAGTAAGTACAACCAAAGGAAAGTTACATCACATCCTGACATAGTATTACAGCAAATACAGTGAGAAGGTAAAATACATCACATGGCATCTTATACAAAAATATGGGATGGAGAAAACTACATACATCATGACAATCCCTTTCCCTCCCAACTTGTGTACGTACTAGGGACCTCTACAGGTCGCTGGTTAAGTACACGCAGGCATGGCTGACAGGACTAAAGGCTCCTCTTGCCTGGACAGTCCATCTGCATTTTGGGTGTTGACTTTAGGTTCTTTAGTGTATGATGAAGATGTAGGGTTGAATGTTCGGGTCCAGTTTATATTCTCCTTCACTTAAACTCTGCTTCATGCACCCACAAATCGGCATTGTATATCTCCCACATCATTGCCTAGGAGTATGTCTGCAGGAAGGCCGCTCATCACACCGATTATGCATTGTTTTGCCCCAAAGCCATAATCCAGGGTCACACTCGCTCTTGGAATGTATCTTTGAGTACTCCCAGCCAATTCAATGGCAATTCCTGGTCCCTTTTGAATTGCTTCTGGTTGAATTACTCGGGGATCTGCGATGGTGAGAAAAGCCCCAGTTTCACGAAAGCCAACAACTTTTTGGCCATCCAGCACGACCTCCTGTAGATGTTTATGCTGAAGATCATAAGAACGCGTGGCTGTGACTCGCACTCCATAGACTCCTGTTAGGGAAGTCAAGATATCAGGGTCACTTGGCAAATCATCAGGGCCTGAATCCAGCTCTTCTCCTGCTGAAGATGTCTGTAGATAATGGACAGGCAAAGGTGGTCTGCAGCTGTTCTGCCTCTGAACACCTGGACAGTGAGCTTGCAGATGACCAGGCTGCCCACATTGATAACATCTGCGCTGCGTCTCACTCCTTTCAGTTTGCCTTCTGGAGAAGTAGGTAGGGGACCTTGGTGACTGATAGGGAGGTGCAGGTGCTGGAGGTGGTTGTCGATTTGGAGGATGACTCCACTGGATAGATGGACATGTGGCCCGCAGATGTCCGGGATGCCCACAGCTATAACATCTCCGCTCTTCTACTTTCTCTCCTCGTCGTATTCCAAAAAATGTGGTAGAAACAACTGGAGGCACGTACACACGGGTATCCACATGAGGTGGTGATCTAGGTCGAGGAACATTGGACACTGAAGGACAAGGAACCTCTGGTGTTGGGGAGCTGGTCATTTTTGCTCCCTCTGCTAGCAGCTTCTTCCATTGAGGCTTGATAGTGAGCACCTCATCAGCTAGAGCAGCAACTTGTTCCATTGTCTCTGGTCTCCTCTCACGCACCCATTCCCGAATCTCAGTAGGGCACTTGGCATAAAACTGTTCTTTTAGGATGACCTCTATGAACGTCTCCCAAGTTAAGGCCCCCTCTCCCTCCAGCCAGCGATGGCATACTTGTTTCAGTCTGTGGGCAAACATCTTGAAAGACACTTCTCCATCACAGGCTAATGTACGGAACTTAGTCCTATAAGTATCTGGGGTCACGGCATAATGTTTCAGAATGGTCTGTTTTATCTCCCCATACTCACAATTCCACTGAGGGTCCATAGCTCTATAGGCGTCGGCAGCTCCACCCTCCAGGAGGCCCACCAGGTGTCTGACTCGCTCTCTTTCTGGGACTTCCATTAATCGGCACTGATGCTCAAAGTCCTGAAAGAAGCCCTCAATGTCACCTGCAGCTTCATTAAATGGCTTAAAGTCCTTGCGGGACACTCTGGAGAATTCCCTCATAGTTGGTGCTGTGGTTAAAGTTTGTCTGGAGCCTCTAGCTGCTTCCACAGCAAGCCTCCTCTCCAGCAATGCCCTCTCTTGAGCTCTGCGAATAGCATCCATCTTATATTCAATGGTGACCTCATCTCCCAGCAGTACAATCTCCTCCTCATACCACACAACCCATTGACTTTTTTGGGTATTTACCTCCAGCTCCCTTCTTTCCTCCCTTTGCTGTGGAAATTGTTCCTCGGTGCCATCTTGCAGGCAAGCGTTTTCCAATGCCTCAATTAGTTGCTCCTTAGAGAGTCCTTTGTAACCGACTCCTAATTCACGGTCCATTGTTTGTAGGCTCACCACAGTCCAGTTCCTGTATCCTGAGGTTCTGAATCCAGATGCTAATGGGCCGTTGTCCTCCATTCTTTCTGCTCTGATCCCGCCGCTGCCACCAGTTTGTGACGGGGTATGCGACAAAGCAGTAAGGGACGCCAGGCCAAGGAACAATCCAAGAAGATTTAATGAGGCAGGGAGCATAAAACATGCAATATTAAATTGGTTCTTTAGAGTCCACACAAAGGAAATAGGTCCGGGGGTGCCAAGGAGAATGCAAAAGTCCTCAAAGTCCAATCATCCATGTACGGGCGATAAGGAGCTGGCCTTAGCACAGGTCCTCACCCTTCACTCAACAAAGCACAATCCCACGTGGCCGCGGATCTCCAGTCTGTAACAGTCCACACACACAGACCCCAGGATCCAGCCTCAGCTATAGCTCCTAGTACGTCTCCAGCCGAGATCCAACTAACTGAACTAACATGTTCTTCTCCTCCTGGGATCATCCCCTTAGTGGGCACACCTCCCCCTGGCCATTTGATGCATGAATGGACTTTAGACTGCTGGCTCTGTTCTGTTTACCAAGTTGTAGAGTGGAGAAGTCCCATGCTGAGAAGAACAATATATATGCAACCCCCACCAAATCAATGACAATAGCTACTGCTGAAGCCTGATTGCAATATGATACAGGCTGGGGGGAAGGTATGGTCACTTACATCCCAAGACATTTCAAAGTGTTCAGTAAGTACAACCAAAGGAAAGTTACATCACATCCTGACATAGTATTACAGCAAATACAGTGAGAAGGTAAAATACATCACATGGCATCTTATACAAAAATATGGGATGGAGAAAACTACATACATCATGACACTGATGGCTCCACATGTTTCTTCAACAAGGACTTATGGAAGACATTGTGAATCTTAAATGACGCAGGCAGAGTCAAACGGAAAGATACAGGGTTAATAATCTCCAAAATCTTATAAGGTCAAATAAATCTGTGTTTAAATTTAGGAGATGGAACTCTCATAGGAATATTTTTAGAGGACAACCACACCATGTCCACTACTTTAAACCGGGGACCAACAGTCCGACGCCGGTTGGCAAACTTTTGGGCAGTTTCTTGGGACTTAAACAATTTATCCACTACCTGCCCCCAAATCTGCTGCATTCTGTTGACCACCGAATCCACCCCCGGACAGTCAGACGCCTCAAGCTGCCCTGAGAGGAACCTAGGATGATACCCAAAATTGCAGAAAAAGGGGGACACCAACGTGGTAGAGCTAGCTCTATTGTTAAGGGCAAATTCAGCTAAAGGCAAAAACGAAACCCAGTCATCCTGATCCGCAGAAACATAACACCGTAAATAGGTCTCCAGGGTCTGGTTAGCCCTTTCAGTTTGACCGTTGGTCTGAGGATGAAACGCCGAGGAGAAAGACAGCTGAACACCCAATTTGGAGCAAAAAATCCTCCAAAACCTGGATACAAACTGCACCCCTCTGTCAGAAACAATGTTTTCGGGAATACCAGGCAAACGGCAACATGTTGCAAAAACAAAGGCACCAACTCTGATGAAGACAGCAACTTAGGGGAACCAAGTGGACCATCTTGGAGAATCTGTCACAGATCACCCAAATCACAGTCATTTTCTGAGAGATGGGTAGCTCTGAAATAAAATCCATAGAGATGTGCGTCCAAGGTTTCTTAGGTACAGGCAAAGGCAATAAAAGCCCACTAGAACGTGAACAACAGGGCTTAGACCTAGAACAAACTCCACACGACTGCACAAAACGACGGACATCTCGGGACAGGGAAGGCCACCAAAAAGAGCGTCTCACAAGATCCCGAGTACCAAAAATGCCAGGAAGGAAATAAACTGAAACCAACCACAACAAATGACAAACCCAGATAAGCAAAAGAACCAGGCAATAAATAAAGAGCAAGAACTTATCTGGAGTGGATGTGATGTAGAGCAGGATTAAGCAGGCTGGAGATGCAAAGAACAACTGACATCCGGCAACAGCCTGCAATCAGACCAGGACTTAAATAAGCAGAGAGTTAGGAAAGGAAACACCCACTGCACAACACACCTGGTCTCTGTCCAAACCCTTCCTTGCCACCAGAGGGAGCCTCCCAGCAGCCAAGACATAACTAACATTCACAACACATGCCCTTACCTCATGAGCAGGGCATTGCAGCTTTGGTAGCAACCGTTATGACATGGACTCTGCTGCTGTGGACCCGGGGAGAATGGGTGCAGATTCATTGCACCCACACTCCTCACATGGAGGGTTTGCACTCCTAGAAAATGGGGGATATGTTCCCTGAGCATTTCCCCCATATTCTAGATGGTCCAGGGTCGTCGTGGGACCCCCTTTTTTTTTTTCTTACATTAAATTGGTGAAAGAGGGAATGTTTTGGGGAGTGTTTTTTCAAATACATTTTTTTGTCTATTTTTTTGTTAGTACTGACCGTTTGTGATGTCAGGTATCTGACAGACGCCATGACATCACAAACTGCTGGGCTTGATGTCAGGTGACCTTACAGCTAGTATCAACCCCATTTATTACCCCGTTTGCCACTGCACCAGGGCACGGGATGAGCTGTGGTGAAGCGCCAGGATTGGCACATCTAGTGGATGCGCCACTTCTGGGGCGCCTGCGGCCTGCTATTTTTAGGCTGTGAAGGGCCATTAACTATGGACCTTCCCACCCTGAGAATACCAGACCACAGCTGTCCGCTTTACCTTGGCTGGTGATCCAATTTGGGGGGGACCCTACTTTTTTTTTGTAATTATTATTATTTATAATATAATTATAAAAAAAAGCCTGGGGTGACCTCCACATTGGATCCCCAACCACGGTAAAGCTGCCAGCTGTGGTTTTCAGGCTACAGCCTTATGCTTTACCCTAGCTGGCTATCAAAAATGGCTATCAAAAAACCCGTCATTTTTTTTTTTAACTATTTTTTTAAATAAAAAAAATTAATGGGCTTCCCTGTATTTTGATTGCCAGCCAAGGTAACGCCAGGCAGCTGGGGGTGACAACCCGTAGCTGTCTGCTTTAACTGCGCTGAGAATCAAAAATACCGCGGAGCGCTATGTCATTTTTTTTTAATGATTTATTTTTACAGCACTGTGATGTCAGGCAATCAATATACAGGGAAGCTTTTTTTGTTTTTAGTTATTTAAACAAATAATTAAAAAATATATATATATTGGCTCCTGCTGCATTTTTTGTATTGCTAGCTAGGGGTAATCCAAGCAGCTACTGACTGCTAACCCCCACTGCTTGGTGTTACCTTCACTGGCAATGGAAAATCCAGGGAAGCATTTCTTATTTTTTTTTGCCAAACAACTACAAAAAAAATGAGGTGGGCTTCGCCATATTTTTGTATGCTAGCCAGGTACAGCAGGCAGCTACGGGCTGCCCCCAACCCCCGGCTGCTTATTTGTACCCGGCTGGGAACTACAAATATAGGGAAGCCCTTTTTTTAATTAATTCATGAATTTTATGAAATTTAAAAAAAAACAACAACGTGGGCTTCGCCCTATTTTTGTGTCCAGCTGGGTACAACTAGGCAGCTGGGGATTGGAATCCGCAGCACAGGTTAGCCCGAGGTTTGTGGGTGCCTCTCCTGTGTATTGCAGTCCGCAGCCGCCTGAGAAAATTGCGCTTTCATAGAAGTGCCATCATCTGGCGCTGTATCCAACTCTTCCAGCAGCCCTATGCTGGGTGGCTTGCTGGGTAATAAGGGTTAATACTAGCTTTGTTTTACTAGCTAGTATTAAGCCAGAAATTCTTAATGTCAGGCAAGTTTGACCCGGCCATTAAGAATCTCCAATAAAGGGTAAAAAAAAAACACCACACAGAAAATAAATACTTTAATATAAATAAATACACAGACACACTTAGGGACTCCATGTTTATTACCCCCTCTCAGCCCTCCACGATCCATGGTCTTCTGTCTTCTTTCTCAACACATGCAGCTCTGCTACATTAGACAGCATGAGAGAAAGGACGCTGTGCTCCGTGCAGAAATCCCTCTGTGAGAGTGACCACAGGCTCACGGCTGTAAGCGACGGGTTGCTATAGCAACGCTGCTCCGATCACGTGATTCCGGTGCCGATGTGTGTGGTAGCGGTGACGTCACCGTCACCGCTACCAAGCGCATTGCTATGGCAATGGTGATCTCCGTTATTGACCGGCTGTGTCAGCCGGTCAATAAGGGATTGGGGAAGCAGAACGGGGAGTCGACCATGTGCTAGAGCATGTCGCCGGTACACGGCGATACACAACCGTGCACCGTGTACCAGAGAGATGCAATGACAGGTCCTAGCATGACGCATCATAGTCATGTGACTAGTCTGTAGCCAATGAGATAATAGACACGTGACTGGTCACATGGCTATTTTGACGTCACGATAGGTCCTGCATCACTGCTGGTTACCGGTAAGATGCAGCAATTACTGATGGAAAAGCGGCGGGAGACAGAGTGCAGGACGCATCCCGGGGACAGTTAAGTGTTATGGCAATGTTTATTAACTGTATGTGTACATTTATAATGTGTTTTTGTTTGTTTGTGATTGCCTCCCATTGTTTCCTATGGGTTCGAGTGGTTCGTCGAACGGTTCGCCGAACCGAACTCGAACCAGACCTCCGTTTGGCAAACCAAGCTGGAGCCGAACCGTGACCGGTTCACTCATCTCTACTAAGATGATAATTAGGGATGGGCGAACCCAAACTGTAAAATTCGGGGTCCATACCAAACACAGGGTGTTCGTGCACATGAGCTTTCCTGGGAAGCTCGTGTTACAGTTCGGGTCCAGTTCTGGTCAAGGGGCTTTAAAAAAAGCACATTATTAAAAAAACATTATGTTCATACTTACAGGTCCCATGATGAGTCCTGCAGTCTCTGTCTCCCGCCACTTCTGCGTCCGTCTGATCATTGCTGTGCTGCCAGGTAACCAGCACTGAGTTACAGGCCCTTCCGTGACATCATACCCATGTGACCAGTCACGTGTGAATGTTGTATTACTTCATTGGCTACAGACTGGTCACGTGAGTATGATGTCATCAAAGGTCCTGGTGCGTCGTGATGCGATTTTTGCATTGCATCACAGTGCACAATCTCCCGACAGTAGCAGGTCAGCTGCGTTTATTTCCACTGAGGCACTGCTATCGGGATAGTGGGGTGATGCAATGCCAGACGCAAGTGCAATCATCCCCTCTCTGTCAGCCTGCTACATCGCTCTGTGCAGGCTGAATCGCCCACCAGGGCCACTGGATGAGCCGGTTAAAGCGCCTGGAAATGGCACTAAGAAACATTTTCTATTGCTAGCTAAGCTAATCCAAGCAGCTACTGGCTGCTAACCCCCACTGCTTGTTGTTACCTTCACTGGCAATGAAAATTCCAGGGAAGCCCTTTTTTTTTTTTTTTTGCCAAAAAACTAAAAAAAAAAATGACGTGGGCTTCACCATATTTTTGTATGCTAGCCAGGTCCCCAACCCCCAACTGCCTATTTGTACCCGGCTGGGAACCAAAAATATATTGAAGCCCTTTTTTTAATTATTTCATGAGTTTCATGAAATAATTATAAAAAAAATGACGTGGGCTTCGCCCAATTTTTGTGTCCAGCCAGGTACAACTAGGCAGATGGGGATTGGAATCCGCAGCGCAGGTTGAACAAAGCCTTCTGGGACTTGCAGCCACCCCAGAAAATGGCTCTTTTGGTGCTGAACCAACTCCTCCAGCAACCCTGGTAACGCTCAAAGAGTTGGTTCAGCTGGGTAATAAGGAGTTAATGCCAGCTTTGTTTTACCAGTTAGTATTAAGTCCGATATTCTTAATGTCAGGCCAAGTTTGACCTGGACATTAAGAATCTCCAATAAAGGATTAAAAAAAGACACCACGCAGAGAAAAATTACTTTATTATAAATAAATACTCAAACAAACACTTAGGGACTGCATCTTTATTACTCCTTCTCACCTCTCCACGATCCTGGTCTTCTGTCTTCTTCAACCAATGCAGCTCTGCTATATCAGAATACACGGGGGGGGAGGAAGAACGCTTCTGCTCCCAGTGCTGTCTAATCACTCAATGAGTGAGCAAAGGCTGTGGGTTGGTAAGCGGTGACGTCACCGCTGCCACTGTTGCCATAATAACTTAATTCATCGGCATCTGGCAGACAATTCCTGCATGTGGGCTGACTCTGTAAAGAGTGCCGACATGCAGGGATGGGAAGCCAAGCATGTGCCGAGTATCTTGGGGGTACATGGTGCTCGCCGAGTATACAGACTACCGGCTGTGACGACATGGACACGCAATGCCTAGCATGGGTTAAAGTTTCTTAAAATCCAGCCAGACGTATTGTTCTTCTGTGTGCTAACTCATGTTTGCTAAACCATTGGGTCTGCCAGGCCCCTCTGAGCATTCATTGTAATGTAGTTGTGTATTGCTAATCTAATGTAAATTACCTTAGTAGCCATTGTCTAGTCTGTGACTTGCAGTCTTCATGTAGATATCCTTAGTCTTTCTATCCACATCATTTAAATGAACATTATCCATGCAGTTTGAAATTCATCCAATTAGAGAAGCAACCTTGTACAACCAATCCGATAAGGGCACAGTTTATCCTAAGGGAAGGTTATGGCTATAAAAGGTGACTTCTTGCAGTCACCAGGTGGTTGTTGGATATGCATGATCCAGTCTAAGCTCTTAGGAGCTGGCTAGAGGATCAGGATACCTTGTGGCTTCAATCTAGGGACTCCGGTTCCGATTGGAGACCATATCCACAGTCTAGGGATTTCAACTCCGGCTGCCAGGATTATATCATCAAACCAGAGACTACTTAAGGAGGAAACCCAGGTTGGGACAATCCAGTCACCTGGTACAGACTTTGCAGACCTCAGCCAGCTTCCTAAATCTGGCGTTATTCCTTTCTCGGTGGGTGCCCGCTAAAAGCGGGGTGCTGCTGGATTGGAGAAAGTAGCTCTGGAAGCTCTGAGGCACGGACATTCTAATCCCTGGTGAGCCAGCGGAAGGGTGAGACTCTGTTGCCTGTTACATTTGTGTGTCTTGCTGGTTATGTGTTATGTGCTGTTAATTGTTTGGGGATCCAATAAAGTCTTAATATTGTGATTCCCTCACCCTGTGTTGTCTGAGTAGTGTTCCGCCCATGGTTAAGGAGGTTGTGCGTTCAGTTGGGATGAGCCTTGAGCCATGCTGTCTTTCTAAAGGCGGCTGGGCCAGCGAATGAGAGAACCCACTGAGCCCCATGTCTTCAAACACCGGCGAGCACCAAGACACTGACACTGCAGTACCTTGTAGACTCAGTCATGTGAGCAGTCTGTAGCCAATGAGAGAATATAACATTCACACGTGACTGGTCACATGGCTATGACATCACAGAAGGTCCTATCATCAGCGGTGGTTACCTGGAAGGCACAGCGATGATCGGACTCAGCAGCAGAAGCGTCGGGAGTAGAGATGAGCGAACCGGTCGCGGTTCAGCTCGAGGTCGGTTCGCTGAACGGAGCTCCCGTTCGAGTTCGGTTTGTCGAACGTTCGACGAACCGAACTCGAACTGCATAGGAAACAATGGCAGGCAATCACAAACACATAAAAACACCTAGAAAACACCCTCAAAGGTGTCCAAAAGGTGACAAACAACCCACAACACAACACAAACACATGGGAGAGTGACAAGGACATATACTCATGCGAAAACAAAAGAGCTGGACAAGGAAAAAGAGGACGAGACACAGATATAGGCATGGCATGCCCATCTAAAATCATGTAAAACACCGCAAGGTGACTCCAAGCGGAGTCTCCCTTTTTTCCAAAAATTGGGCCACACAGACACCCCTTCAGTGGCAGCACTTGTGCCCCAGTTGTACACTTCACAGGTAGATTTGCATCAAGCACATTCAAAAATACGCCATACTTAACCGTCCCCAGGATGACACCGGGGTAGGTAGCAAAGTCTTTGCTGAACCATGACTTGTTCATCTTGGCTTCTTTTAAAAACAATGTAAGCAAGGGTTACTCCAAGCGGAGTCTCCCTTTTTTCCAAAAATTGGGCCCCACACACACCCACCCATTCAGTGGCAGCACTTGTGCCCTAGTTGTACACTTCACAGCTAGATTTGCATCAAGCACATTCAAAAATACGCTATTCTTAACCGTCCCCAGGATGACACCGGGGTAGGTAGCAAAGTCTTTCCTGATCCCAGCTCTGTTCATCTTGGCTTCTTTTAAAAACAATGTAAGCAAGGGTTACTCCAAGCGGAGTCTCCCTTTTTTCCAAAAATTGTGCCCCACACACACCCACCCCTTCAGTGGCAGCACTTGTGCCCCAGTTGTACACTTCACAGGTAGATTTGCATCAAGCACATTCAAAAATACGCCATTCTTAACCGTCCCCAGGATGACACTGGGGTAGGTAGCAAAGTCTTTCCTGATCCCAGCTCTGTTCATCTTGGCTTCTTTTAAAAACAATGTAAGCAAGGGTTACAACAAGCGGAGTCTCCCTTTTTTCCAAAAATTGTGCCCCACACACACCCACCCATTCAGTGGCAGCACTTGTGCCCTAGTTGTACACTTCACAGCTAGGTTTGCATCAAGCACATTCAAAAATACGCTATTCTTAACCGTCCCCAGGATGACACCGGGGTAGGTAGCAAAGTCTTTCCTGATCCCAGCTCTGGTCATCTTGGCTTCTTTTAAAAACAATGTAAGCAAAGGTTACTCCAAGCGGAGTCTCTCTTTTTTCCAAAAATTGTGCCCCACACACACCCAACCCTTCAGTGGCAGCACTTGTGCCCCAGTTGTACACTTCACAGATAGATTTGCATCAAGCACATTCAAAAATACGCCATACTTAACCGTCCCCAGGATGACACCGGGGTAGGTAGCAAAGTCTTTCCTGATCCCAGCTCTGTTCATCTTGGCTTCTTTTAAAAACAATGTAAGCAAGGGTTACTCCAAGCGGAGTCTTCCTTTTTTCCAAAAATTGTGCCCCACGCACACCCACCCATTCAGTGGCAGCACTTGTGCCCTAGTTGTACACTTCACAGCTAGATTTGCATCAAGCACATTCAAAAATACGCCATTCTTAACCGTCCCCAGGATGACACCGGTGTAGGTAGCAAAGTCTTTCCTGATCCCAGCTCTGTTCATCTTGGCTTCTTTTAAAAACAATGTAAGCAAGGGTTACTCCAAGCGGAGTCTCCCTTTTTTCCAAAAATTGTGCCCCACACACACCCACCCATTCAGTGGCAGCACTTGTGCCCTAGTTGTACACTTCACAGCTAGATTTGCATCAAGCACATTCCAAATCCACAAGCATTTACTCTCCCCAGGATGACACAGGGGTAGCAAATTCCTAGTGGATCCATGACTTGTTCATTTTGATGAACATTAGTCTGTCCACATTGTCACTGGACAGACGCGTGCGCTTATCTGTCAGCACACACCAAGCAGCACTAAAGACACGTTCAGAGACAACGCTGGCAGCTGGACACGACAAAATCTCCAAGGCGTAACTGGAGAGCTCTGGCCATTTTTCTAGATTTGAAGCCCAAAATGAGCAAGGCTCCATTTGCAAAGTCATGGCATCGATGTTCATTTGGAGATACTCCTGTGTCATCCTCTCCAGCCGTTGACTATGTGTCAGACTTGTTGTCTCTGGTGGCCTTGCAAAGGAGGGTCTAAAAAATTATGAAAAGATTCCATAAAATTGCTGTTACCAGCACCAGATACAGTCCTACTGGTACGGGTAGACTGTTGAAGATGACGAGACCGTCCCATGTTTGTCAAGTTACAACTGGGAGAATCACTCCCTGCACCTGCACGGTTGTTTGGTGGAAAAGCCGAGCTAAGATCGAGTAACAGCTTCTGCTGATACTCCTGCATACGTGCGTCCCTTTCTATGGCTGGAATTATGTCACAAAATTTGGACTTGTACCGGGGATCTAATAGTGTGGAAATCCAGTAGTCATCATCACTTCTAATTTGGACAATACGAGGGTCATGTTGGAGGTAGTGCAACAAGAAGGCACTCATGTGTCTTGCGCAGCCATGCGGACCAAGTCCACGCTGTGTTTGTGGCATAGAGGTGCTACCCGTTCTTTCTTCCTCTGACATCTCCCCCCAACCTCTTTCAACTGAAATTTGACCAAGGTCTCCCTCATCTGCTGAGTTTTCCATGTCCATGGACAGTTCGTCCTCCATTTCTTCATGTTCTCCTGCACCTTCCTCAACATTTCGCCTGCTACTATGCGCCCTTGTTGATCCCTGTCCCCCATGGTCCCATGCCTGCTGCGTTGGTGATGATGAACGTCTGGACCTTGGTGATGTTGTTGTCCCTTGCGCATATGAATCCTTCTGTAGTTCCTCCCCTTCCTGTTGTCCCACCCCCTGACTCCGAATAGTGTTTAGCGTGTGCTCCAGCATGTAAATGACTGGAATTGTCATGCTGATAATGGCATTGTCAGCGCTAAACATATTCGTCGCCATGTCGAAACTGTGCAGAAGGGTGCATAGGTCCTTGATCTGAGACCACTCTATCAGGGTGATCTGCCCCACCTCTGCATCTCGTTGGCCCAGGCTATACGTCATGACGTATTGCACCAGGGCTCGGCGGTGCTGCCACAGTCGCTGTAACATGTGGAGAGTCGAATTCCAGCGTGTCGCCACATCACATTTCAGGCGATGACTTGGCAGGCCGAAAGACTTCTGGAGAGATGCAAGTCGCTCAGCTGCGGCGGTTAAACGGCGGAAGTGAGCAAACAGTTTTCGTGCCCTGGTCAGAAGGCCATCTAGGCTGGGATAGTGTGTTAAGAATTGCTGGACATCAAGGTTCAACACGTGAGCCATACAAGGCACGTGTGTCACCTTGCCCAGGCGAAGGGCCGCACCCAGGTTTGCAGCATTGTCGCACACGGCCTTACCAGGCTGCAGGTTGAGTGGAGACAAACATTTATTAAACTCGGACCGCAGAGCTGACCACAACTCCTCAGCTGTGTGACTCTTATTCCCAAGACATGTCAAGCTAAAGACTGCCTGATGCCGTTGCGCTCTGCAGCCAGCATAGTAATGAGGCGTGCGTGATTCCTTCTGCGCAGTGAGAACGCTGGTGGCCTGACCAGGCAGGCTTGGGGCGGAGGTGGAGGACCCAGATGAGGTGGAGGAGGCAGAAGCAGTGGTGGAACTTGGACAGACAGAGGATTGACACACAAGTCGTGGGGACGGCAAGACTTGTGCAGCAGACTCTTCACCATCTATCACCATAGTTACCCAGTGCCCAGTCAGCGACATGTAACGTCCCTGTCCATGCTTACTGGCCCAAGTATCGGTGGTGAAATGCACCCGTTCACACAGAGTTTCTCAAGGAAGCGGTGATGTTGTGTGCGACATGCTGGTGTAGCGCGGGCACACCTTTCTTAGAGAAGTAGTGGCGACTAGGCATCTGGTACTGGGGCACAGCGACAGACATAAGGTCTCTAAAATCCTGTGTGTCCACTAGGCGGAAAGGCAGCATTTCAGTAGCCAAGAGCTTACAGAGGGATAGAGTCAACCTCTTAGCTTTGTCATGGGTCGCAGGAAATGGCCTTTTATTTGACCACATCTGAGGGACATAGATCTGGCTGCTGTGTGTAGACGGTGTTTAGTAGGGTGTCCCTGGAAAAATGCATCTTTGTGAGGAAAGTGCAGGCGGAGACATGATGTTGCCTTCATCCAACGTTGGTGCTATCGATGTCTGAGAGAGCTGTACACACTCACTTGTTTCCCCTTCCAAACCAACTGACGTCCTACTAAGCAAACTGCCTGTTGCGGTTACAGTGGTGGAAGTTGTCCGTGGAAAACCAGGTGTGACAGCTGTCCCCACAGTCCTAGAAGATGAAGAGTGCGCGGATGCACTGGAAGGGGCAGGCCATGGATGGTTCGCTCCGCTAGGCCGCATTGCAGCATGGTGAGCTTCCCACCGGGACCTATATTTATTCATGTGACGATTCATGGAAGAAGTTGTCAAACTGCTGAGGTTTTGACCTCTACTAACAGAATCACGAAAAATTTTACACATCACATAATTTGGCCGATCTTTTTCTATGTCAAAAAAGGACCAGGCTAGGCAAGGCTTAGAGGGCATGCAACCTGCTGAACCCCCCCGACTAGTGCTCAGAGGCAGAGTGGTGGCTGATGATGCAGTTGTAGACGTGCTACCAGTGCTCCGACTCTGTCCAGGAAGGCGCAAGGTAACTTCGTCGTCGGTTGCATCCTCCTCCACCACCTCTGTTGACCTCCTCGAGTGCCTGACTTGGGGTTGACAGTAGGTGGGATCTAGAACTTCATCATCAATTGTTGTGTTTGCACTCCCCTCCCCTTCAGACCGAGCCTCTTCTTGCCCTGACCGAAAATTTAAGTTGTCATCCCAATCTGGTATCTGCGTCTCATCGTCATCAGTATGTTCCTCATTGTCTATAACCACAGGTGTTACAGTTTGTGACAAAGGCTCAACATTACGCTCAGAAACTTGGTCCTCACGGCCTGAATCAGAGTCACAAAGGTTCTGGGCATCACTGCAGACCATTTTCTGGTCTGTACTCACTGTAGCTTGGGAGCAGACCTCTGATTCCCAGGCTATAGTGTGACTGAACAGCTCTGCAGACTCAGCCATCTCAGTTCCACCATACTGTGCAGGGCTGATGGAGACTTCAGAGCTGGGAGAAAGCAAGTTTGATTGGGATGACAACTCAGAGGACTGGTGTTTTTTGGATGCGGTACTTGAAGTGGCTGAGAGGGCACTTGTTGGACCACTTGAGATCCATTCAAGCATTTTCCTTTTTTGGCCATCATCTACCTTTTGTTCCTGTTGTTCGTGTCCGTAAAAAAGGGAGCACATCGGATTGTCCATGGTAAGTAGTAGACATCTTACTTTTGCAGGTAGATGGTCTATCTTCAGCAGATGATAATGGAGCTTTGCCACCTTCCCCACGGACAAACCCTTTTTTTCCTTTTCCACCACGCCTCTTCCCCTTTCCACCAGCATCTGTCATTTTGCCACTCATGTTGATTGCGACAAGATTGTGCACTGAAAATGTGGTAGTAAAAATTGAGGTGGTGTAGATTGCAGCGGTGGTCTAGCTTTATTAACAGCAGAATAATAAAGAATAAATATCCCTGACAATGCAACTACGGCCCTTAAACTGGCAGCATAAATTGCTAGTATAATGGCTTAGTTATAATGAGTTGGAGTGTGCAATGCAGCCAGACGTTCTGCAAATATCTTTGCACTATTGGGACTATACAGAAGTCCAATAGCCACGTTTAGGATGCCACTAAGTTCACTCAGTGTTTGCTAGTATAATGGCTTAGTTATAATGAGTTGGAGTGTGCAATGCAGGCAGACGTGCTGCAAATATCTGTGCACTAGTGGGACTATACAGAAGTCCAATAGCCACGTTTAGGATGCCACTAGGTTCACTCAGTGTTTGCTAGTATAATGGCTTAGTTATAATGAGTTGGAGTGTGCAATGCAGGCAGACGTGCTGCAAATATCTTTGCACTACTGGGACTATACAGCAGTCCAACAGCCACGTTTAGGATGCCACTAAGTTCACTCAGTGTTTGCTAGTATAATGGCTTAGTTATAATGAGTTGGAGTGTGCAATGCAGGCAGACGTGCTGCAAACATCTTTGCACCACTCGGACTATATAGAAGTCCAATAGCCACGTTTAGGATGCCACTAGGTTCACTCAGTGTTTGCTAGTATAATGGCTTAGTAACAATGAGTTTTAGTGTGCAAAGGGCAGGAGGGTACAGTGGCAGGGTTGTGGGTCTCTGGGTAGAGGAAAGGAAGCCTGCCTTTCTATCCCTCCTAATGGGGAAATGCAGCGAGGAAATCCCTGACCTTAGCTACACAGACGCTGTCATCTTGTGTAGCTGTTAAACTCTGTTTTCAGGACCTGTCACCTATGGCTCTGACCCTGCCGGTACAAGCCCTTAAAAGGACTGATAGAAAGTGCTATCCCTAAGCTGTCCAGTGCTGTGTATGGAGCGTATACAGCAGTATCGGCGATAGGAGCTGCGCCAGTGATGTCTGACACCAAGGACGCAGAAGAGAAAATGGCGTCCGGACAGGCAGATACTCGTTTTTATAATGCAGGGACATGTGACATGGACATCCTATCACGCATGCCATTGCTTCTCTGGCTAAAAGTCCACTTAGCTGTGTGTGTGTCTGGGATTGGCTGACATGCTGGCCCTCCCCACTACACGTGCGCGCTTAGGGAAGGAAGACAAGGAAAAAAAAATAAAAATGGCGATCGCCATTATACATACAGCAGTGATCTGAATGCGCTGTTCCCGCACACTATACACTGAAATGTCATAATAGTGTGAGTCACAGAGTGACTTACACTATTACAGCGGAAAGCCAGCTAGGAATTAGCTGTTTTTTTTGCTGCTAGAACCGTTCTCGAACTTATCTAGAACTATCGAGCGTTTGCAAAAAGCTCGAGTTCTAGTTCCATCTAGAACAGCCCCCAAAATCACTCGAGCCGCGAACTGGAGAACCACGAACCACGAACCACGCTCAACTCTAGTCGGGAGACAGAGTCTGCAGGGGGCATCGCGGGACCTGTAAGTATAATGACAACGTTTATTATTGATATTCTTTATTTTACAGCTTCCCCCACCCCATCTCAGAACCCGAACTAGAACTTTACAAAACATTCGGGCGAGTCTCCTGAACACTGAACATCGGGGAGTTCGCCCATCACTAATGACAATTAATTCACCCTGACAAATACTATCATCTTTTTTTGTTAGACTTTGCATATTTCAATGGGCCATCTAAAAAACAGTATAAAGCAATGGATAAGTATATAGGATATATACATTAAAAATATGTAACTAAAACCATGCAACAATTATTATAGTTATAAATTATCTAAACAATTTTTAAATAATAAGCTAACAATATTGTAAGTTTATGCAGATTACAGACCCTAATCAAAATGTTAAGGATATTTGGCTTTTGAGTGAAATAGAAAATATAAAAAAAATCATGTTACAGTGAAATTTTATCATGAGTGTATGGCATTTAATTTGCAGCATGCAATGGTAATTTCCTCATCTCAAATAATTTATTGAAACCCAACATCAGTGGTGGTTTAAACCCCCTAAAAAAGTCAGTTTCTCAATAAGTTGTCTTGAGGTCTTGAGCATCAATGTAGCTTAACAACATTGTCTCATAAATTTGAGGTATTGTCTGCTGAAGCATGGCATCCCAGTCTTCTTGAAGGGTGGCCCTCAAGTCATTGAGGTTCTGGGGTAAAGAGTTATGAGCCTCTATACGATGACTCAGCTGAGCCCAAAGGTTTTTTATGGGATTCCAGTCTGGAGAAAGTGAAGGCCATTCCATTTGAGGCACTCCACTTTCCAGCAGCTGTTTCATAATGATCTGACTTCAGAGAGCTGAATCATTACAGTCCATAAAGACGAAATTACGCCTGTGTTGTTCATGCAGAGGAACAATGCCTGGATTAATGATGCTATTCAGGAAATAGGAGATTGTCACTATGTCATTTACAATGTGTAGTGCAGATCTGTATTGACTAGACACCCCTGTCCACACTAACACCACCACGACCAAAGGTTCATCTGATGACAATAGTGGCTAATTCCTAACTCTCCCTTGTCATCGCCAACATCATTGGTGGCTATCATTTCTACTTAGCATGAATCAATCTTCATATGTGAACAGCACTAAAGCCTACTGGTTCCTCGCCCAGAAAGACAGTGACGTCTGTGTATGGTGGTGTGGTCAGATAACCTTGAAAGTCATCTAGCATGCGTACCACGCTGATATAAGTGGTTTCAAATGGTACAATGTAACACAAGGGTGCCTCTCACCTCCCTTAATCTGCCTAGAGTTACAGTATGTGTCGCGGGCGGGGAGGACGCCGCCACTGCTGGTCGCTAGCTAACGCTCGGGTCCGGCGCTGCTGCGGCTGCTCGGTGGCTCAAGCGATGGGCCGGATCCGGGGACTCGAGCGGCGCTCCTCGCTCGTGACTGAAAGGGGTGGTTGGTTTGGGGGATTTAGTCCGTGACGCCACCCACGGGTTGTGGTGAAGATGGGCACCACCGCTGCCTGCGACGGGGATCCTGGGAGCGATGGTAGGGAGCAGCTGGGATGTTGTTTTCCCCCTCCGTGGGTAGGGGTCGGTGGTCCCGGGGTCCGATGGTGAGACGGGGAGGCAGGGTTGGCGAGGTGCAGGGTTGCAGGGACAGCGCGGCACGGTGCCGGATGGCACGGGTGTACTCACTCAGTAAGAGATGCACAAAGTCTTTGGTAAACCAAACGGCTGGATGGACGGGTCCCGCAGCCGGCTGCAGTCTCTCTCCCCAGACAGGTGATGGCAGCTGTCTTTCCCTGCACCTTGATGTACCTGTTTGACTACGATGGATCCCCAACGGTAGTCCGCTCCCCGGTGTATGGATGCCGGAGGAGCCCGTTTGCCTGCAGGCACTGGCCCTTGGGTTTCTAGCCTTAGGCAGTAGTTGTATACCTTCACGGTGTGGCCGGTTGCCTTCTATCAGGTCTTTGGTTGTTAGGAAACCCCTGGGGTTCCGGTCACACTCGGATTTGACTATTGTTGGCGGGTCCAAGCCTGGTGGGGTCCGATGGCCCTGCCTGTGTTTGCTGGCTTCACTTCGCTCCCCGGTCGGTACCGGCGGGCCAACGCCCGACCCCGGTCCTACGGTACCACGTTGCTTCACCACTCCTGCAGATGGCCACCACCATCTGCCAACCTTGCTGTCAGTGCCTGGGCCACAAACCCAGACACCCACGTATTTACTCCTCACACTTCAACCTCCAACTACTAACTGCTCACTGACTAACTACTAACTGACACTTTTCCCGCCTCCAGGCCTGTGAACTCCTCGGTGGGTGGGGCCAACTGCTTGGCTCCGCCCCACCTGGTGTTGACATGAGACCCTGGAGGGAGGCAACAAGGGTTTTGTGTTTGGCTAATATTACTGTCTAATGGGGGTGGGGGTGTTTGTGTGTTACCTGTGATGACCTGGCTAGTCCAGGGTGCCACATATGTTGCATTCATCATCCAGTTTTGAGCAATATTCACTAGAAGAAGTCATCAGTGTGGATGTTACCAAATTACGTCCACTTCTATGCCTTGCTGTAACTCTTCCAGTCTCTCTGTATGTCTGTTGTAATTTGCTAATGACACTCTGACATCTTAAGCTTAGTGACCCCTTTGGTCTAAGAACAACCTGCCGGAAACCTCATAATGAGGTATATACAAAAGAGAAAGGGTCTTGCACTACTAAGCAATACCTGAACAGGTTTCACAGAAGAGAAAGTCCGCTCTGGTACTGCACATGAGAAGCCGGCAAGGGGGTGCTCGTCGTAAGAAACAGAAAACATCCGATGAATAATTCATGGTAACAGAAGAGACGGCACTGTCCAACATAAGCCAGAAAATCTTCTTTATTGAACCGGTGTGCAGATTAAAACATGTGGGAGAGGAGCTTTGTGCAGGCCTTCTATAGACGACGGCCGTTTCGTGCACATTCTCGCTCCTACAGGTCTTCAGCAGCGCAGCTGACTCTCATTCTACGGACTGTTAAGACTTCATTATATCCTAATACTGTTAACAGCAGCACATTTCCTGTTTACACAGGCTGATATGCTATCAAGAATAATTTTTAAGCATGCTTAAAAATAATTTCAGCCAAGAAACAGGCGTTTTGCTCATTCTTCACATAATTGACAGCCTGATTACCGCACAGTGGAAATTCACCTTAAAAGTTGAAAGTTAGGAGTAAAGGAATTTGGATTAAGTTTAGAAGAGATTTTGCCTGCAGATAATATATGTAAAATAGACAGCAGACATCAGTAAAATATGCACCAACTTTAGGCTACACAGTTGGATTAGACGGGTTAAATTTGTTTTAAAAAAACAAATGATGTGAGATATGCACGGACAAGGAAGGAGACATGAACTTAGATAAAAAGATATATAGAAATTACTAAAGACATGAAAGATGGGTGGCATGGGTTTTTTTTTCTAAATGTCAAATTGGAAAATAGAAAAATATTACTAAAAGTATTTTAAATATATTTCAAAACAAAACATTGTTTTTAACATTAGGTAAATTTCTGAATAAACATTCTTTTCAAAAAGGACTATAAAAAAGACAAACATGGGAACTGCTAGAACTTTTATACTCCCAGCTAGAATAAAACATCCACAAGTTGTGAGTAGAAATGCCAATGGTTGAAATAAAAGTACAAAGATAGATTGTACATACATTCATAAATGGATGGCTGATGGAAGAACTACACTGGGTATAAATCTGAAGGCCCCCAAATGTTGGGCCTCTTTTATTTTATTTATGACTAATACAGTGTACGTTAAGAGCTGTACAATTCTCTGGAGTATATTTTATTGGGTCATTTAAGCAGTTCTCCAATGGTTGAAGTCACTCAGCATTCAGTACGATGCCTTACTACACACCTGAGGCATATTTTAATGATTCAATAAAACACAGCCTGTCATGTCTTATTGCATATAACTGTGTTACACTGCATCTTGTCTACGATATGAAACAATATAACACAGCACTCCTGTGTCAGGCATCAAAGTTTCTTTTCAAAATAAAATTAATGGTCAGCAGGAACCTAAAATGCAGTTGATGTACAACAGAGATTTTGATGTTAGCGTAAGTGATAGGAACCATTGGAAAGTTTGTCCAGTAAGTAGTATTCCATATTGTAGGAAGCCTGGTTACACGATACCGAGAGAAAGCATTAACTCACATCTCACATTTCACATACAACTCTATTTTGACAAGACTTTAAAGGGGTTGTTCCATGAACAAAACTTGTGTGTAACAAATAAATAATAGAAATTTATGTATTTTCACAATTGCATGTCTTTTTCTCTTGATCCAGGACCGGTACTCCCTGCTCCAGAGTTTATCAGACCCGGCCTGGTCATGTCAGGGGTTAACTCCCATCAGCCTCGTTCTGGTTTCAGAAGACACTATATCTGGTCTCTGCCCTCGCATTCCTTTGCTGGTTATAGTTTTGCTCTGCAGCCTGTGACTGGCTCTGATGAAATTTTCTGCTTGATCTGACTCCTTGTTAAAGTGCTCTGACCTGTACCCTTCCCCATTTGTCTGTCTGTCCCAGTCCCTTACTTCCTACTCCTGTAAGTTGTTTGTGTTTTCCTCTGCATACCTGATCTCCCAGCTTTCGACTTGATTTTGATTCTCCCTTAGCAGTGACATGACTTTCCTGGCTTGACCCTGACTGCTTGACTATTCTATTGCCCCCTGGTGGTTCGCCTATGAACTGCTTGCTGAAGTTACTCTGCTGTACTTCAACTGCCTTTCTGTTACAGTGTTACTCTGACTCTCCTTCGCTACCCTGCTGCCACCTAGTACTACGTCTTACTAGCCCTTTGTACAGCGTGACACTTTTTTTAAATAAATATAACAGAGTGATAAATTAATAACCAGGTCCCTGAGGATCCTATTTACCTGCCTGTGCCTGGCCATGTGTAGGGGCTTCAGTTGCAGGTCGGTGCTTGTTGTTTGCATTAATCCCACAGATTGAGGGAGGATAGGTGAATATTCCCTACTAATGCAGGGTCTCTTCTGTGCTTATGATGTTACACCGCCCCGTATGTTCTTTTTTTATAAGTAGCATTTCTCATTTCAAGAAATCACACCAGATCAGTACGAGCTTAACAACCTTACATATAAGGTGAAAATAAACACAGCATTTAATCTTTGTATGGTATGATTTATTAAAGTGAGCTTGAAGGTTTTCTGCAATAGCACATACCATTGTTACATTGATGAGAGGACATGGGAATGTAGTGTTATAAGAATGGAACAGCCCTTGAATGCGATACCAGTAGATAATATTAATTTCTTTTTCTCCTTCAATGGGATCAAGAAAACAGCACCCAGCGAACAGTACGTCTGTATGGTAGGACATAGGCAGTTACATTGGATACAGCACGGGTACCATTATAATTTTATAATTGACAAGCATTATTTTTTTTTAATCCCTTAGAGATTTTTAATTTTATTTTTTTCCTCCCCTTATTCCAAGAGCCATTACTTTTTTTAAATTTTCCATTAATATAGCCATGAAGGGTTAGTTTTTTTGTGGGACGAATTGTACTTTTGAATGACACCATCCATTTTACCATGTGATGTACTGAAAAGCAGGGAAAAATTCCACGATTATTTCTTTGCAGTATTCATTTCACTGTAAAAATTACCTTGCAATATGAATTTCTAGGCTAGTACAGTTACAGCAAAACTAAACATGACAGTTTTTATTTTAAGTGGTGAAAAAAAATCAGATGTTTAAAAAAAAATGGCACTTGTGTCGCCATTTTCTGAGAGCCATAACATTTTCAATTTTTTGGGATATTGTGCTGTGTGAGAGCTTGTTATTTGCACCCCGAGCTGATGTTTTTATTGATATCACATTGGGGTTGATGTAATGGCTTGATTGCTTCTTATTATTTTTTTGTATTGTTCCAGAGGCCGAAATACCACAAGTCTGGCATTTTGATCGGCACCCTGCGATAATGTCACAGGCTCCAATGAACTTTAAATGCAACTGTCAGAAATTGACAGCGGCATTTAACAGGTTAAGGCAGAATGTCATATTCATTATGTAATTAATACAGTATTTAAGTCCTGTTCCATCTTCACCAAAACCTGTTCCTGCAACTGACTCGCCCACCCCAGGGCTATGGGACACCCGGTGCCGGGCCAGACTAGTCCGGGGGTAGTCAGTGGTGGCGGGGCCCGACTCCGTGGCCCTGGTGGGTGTCAGTTAAAATGGCTGATAACTTGGGGGTGATTAAAGTTTGTGTTCGTGACTAGAGTTGAGCGCGGTTCTAGGTTCGAGGTTCTCCAGTTCTAGGCTCGAGTGATTTTGGGGCCTGTTCTAGATCGAACTAGAACTCGAGCTTTTTGCAAAAGCTCGATAGTTCTAGAAACGTTCGATAATGGATCTAGCAGCAAAAAAACAGTTAATTCCTAGCTGGCTTTCCGCTGTAATAGTGTAAGTCACTCTGTGACTTACACTATTATGAAATTTCAGTGTATAGTGTGCGTGAACAGCGCCTTCAGATCACTGCTGTTTGTATAATGGCGATCGCCATTTTTTTTTTTTCCTTGTCTTCCTTCCCTAAGCGCGCGCATCTTGTGGGGCGGGCCAGCATGTCAGCCAATCCCAGACACACACACAGCTAAGTGGACTTTTAGCCAGAGAAGCAACGGCATGTGTAATAGGATGTCCATGTCACATGTCCCTGCATTATAAAACCGGACATTTTCCTCCAGCACGCCATTATCTGCCTTCTGCGTCCTTGGTGTCAGACATCACTGGCGCAGCTCCGTCCTTTGTCCTATCGCCGATACTGCTGTATGCGCTCCATACACAGCGCTGGACAGCTTAGGGATAGCACTTTCTATAAGTCCTTTGAAGGGCTCGTACCGGCAGCATCAGAGCCATAGGTGACAGGTCCTGAAAACAGAGACAGCGTCTGTGTAGCTAAGGTCAGGGATTTCGTCGCTGCATTTCCCCATTAGGAGGGAATAGAAAGGCAGGCTTCCTTTCCTCTACCCAGAGCCCCACAACCCTGGCACTGTACCCTCCTGTCCTCTGCACACTCCAACTCATTATAACTAAGCCATTATACTAGCAAACACTCAGTGTACCTAGTGGCATCCTAAACGTGGCTATTGGACTTTTGTCTAGTCACACTAGTGCAAAGATTTTTGCAGCACGTCTGCCTGCATTGCACACTCCAACTCATTATAACTAAGCCATTATACTAGCAAACACTCAGTGTACCTAGTGGCATCCTAAACGTGGCTATTGGACTTTTGTCTAGTCCCACTAGTGCAAAGACATTTGCAGCACGTCTGCCTGCATTGCACACTCCAACTCATTATAACTAAGCCATTATACTAGCAAACACTCAGTGTACCTATTGGCATCCTAAACGTGGCTATTGGACTTTTGTCTAGTCCCACTAGTGCAAAGATATTTGCAGCACGTCTGCCTGCATTGCACACTCCAACTCATAACTAAGCCATTATACTAGCAAACACTCAGTGTACCTAGTGGCATCCTAAACGTGGCTATTGGACTTTTGTCTAGTCCCACTAGTGCAAAGATATTTGCAGCACGTCTGCCTGCATTGCACACTCAAACTCATTGTTACTTACTAAGACATTATAATACAAAAAATTGAGTAAACTTAGTGGCATACAAGAAGTGGCTGTTGTACTCCATTAGTGCCCCACTGGTGCAAATCTATGTGCAGCACCTGTGCAGGACACCCTCCTGCTCTGTTTTTAATAAGCTATAATGATAGCAAAAAATACTGCCATTTAGTGGCATCATAGAACTGGCTGTTGTATTCCATTAGTGCCCCACTGGTGCCAAGCTATTTCTAGCACCTGTGCAGGACACCCTCCTGCTCTGTTTTTAATAAGCTATAATGATAGCAAAAAATACTGCCATTTAGTGGCATCATAGAACTGGCTGTTGTATTCCATTAGTGCCCCACTGGTGCCTAGCTATTTCTAGCACCTGTGCAGGACACCCTCCTGCTCTCTTTTTAATAAGCTATAATGATAGCAAAAAATACTGCCATTTAGTGGCATCATAGAACTGGCTGTTGTATTCCATTAGTGCCCCTCTGGTGCCAAGCTATTTCTAGCACCTGTGCAGGACACCCTCCTGCTCTGTTTTTAATAAGCTATAATGATAGCAAAAAATACTGCCATTTAGTGGCATCATAGAACTGGCTGTTGGACTCCTTTATTGTGCCACTTGTGCCAAGCAATCTCAAGCACCTCTGCATTCTACCCTCATGCACATTTAGCTATCCTAATTTTATAGCAAACTCAGGGAATTCCTTGCTGCATTTGATCATTAGGAGGGATAGAAAGTGAGGCTTCTTTTACTGTCCTGGTACAAACAGAACACGGCCCCTGTACCCATCGGTCCACTTTTGCCACGCTATTTAATTTGCCCAAAGAGCTGACTCTTTTTCTGCCATCCTAAAATTGTCTGGAATACTAAGTTAGTGTTCCTTTGCTGCCAAGCAAGGTACAACACATGTGCATTCTACCCTCCTTTCCATTTCTGGAATGCAATTATTAACTGCAGGTAGTCCAGCCAATCTGTGATGAAGGTGCAGGCGTGGATATAATGTAGCCTGCATCCAATGATGGTTCTCTCGATGTCTGACAGCTCAACAATACCTTCTGTTTCCACTTCCAAAACAAGTGATGACCTGCCAATCACACCCCCTGTTGCGGGTAAAGGAGTGGAAGTTCAGTCTGAAAAACCATGTGTGACTGCTGTCCCCACAGTCACAGATGATGAAGAGCACGCAGATGCACTTGATGGGGCAGGCGGTGGTTGCACAGGCACGCTAGGCTGCATTGTAGCACAGTGAAATTCACATTGCGACTTATGCTTCATTTTAAGTCGTGTACAGGGTGGGCTCCCCAGTATGCAGCAAAACCAGGCAACAGGAAAAGGACTCTAGGCAGTTGGGTTGATAAATGATTGTTTAACTTTACCAAAACAAACAATAAGAACCATACATACAATTTAAATAATTGAACAATCTATTCTGTTGCCTACTACCTGCTAATCCCTCTGTGTAGCAGTAATTGTGTGTTTGTGCGTGTGTGTGTGTGTGTGCGTGTGTGTGTGTGCGAACACGACTTACCAGTGGCGCATCACAAGAGCTTCCAAGTTACCTACCTAAACATAGACAAAACACATTACCCCCCCTGAATACCCTTGTTAGCTGAAGCCTCACAGATAATGCAGATGATAACAGTGTGAATGCAAACCACACAGCTCTGCAACACAGTCATGGAAATCTTGAAAAGCAACAGTCAATGCAAACATGTGTTGCTGTCCCTCTATGATTTAAACTGTATGTGACAATTTGATAGTGCAGAGGCAGCAAGTCTTATTGTCTATATAGTCGGCCTACCCAGAACAGATATGTGTTTTGCTAATAAAACAAAGTGTTGCGTGCCCGCATTATTGTCTGGGCACAGCCTACCGTACCCGGGTACTCTGATGTCCAGTTGCCAGAAATACAGACTTTACGCTCCTCTCACGGTAAACAGTATAGACCGCACTGTAAGAATGTTGGTCTGTGGCACAGGATGCTGCTCACTGGCATTACGGGGCTCATCATCAAAGTACAACATGACTCCCTTCACAATTGAACGAAGTGTTTCCGCGGTGGCTCCTTGCTGTAACACACACCTTTAGCTTTTCCTTCTGATCATAGACAGCATCTCCAAGTCCACACCCGAAGAGCAATTTGATATTGCTATAGTGACCAAACAAAGGCAGATCCAAAATAACAGCAGCCCCTTGTGTGTAGTCTGCAACAATGCATGCAATGGCAAATTAGCATGTTGCATTGACAGTGGCTAAAGCTGAGCAATACACCTTCACGCTATCAATTCATATCCATGTGACACTTCATGGAGGAACTACTCAAAGGTGTGAGTTTTTGCCTTCTACTTACAGATTGTTGACAAATCTTACAGATTCCATGACTTGGGTGATCCTTTGCGATGTCGAAAAATTCACAGGCTAGGCAAGGCTTACAGCCCATGCGACCTGCATAGCCAACACGACTTCTGCTCAGATTCAAAGTTGTGGTGCAGGATTCAGTTGTTGACGTGCTTCCAGTACGTTGTCTCTGGCCAGGAAGACGCAACGTAACCTCGTCGTCAGTAGCATCCTCCTCCACCTCCTCTGCTGACCTCATCGACTGGCTGACTTTGGTTTGACAGTAAGTGTGGTCTCCAACCTCATCAATAACCCTGTGTGTTTTCATTCCCCTCGTCCTTAGTCCTCCGAGACAACCTCTTCCTGCCCTGACCGAATAGTAAAGTTGTCATTCCAATCAGGTATCTGTGCTCCTCATCATGTTCCCCATTGTCTCCACCAGGAGGATTTACTTTTTTGAAATGAGGGTGTAGATTAGGCTCAGCACCTTCTTCATCGGGGCCTGGATCCCACTCACAAAGCTTCTGGCCATCTGCGCAGATCATTTCCCCTGTCTCATGGAACTCGCTACCTCAACACGTCAGATTATTTGCTACACCCGCAAGCTTCAAACTGAATCTGAAAACTCATCTGTTCAGAAATGACTATAACCTTCAATGACCCCACCACCATACGTACTTGACGCTCAACCTAAACCACTCCTACTGTCTCCTCCCAAAAATCCTTTAGAATGTAATCCCGCAAGGGCAGGGCCCTCTTCCCTCTGTACCAGTCTGTCTATAGTTACTTGTATATGTATTCTGTATGTAACCCCCTTCTCATGTACAGCACCATGGAATCAATGGTGCTCTATAAATCAATAATAATAAAAATAATAATAACTTCCTTGTCTGTACTCATTGCAGCTTTGGAGCAGACCTCTGATTCCCAGGCTATAGTGCAACTGAACAGCTATGCAAACTCAATCATCTCTGTTACCCCATACTCAGCAGGGCTGGTGGAAACTTGAGAGCTGTTAGGAAGCAAGTGCGATTGGATTGACACCACAGAGGAATGGAGTATTTGGGATCTTGAAATTGAGGTGGAGGAGAGGCCACTTTATGGAGCACTTGAGATCCATTGAAGCAGCTGCTGTTTTGGCCTCATCTACATTTGTTAGCGATGGTTGTGTCAGTGAAAAAAAGGATCATATCAGATTATCCATGGGAAGAAGTACACCTGTTCTTTTGGATGGTATTTGTTGTTACAAAACCTGTAACCTGAAGCCTGCTGCGGTTTCATTTGCGCCCAGGCGTCAGCTGCCATTTAGGGCTGTGCCTTGGGTTGTCCAGCTGGCTACTTTCTCCTCCACGTCTAAGTGGGGAGAGGCAGCTAGTGCGCATGCGTGTGCCGATTTACAACAGCCGCAGCCTAACTACAGTGTTTCGCCTAGTGAGTATGCTCTGCCTGACTGTGCCATTGCTAAGGCTAAGTCTTCATTTCGGGATACAGCGCATGCTCCCACACTTAGTGCGAAAAGCCTCTTTGCACAGGTACTTGCATTCCGTGCCGGGTCTAAGTCCTGTTTTGTGCCTAGACACCATGCTAAAGCTGATAGTCTTTTTTTAGAGACTGTATTTCATGCTACTGAGCATGCTCAGGCACTTACTGCATCAGAGACTAGGTCCGGTAATGAACTCTTTGGCCCTGCCCCTGATGTGGGGGTCCCATATAGACCACAGGGCATCAGGTGTCCTGACGATGTGGCCAGGCCACTCCCAAATGGCTTGCAGAGGCCCACCCCTATGACTTGTCACCGCATTATTGATGGTCAGACGATGACTGGTGAGGTGTTTGGGTCATGGCAGCCCTGAGGTCATCATTGAAGTTGCGGTTCCAAATAGGACGCTAGTTATGCCACTCATGACGTGTCACTCTGCTTTTGTCTCCAGGAGGTGCATTGTGGTTCACCCTGGTTTGGGGCGGACCCAGGTTATAAAAGGGGCTGGAGCCAACAAGGAGGTGCGCAGTCTTCTATTATGCTCCGAAAGAGCACACCTCCATGTGTTGAACCCATTGCGGCTTTAGGCCAGAGGTAGGCAGGGATAGGGTGTCGATGCAGGCCACCACCACAGTTGGTAACGCAGAACGGTTAAGACCAGCTCCTGTCCTACCAGTCCTGCTTGTGCAGCCCAGTGGCATTAACAGGCCTGCTGCTGCTGATGCGCCTGCTGTCCACAGGTGTGGCCCCTACCCACACGGTCAGCGTACTCAATGGCCCCTGTGTTGTTAACAGGGAGTTCCTGGGCTGGGTTGGCATGTGGACCCTGTGACACTAACAGGGCTCCCAGTCTCCAGATCCGAATGGCGACTAACTCGGTTCAGGCTACTATTAGTTTCATAGCCACACAGCTCTGTATCCTCCACCAAACCTTCCAGTTGCCAACCTTTCCTTTTCCATCTGGGAGCACGATGGACACTGACTGCTGATGGGGATATATACCTTTCTCTTTCTTTTCTTATTAATTTTCGTTATATAGCGGTAACATAGTATATACCACCTTATCCAAATCTGCCAGTCCCACTGTAACAGATGGTGTTTCTTCAGCAAATGTTACTGTTGCTTAACCACCAAATCCACGGACCAAAACTTTTTTCCCCTTTCCAACACACCTGTTCCCCTTTCCACCAGCATCTGTCCTTTTTCAACTCATTTTGGTATATGACCAAAAGTGCAACTCTGCAGGGACACCGTACTCAACGCCATCTCAGCACAGCAGCCAGCCCTCGGTCCCTCAGATGTGGACAAGTAAAAGACCATTTCCTCCTATCCATGACAAAGCGTAGAGATTCACTCTGTGCAGCACTGGTGTTTAGTGGAAAAGCAGATCTAAGATTGCGTACCACATTCTGCATATACTCCTGTATACGTGCGCCCATTTCTATGGCAGGAATTATTTCGCCAAATTTTGTCTTGTACCGGGGATCTAACAGTGTGGCAACCCAGTAGTCAGGATTACTTTGAATTCGTACAATCCGAGGGTCATGTTGTAGGTAGTGCAGCAAGAAGGCACTCATGTGTCTTGTGCATCCAGGAGGACCAAGTCCTTGGTGTGTTGGTGGCAGAGAGGTGAGAATCGTGCCTCCTTCCTCTGCCCTCTCCCCACAACCTCGCACAACCGAAATGTGAGCAAGCTCTCACTCATCTGCTGAGTCTTCCATGTCCATCGCCAGTTCGTCCTCCATTTCTTCATGGGCTCCTGCACCTTCCCCAACACTTTTTGCTGATACTATGCGCCCTTGTTAATCCCTCTCCCTCACCATGTGTCACGGCCAGGTGGACGGGCAGACCCAGGAGGTGGATCCACTGGGCCGAACTCCTAGATGGTAGTAAAGAGTCCGGTAACTGGAACACTATAAACAGCAGAACAGTCCGTGCACACGAGTATAGCGGAGAAGTCCCTGGGACCACGGAGTCAAGGGTGGTAGTCCGGGTGACGCAGCTCAGGTTCGGAAGCCGAGATGATGTCAGGCGGGGTCCGGAACCTTTGGAGCGAGATGACGGGTCACCGCAGGGATCCGAGATGGTGCGGACTGTCAGGATGGCAGATGGACAGCGTTCGGGGTTCAGGATACGGCAGGACTGGATGGCGAGGCAGGCACGGCTCTACAAGAGAGATAGGTGAGTATATGCACAGAGACACCAGGAGACCTGACTCCTAGCTTAGGAAACACGAAGATCAGGCCCCGCCCCCTTGGACAATAAACCCCTTTATACCCTGTACCTGTTTAGCCTCATTTCCTGTTAATGGACGCTGGCCCTTTAAGAAAGGGTCAGTGACCGCGCGCGCGCCCTAATGCGCATGCGCGCGGCCCGGGTGCCAGAAGCCAGGGAAGGAAGCTGAGAGGAGGACGCAGGGGAGCCGGCCAGGGCCTGGGAAGCCTCGGGCGCCGGGATCGGAGACCAGGGGACCTGGGAAGGACGGGCACCGGAGGCTGGAGAGCGGGGAGCGTGGCAGGTGAGCCGGGGAGCGGGGCTGAGGACCCGGGGAGCGGAACAGAGGACCCGGGAAGGGGAGCCGAGGACCCGGGGAGCGTGAAAGTACCCCCCCCCCCTACGCCCCCCTCCCCGCAACCGGGACATGAAGGCACGGATCAGAGGAGTGCCTACATTCTCCCTGGGCTCCCAGGACCTATCCTCAGGACCATACCCTTCCCAGTCCACCAGGAAGAACTGTCGACCTCGTACGGTCTTCATGGCCACGATATCCCTTACCGCATAGATGTCGTCATCGGCAATAGGTGGAGGAGCCGGACTGGCAGCAGCGGAGAAGGGACCAAGGACAACCGGCTTGAGCAGGGAGACGTGGAATGAGTTGGGTATCCTCATCGTGGCCGGGAGCTGTAGCTTGTAGGAGACCTCATTGATCTTGTTGAGGACTTTAAACGGCCCAATGTAGCGAGGACCCAGCTTGTATGATGGTATCTTCAGGCGGACGTACTGGGAAGCAAGCCAGACGAGATCTCCAGGAGAGAAACACGGAGGGTCCAGACGTTTCTTGTCTGCGTGTCTTTTCATCCGCAGGGAAGCACGCCCAAGGGACGCTTTGACAGAGTCCCAAATGGTTGCAAAGTCACGGGCTACTGTATCTGCAGCAGGGACATCCGAAGAAGGAGATACAGGCAATGGGATGGAAGGCTGAAGTCCGTAAACGACATGGAAGGGAGAGCTGGAGGACGACTCACTGATGTGGTGGTTGTGGGAGAATTCAGCCCAAGGAAGAAGAGCGGACCAGTCGTCGTGATGGGCGTTAACATAGTGACGTAAGAAAGAGGTCAAGATTTGATTGACCCTCTCTACCTGGCCATTAGACTGAGGATGGTATGCAGATGAAAAGTCCAGAGTCACTCCCAGATGTTTACAGAGAGCCCTCCAGAAGCGGGAGGTGAACTGAGTTCCTCTGTCGGATACGATGTGTAATGGAAAGCCATGCAAGCGAAAGATGTGTTGTATATAGGCGTCCGCGAGTTCTGAGCAGAGGGCAGTCCAGCCATAGAGACGAAATGGGCCATTTTAGAGAACCGGTCCACCACGACCCATATGACTGTGTGTCCGGAGGACAATGGCAAGTCCGTAATAAAGTCCATTGCTATGTGTTGCCACGGAACTGAGGGTATCGGCAGAGGCAGAAGACGGCCATATGGGAGGTGTTTGGGCGTCTTGTTCCTGGCACAAGAGGAACAGGCGGATACAAAAGCAGCGACGTCCGTGCGAAGGGATGGCCACCAATAATGACGTACAATCGCACCCCATGTCTTTTTCTGACCAGCATGACCGGCTGTTTTCGATGCATGACCCCAGTGTAACACTTTTTTCCTGTCTACCTCGGAGACATAGGTCTTCCCGGGCGGTATCTGGGCCAGGGTGACAGGGGCCACCGGAATGATTTTACTAGGACAAATGATGGGTTGGGTAGTCTCTTCCTCCTGCTCCATGGGCATGAAAGACCTGGACAAGGCATCAGCGCGTACATTCTTGTCCGCGGGTCGGAAGTGAAGCTGGAAATCAAACCTGGCAAAGAATAGGGACCACCTGGCTTGCCGTGGGTTCAGACGCTGAGCGGACCGTAGGTATTCCAAGTTCTTGTGGTCCGTGTAAATAATCACGGGGTACACTGCACCTTCCAGGAGGTAGCGCCATTCCTCCAAAGCCAGTTTGACTGCCAAGAGCTCTCGGTCATCGATGGTGTAGTTGCGTTCAGGCGCTGAGAAGCCCTTGGAGAAGAATCCGCAAGTCACCATCTTCTCGGAGGAGGACTTTTGCATGAGCACTGCTCCGGCTCCTGAGGAGGAGGCATCCACCTCCAAGGTGAACTGGCGGTTTAACTCCGGACGGTGAAGTACAGGAGAGGAAGCAAAAGCCCGCTTCAGAGAGCCAAACGCGGCGTCAGCCGCAGGTGACCAGTCCTTTGGATTAGCCTCCTTCTTAGTCAAAGCGGAGAGAGGAGCAGTCAAGGCAGAGAAGTGAGGGATAAACTGGCGGTAGTAGTTGGCGAATCCCAGGAAGCGTTGGATTGCCTTCAGTCCAGAAGGAGGAGGCCAGTTGAGAATGGCGGAGACCTTCTTGGGATCCATCTGCAGTCCAGTATCAGAGATGATGTACCCCAGAAAGGGGAGAGAAGACTGCTCAAAGACACACTTCTCATGCTTTGCGTACAGACGATTCTCTCTCAGTCTTTGTAGAACCAGCTGTACGTTTTCTCTGTGGGTTTGGAGGTCCGGAGAGAAGACAAGGATGTCATCTAGATACACTACCACACAGATGTAGAGAAGGTCCCGGAACACGTCGTTCACCAGTTCTTGAAAGACGGCAGGAGCGTTACACTGGCCGAAGGGCATCACGTAGTATTCATAATGTCCATCGCGCGTATTGAACGCGGTTTTCCATTCGTCACCAGAGCGGATGCGTACCAGATTGTAAGCACCCCGAAGATCCAGCTTGGTGAACACACGAGCTCCTCTAAGCCGGTCAAACAATTCGGGAATGAGCGGCAGAGGGTACTTGTTTTTTACTGTGATTTGATTCAAACCCCGGTAGTCTATGCATGGGCGTAAGTCGCCCTCTTTCTTCTTGACAAAGAAGAAACCTGCTCCAGCAGGAGAGGAGGATCTCCGAATGAACCCCCTTGCCAGGCTCTCTGAGATGTAAGCAGACATGGCCCTTGTTTCGGCTGGAGATAAAGGATATATCCGTCCTCGTGGTGGTGTTGTTCCTGGGAGCAGATCGATGGCACAATCGTATGGACGATGTGGCGGCAGTACCTCGGATTCCTTTTTATCAAAGACATCTGCAAAGGACCAATAGGCCGAGGGCAGCCCCGGTAGGTTCTCTGGAACCGGAGGTCGTCGGATGGGTTGTATGGACTTTAGGCACCTCATGACACGAAGAGCCCCATCGGGTGATTTCGCCAGTGCCCCAGCTAACTGATGGTTCGTGTGTCCGCAACCATGGAAGTCCCAGCAGGATCTGGTGGGACATGTGTGGGAGGACGTAGAAAGCGATGTTCTCGGTGTGAAGGGCACCGATACGCAGTTCGACCGGCCTGGTGATCCAGGAGATGGTGTCAGAGAGGGGTCTCCCATCCACCGAGGCAATCACTAGGGGCTTGTGGAGTGGAATAACAGGCACCCGGTACTTGTCCACCGTGGCCTGCTGGATGAAATTTCCTGCTGCCCCGGAATCGAGGTAGGCATCAGCCGTGAACCGCGTCTCTCCCGTTGTCACTTGCACTGTCCATGTAACCGGGTCAGAGAGAGTCCCAGCACCTAGGGTGGCCTCTCCTACCAACCCTAGGCTTTGGAGTTTCCCGGCCTCTCTGGACAGGAGCGTAGCAGGTGTGTGCCCTCACCGCAGTAAAAGCAGAGACCCTTGGCGAGCCGCTCTGCTCGACGTTGTTCAGACTGACGCACTCGGTCGATCTGCATGGGCTCGTGGACGGGAGCCCCAGCTGTCGATGACTGAAGTACGGAGGGTTTCTGCGGAGGAGAGGAATGCCGTACCGGACGTCTCTCACGGGACACTTCCTTGGATCGCTCCTGAAAGCGAATGTCCACTCGAGTCGCTAGGGCAATCAGGGCATCCAGGGTGGTCGGTACGTCACGACCCGCCAGCTCGTCTTTAATTCGCCCTGAGAGTCCTTCCCAGAAGGCGGCGGTTAGGGCCTCGTTGTTTCACCCGAGTTCTGAGGCCAGGGTGCGAAACCGGATCGCGTATTGACCCACCGTCAGAGTCCCCTGACGTAACCGGAGAAGAGACGAAGCAGACGCGGAGGCGCGTCCGGGCTCATCAAAGGTACCACGGAATGCCTGCAGGAAGTCCTGGATGTTCGTGGTCACAGGATCCCCCTTCTCCCACAAGGGGTTCATCCACGCCAGTGCCTCACCCTCTAGATGGGACATGATGAAGGCGACCTTGGCTTGGTCGGAGGCAAACAAATGCGGCAGCTGCGTGAAATGGAGGGAGCATTGGTTTAAGAATCCCCTGCAGGTCTTGGGGTCTCCGGCGTACCGGGGTGGTGACGCCAACCGAAGTCTGGTGGTATCTGAAGAAGTCGCCACAGGAGCTGGATCCGTGGATTGACTAGTGGAAGCCCGAGATGCTGAAGACGTGACTGCCGCTTGTAGCGTGTTCAGGCGGGCGTCCACAGAAGACATGAATTGCAGCATGCGGGTCTGAGTCTCACGCTGGCGTTGGAGTTCCTCCTGTACGGCTGCTAGTGCTGCAGCGGGATCCATGGCCTGATCTTACTGTCACGGCCAGGTGGACGGGCAGACCCAGGAGGTGGATCCACTGGGCCGAACTCCTAGATGGTAGTAAAGAGTCCGGTAGCTGGAACACTATAAACAGCAGAACAGTCCATGCACACGAGTATAGCGGAGAAGTCCCTGGGACCACGGAGTCAAGGGTGGTAGTCCGGGTGACGCAGCTCAGGTTCGGAAGCCGAGATGATGTCAGGCGGGGTCCGGAACCTTTGGAGCGAGATGACGGGTCACCGCAGGGATCCGAGATGGTGCGGACTGTCAGGATGGCAGATGGACAGCGTTCGGGGTTCAGGATACGGCAGGACTGGATGGCGAGGCAGGCACGGCTCTACAAGAGAGATAGGTGAGTATATGCACAGAGACACCAGGAGACCTGACTCCTAGCTTAGGAAACACGAAGATCAGGCCCCGCCCCCTTGGACAATAAACCCCTTTATACCCTGTACCTGTTTAGCCTCATTTCCTGTTAATGGACGCTGGCCCTTTAAGAAAGGGTCATTGACCGCGCGCGCGCCCTAATGCGCATGCGCGCGGCCCGGGTGCCAGAAGCCAGGGAAGGAAGCTGAGAGGAGGACGCAGGGGAGCCGGCCAGGGCCTGGGAAGCGGTCGGGCGCCGGGATCGGAGACCAGGGGACCTGGGAAGGACGGGCACCGGAGGCTGGAGAGCGGGGAGCGTGGCAGGTGAGCCGGGGAGCGGGGCTGAGGACCCGGGGAGCGGAACAGAGGACCCGGGAAGGGGAGCCGAGGACCCGGGGAGCGTGACACCATGACTGCCGCCTAGGTGCCGCTGACCATCTGGACCTCGTAGATCTTGCTATCCCTTCCGCATATGACTCCTCCTGTACTTCCTCCCCTTCCTCTTGTCCCAACACCTGACTCCGAATAATAATTACAGTGTGCTCCATCATGTAGATGACCAGAATTGTCACGCTGAGAATGACATTGCCAGTGCTAAACATCTTCGTCGACATTTGTAAACTGTGTAGCAGGGTGCATAGGTCCTTGATCTGACACCACTCCAGCAGCGTGATCTGCACCACCTCTGGATCAAGTTATCCCAGGCTATATGTCATAACGTATTGCAGCAGGGTTCGGCGGTACTGCCACAAACGCTGCAACATGTGCAGATTCAAATTCCTGCGTGTCGGCACATCGCATTTCAGGCGTTTAACCACCAGACCTAAAGACTTCTGTAGCGACGAAAGTTGTTGAGCTGCTGTGTGCGCACGATGGAAGTGAGCACATAGCGAGCGTGCCCGCTGCCCAAGGCCATGTAGGCCGGGATGGTGTTTTAAAAATTGCTGGATAATTAGGTTCAATTCGTGAGCCATACAAGGCACGTGTGTCACATTGCCCTGACGATGGCCCGCAGCCAGGTTTGCATCATTGCCGCACACGGCTGTTAAGTCACCAACGGAGTCCGCTCCGTCAATTTGTACTCCGGTCGCCAGGTGACAACGTGTTCCTTTCATGCATAGTGCTGATGATGGGAGAGGAGTCGATGCCAGCGGCGCAGGTGGACGCAGGTTATGCTCACCCACTGGGCTGCATTACCTTGACAGATGCAGAATCTCTGGATGAATGTAGCTGGAGGGTATCTCACAGATGAAATACCATCATTTAGCTACAACCATCCTGTCTGCAGACCACTGCCAGACATAGCTATGAACCTCTGGTTACTTTTACCCCCAGTTCAGTTTTATGATTTTGTGTGCTTGTTACCTGACTACTTTTCCTGCTTGCTGTTTATGTACCTTGTTGGCCGATCCGCATTTCACCTCTGCTTGTTTTCTGATTAAGTCCTGGCCGTCCCATTCTGTTCCTGTTCCTCAATTAATGTTTTGACCCTGCCTGACTACTATTCTCTGGAACTGCAGCCTTCCACAGGTATTGATCACCTTGGGCCCTGTGTAATTCCTAATCCCTGTGTGCTTGGTGAGTGGCTTCCCTCTAGCCTATCATTTACAGCCCATCTGAGTGTGTGGATCAAGGAAGGCGTTACACCGTGCTCTCTGCAGAAGGCCATGTGGGCCAGGATAGTGCTTTAAAAATTGCTGGACAACCAGGTTCAACACGTGAACCACACAAGGCACGTGTGTCACATTGTCACAGCGAAGGGCCGCACCCATGTTTGCATCATTGTCGCACCCGGCATTCCCTGGCTGCTGGTTGAGTGGAGACAACCATTGATGAAACTCGGTCTCCAGAGCTAACCGTCCACAACTTCTCAGCGGTGTTACTCACATTTCCCATACATTTCAAAGTAAACCTTTGACCGCCTGATGGCATTGAGCTCTGCTGCCAGCATAGTAAGGAGGTGTGTGGTAGTCCTTGTGCGCAGTTACAAGGAAGGGTGGCGTGACCACACAGGGTATGGGCCAAGGTGGAGGACCCACACAAGGTTGAAGAGGCAAAAGCAGTGTATTAACTTCTACATACAGAAGAAGGATTGACACAACTCGTGGGGACGGTAAGGCTTGTACAGCAGACCCTTCTACATCACTCCCCACAGTAACCCATTGCCCAGTCAGCGACATGTAACGCCCCTGTCCATGCTTACTGGGCCAATTATCTGTGGTGAAATGCACCCTGTCACACAGTTTCTCAAGGAATGAGAGATGTTTAGTGCGACATGCTGGTGTAGTGCGTGCACGCCTTTGTTGGAGAAGGAGTGGCGCCTGGGCATCGGCTCTTAGGGCACTGCGATGGGCATAAGGTCTCGAAAATCCTCGGTTAAAAAGGTTGGAAAGGCAGCATTTTGGTAGCCAACAGTTTCCAGATGCTGAAAGTCAACCTCTAAGCCATGTCATGCCCTTCTAAAAGCGTGTAAAACTCAGTAAGGGGACTCCAACCACAGTCTCCCTCGTTTCCACTAACTGGGCCACACACACCCCACTTGACTGGCATCAGTTGACCCCCATTTTCAAGCTTACAAAGATGCTTTGCATGAAGCACTCTCAAAAATACGCGTGCCTTTCCCGTCCCCTGGCTGACCCAGGGGAAGAAAAGTCCTCTGAGAACCATGACTTGTTCATCTTGGTTCTTTTAGAAACACAGCGAGGGGACTCCAACCACAGTCTCCCTCGTTTCCACTAACTGGGCCACGCACACCCCACTTGACTGGCATCAGTTGACCCCCCTTTTGAAAAAGAAAAAGATGCTTTGCATGAAGCACTCTCAAAAATACGCGTGGCTTTCCCGTCCCCTGGCTGACCCAGGGGAAGAAAAGTCCTCTGAGAGCCATGACTTGTTCATCTTGTTTCTTTTAGAAACACAGCGAGGGGACTCCAACCACAGTCTCCCTCGTTTCCAATAACTGGGCCACACACACCCCACTAGACTGACATCAGTTGACCCAATTTTCAAGATGAAAAAGATGCTTTGCATGAAGCACTCTCAAAAATACGCGTGCCTTTCCCGTCCCCTGGCTGACCCAGGGGAAGAAAAGTCCTCTGAGAGCCATGACTTGTTCATCTTGGTTCTTTTAGAAACACAGCAAGGGGACTCCAACCACAGTCTCCCTCGTTTCCACTAACTGGGCCACACACACGCCACTTGACTGGCATCAGTTGACCCAATTTTCAAGATGAAAAAGATGCTTTGCATGAAGCACTCTCAAAAATACGCGTGCCTTTCCCGTCCCCTGGCTGACCCAGGGGAAGAAAAGTCCTCTGAGAGCCATGACTTGTTCATCTTGGTTCATTTAGAAACACAGCGAGGGGACTCCAACCACTGTCTCCCTCGTTTCCACTAACTGGGCCACACACACCCCACTTGACTGGCATCAGTTGACCCAATTTTCAAGATGAAAAAGATGCTTTGCATGAAGCACTCTCAAAAATACGCGTGCCTTTCCCGTCCCCTGGCTGACCCAGGGGAAGAAAAGTCCTCTGAGAGCCATGACTTGTTCATCTTGGTTCTTTTAGAAACACAGCGAGGGGACTCCAACCACAGTCTCCCTCGTTTCCACTAACTGGGCCACGCACACCCCACTTGACTGGCATCAGTTGACCCAATTTTCAAGATGAAAAAGATGCTTTGCATGAAGCACTCTCAAAAATACGCGTGGCTTTCCCGTCCCCTGGCTGACCCAGGGGAAGAAAAGTCCTCTGAGAGCCATGACTTGTTCATCTTGGTTCTTTTAAAAACACAGCGAGGGGACTCCAACCACAGTCTCCCTCGTTTCCACTAACTGGGCCACACACACCCCACTTGACTGGCATCAGTTGACCCAATTTTCAAGATAAAAAAGATGCTTTGCATGAAGCACTCTCAAAAATACGCGTGCCTTTCCCGTCCCCTGGCTGACCCAGGGGAAGAAAAGTCCTCTGAGAGCCATGACTTGTTCATGTTGGTTCTTTTAGAAACACAGCGAGGGGACTCCAACCACAGTCTCCCTCGTTTCCACTAACTGGGCCACACACACCCCACTTGACTGGCATCAGTTGACCCAATTTTCAAGATTAAAAAGATGCTTTGCATGAAGCACTCTCAAAAATACGCGTGGCTTTCCCGTCCCCTGGCTGACCCAGGGGAAGAAAAGTCCTCTGAGAGCCATGACTTGTTCATCTTGGTTCTTTTAAAAACACAGCGAGGGGACTCCAACCACAGTCTTCCTCGTTTCCACTAACTGGGCCACACACACCCCACTTGACTGGCATCAGTTGACCCCCATTTTCAAGCTTACAAAGATGCTTTGCATGAAGCACTCTCAAAAATACGCGTGCCTTTCCCGTCCCCTGGCTGACCCAGGGGAAGAAAAGTCCTCTGAGAGCCATGACTTGTTCATCTTGGTTCTTTTAGAAACACAGCAAGGGGACTCCAACCACAGTCTCCCTCGTTTCCACTAACTGGGCCACACACACCCCACTTGACTGGCATCAGTTGACCCAATTTTCAAGATGAAAAAGATGCTTTGCATGAAGCACTCTCAAAAATACGCGTGCCTTTCCCGTCCCCTGGCTGACCCAGGGGAAGAAAAGTCCTCTGAGAGCCATGACTTGTTCATCTTGGTTCATTTAGAAACACAGCGAGGGGACTCCAACCACTGTCTCCCTCGTTTCCACTAACTGGGCCACACACACCCCACTTGACTGGCATCAGTTGACCCAATTTTCAAGATGAAAAAGATGCTTTGCATGAAGCACTCTCAAAAATACGCGTGCCTTTCCCGTCCCCTGGCTGACCCAGGGGAAGAAAAGTCCTCTGAGAGCCATGACTTGTTCATCTTGGTTCTTTTAGAAACACAGCGAGGGGACTCCAACCACAGTCTCCCTCGTTTCCACTAACTGGGCCACGCACACCCCACTTGACTGGCATCAGTTGACCCAATTTTCAAGATGAAAAAGATGCTTTGCATGAAGCACTCTCAAAAATACGCGTGGCTTTCCCGTCCCCTGGCTGACCCAGGGGAAGAAAAGTCCTCTGAGAGCCATGACTTGTTCATCTTGGTTCTTTTAAAAACACAGCGAGGGGACTCCAACCACAGTCTCCCTCGTTTCCACTAACTGGGCCACACACACCCCACTTGACTGGCATCAGTTGACCCAATTTTCAAGATAAAAAAGATGCTTTGCATGAAGCACTCTCAAAAATACGCGTGCCTTTCCCGTCCCCTGGCTGACCCAGGGGAAGAAAAGTCCTCTGAGAGCCATGACTTGTTCATGTTGGTTCTTTTAGAAACACAGCGAGGGGACTCCAACCACAGTCTCCCTCGTTTCCACTAACTGGGCCACACACACCCCACTTGACTGGCATCAGTTGACCCAATTTTCAAGATTAAAAAGATGCTTTGCATGAAGCACTCTCAAAAATACGCGTGGCTTTCCCGTCCCCTGGCTGACCCAGGGGAAGAAAAGTCCTCTGAGAGCCATGACTTGTTCATCTTGGTTCTTTTAAAAACACAGCGAGGGGACTCCAACCACAGTCTTCCTCGTTTCCACTAACTGGGCCACACACACCCCACTTGACTGGCATCAGTTGACCCCCATTTTCAAGCTTACAAAGATGCTTTGCATGAAGCACTCTCAAAAATACGCGTGCCTTTCCCGTCCCCTGGCTGACCCAGGGGAAGAAAAGTCCTCTGAGAGCCATGACTTGTTCATCTTGGTTCTTTTAGAAACACAGCGAGGGGACTCCAACCACAGTCTTCCTCGTTTCCACTAACTGGGCCACACACACCCCACTTGACTGGCATCAGTTGACCCAATTTTCAAGATGAAAAAGATGCTTTGCATGAAGCACTCTCAAAAATACGCGTGGCTTTCCCGTCCCCTGGCTGACCCAGGGGAAGAAAAGTCATCTGAGAGCCATGACTTGTTCATCTTGGTTCTTTTAAAAACACAGCGAGGGGACTCCAACCACAGTCTCCCTCGTTTCCACTAACTGGGCCACACACACCCCACTTGACTGGCATCAGTTGACCCAATTTTCAAGATGAAAAAGATGCTTTGCATGAAGCACTCTCAAAAATACGCGTGCCTTTCCCGTCCCCTGGCTGACCCAGGGGAAGAAAAGTCCTCTGAGAGCCATGACTTGTTCATCTTGGTTCTTTTAGAAACACAGCGAGGGGACTCCAACCACAGTCTCCCTCGTTTCCACTAACTGGGCCACACACACCCCACTTGACTGGCATCAGTTGACCCAATTTTCAAGATGAAAAAGATGCTTTGCATAAAGCACTCTCAAAAATACGCGTGGCTTTCCCGTCCCCTGGCTTACCCAGGGGAAGAAAAGTCCTCTGAGAGCCATGACTTGTTCATCTTGGTTCTTTTAAAAACACAGCGAGGGGACTCCAACCACAGTCTCCCTCGTTTCCACTAACTGGGCCAAAAACACCCCACTTGACTGGCATCAGTTGACCCAATTTTCAAGATGAAAAAGATGCTTTGCATGAAGCACTCTCAAAAATACGCGTGCCTTTCCCGTCCCCTGGCTGACCCAGGGGAAGAAAAGTCCTCTGAGAGCCATGACTTGTTCATCTTGGTTCTTTTAAAAACACAGCGAGGGGACTCCAACCACAGTCTCCCTCGTTTCCACTAACTGGGCCACACACACCCCACTTGACTGGCATCAGTTGACCCAATTTTCAAGATAAAAAAGATGCTTTGCATGAAGCACTCTCAAAAATACGCGTGCCTTTCCCGTCCCCTGGCTGACCCAGGGGAAGAAAAGTCCTCTGAGAGCCATGACTTGTTCATCTTGGTTCTTTTAGAAACACAGCGAGGGGACTCCAACCACAGTCTTCCTCGTTTCCACTAACTGGGCCACACACACCCCACTTGACTGGCATCAGTTGACCCAATTTTCAAGATGAAAAAGATGCTTTGCATGAAGCACTCTCAAAAATACGCGTGGCTTTCCCGTCCCCTGGCTGACCCAGGGGAAGAAAAGTCCTCTGAGAGCCATGACTTGTTCATCTTGGTTCTTTTAAAAACACAGCGAGGGGACTCCAACCACAGTCTCCCTCGTTTCCACTAACTGGGCCACACACACCCCACTTGACTGGCATCAGTTGACCCAATTTTCAAGATGAAAAAGATGCTTTGCATGAAGCACTCTCAAAAATACGCGTGCCTTTCCCGTCCCCTGGCTGACCCAGGGGAAGAAAAGTCCTCTGAGAGCCATGACTTGTTCATCTTGGTTCTTTTAGAAACACAGCGAGGGGACTCCAACCACAGTCTCCCTCGTTTCCACTAACTGGGCCACACACACCCCACTTGACTGGCATCAGTTGACCCAATTTTCAAGATGAAAAAGATGCTTTGCATGAAGCACTCTCAAAAATACGCGTGCCTTTCCCGTCCCCTGGCTGACCCAGGGGAAGAAAAGTCCTCTGAGAGCCATGACTTGTTCATCTTGGTTCTTTTAGAAACACAGCGAGGGGACTCCAACCACAGTCTCCCTCGTTTCCACTAACTGGGCCACGCACACCCCACTTGACTGGCATCAGTTGACCCCCATTTTCAAGCTTACAAAGATGCTTTGCATGAAGCACTCTCAAAAATACGCGTGCCTTTCCTGTCCCCTGGCTGACCCAGGGGAAGAAAAGTCCTCTGAGAGCCATGACTTGTTCATCTTGGTTCTTTTAAAAACACAGCGAGGGGACTCCAACCACAGTCTCCCTCGTTTCCACTAACTGGGCCACACACACCCCACTTGACTGGCATCAGTTGACCCAATTTTCAAGATAAAAAAGATGCTTTGCATGAAGCACTCTCAAAAATACGCGTGCCTTTCCCGTCCCCTGGCTGACCCAGGGGAAGAAAAGTCCTCTGAGAGCCATGACTTGTTCATCTTGGTTCTTTTAGAAACACAGCAAGGGGACTCCAACCACAGTCTCCCTCATTTCCACTAACTGGGCCACACACAGCCCACTTGACTGGCATCAGTTGACCCAATTTTCAAGATGAAAAAGATGCTTTGCATGAAGCACTCTCAAAAATACGCGTGCCTTTCCCGTCCCCTGGCTGACCCAGGGGAAGAAAAGTCCTCTGAGAGCCATGACTTGTTCATCTTGGTTCTTTTAGAAACACAGCGAGGGGACTCCAACCACAGTCTCCCTCGTTTCCACTAACTGGGCCACGCACACCCCACTTGACTGGCATCAGTTGACCCCCATTTTCAAGCTTACAAAGATGCTTTGCATGAAGCACTCTCAAAAATACGCGTGCCTTTCCTGTCCCCTGGCTGACCCAGGGGAAGAAAAGTCCTCTGAGAGCCATGACTTGTTCATCTTGGTTCTTTTAAAAACACAGCGAGGGGACTCCAACCACAGTCTCCCTCGTTTCCACTAACTGGGCCACACACACCCCACTTGACTGGCATCAGTTGACCCAATTTTCAAGATAAAAAAGATGCTTTGCATGAAGCACTCTCAAAAATACGCGTGCCTTTCCCGTCCCCTGGCTGACCCAGGGGAAGAAAAGTCCTCTGAGAGCCATGACTTGTTCATCTTGGTTCTTTTAGAAACACAGCAAGGGGACTCCAACCACAGTCTCCCTCATTTCCACTAACTGGGCCACACACAGCCCACTTGACTGGCATCAGTTGACCCAATTTTCAAGATGAAAAAGATGCTTTGCATGAAGCACTCTCAAAAATACGCGTGCCTTTCCCGTCCCCTGGCTGACCCAGGGGAAGAAAAGTCCTCTGAGAGCCATGACTTGTTCATCTTGGTTCTTTTAGAAACACAGCGAGGGGACTCCAACCACAGTCTCCCTCGTTTCCACTAACTGGGCCACACACACCCCACTTGACTGGCATCAGTTGACCCAATTTTCAAGATGAAAAAGATGCTTTGCATGAAGCACTCTCAAAAATACGCGTGCCTTTCCCGTCCCCTGGCTGACCCAGGGGAAGAAAAGTCCTCTGAGAGCCATGACTTGTTCATCTTGGTTCTTTTAGAAACACAGCGAGGGGACTCCAACCACAGTCTCCCTCGTTTCCACTAACTGGGCCACACACACCCCACTTGACTGGCATCAGTTGACCCAATTTTCAAGATGAAAAAGATGCTTTGCATGAAGCACTCTCAAAAATACGCGTGGCTTTCCCGTCCCCTGGCTGACCCAGGGGAAGAAAAGTCCTCTGAGAGCCATGACTTGTTCATCTTGGTTCTTTTAAAAACACAGCGAGGGGACTCCAACCACAGTCTCCCTCGTTTCCACTAACTGGGCCACACACACCCCACTTGACTGGCATCAGTTGACCCCCATTTTCAAGCTTACAAAGATGCTTTGCAAGAAGCACTCTCAAAAATACGCGTGCCTTTCCCGTCCCCTGGCTGACCCAGGGGAAGAAAAGTCCTCTGAGAGCCATGACTTGTTCATCTTGGTTCTTTTAGAAACACAGCGAGGGGACTCCAACCACAGTCTTCCTCGTTTCCACTAACTGGGCCACACACACCCCACTTGACTGGCATCAGTTGACCCAATTTTCAAGATGAAAAAGATGCTTTGCATGAAGCACTCTCAAAAATACGCGTGGCTTTCCCGTCCCCTGGCTGACCCAGGGGAAGAAAAGTCCTCTGAGAGCCATGACTTGTTCATCTTGGTTCTTTTAAAAACACAGCGAGGGGACTCCAACCACAGTCTCCCTCGTTTCAACTAACTGGGCCACACACACCCCACTTGACTGGCATCAGTTGACCCAATTTTCAAGATGAAAAAGATGCTTTGCATGAAGCACTCTCAAAAATACGCGTGCCTTTCCCGTCCCCTGGCTGACCCAGGGGAAGAAAAGTCCTCTGAGAGCCATGACTTGTTCATCTTGGTTCTTTTAGAAACACAGCGAGGGGACTCCAACCACAGTCTCCCTCGTTTCCACTAACTGGGCCACACACACCCCACTTGACTGGCATCAGTTGACCCAATTTTCAAGATGAAAAAGATGCTTTGCATGAAGCACTCTCAAAAATACGCGTGGCTTTCCCGTCCCCTGGCTTACCCAGGGGAAGAAAAGTCCTCTGAGAGCCATGACTTGTTCATCTTGGTTCTTTTAAAAACACAGCGAGGGGACTCCAACCACAGTCTCTCTCGTTTCCACTAACTGGGCCACACACACCCCACTTGACTGGCATCAGTTGACCCAATTTTCAAGATGAAAAAGATGCTTTGCATGAAGCACTCTCAAAAATACGCTTGCCTTTCCCATCCCCTGGCTGACCCAGGGGAAGAAAAGTCCTCTGAGAGCCATGACTTGTTCATCTTGGTTCTTTTAGAAACACAGCGAGGGGACTCCAACCACAGTCTCCCTCGTTTCCACTAACTGGGCCACACACACCCCACTTGACTGGCATCAGTTGACCCAATTTTCAAGATGAAAAAGATGCTTTGCATGAAGCACTCTCAAAAATACGCGTGCCTTTCCCGTCCCCTGGCTGACCCAGGGGAAGAAAAGTCCTCTGAGAGCCATGACTTGTTCATCTTGGTTCTTTTAGAAACACAGCGAGGGGACTCCAACCACAGTCTCCCTCGTTTCCACTAACTGGGCCACGCACACCCCACTTGACTGGCATCAGTTGACCCCCCTTTTGAAAAAGAAAAAGATGCTTTGCATGAAGCACTCTCAAAAATACGCGTGCCTTTCCCGTCCCATGGCTGACCCAGGTGAAGAAAAGTCCTCTGAGAGCCATGTCCACATTGTCAGTGGACAGACACGTGTGCTTATCTGCCAGCAGACCCCCAGCAGCACTGAAGACAGGTTCCGAAAGAACGCTGGCTGCAGGACACGACAAGATCCCCAAGGCGTACGTGTCGAGCTCAGGCAATTTATCCAGATTGGAAGCCTAAAATGAGCAGGGCTCAAGTTGCACAGTAATGGCATCGATGTTTCCTTGCATATACTCATATATGTGTCTCCTCCTCTTTTTCCTTGTCCAGCTGTTTTGTTTTCGCATGTGTATATGTCCTTGTCACTTTCCCATGTGTTTGTGTTGTGTTGTGAGTTGTTTATCACCTTTTGGACACCTTTTTTCTAGGTGTTTTTATGTGTTTGTGATTGCCTGCCATTGTTTCCTATGCAGTTCGAGTTCGGTTCGTCGAACGTTTGACGAACCGAACTCGAACGGGAGCTCCGTTCGGCGAACCGACCTCGAGCCGAACCGCGACCGGTTCGCTCATCTCTATTCGTGACGCCACCTGTGGTATGCGGCTATTAAGCCGCCGCTGCTGTGTAAGGCCTCCGGGGTGATGATATGGCAGCAATGGTGGTACTGCTCCCCACAGGTGGAGCGGTGCCCCGGGGACACTGTTGGTGCTCGTGAGAGTCTATGGTGTTGTGTGGATAACACGGTGCAGGGCCGACAGGCAATGAAAGAAACAGGCACAAACAACAGTCTCTTTACCTTCTCCTCTTTTACTTCACAAACGGTTTGTCCTGGGAGACCGTTACAGGTGGTAGAGGGCTCTGGCCGGCCTGGAAGTAACGGAGATGTCGTTTTGGCAGCTGAGTATGAGGCCTACTCCTGTTCTTTTCTTTACTGTGCTAGGACCCTGCTCTCTGGATTTAGCAATGGCCCTCTTTCTACTGGGACCGGTGGTACGTCCCTTTCCCTCTGTGGTAGGCTGCACAGACCCTCTCTGGTGCTTCTCTGCTGGAGTCCACACCGGGCCCTGATGATGCAGCTGTACCTTCGGGCTGTTTATGGGCCAGGTGCTTGCAGCTCTCCTGCCCTTCGGATTCGGCTACCAGGGAGTATTTTAGGCCCTGGTGGCCACAGACTCCGATGTCCGAGTCTTTTCTGTGCCTCTCTGCTCCTCCTGTTTAACTGGGTCAAGCTGCTCCAGCTCTAGGCCCCAGTTCCACAGGACAGCACACTCTGCGTCTGCACACTTTGCTTTCTCCTACAGAGTGAATACTAACTCCTCCCTCAGACCAGACTTAAGGAATGCTCCCTGGAACTGTAGGTTCAGAGCTCCCCCTGCTGGCCTGAGGGAGAACTGCGTTGGATGTTAAACTTACTGGCCAATAGACCTCCCAATTACCTCCAGGCTCAGCATTAACCCTTTGGAGGGGCAATGCTGTTGTGGCGACCAGGTCCTGGGGTGCCACACTCCCCCTTAGTTAAACTCAGTACTCCCGGACTGAAAGAAACAAAACAAGACATAACATGTTAAAACCTTAAACAACTATAAGAGTCCAGTGTGGCTCCCTGCCGGGTGTCCATTACACTGCTCCATGGGGGACCCGCCGCGATAAAACTCCCATTGTAGGCTCTGGGCGTGCGTCAGAGCATTGCTGACCCCACTCTATGCACGCCTGATGGGTTTTTCTTCAGGGGTGTTGAGCACACTGGTGCTAACTATGTACAATTACAGTGTTGGCCACCCATAGTCCAGTGGCCCAATTGTCCATTTACTTAATCACCTAAGACAAAAAACATTTTATACAAGACATTTGAACTAACTATATACATTCTGTTAGGTATGTTACTTTCTATGTTCTATACCTTGGAGGGGGCTGTCCCCGAGTGCTACGTTGGGACCGGCGTAGCTCTGGGGTTTGTCCCTGACTACTTGGAGTGTCTGCCCCCTCCGTGTACTAGTAGGCCTAACCCTAACAGGTATGCGTGTTGGTTGCCTACGGAGTCTCAGATTCGCCAAGGGTACGACAGGTTCACCACTGGCAGGGGGTTGATTCTCCTGTTCTACTGCTGGCGTGTCATCTTGTGTTGGGGCGGACAGTTCCTTAGATGGATCTGGAACCTCTTCTGTCTCTGGCTCGACCAACTGCGGGAACGTCAAGACTGGTACCACTATGGCATTATTTATTCGGGTCCAAGTTTTGGGGAATTTGCCAAGGATGGTTTGTATCATCTCTTCCTCTTTTTCTCGAATTTCTTCCACTTCTTTTTGGATTTTGCACCGCTCAGGGCACGCTTTCAGGCGGTCTCTGGAAACTGTTTGATAGGTCTTGCCTTCATCCTTGCTTATGAGGCATACCTTACTATTGTCAAAGTTGGAGGGAATAATGGTGTAGGGTTCATTCTCCCACTGATCATCTAATTTATGCGCCCTCCGCTTTTTCTTAAGGACCTGTTCTCCAGGTGCTAAGGGAGTTGCTGGGGCTGTTTGATTGTAGTTCTGTTCTTGTCTCGTTCTTGCTTGGGACAGGCTCTTTTCTACGCATTCCTGAACTCTGCGGTACTGCTGTTGTCGCTCTGTATCCCAATCTTCTATCTCTTGAACTGCTTCAGGTGACACAGTTCCCATCTCCAAGTCTACAGGTAACTTGCCAGGTCTTGCTCGCATCAGGTAAGCAGGGCTGCAGTTGGTCGAATTTACTGGGATTTGGTTATACAGGTCTACCAGATCTGGTAACTTCTCTGGCCATTGGTTCCTTTCTTCCAGCGGTAGAGTCTTGAGCATATCAATGACCACATGGTTCATCTTCTCGCACAATCCATTGGTCTGGGGGTGGTACGGTGTTGTTCTGATTTTCTTACAACCGTACATGTTACAGAACTCTTGGAACACTTCTGCTTCGAATGCAGGACCTTGATCAGTCAGTACCCTTTCAGGGTAACCATGAGGTCGATAAAAGTATGCCTGAAACGCTCTAGTTGCTGTTCTGGCTGTCTGGTCTTTCACAGGCACTACTACCAGGAAACGAGAGTAGTGGTCCACAATGGTGAGGGCGTAAACATAGCCTGACCGGCTTGGTGTTAACTTCACGTGGTCCAGGGCCACCAACTCTAGGGGCTGCTTCGTGACAATTGGCTGTAGGGGAGACCTCTGGCTGGCACCATCTTTCCGCCTCAGGTTACACGGACCACAGTCTCGGCACCATTTCTCGACTGTCTTTCTCATGTGCACCCAGTAGAACCGATCACGGAGTAGGGTCTCCAACTTCTTCCACCCGAAGTGTCCCGCTTTACCATGGTAAGCTGCTAGGACCATTGGAGCATCCCTCTGTGGGACCACTATCTGCCAGACGAGTTAATTCGTTCGCCAGTTGACATATCTCTTGCATAGCTTGCCTTGGTAGGTGAACAGTCGTCCCCTCTCCTTCCACAGCTGCTGGGCTTCTTCTGGAGCCTCTGGGCCAAGATGGGTCTCAGCTTGTGCTAGCTTTTCTTTGACCAATCGCACGGCCGGGTCACCGTTCTGTGTCTCTTCCCAATTATGGTGGAGTAATGGGTTGACCGAGACCTCGTGCTGGCTCGAGCGCTTCTCTCCTACAGCATGCTCACACTGGGAAACACCTTGGTGATGGAAAGCCGGTAACTCTATCTCTTCGAGTTCATCCAGGTCTTCTCCAGACTCGGGTAAGTGAGGCATTCTGGACAGCGCATCAGCATTGTTATTCTTCTTGCCAGCCCGGTACTTGATGGTAAAGTCAAAGTTAGACAGCCGGGCCATCCATCGCTGCTCCAACGCACCTAGCTTGGCTGTTGCCAGATGTGTCAACGGATTGTTGTCCGTGAAGATGGTGAACTTGGCCGACGCCAGATAGTGCTTGAAGCGTTCAGTCACTGCCCAAACAATAGCGAGGAACTCCAGCTTGAAGGAACTGTAGTTTTCTGGATTCCTTTCTGTGGGACGAAGCTTCCTGCTGGCGTAAGCTATCACCTTCTCTCTTCCTCCCTGCACCTGGGACAGAACTGCTCCCAGTCTGTGTACAGTACAAATGGCTGGCTGTAGTCAGGGTAGGCCAGAATTTCTTCTCCCTTGAGAGCCCCTTTCAGCCGGACAAAAGACATTTCTATTTGGCTGTTCCATTCAAATGGAGGGCTTTGCTTCTTAGCCTTCTTTGGCTGGCCCACCAGAAGATCTTGAAGAGGCGCCGCTATCTTGGTGAAACCATCAATGAACCTTCGGTAGTAGCCCACCAGCCCAAGGAACTGCCGCACCTCCTTTACCGTGGTGGGTCTCGGCCAGTCCTTGATTACTGTGACTTTCTCTGGATCAGATGCCACACCTTCTGCGCTGACCACATGACCCAAGTACTGTACCTTTGGCTTCAAGAGGTGACATTTGGACGGCTTTATCTTCAGGCCATACTCCGACAGGGACTTGAACACTTCTGCCAAGTACCTCAGGTGGTCTTCATAAGTCCTGGAGTAGACTATGACGTCATCCAGGTACAACAGCACGGTTTCAAAGTTGTGATGGCCCAAGCAGCACTCCATCAACCTTTGGAATGTCCCTGGGGCATTGCAGAGCCCGAATGGCATACAGTTGAACTCGCAGAGGCCCATTGGTGTCGTGAATGCAGTCTTCTCCTTGTCCACCTCTGCCACGGGAACCTGCCAATACCCACTAGTGAGATCCAAGGTGGAGAAATAGTTAGCTGACCTTAAGGCTGTTAGTGGCTCCTCTATTCTGGGTAGTGGATAAGCATCTTTATGTGTAATGCGGTTAATTTGTCTGTAATCTACGCACATTCTCATTGTACCATCTTTTTTCTTTACGAGCACTAGTGGAGCTGCCCAGGGGCTACAACTATCTCTGATAAACCCAGCCTCCTTCATTTCCCGTAACATTTCTTTGGCACGCTGATACTGCGCTGGGGGTACAGGGTGGTATCTCTCTTTAATGGGATGATGATCACCCGTGGGGATTTGATGTTTGACCCCTTTTACCTGCCCAAAATCTAGGGGGTGTTTGCTGAAGACCCGCTCGTACTCCTGTACCACCCGGTAAACCCCATGCTTTTGGTGTGAGGGGGTGGAGTCGGTGCCCACATGTAATTTTTGGCACCAGTCTTGCAGCTGTCCCTTGGAGCCATTGTCTTCCGCCTGGTCGGACGGGTTCAAGGGTCCCACTGCTTTGATGGTATTGTTACTGACAGTGTACAGTTTTGCTACAGAGGGCAATTTGGCTTCCTCCTCCCCACAGTTCAGGACGCGGACGGGCACTCTTCCCTTGCGGACGTCTACTACCCCTCTGGCTATCAGGACACCAGGCCTACTTTCTGAATACACAGGTTCCACCAGGGCCTGGTAATCTTGACCCTTGAGGCCTATTGCTGCCCGACACCATATCAACATTTCACTTTTGGGGGGAATTGCAATGGGGAGAGGGTCACTTACCCTTACACTGCCAATTTCTCCTCCGGCCAGCTCTACCTGCTGCCTCCTCATCAGGGCTCGGATTTCCCTCTGTAGGGCACGCTGCTGCCCGGAGCTGGCAGTTTCAGATGCCTGCTGCAACAAAATTATCACTTCGGCATTACAATTTTCCATCATATTTGTACCAATGGTTAGCAGTGGGTTAGATTCCTTGCGATCATTATCTATAATTATCATCCCCTGACACGGCAATTCTACCCGCCCCACTTTAATGGTTACTTCCTTATACCCAATTTGAGGCAAGGGCTGACCATTACTGGCCACAATTGTTAAATCATCATCTGGGCCATGGGCAATGTCTGAATCAGCCCAATATCTTTTGTACAATTTATAAGGGATGGTTGTTACCTGGGACCCCGTATCCAGGAGGGCATTCAACGGGATCCAATCCAGCACAATAGGAAGGACCGGTCGTCCTCCCACATACTTGCTGCGGCTGGGGGTTGAGCCGGGCTTCCTTACACCTGGGGGTTGGCTCCTGGCCCCAGGATCGGCCCATTTGAAGGACAGTGTCTTGCAATGTGGCCCGCCTGGCTGCAGCAGCGGCAGATCGGTTGTCCAGTTGAATCATACCGGTCTGTGTCTTTTCCTCGGGTCGGCGGTATCCTCCTCTGTCGCATCCATGGGACGTCATCTGGGCTGGAGGCCAACTCATTTCTTGCAGGCGATGGGGTCACTTGTAGAGACTGCACGGTCTTGGCAAGGGCAGCTACAGTCTTGGTCAGCTCCTGGACCTGCTGTCTGAGCTCTGCAGCGGGATCCTTATCCAGGGACTGCGCCTCAGCCCCTGCAGCGGCTCGTGTTGCAGGCACCACCCCTGGGTACGTGATAGTAAGAGGCCGGAGTGGTACTGGGTCATTCGGTGTAGATTCTCTCAGTACCCGGATGGCCTGGTCGTTAAACTTTGCAAAGTCCAGAGCAGGGTTCTGCAGGACCATGATACGCAGCTGGGTCCTGTGGGCATCTGACAGGAGCCCCTCTATGAACTGCTCAGTTAGGAGTTTGTCTTCTTCACGTACACTCTCTGGGTCCACCTGTTTAATTGCTCTCAGGGCTTCCTACAAGTTTAAGGCATAGTCCCTTATGCTGTCTGTGGCCCGTTGTTTGCACCCAAAGAATCTCATCTTTATTTCTGCTGCGGTGCGGGTGTCAAAAGTACTCTTTAACTTAGCCAGTATCTGGGTTGCTGTCCCTTTTATCTGTATCAGGCCAGGACTTCACTTCACGCTGGGCCGCGCCGGCTAGCTGCCCCATTAATATGCCCACCTTCTGGCTCTCAGTCAGCGGATACACTATGAACAAGCTGTGCAGCCTTTCTCTGAAGTCGCTCACGGTATGGGACTCCCCGGAGTACTGCGGCAGCCATTCTGCTCCCGGGATGTACGGCATGGTGATCGGCATTACCGGCGCTACAGCAGGGGCTGGGGCGACGGCGACTGGGATTACATCGGCCGGTGCTGCTGCGTCTTCAGCTACCACAGCCACCTGCTCTCCCTCTGTGTCGGACATCTTCCTCCCCCTTAGTGAACCTCACCAGGCTCCGTTCACTTTTCAAAATCTCTTTCGGGTAGCGCGGGGTTAACGACCCTCCGCTCTGATGGCGCGCTCCCTTCGTGCTCTTTTTCGAGCACGCCCCCCTTCTTCCTGCGCTCAGCGAGGCTAATGGCGGCGGCAGTTTCCAAACAGTAACAAAGTCTTCTAGGCCCAGTTTCTGCAGGCGCACAGTACCTGGTGGGACCGGGCACGAAATCCTGTTCGTGACGCCAAAATTGACTCGCCCACCTCAGGGCTATGGGACACCCGGTGCCGGGCCGTACTAGTCCAGGGGTAGTCAGTGGTGGAGGGGCCCGACTCCGAGGCCCTGGTGGGTGTCAGTTAAAATGGCTGAGTCTCTTTACCTTCTCCTCTTTTACTTCACAAACGGTTAGTCCTGGGAGACCGTTACAGGTGGTAGAGGGCTCCGGCCGGCCTGGAAGTAACGGAGATGTCGTTTTGGCCAGCTAGTATGAGGCCTACTCCTGTTCTTTTCTTTACTGTGCTAGGACCCTGCTCTCTGGATTTAGCAATGGCCCTCTTTCTGCTGGGACCGGTGGTACGCTCCTTTCCCTCTGTGCACAGACCCTCTCTGGTGCTTCTCTGCTGGAGTCCACACCGGGCCCTGATGATGCAGCTGTACCTTTGGGCTGTTTATGGGCCAGGTGCTTGCAGCTCTCCTGCCCTTCGGATTCGGCTACCAGGGAGTATTTTAGGCCCTGGTGGCCACAGACTCCGATGTCCGAGTCTCTTCTGTGCCTCTCTGCTCCTCCTGTTTCACTGGGCCAAGCTGCTGCAGCTCTAGGCCCCAGTTCCACAGGACAGCACACTCTGCGTCTGCACACTTTGCTTTCTCCTACAGACTGAACACTAACTCCTCCCTCAGGCCAGACTTAAGGAATGCTCCCTGGAACTCCAGGTTTAGAGCTCCCCCTGCTGGCCTGAGGGAGAACTGCGTTGGATGTTAAACTTACTGGCTAATAGACCTCCCAATTACCTCCAGGCTCAGCATTAACCCTTTGGAGGGGCAATGCTGTTGTGGCGACCAGGTCCTGGGGCGCCACGCAACCAGCATCGGACTGGCTACCGGAGAAATCTCCTGTAATGCCAGGCCTGGATTCAGTTACCTGCATTGCAATCCGGAGCTCTCACCTGAGCTCCGGAGTGCAGCCTAGACTGAACGCGCCAAGTGATTCCCCGGAGATTGCGGTTCAGTTCATGACAGCTGCAGACAGGCCGGGCTGATCTTCGCTGCTTTCACCTGAACTCCGGAGATAAGCCCAGCCTGTCTGCAGCTGTCATGAACTGAACCGCAATCGCCGGGGAATCAATCACTCGGTGCTCACAGTTCAGTCCTGCAAACTCTGAGATCAGTCCAGGCTGCAGGTGAGAACTTCGGAGTACAATGCAGGTAACTGAATCCAGGCCTGGTATTACTGGAGATTCATCCAGTAGCCAGTCCAACGCTGGCTGCAACGTCTGGTTCTGTCGTAAGGCGTCGCTATATTCACTCTGTGGGTGGTGCTCGTTATAGAGATGTCAGATCCAGAAGCTCTATATAACATAGGCTCTGTCCATCCACTAATGTTAGAGTGGCTGGGACCTGCAATACTTTCCAGTCTGATAGAATGGGTGTGTGTGCTGTTCAGTTGAAGTTGTCAGCTCCTTGCATCAATCTATTAGAAGGTACCACACCCTCCTAATGCTTCCAGCTTACTGCTGGAAGCTGTAAAAAATAGCTTGTGGTTCACTATTTTGGTCTGTGTTTTTCTCCTTTCTATTATTGTTCTTTTCCTGTTTTGATCTCAGCTTGTTTGTTGACACTTCTACTGCCTGATGATTTTGTACCTTGTTTCTCTTTTGGTTTTGACCCAGTTACTGAACTATTCTTACAAATCCTGATTTTATCCTTTATGTGACCTCTCGAGTTAAGCCTGCTTTACACACTTCAATAAATCTTTCAATCCATCGTCGGGGTCAAGTTGTAAGTGACGCACATCCGGCATCGTTCGTGAGGTATTTGCGTGTGAAACCTACATGCGATCGATATTGAACGAAAATACGGTGATCGCATACACGTCGTTTATTCCTCATACATTGGACGTTTAGTAGTACGAAACTAGTGAATTGTAACGTGTGACATCCATCATACGATTTCGGTGTCTGATGCTATGTGCGCAGGTGTGCGCTCTGCACCGCAGCTTAAAAAAGGTCTGCTTCAGAGCGCAGCTGAAAAGCTGCGTTCTGAAGCGCCTCACAATGTCTGTCATTCACTAATCTCTGTCAGTCCGTCACTATCTCTGTCCCTCTCTCTCTGTCCATGTCAGTCTATCCCCCTCTCTCATATACTCACCGATCCCCGGCGCTGCACGGCGTTCACACTGCTGAGGTGGCTTTTACTGTTTTGAAAAAGCCGGCCGCCCATTAAACAATCTCGTATTCCCTGCTTACCCCGCCCACCGGCGCCTATGATTGGTTACAGTGAGACACGCCCCCACTCTGAGTGACAGGTGTCACACTGCACCCAATCACAGCAGCCGGTGGGCGTGTCTATACTGTGTAGTGAAATAAATAATTAAATAATTAAAAAAAACGGCGTGCGGTCCCCCCCAATTTTAAAACCAGCCAGATAAAGCCATACGGCTGAAGGCTGGTATTCTCAGGATGGGGAGCTCCACGTTATGGGGAGCCCCCCAGCCTAACAATATCAGTCAGCAGCCGCCCAGAATTGCCGCATACGTTATATGCGACAGTTCTGGGACAGTACCCGGCTCTTCCCGATTTACCCTGATGCGTTGGCAAATCGGGGTAATAAGGAGTTATTGGCAGCCCATAGCTGCCAATAAGTCCTAGATTAATTATGTCAGGCGTCTATGAGACACCCTCCATGATTAATCTGTAAATTACAGTAAATAAACACACACCCCCGAAAAAATCCTTTATTGGAAATAAAAAACACACACACATTCCCTGGTTCACCACTTTAATCAGCCCCAAAAAGCCCTCCTTGTCCGGCGTAATCCAGGATGGTCCAGCGTCGCATCCAGCGCTGCTGCATGGAGGTGACCGGAGCTGCAGCAGACACAGCCGCTCCGGTCAGCTTCACACAGCAACTGAAGACAGACGCGCGATCAGCTGAGCTGTCACTGAGGTTACCCGCTGTCACTGGATCCAGCGGTGGCCGCGGGTAACCTCAGTGACAGATCAGCTGATCGCGCTGAAAATAAAATAACATAGAAAATAAATGAGTTATTTCTGGTGAGAGTTTTATCCAAATGATCATTCATGAGGTTATTGTATAAACAGCCTGCAAAAAGCTTATCTGCTCCCTCTGATTGTGGCACCAGGCAGAAACAATGGTATCCTGAATTATTTTAATCGTACTTTGAAAACAAATAACTTGAGTTATACATCAGGACAGAAATGTTCATCTTATTTAGAAATATATTTATTTCCAAGGGTATTTTTCAAAAAGTAGTTAATTTAAAGAATCTGCAGCTTGATTAATCTACCTCTACTTTTGTTGTTTATTCTCCTCTCCTCTTTGCCAATCCCTTCATTGCTTTCCTGTCAAATCCAATTTAAACTAATAACAATGACTTACAAGGCTGTCCATAATCTGTCTCCTTGATACATCTCAAAATTAATCTCCTGATACTTCTCCATACATAATCTCCTGTTCAAAAGATCTCCTTCTCTTTTCCTCTCTGTTCCTTGTTCAATCGCCTTCACGACGTCCATCGAACATCGACGTCCGCCTTCACCTTCACTAATTCAGTGCTTCAGAATGTCTCATTGTCTTCTACATCTAGAACCTTCATCCACAATCTGAAAAGGCTACAGTCTGCAATAAACCGGCTGCCACCCTGCAATGCCAGTGTTGCCACCTCATTACCACCAGATCTGTGCTAATGCCCAAACCTACTATATCCTTCCACAACATCCTGAAGATTGTAAGCCCAGGAGAGCAGACTCCTGTCTATCTAACGGGCTGTTAGAATTTGTTTCATGTACTTTACATATGTCTTATGTATGTTAACCTTTTGATATGTACAACGACCTGGAATTAATCAATCGAGCTTTAAAAATAATTAGGAAAAGAATTTGCATTACATCTTCAATTTTACTTCTATGAACCCTAATATAAAATATTTATATATTTATTTTTTATATATATATATATATATATATATATATATATATATATATATATATATGTGTGTGTATATATATATATATATATATATATATATATATATATATATATATATATATATATATATACAGTACAGACCAAAAGTTTGGACACACCTTCTCCTTCAAAGAGATTTCTTTATTTTCCTGACTTTAAACATTGTAGATTCACATTGAAGGCATAAAAACTATGCATTAAAACATGTGGAATGAAATACTTAACAAAAAAGTGTGAAACAACTGAAAATATGTCTTATATTCTAGGTTCTTCAAAGTAGCTACCTTTTGCTTTGATTACTGCTTTGCACACTCTTGGCATTCTCTTGATGAGCTTCAAGAGGTAGTCACTGGAAATGGTCTTCCAACAGTCTTGTAGGAGTGCCCAGAGATGCTTAGCACTTGTTGGCCCTTTTGCCTTCACTCTGCGGTCCAGCTCACCACAAACGATCTCGATTGGGTTCAGGTATGGTGACTGTAGAGATCAGGTCATCTGGGGTAGCACCCCATCACTCTCCTTCTTAGTCAAATAGCCCTTACACAGCCTGGAGGTGTGTTTGGGGTCAATGTCCTGTTGAAAAATAAATGATGGTCCAACTAAATGCAAACCAGATGGAATAGCATGCCGCTACAAGATGCTGGGGCAGCCATGCTGGTTCAGTATGCCTTCAATTTTGAATAAATCACCAACAGTGTCACGAGCAAAGCACCCCCACACCATCACACCTCCTCCATGCTTCATGGTGGGAACCAGGCATGTAGAGTCCATCCGGTCACCTTATCTACAAAGACACGGTGGTTGGATCCAAAGATCTCAAATTTAGACTCATCAGACCAAAGCACAGATTTCCACTGGTCTAATGTCCATTCCTTGTGTTCTTTAGCTCAAATAAGTCTCTTTTGCTTGTTGCCTGTCCTTAGCAGCGGTTTCTTAGCAGCTATGTTACCATGAAGGCCTGCTGCACAAAGTCTCCTCTTAACAGTTGTTCTAGAGAGGAGAAGGTGTGTCCAAACTTTTGGCCTGTACTGTATATATATCAGAAAGTTTACAAAACTCACAGTTGTAAAAAAGTACACTTCTTGTAAAAAGAGACATACACTATATACAAACTTAATTTAAAAAAAAACATTGCGAAAATGCCCTGGAAAAGGCAGACAACTTCGGTATTACTCAACAATCCTATATCAGTATATGAAGAATTAGTTGTTGCATCCAATTTGTTTTTCTCATTTAAATTAGCATTGATTTTCATTGTTTGGTTTTGTTTTGTCTAGTACAGTAATGTGAATTTCATGGGCTAAAGCACACAAGTAATAATCATTTAGAAAGTTAGACATGTTATATTGTAAACATACTTTACTTAAACCTGTGTTAGGTTAGTAAAGTAAGACAAAACTTTTCAAAGTTATCTCATGAAGCTGTTCCTTTTTAAATTTAAAGGTTGTCCAGGAATTAAGTATCTATAAGATTGGAGCGGGGGTCTGACACCAGCCCCCTTACTGATCAGCTTTGAGTGTACTGCACTTTATCTCCCATTCAAAAAAATGAAAGGTAAAATGTGTAATTGTCAGATACCATAGGTTAGTTTTGTCTGTTATCTAAGTAATTCTTAGATGATTGGTGGGCGAGGGGGTAATTGATGGACCCCACCAATCTCGCATTCATGACCTACAGCTAGTGTTGAGCGAGAACCTAACTACTCGTACTCTCTATGCTGTTAGCGAGTACGGTCCACTACTCGCATAGTCATTACGAGTAGTGGGCGCAATGTTAGTCAATGCGAAATACTCGCTAAGTAGCGAGTAACCCAAAAGCTGTACTATTCGCTACTCACACGAAAAGTACAGTTTTCGGGTTATTCTCTACTTAGCGAGTATTTCCCATTAACTTACATTGCGCCTGCTACTCGTAACAAATATGCGAGTAGTTCACTGTACGAATAGTTAACTACTCGCTCAACACTACCTACAGCTAATCTTGATTACTGGACAACGTTTTTAGCCTTACCTTGAAGTGGAGAACCATAAATTTAACCTGCAAAAACCTTTGAAGTGAAAATGTAATGTGTCTTGTTAGTCTTTAAAGTGTATTAAATACCATAAAATATTTAAACCAGAAGATTCTGTCATAGTAAGATCAGGGTGTTCTGAGCAAGGTAGCCTCTTCTAAGATACTTTAATAGGACATTTGCCCTGCTCAGTTGAGGGCCAAATCACATCATGTTATATAGTCTTTATCATAAGTATATGTTATATATATATATATTATATGTATATTGTGCACCCCTGATATCCACAATTGGAGATACACTTCCCATGCAGTACCCATACTACCCCCATGTTGTGACCATGCCCCAATGAGGATAAAATAGATGAACTTATCAGGAAAAACTAGAGGATATCCTGTTGTGAGAGCAGAAGACTGTCACTTGAAGCAGTATGACTAGCAGTTCAGTAAAGAGCCTGCGAGAACTTTCAGTTTTTTATAAAATACCCCACAAAAATAACTATTGCCCTCATTTTATATTTGCACCAAAAAGCTTCCAGTTAGGGTGCAAAGCATATGGTGATGTCACATGCAGTTTTGCATAAGCTTCATTGACTGTCATGGCAGCATCAGGATCTGTTCAGATTGCAGATTCTGACACTCCACCAGATAGTTTCTCTGGGATAAACACAGGCAGACTCAAGCGTCTACCTGCTGTGTGCTGATTCATAGGCAGGCTAACAAGAGTACATCTCTGCTGGCCTGCTTGCTCCTTTGATCACATGTTGGGAGGCTAATCAGATCTTCTCCCATCCTATTTATGCTGGTTGAATATCTCCACCTATTCCAGCTATAGTTTGTCTTTGTTAGGCCCCCTTCACACGTTCCGTGAAAATCACGCACGTGTTTCACGGACGTGTCAAAGGTGCGTTTTCCCCTCCGTGAGCCGTGTTTATGGCACTACGTGTGTTCTCCGTGTGTTATCCATGATAAGACACGGAGAACGAGAACTTTCAACTCACCTGTCCCTGGCGTCGCTGTCCGTGGTGCTGAACTTCTGTCTCCAGCCCTGCTGACTCCTCGCTGTTGCTGCTTCCACCGCAGTGAAGTGAATATTAAATGAGCATAATGAGCAGCGGTTGGCAGCAAGTGACAGCAGCGGCAGAGACAGGAGGGCTGGAGAAGGTGAGTAAAGATTTGTTATTTTTTTCTCTTACACGTGAGTTTTTTCCGGCGCGTGTCACACGAGACCGCATCCACACTACATCCGTGTGGCCCGTATGCGGGCCGTGTGACACTCGTGATACCGGAGAAAACGTGGACATTTCTACGTGTGGAGCGCACGGACACGCGTATGCTCCCCACGTACACACGTTCCATGGCAAAACACTGATTGATTTTAATGGGTCTACTTGTGCGCGTGTCTCCAGTACGTGCAAGAACGAACCTAACACGTACCGGAGACACGTGCATGTGAAGGGGGCCTCAGTCTGTGAGGTGTGGTGTCCCAGACTTTCTGGGGAAAGTTATGATCATTATTTGGAGCGGTTGTGTAGTTTTACCTTGGTTATTTCATAGTTTCCTTATTGTTTTTCTTATTTAATATATTTTTGTCTTAACCTTTGTGTGTGCATGTGATGTGACAGAGTTATGGTTTTCCCTTGTTTATCTTGATCTGTGAGTTTTATCACACTCCTGTCCAAAACCACTTGGGGGAGGGGAAATCAGATTAGGACTGGTCAGAAGCAGGGCAAGGAAGGATACTCAAGCATCTCCAATATCACGAGTATCTCTGACATTTGGGATAGCATAGGGCCCCTTAGCTTGAGGGACATTGTAGAAACCCTGGTTCCCAGCTATCCCATAGTTATCGTGACAGAAGAGTGCACATTTGGCAAATGCCAGGCGATATGCATTGATGTAAACTATGATATTGCATAAAGAGGCAGATATTGGAACAACTATATTACTCGTAACATATGGTTTCTATTAGTGACGTGTTCCACTGTTTGTAAGAGAAATACGCATTGTATCTTTATGCTGGAAATGTATATTGGGAAATCCTGTCAATGTATGCCTCTGACAAAAGGCAATGAGGAGTGAGCTGATCATAATGCGTATGATAGGTATTGACATGCATCATACAGTTAAAGATATATAAAGAAGAGAATTCAAAGACTACAAAATATTTTCCAATATGCAAAATTAACAATAATAAAAATAGCAATACCTACTTGAATTTTACAATGAGCATCAACCTTTTCTTAGAGACAAAAGAAGAATATACCGTTAGAATATACCGTTAAATACACGACTTCCTCTCAATAGTGAACCTGACTGCATAACTAATAGCTATGAAATTGCCCTCATTTGTAACGCGTTTATATTATTAGAGCAATCATGTAATGTTCGGCTCCTTTGTCTCTTGGACATAATTAGAGATGAGCGGACCTGGCGAACCAGAACTTCCACAGGTTCGCCGGGTTTAGCTGGACTTTAGATAAAATTCAGTTTGGGACCCAGACTTCACCTGGACTTGATCCCGGAGCCCGAATTCTATTTGAAGTCGATGGTTGGGAATTTTAGGTCTCCGCTCACACACAGCCAGCCATAAACAGAGCATTTCTGGGGAAGGAATGATGGTTCTGTTTTGTTTTTTTACACCTACATGTAAAAAGTTTATTTTTACCCCCATTCAGACAGTGCATGTGGCTTGCACTGAGATAAGCGTCCAATGCTTGATTGAGTGGTTAGCATACGTAAAGCACCTGAATTCCAAACTCGGACACTGATTTTTCTTAAAAGTCCATGTTTAATATGAACCCCAAACTTTACAGTGCAGCTTCTCTCCTCTCTAGACATACGAAAATGATGTTTTCATTCACTGGCAGGGAGCATAGATCTTAAAATGTTAAACTATAGTGTTAAAGCCTGCTTTACACGCTACAGGATATCTTACGATATGTTCGCGGGGTCACGTCGTAAGTGACGCACATCCGGCATTGTAAGGTGTGTTGTAGTGTGTGACAGCGACGTGCAATTGCGATTGAACGAAAAACCATTCATCGCATGCACGTCGTTCATTCCTGACGAATTGAACGTCAGATTGTTCATCGTACCCGGGGTAGCGCACATCGCAGTGTGTGACACCCCAGTAACGATGAACAGATCTCACCGGCCTCCTGCGGCTCCCGGCCCACAATGCGGAAGGAAGGAGGTGGGCGGGATGTTTACGTCCCACTCAGCTCCGCTCCTCCGCTTCTATTGGCCGGCTGCCGCGTGACGTCGATGTGACGCCAAACCTCCCTCCCACTCCAGGAAGTGGACGTTCACTGCCCACATCGAGGTCGTATGGTAGGTAAGTATGTGTGACGGGGGTTAATCGTATGTGTGGCACCTTCAACAAATTGAACGTGCTGCACATACGATGGGGGCGTTGCAAATCGCATACGATATCGTATGCAAAATTGCAACGTGTAAAGCAGGCTTAAGACACATAAAATATTGAAAAGATGCAAAACTTTTCATTATACACTGATTGCATTTTATTTAAATACAAACAGAAATCCACTTAAACATCGACTTCCATAGCTGCTCGGGCTTTTTATTTTTTTCTCTGAATTTGCAAATTTGAATGTATAAGTAGAATTGGTACATTTAGAAATTAGTCATCTGACTAGAGATGTGTTGAGGACCCATACATTTCAAGAATATACTTGTCACTATAATGGCTTATCTTGTCACTGAGGCAGCACAATACCTTGAGAAAGGGAAAAAGTGCAGAGGCAGTCAGCCGCAACCAATGTATTACTGATGAATGTGTGCAGACAGGTTGTCCAAGCTTATGCTACATCAAGCATATTTTAGCCTAATTTAGTTAACGGCTCTTATGCTTTTGTTTACAATGAAACTAAAGTACAAAAAGGAGCTAACAAGTTGAATGGCTGACCAAACTCTCAGAAAAGTTCATAAAAGAGTGAGGTCGTCTATGAGTCGTAACTTAGTTTTTATACCTGAATATTGGAAAATAAAAGGGCGGCAGAAGAGATTTTAGAAATGTATCCCAGTTATAGTGTAACTGGCATTAAATGGAATCTGTCAGAAGATTTTTGCTACTTCATCTAAGAACATCATGATGTAGGCAAAGGTATCCTGAATTTAATAATGTATCACTTAGAATATTGGGTGCAGCCGTTGTGACACAATCAGAAGTGTTAGATATAGCAAAGCATCAGAGCTGATAGAGCTGTCCCACCCACACCAGGCTCGCCATAGAGATTGCACATTGACAGTGTGGTGTCAATCAGAGGAGGGGAGTGCCAGACAAAGTAGTGCGAAATAAGAAGTCCTGCTGCTTAAACAACTATAGCAAATAGGCAACAAACCGGACCTTGACAGCATGCTGTTTTCAGATTACATAGCAAAAATATGCTGACAGATTCCCTTTAAAGTGACTTTTCAGAAAAAATGTGAAAATAAGGATTACCCTATTTCTGGCTTTTATACTTGCCTCCCATCTAAAGCAGTGAATGATATATGCTGGAGCATAAAAGACTGGAGAAAAGAAGTGACTGATAAGTGAAAAAAGGTGTTACTTTACTTGACTAAATAAATAATGCCATTTTTTTGTTTGACGGACTATGCAAAATATAATTATTTAACTTTACATTAGCCTGTTTTCCCTCTTTTAAAATGAGCCACAACTTTTCTATTTCTCTGTTGATGTAGGCATATGAAGGTATATTTTTTGTGAAGTGATTTGTAGGTTTGTATGACACCATCATTTTATCACATTATGTACAGAAAAAAAGAAAAATAACAGTAGGATGAAATGGTGAATACAAATTCTATTCCGACATTGTTTTGGGTTTTTTTTTTGGGGGGGGGGTTGTTTTCACTCTATTTATTGTATTTTAAAAATTATTTGGAAACATGACTCTCCAGATCAGCACAATTATAGCAATATCAAACTTGCATAGATTTTTTTTTTCTGTAAATTTTTGGTTTGTGTAACTATTTTCAAGATCCATAGAATTTTTATTTTTGCACCAATAGAGCTGTGTGAGGCCATTGTTTTGTGGGATGAGCTGATGTTTTATTAACGCCAAGTGCGGTACACATACAACATTCTGATAACTTTTTATTGCATTTCTTTGGAGGAGATGAAAAAACCCTTAACCTTAGTGCTTTGTTGTTTTTTTTCTTATGATATTCACCATATAAGAAATACATAATTAAGTATCTTAATTTTATATTATAATATTAAAAAAATAAAAATTATATATATACAGTATATATATATACAGTTAGGTCCAGAAATATTTGGACAGTGACACAATTTTCGCGAGTTGGGCTCTGCATGCCACCACATTGGATTTGAAATGAAACCTCTACAACAGAATTCAAGTGCAGATTGTAACGTTTAATTTGAAGGTTTGAACAAAAATATCTGATAGAAATTGTAGGAATTGTACACATTTCTTTACAAACACTCCACATTTTAGGAGGTCAAAAGTAATTGGACAAATAAACCAAACCCAAACAAAATATTTTTATTTTCAATATTTTGTTGCAAATCCTTTGGAGGCAATCACTGCCTTAAGTCTGGAACCCATGGACATCACCAAACGCTGGGTTTCCTCCTTCTTAATGCTTTGCCAGGCCTTTACAGCCGCAGCCTTCAGGTCTTGCTTGTTTGTGGGTCTTTCCGTCTTAAGTCTGGATTTGAGCAAGTGAAATGCATGCTCAATTGTGTTAAGATCTGGTGATTGACTTGGCCATTGCAGAATGTTCCACTTTTTTGCACTCATGAACTCCTGGGTAGCTTTGGCTGTATGCTTGGGGTCATTGTCCATCTGTACTATGAAGCGCCATCCGATCAACTTTGCGGCATTTGGCTGAATCTGGACTGAAAGTATATCCCAGTACACTTCAGAATTCATCCGGCTACTCTTGTCTGCTGTTATGTCATCAATAAACACAAGTGACCCAGTGCCATTGAAAGCCATGCATGCCCATGCCATCACGTTGCCACCACCATGTTTTACAGAGGATGTGGTGTGCCTTGGATCATGTGCCGTTCCTTTTCTTCTCCAAACTTTTTTCTTCCCATCATTCTGGTACAGGTTGATCTTGGTCTCATCTGTCCATAGAATACTTTTCCAGAACTGAGCTGGCTTCATGAGGTGTTTTTCAGCAAATTTAACTCTGGCCTGTCTATTTTTGGAATTGATGAATGGTTTGCATCTAGATGTGAACCCTTTGTATTTACTTTCATGGAGTCTTCTCTTTACTGTTGACTTAGAGACAGATACACCTACTTCACTGAGAGTGTTCTGGACTTCAGTTGATGTTGTGAACGGGTTCTTCTTCACCAAAGAAAGTATGCGGCGATCATCCACCACTGTTGTCATCTGTGGATGCCCAGGCCTTTTTGAGTTCCCAAGCTCACCAGTCAATTCCTTTTTTCTCAGAATGTACCCGACTGTTGATTTTGCTACTCCAAGCATGTCTGCTATCTCTGTGATGGATTTTTTCTTTTTTTTCAGCCTCAGGATGTTCTGCTTCACCTCAATTGAGAGTTCCTTAGACCGCATGTTGTCTGGTCACAGCAACAGCTTCCAAATGCAAAACCACACACCTGTAATCAACCCCAGACCTTTTAACTACTTCATTGATTACAGGTTAACGAGGGAGACGCCTTCAGAGTTAATTGCAGCCCTTAGAGTCCCTTGTCCAATTACTTTTGGTCCCTTGAAAAAGAGGAGGCTATGCATTACAGAGCTATGATTCCTAAACCCTTTCTCTGATTTGAATGTGAAAAATCTCATATTGCAGCTGGGAGTGTGCACTTTCAGCCCATATTATATATATATAATTGTATTTCTGAACATGTTTTTGTAAACAGCTAAAATAACAAAACTTGTGTCACTGTCCAAATATTTCTGGACCTAACTGTATATACATACATGTGTAGATATATACACAGTATAGAATATATATATATATATATATATATATATATATATATATATATATATATATACATGCACACACATATATGTATGTGTGTGTGTGTTTATATATATATATATATATATATATATATATATATAATTATATTTTAATATATTTTAGTTATATTTACATAATTTGGAATTTTATTGATGTGATGGTGCCATGTATTTTTTTTTATTTCAACAGTTATTTTATTTAAACAGTGATTTAACTTGTTATATTTTTTTGTTTCTTATGTTAAAAAAGACTTTTTTTCTACCTTAATTTTGAGAACCCCTCGGCGACATGAACATGCAATCATATAATTGCTCTTACTACATAATGCAATGCAAAAACAAAATTGCAGAGTATAGTGTAAATTGACATCTCTTGTGAAGCTTACCCTGTGCTTGCGTTTCACAGAAGTAACAAGATATGAATGATGGTAGCCTTCAACAGGACCCTAGCTGCCATGATAACCAATTAGTGTACAACTATCGCAATTGCTCTTTTTAAATGCTACTGTTAGAGATTGATGGCAGCATCTAAATGGTTCACAAAAGTGACCAGGGTTCAGATATTAGACACAAAAGCCAGCATCTATCATGTGTGGATTGAGCCCAATTTTGAAGTCAATGGTAAACTTGAACTTTTTATGCAAGATCCTCCCAGGAAGTCTGGGTGGGACAGGAAAATTACTGAAATGGATGGAAACAGCACACAAATGTTATGAAAACAGCAAAGGGAACATGCCTGGATGTAACTCTGACTCACAGGTCGCTGCTGGGAACAATGCTATCAGAGTAGTATGCCATTTTTTCGAAGTGACAATAAAACATACAAAATTTAAAATAAAAATAATTTTAAAGGGCACAAATGTTAGGAAACGCCTCCTCCACTCCTTAGGTTAATCATTCCCTCTTTCTTTAATAAAGCATACACACACATATATTAAATCTTATCTATCTAATAGGAAGACAACAGCTGTCCTGACCTATATCCCAGCACAAGAACCACTCCATAGTAATTACTGAAAAATGAAATCACCCTCAGTGACAAAGTAAGGGGCTACGCTCCCCCTGTAGTCTCAGGTTATTTAGTCTTCCAAGAGTGCTGCTCAAACTGATGGGGTGCAGCTGTGGGAGCCAAGTTTCAGAGATGATGTTCTCCACCGAACTCTCAAAAATCTGTAAGGCTCTTCAGTAAAGATGGGTAGTCGAGCTGGGCTTTCAGATGGTCACCTCTGAAGCTGTAGTATCATTTTTCCAACGTTCCAATGTGTAAAGTAAATAAAAAAGTGCACATTGGTTAATGCCACATCTGTAACAACTTAAGGTATAAAACCATACCATAACCCATAAAATGAATGCCATTTAAAAAAAAATAAAGAAAAAAAATTGTAAAAAAAAGTTTTATCAAAAGGTATATTGTAAAAAAATATATGGTATCACTAAAAATGTCACTTTGTCCTGCAAAGATTGTGGCTACACAAATGATTTTTTTTCTCTGTACAGCCCATATACGCAGTAGAATTTGAGCTCCCTATCTTAAGGCCGCTTTACACGCAGCGACATCGCTAAAGCAATGTCGTTGGGGTCACGGAATTCGTGACGCACATCCGGCCGCGTTAGCGATGTCGTTGCGTGTGACACTTATGTGCGATCGAACAAGGTCGCAAAATCATTCAAAATCGTTAATCGTTGACATGCTCCCCTATTCCCAATTATCATTGCTGCTGCAGGTACGATGTTGTTCGTCGTTCCTGAGGCAGCACACATCGCTATGTGTGACACCGCAGGAATGAGGAACATCTCCTTACCTGCGGTAGCCGGCAATGATGAAAGAAGGAGGTGGGCGGGATGTTACGTCCCGCTCATCTCCGCCCTTCCGCTTCTATTGGGCGGCCGCTTAGTGATGTCACTATGACGCCGGACGAACCGCCCCCTTAAAAAGAAGGCGGTTCGCCGGTCACAGCGACGTCGCTAGACAGATAAGTAGTGTGACAGGTCCGAGCGATTTTGTGCGCCACGGGCAGCGACTTGCCCGTGACGCACAAATGATGGGGGTGGGTATGCACGCTAGCGAGATCGCAGCATGTAAAGCGGCCTTTAGGCTATGTTTACACTGAGCATTGTCTAAAAAACAAAGCAGTTTTCCATTTCAATCATGAATAAAATAATCTTGTGCATTAGATTTATGAAATCACATAGATTTTGCTGGTACTGTAAAAATCCACTTTTAATTTGCAGAAAACTCATTAAAAATGCTGCAAAAATGCAACATGTGCACAAAGCAGGGCTTAATAGCAGGGCTACCAGATGACAGCAGTTGAAAATAAAGCCAAGTGAAATGTTCCTTTTTCTCTAATGTATTCTCACCCCAAATAGTTATACAGTTCATGTTTTTTTCTTTTTCTTCTGCTCTTCTTCCACCATATTAACACGATCACCATGTGGCACTTACTTCAAATTTTTAAAGGGTTGTCAGATGGCCTTCACTCATAAATTTTAGAGGACCACCAGGCATCCCTCACTCATAATTTGTATCATTAACGGAGTTGAGCCAAATCTGAGGCTTGCAGGCCACAGTCACAGCTCCCTCTCTGCTAAAGTTTAACTAGTGGCTTTGTAGTGCCACTGGTGGCATAATAACTGATAGGAGCATCCGCTTGTCAACTGAAAATGTTGACAAGCTGACTGTTTTCAAAATGAACAATGCCTGGATTGTCCCAGATTGTCTCAACCCCATTGGTTGACAGCAGTAGAATATAAAGCAAAATCAAATAATTATTTTTTTCTGGTGTATTCCTATACACCCGTTCCTACCCAAAAGAGAGTATATGGTTTATGATTTTTAATTTTCTTATCCTCCTCCTTCCTCATCCACCACATCAACTGAGTCATCATGTGTCCCTCCCTCAAAATTTTTAGAGGGCTATCAGGCAGCCCTTACTAAAAAATTGTAGAGGGCATTCAAACGGCTCTCACTTAATAATTTGTATCGTCCACGGAATTGAGCCAAATCTGAGGCAAGCCGCAGTTACTGCTCTCTCCCTGCTTAAATAGATTCCTTGAGTTTTAAGTGATGTCGGGGGCATGATAATTGATAGGAGCATCCGCTTGTCAGCTGAAAATGCTGACAGGCTGAATGTTTTCAAAATGAATAATGCCTGGATTATCCCAGATTTCTCAACCCCACCTGCTAACAGAAATAAAACGTAAAACCTAATGAATTTTTAATTTTTTTTTGGCGTATTCCCATACACTCCTTCCCACCCAAAAAAGGGTTTATGGTTTATGTTCTCTTCTTTTTATCATCCTCTTTCAACACCATATAAACAGGCTCAGCATAAGGCCCTCAATCCCAATTATTACAGGGCCATCAGGCTGCCTTCACTCATAATTATTAGAAGGCCATCCTGTGGTACTCGGTTCCCAGCCACCACTATTTGTCACTGTGTGCTATAGTCGCCTTACAACAGGACATGGCCCAAAACATTACCCATGCCTGGACCAATGTAGTTTCTGAGAAGGTCAACTTAACTGTTGGACATCTGTTTGTGGCCAGGGATGCTACATTATCATGATGGCTACTGGGTGAGATTTTTGGCCACTACCCAGTCAGACCGTAGGAAGACACATGTGCTACCAACACAGAGTATTGCTGGCTCAATTTCCATCAGGGTTTCTTCCACCTCCTACACCAGTTACTGACTCTTTCCTGTTCCATCTCCGAATTGCCATTTCAGAGAACATCATCCATATAAGTTGCAAGCTGGAAACATTGCAGCATTACCTCAGTGAAGCGGAACAGGTTCTGCTGAAACTAACTTGTTTCTGTGATAAATAGCTTATCCAAGCAGACTTGTTATTATTATTATTATTATGGATGAGGGCCAGGAACATTGTAGGGGCACCAAGAGAGGGCAGAAGCTTTGGGGTATCAGGTGTTATTAAGATTCCCTAGGGTCAATTGTAGGGCCAGCTGATGCTGTGTGGACCTACATAGAGGAAATCCTGTTTACCCCAAGCTGCAAGAATGGGTGAGATCATTCCTAACTCATTCTACAAAATTTGAATTGGTGATTTCCTCTTTGAGGATCACCGTGCACTATATGTTTGTTATATTGAGTTGTTTTTGATGATTTTGTAGATACTCATATATTGGACCACTGTCCTTATTGGAGGGATAATCATCTTATTCAATTTTTGTTGTGTATTTTGTGTTTTTTTGTTCATTTTGTTATATCATAGGTTCTCTGGAAACGTGATTGCTGTATCTAATGACAACAATCCAGAGAACTTTGGGTTATTCACATATTTTAATCTAAATTTTAATGGAATAAATTAAAAGCTATATTTAAGCCTCTGAATTGCTATTTTCTCTATTTATTATTATTAGAGCCATTTATTTTATGGTGCTTTACATGTGAAAAGGGGTATACATAATAAAAGTAAATACAATATTCATGAACAATACAAGACAAAGACTGGTAAAGGATGACACATGGCTCACAGTCTAAAAGGGATTGTTACGGGGGCTGTCGGATAATAAGGGAATGGAAGGCTATCCGACAGTCAGGGTCCACCGTGCAGAGCTCTGCTGCAGAGTATGGCAGAGGATAGGGGAAACCTGTACCACCAAAGCGGTACTGACACTGTTGCGTCACAGTGTCACCAAGACCAATTGTGGCGTATGCTGTTTAAGTCACAGCGACTACCTTATTAGAATAACATAGGAGTGGAAATGCAAAAGAGTGAGGAATACAACATAAAAGTGCATAGAAGTCTCACAGTCTGTGAGCGTGAAAGCACCTGTCTCAGTTAACAGTGACAGAGATTAGGTGTAGTGTGTGCAATATGGCACCTACCTATGTCTGCTCCACTTGTGGTGCAAGGATACAGACAGCAGCAAGGCTGCTAGCTTGAAACTCCTGCCTATGACCGCTCCCCTAGTGTGCAAGGATACGTACTGCTGCAGGAGGCAGCGTAGTGGAGCATTACCCTAGAAGGCAACGACCACCTAACCTACCTATGTCCGCTCCACTAAGGTGCGAGGACACAGACAACAGTACGGCTGAAAGGTACAGGAGCGCTACCCTGCTGATAGCGCTCACCTCAGAGTAGAACCACAAGGCCCAGTCAGACCATGTGCAGCAAGCACCTGCCTATGTCCGCTCCACTAAGGTGCGAGGATACGGACCACAGCATAAGCTGCAAGGTACAAGAGCGTTACCCTACCGATAACGCTCATCTAGATAGAATAGGTGCCGCAAGGGACATGCACAGAGCGTCTACTCCTATGCAGGAACCAAGAGGACTGAGCGCCAGGCGGCGTGCGTCAGGGTCTTATATAGACTCTGTGCCTCATCCAAGATGGAGGACACCAGAGCCAATCCGCTGCCAGAATGACAACAATGACGTCACGCTGGCCTATCACCGAGCAAAGCGTCACAAGCACATGACCTGCAACCAATCGGCATAGAAGGTGTCAGAGACATGTGACCACGTGTCACAAGCACATGACCAGCGGCCAATCAGCTTAGAAGGTGTCAGAGACATGTGACCTCGTGTCAGCGATGATGTCACCCGCACATGTGCAATGGCTCCAAGATAGGACTTAGTCTCCAGCGCTTGCACATGTGCAGTAGCAAGAAATCCGAACATAATCTCCAGTGCTCGCACATTTTCAGTAGCAAGAAATCCGAACATAGTCTCCAGTGCCACAGCAACCGTAACAGGGATGAGTGAGGATACAGTAGGTGAGGGTAGAGCTGGTCATGCAGCCGTATAGTGGATCAAGTGTTACCGCAGATTGTAGGCTTTTCAGAAGAAGTAGATTTTCAAATATCTTTTGAAAGTTTTCACAGTAGGTGAAAATATAATAAAAAGGATGAAATAGCAGACAGACAATGTGGGATTCTGGTTAGTAAGGAGGTGATATCGGGTCCAGAGAGGTAGATCTGTGTGTTCTTGGTATAGAAATGATAGGACTTTATAAGATGTCTCTGGATGAAGGTGAAGAAGGAGCAGAACAAGGGTCCAAGAAATGATCTTTGGGAACAATGACAGCTTGGCCCGAGATGAGGAAGTAGTATGTGAATGGGAGATGCTGAATGTCTGGTGTGTTAGGTATGAAGAGATCCAAGAAAGGGCCAGGTGTGTGATACCAAGAGAATAAAGAATATGTAATAGGAGGGAATGTTCAACTGTGTCAAAGGCAGAGGACAGGTTCAGAAGGAGGAGGACAGATTAGTGTCTCTTGGCTTTGGCAGTTAATAGGTCATTGGTGACATTGGTTATGACAGTTTTGATTAAATGTTGCAGTCGGAAGCCAGATTGTAACTGGTCAAAGAGGTAGCTGTAGGAGATTTGAGAAAACAGTTCAATATGGACATGATGTTCTAGTAGTTTTGAGGCATACGAGACAAGTTATGTGGTGCAATAGCTAGACATAGAGTGTGATTCAATAAATGGCTTTTTGAGGATGACTGACACCAAAGCAAGGCATGTATAAAGCGGGAGCAGAAACCACCAGCTGTTAGTATTAAGTTGAAGAGATGGGTTAGGGTTAAGATGAAGACTGTGGTGAGGGTGAGAATGAGTTGGGATGGGAGCAGGTCAAGTGCATAGGTGGTAAGGTGCGATCAGAAGAGTAGAGAGGAAAGTTTCTCTTTCTGTCATAATGGAGAAGCTGGTTTTGGAGAAAGAGGGCTGAGTGGTTATGAGTAGAGATGATCGAACCGGTCGCGGTTCGGCTCGAGGTCGGTTCGCCGAACGGAGGTCCCGTTCGAGTTCGGTTCGTCGAACGTTCGACGAACCGAACTCGAACTGCATAGGAAACAATGGCAGGCAATCGCAAACACATAAAAACACCTAGAAAACACCCTCAAAGGTGTCCAAAAGGTGATAAACAACTCACAACACAACACAAACACATGGGAAAGTGACAAGGACATATACTCATGCGAAAACAAAAGAGCTGGACAAGGAAAAAGAGGAGGAGACACAGATATATGAGTATATGCAAGGAAACGTCGATGCCATTACTGTGCAACTTGAGCCCTGCTCATTTTAGGCTTCCAATCTGGATAAATTGCCTGAGCTTGCCACGTACGCCTTGGGCATCTTGTCGTGTCCTGCAGCCAGCGTTCTCTCGGAACCTGTCTTCAGTGCTGCTGGGGGTCTGCTGGCAGATAAGCACACGTGTCTGTCCACTGACAATGTGGACATGGCTCTCAGAGGACTTTTCTTCCCCTGGGTTAGCCAGGGGACGGGAAAGGCACGTGTATTTTTGAGAGTGCTTCATGCAAAGCATCTGTTTCATTTTGAAAAGGGGGATCAAGTGATGCCAGTCAAGTGGGGTGTGTATGGCCCAATTAGTGGAAACGAGGGAGACTGTGGTTGGAGTCCCCTCGCTTTTGAAAAAAGAACCAAGATGAACAAGTTATGGCTCTCAGAGGACTTTTCTTCCCCTGCGTCAGCCAGGGTAGGCGAAAGGCACGCGTATTTTTGAGAGTGCTTCATGCAAAGCATCTGTTTCATTTTGAAAAGGGGGATCAAGTGATGCCAGTCAAGTGGGGTGTGTGTGGCCCAATTAGTGGAAACGAGGGAGACTGTGGCTGGAGTCCCCTCGCTTTTGAAAAAAGAACCAAGATGAACAAGTCATGGCTCTCAGAGGACTTTTCTTCCCCTGGCTCAGACAGGGGAGGCGAAAGGCACGCGTATTTTTGAGAGTGCTTCATGCAAAGCATCTGTTTCATTTTGAAAAGGGGGATCAAGTGATGCCAGTCAAGTGGGGTGTGTGTGGCCCAATTAGTGGAAACGAGGGAGACTGTGGTTGGAATCCCCTCGCTGTGTTTGTATAAGAACCAAGATGAACAATTCATGGCTCTCAGAGGACTTTTCTTCCTTTGGGTCATCCATGGGACGGGAAAGACAAGCGTATTTTTGAGAGTGCTTCATGCAAAGCATCTTTTTCTTTTTCAAAAGGGGGGTCAAGTGATGCCAGTCAAGTGGGGTGTGTGTGGCCAAATTAGTGGCAACGAGGAAGACTGTGGTTGGAGTCCCCTCGCTGTGTTTCTAAAAGAACCAAGATGAACAAGTCATGGCTCTCAGAGGACTTTTCTTCCCCTGGGTCATCCAGGGAACGGGAAAGACACACGTATTTTTGAGAGTGCTTCATGCAAAGCATCTTTTTCTTTTTCAAAAGGGGGGTCAACTGATGCCAGTCAAGTGGGGTGTGTGTGGCCCAATTAGTGGCAATGAGGGAGACTGTGGTTGGAGTCCCCTCGCTGTGTTTTACATGATTTTCGAAGGGCATCACATGCCTAAGAGGTTGAGTTTCATCATCTGCAACTTGTTGGCAACAGAAAGGCTGCCTTTACACCCTTTTGAGACCGAGGATTTTCGAGACCTTATGCCCATTGCAGTGCCCCAAGAGCCGATGGCCAGTCGTCACTCCTTCTCCAAGAAAGGCGTGCCCGCGCTACCACAACAGGTCGCACACAACCTCACCGATTCCTTGAGAAACTCTGTGTATGACAGGGTGCATTTCACCACAGATACTTGGACCAGTAAGCATGGACAGGAGAGTTACATGTTGCTGACTGGGCACTGGGTAATTATGGTGAGAGATGGAGAAGGGTTTGCTGTACAAGTCTTGCCGTCCCCACGAGTTGTGTGTCAATCCTTCGTCTGTATGTACAAGTTCCTCCACTGCTTCTGCCTCCTTAACCTCGTGTGGGTCCTCCACCTCGGCCCAAACCCTGTGTGGTCAGGCCACCCTTCCTTGTAACTGCGCCCAAGGAATCCCACACACCTCCTTACTATGCTGGCAGCAGAGCTCAAGGCCATCAGGCGGTCAAATGTTTACTTTGAAATGTAGGGGAAATGTGAGACACCGCTGAGGAATTGTGGACGGTTAGCTCTGGAGAGTGAGACCGAGTTACATCAATGGTTGTCTACACTCAACCAGCAGTCAGGGAAGGTCGGGTGCGCCAATGGTGCAAACCAGTCTGCGACCCTTCTTCAGGGCATTGTGACACACGTGCCTTGTATGGCTCACGTGTTTAACCTGGTTGTCCAGCAATTTTTAAAACACTATCCCAGCCTACATGGCCTTCTGCAGAGGGCAAGGTGTAATGCCTGCCTGGATCGACACACTCAGATGGGCTGTAAAGGATAGGCTAGAGGCAAGCCACTCACCAACTGGACACCCAGAACCCTGAAACCCTTTAACCCCTATACAGTGATTTGGAATTACACAGGGCCCAAGTTGATCAATACCTGTGGAAGGCTGCAGTTCCAGAGAATAGTAGTCATGCAGGGTCAAAAACATTAATTGAGGAAGAGGAACAGAATGGGATGGCCAGGACTTAATCACAAAACAAGCAGAGGTGAAATGCGGATCGGCCAACGAGGTACATAAACAGCAAGCAGGAAAAGTAGTCAGGTAACAAGCACACAAACTCATAAAACTGAACTGGGGGTAACAGTAACAAGAGGTCCATAGCTTTGTCTGGCAGTGGTCTGCAGACAGGAGGGGCCTAAAAAAGGGTGTGGTGTCTTCCCATTGGTTGTAGCTGAATGATGGTACTTCATCTGTGAGATACCCACCACCTACATTCAGCCTGTGGTTCTGTATCTGTCAAGGTAACGCAACCCAGTGGGTGACCATAACCTGCGTCCACCTGCGCCGCAGGCATCGACTCCTTTCCCATCATCAGCACTATGCACGAAAGGAACACGTTGTCACCTGGCGACCGGAGTACAAATTGATTGAGTGGACTACGTTGGTGACTTAACAGCCGTGTTCGGCAATGATGCAAACCTGTCTGCGGCCCTTCGTCGGGGCAATGTGACACACGTGCCTTGTATGGCTCACGTGTTGAATCTGATTCTCCAGCAATTTTTAAAATACCATCCCGGCCTACATGGCCTTGTGCAGCGGGCACGCTGCTATGTGCTCACTTTCATCCTTCGCACCCAGCAGCTCAACAACTTTCATCGCTCCTGAAGTCTTAGGGTCTGGCGGTTAAACGCCTGAAATGCGATGTTCCGACACGCAGGAATTTGAATCTGCACATGTTTCAGCGTCTGTGGCAGCACCGCAGAGCCCTGCTGAAATACGTGTACCCTGGGCTAACTTGATAAAGAGGTGGTGCAGATCACGCTGCTGGAGTGGTGTCAGATCAAGGACCTATGCACCCTTCTACACAGTTTACAAATATCTACGAAGATCTTTAGCACTGGCGATGCCATTCTCAGAGTGACAATTTTGGTCATCTACAAGATGGAGCACACTGTATGCATTATTCGGAGTCAGGTGTTGGTCCAAGAGGAAGGGGAGGAAGTACAGGAGGAGTCATATGCAGAAGGGATAATAAGATCTACAAGGTCCAGACGGTGAGCGGCACCTAGGCGGAAGTCAAGGGACGGTGGGGGAGAGGGATTAACAAGGGCGCATAGTATCAGCAAAAATTGTTGAGGAAGGTGCAGGAGCCCATGAAGAAATGGAGGACGAACTGGCGATGGGCATGGAAGACTCAGCAGATGAGTGAGAGCTTGCTCACATTTTGGTTGTGCGAGGTTGGGGGGAGAGGGCAGAGGAAGGAGGCACGATTCTCACCTCTCTGCCAACAACACACCAAGGACTTGGTCCTCCTGGATGCACAAGACACATGAGCGCCTTCTTGCTGCACTACCTACAACATGACCCTCAGATTGTACGAATTCGAAGTAATGCTAACTACTGGGTTGCCACACTGTTAGATCCCCGGTACAAGACAAAATTTGGCAAAATAATTCCTGCCATAGAAAGGGACGCACGTATACAGGAGTATCTGCAGAAGGTGGTACGGATTCTTAGATCTGCTTTTCCAGTAAACACCAGTGCTGCACAGAGTGAATCTCAACGCTTTGTCATGGATAGGAGGAAATGGGCTTTTACTTGTCCACATCTGAGGGACCGAGGGCTGGCTGCTGTGCTGAGATGGCATTGAGTACGGTGTCCCTGCAGAGTTGCACTTTTGGTCATATACCAAATGAGTTGAAAAAGGACAAATGCTGGTGGAAAGGGGAACAGGTGTGTTGGAAAGGGGAAAAAAGTTTTTGTCCGTGGGTTTGTTGGTTAAGCAAAAGTAACATTTGATGAAGAAACACCATCTGTTACGGTGGGACTGGCAGATTTGGATAAGGTGGTACATACTATGTTACCGCTATATAACGAAAATTAATAAGAAAAGAAAGAGAAAGGTATATATCCCCATCAGCAGTCAATGTCCACCGTGCTCCCAGATAGAAAAGGAGAGGTTGGCAACTGGAAGGTTAGGTGGAGGATACAGATCTGTGTGGCTATGAAACTAATAGTTGCCTGAACCAAGTTAGACGCCACTCGGATCTTGAGACTGGGAGCCCTGTTAGCGTCACAGGGTCCAAACGCCCACCCAGCCCAGGAACTCCCTGTTAACATCACAGTTGCCATTCAGTACGCTGACCGTGTGCATTGGGGCCACACCTGTGGACAGCAGGCGCATCAGCAGCAGCAGGCCTGTTAATGCCACTGGGCTGCACAAGCAGGACTTGTAGGACAGGAGCTGGTCTTAACCGTTCTGCGTTACCAACTGTGGTGGCGGCCTGCATCGACGCCCTATCCCTGCCTACCTCTGGCCTAAAGCCGCAATGGGTTCAACACATGGAGGTGTGCTCTTTCGGAGCATAATAGAAGACTGCGCACCTCCTTGTTGGCTCCAGCCCATTTTATAACCTGGGTCCGCCCCAAACCAGGGTGGACCACAATGCACCTCCTGGAGACAAAAGCAGAGTGACACGTCATGAGTGGCATAACTAGCGTCCTATTTGGAACCGCAACTTCAATAATGACCTCATGGCTGCCACGACACAAACACCTCACCAGTCATCGTCTGACCATCAATAATGAGGTGACAAGTCATAGGGGCGGGCCTCTGCAAGCCATTTTTGAGTGGCCTGGCCACATCGTCAGGACACCTGATGCCCTGTGGTCTATATGGGCCCCCCCACATCAGGGGCAGGGCCAAAGAGTTCATTACCGGACCTATTTTCTGATGCAGTAAGTGCCTGAGCATGGTCAGTTGCGTGAAATAGAGTCTCTGAAAAAGGACTATCAGCTTTAGCATGGTGTCTCGGCACAAAACAGGACTTAGACCCGGCACGGAATGCAAGTACCTGTGCAAAGAGGATTTTCACACTAAGTGTGGGAGCATGCGCTGTATCCCGAAATGAAGACTTAGTGTCAGGAATGGCACAGTCAGGCTAAGCATACTCACTAGGCGAAACACTGTAGTTAGGCTGCAGCTGGGGTAAATCGGCACACGCATGCGCACTAGCTGCCTCTCCACACTTACACGTGGAGGAGAAATTGCTCTTCGGGTTTGGACTTGGAGATGCTGTCTATGAACAGAAGGAAAAGCTAAAGGAAGCCTCACTTTCTATCCCTCCGAATTATCAAATGCAGCAATGAATTCCCTGAGTTTGCTATAACATTAGCGTAGCAAAATGTGCATGAGGGTGTCATGCAGAGGTGCTAGAAATAGCTTGGCACCAGTGGGACAATAATGAAATACAACATCCAGTTCTATGATGCCACTAAATGGCAGTATTTTTTGCTATCATTATAGCTTATTAAAAACAGAGCAGGAGGGTGTCCTGCACAGGTGCTGCACATAGATTTGCACCAGTGGGGCACTAGTGGAGTACAACAGCCACTTCTTGTATGCCACTAAGTTTACTCAATTTTTGGTATTATAATGTCTTAGTAAGTAACAATGAGTTTGAGTGTGCAATGCAGGCAGAGGTGCTGCAAATATCTTTGCACTTGTGGGCCGATACAGAAGTTCAACAGCCACGTTTAGGATGCCACTAAGTTCACTCAGTGTTTGCTAGTATAATGGCTTAGTAACAATGAGTTGGAGTGTGCAATGCAGGCAGACATGCTGCAAATATCTTTGCACTAGTGGGACTATAGCAAAGTCCAATAGCCACGTTTAGGATGCCACTAAGTTCACTCAGGGTTTGCTAGTATAATGGCTTAGTAACAATGAGTTGGAGTATGCAATGCAGGCAGACGTGCTGCAAATATCTTTGCACTAGTGGGACAATACAGAAGTCCAAAAGCCACGTTTAGGATGCCACTAAGTTCACTCAGTGTTTGCTAGTATAATGGCTTAGTAACAATGAGTTTGAGTGTGCAATGCAGGCAGAGGTGCTGCAAATATCTTTGCACTTGTGGGACGATACGGAAGTTCAACAGCCACGTTTAGGATGCCACTAAGTTCACTCAGTGTTTGGTAGTATAATGGCTTAGTAACAATGAGTTTAAGTGTGCAATGCAGGCAGAGGTGCTGCAAATATCTTTGCACTAGTGGGACAATACAAAAGTCCAATAGCCACGTTTAGGATGCCACTAAGTTCACTCAGGGTTTGCTAGTATAATGGCTTAGTAACAATGAGTTTGAGTGTGCAATGCAGGCAGAGGTGCTGCAAATATCTTTGCACTAGTGGGACAATACAGAAGTCCAAAAGCCACGTTTAGGATGCCACTAAGTTCACTCAGTCTTTGCTAGTATAATGCCTTAGTAACAATGAGTTTGAGTGTGCAATGCAGGCAGAGGTGCTGCAAATATCTTTACACTAGTGGGACAAAACAGAAGTCCAATAGCCACGTTTAGGATGCCACTAAGTTCACTCAGTGTTTGCTAGTATAACGGCTTAGTAACAATGAGTTTGAGTGTGCAATGCAGGCAGAGGTGCTGCAAATATCTTTGCACTTGTGGGACGATACGGAAGTCCAACAGCCACGTTTAGGATGCCACTAAGTTCACTCAGTGTTTGGTAGTATAATGGCTTAGTAACAATGAGTTTAAGTGTGCAATGCAGGCAGAGGTGCTGCAAATATCTTTGCACTAGTGGGACAATACAGAAGTCCAATAGCCACGTTTAGGATGCCACTAAGTTCATCCAGTGTTTGCTAGTATAATGACTTAGTAACAATGAGTTTGAGTGTGCAATGCAGGCAGAGGTGCTGCAAATATCTTTGCACTTGTGGGACGATACAGAAGTCCAACAGCCACGTTTAGGATGCCACTAAGTTCACTCAGTGTTTGCTAGTATAATGGCTTAGTAACAATGAGTTTGAGTGTGCAACGCAGGCAGACGTGCTGCAAATATCTTTGCACTAGTGGGACTATACAGAAGTCCAATAGCCACGTTAAGGATGCCACTAAGTTCACTCAGTGTTTGCTAGTATAATGGCTTAGTAACAATGAGTTTGAGTGTGCAATGCAGGCAGAGGTGCTGCAAATATCTTTGCACTTGTGGGACGATACAGAAGTCCAACAGCCACGTTTAGGATGCCACTAAGTTCACTCAGTGTTTGCTAGTATAATGGCTTAGTAACAATGAGTTTGAGTGTGCAATGCAGGCAGAGGTGCTGCAAATATCTTTGCACTTGTGGGACGATACAGAAGTCCAACAGCCACGTTTAGGATGCCACTAAGTTCACTCAGTGTTTGCTAGTATAATGGCTTAGTAACAATGAGTTTGAGTGTGCAATGCTGGCAGAGGTGCTGCAAATATCTTTGCACTTGTGGGACGATACGGAAGTCCAACAGCCACGTTTAGGATGCCACTAAGTTCACTCAGTGTTTGCTAGTATAATGGCTTAGTAACAATGAGTTTGAGTGTGCAATGCAGGCAGAGGTGCTGCAAATATCTTTGCACTACTGGGACAATACAGAAGTCCAATAGCCACGTTTAGGATGCGACTAAGTTCACTAAGTGTTTGCTAGTATAATGGCTTAGTAGCAATGAGTTTTAGTGTGCAATGCAGGCAGAGGTGCTGCAAATATCTTTGCACTTGTGGGACGATACAGAAGTCCAACAGCCACGTTTAGGATGCCACTAAGTTCATTCAGTGTTTGCTAGTATAATGGCTTAGTAACAATGAGTTTGAGTGTGCAATGCAGGCAGAGGTGCTGCAAATATCTTTGCACTAGTGGGACAATACAGAAGTCCAATAGCCACGTTTAGGATGCCACTAATTTCACTCAGTGTTTGCTAGTATAATGGCTTAGTAACAATGAGTTTTAGTGTGCAATGCAGGCAGATGTGCTGCAAATATCTTTGCACTACTGGGGCAATACAGCAGTCCAACAGCCACGTTTAGGAGGCCACTAAGTTCACTCAGTGTTTGCTAGTATAATGGCTTAGTAACAATGAGTTTGAGTGTGCAATGCAGGCAGAGGTGCTGCAAATATCTTTGCACTAGTGGGACAATACAGAAGTCCAATAGCCACGTTTAGGATGCCACTAATTTCACTCAGTGTTTGCTAGTATAATGGTTTAGTAACAATGAGTTTTAGTGTGCAATGCAGGCAGACGTGCTGCAAATATCTTTGCACTACTGGGGCAATACAGCAGTCCAACAGCCACGTTTAGGATGCCACTAAGTTCACTCAGTGTTTGCTAGTATAATGGCTTAGTAACAATGAGTTTGAGTGTGCAAAGGGCAGGAGGGTACAGTGGCAGGGCTGTGGGTCTCTGGGTAGAGGAAAGGAAGCCTGCTTCTCTATCCCTCCTAATGGGGAAATGCAGAGAGGAAATCCCTGACCTTAGCTACACAGACGCTGTCATCTTGTGTAGCTGTTAAACTCTGTTTTAAACTCTGTCACCTATGGCTCTGACCCTGCCGGTATGAGCCCTTAAAAGGACTGATAGAAAGGGCTATCCCTAAGCTGTCCAGCGCTGTGTATGGAGCGTATACAGCAGTATCGGCGATAGGAGCTGCGCCAGTGATGTCTGACACCAAGGACGCAGAAGGCAGATAATGGCGTGCTGGAGGAAAATGTCCGGTTTTATTATGCAGGGACATGTGACATGGACATCCTATCACACATGCCATTGCTTCTCTGGCTAAAAGTCCACTTAGCTGTGTGTGTGTCTGGGATTGGCTGACATGCTGGCCCGCCCCACTACACGCGCGCGCTTAGGGAAGGAAGACAAGGAAAAAAAAAAAAATGGCGATCGCCATTATACATACAACAGTGATCTGAATGCGCTGTTCCCGCACACTATACACTGAAATGTCATAATAGTGTGAGTCACTGAGTGACTTACACTATTACAGCGGAAAGCCAGCTAGGAATTAGCTGTTTTTTTTGCTGCTAGAACCGTTCTCGAATGTATCTAGAACTATCGAGCTTTAGCAAAAAAGCTCGAATTCTAGTTCGATCTAGAACAGCCCCCAAAATCACTTGAGCCGCGAACTGGAGAACCTTGAACCTTGAACCGCGCTCAACTCTAGTTATGAGGAGACTCTTTGGGAATCGTAGGACAAAGCTCCCTCTGATTTTATCAATCTTTTGCTTGAAGAATGAGGTAAAGTCTTCAGCAGAGATGAGTGGAGAGAAGGAGGTGCTGTGGACAAAGGAAAAAATTGAAAGTGTTAAATAGCGTTGCAGGGTTGTGAGACAGGGCGGATATGAGAGATGAGAAGTAGGTTTTTTGCAGCAGTGATTGTGGACTGGAAATTGGTGAATTACTGTTTGTATGTGATGATATGTTCATTGGAATGTTATCTCTTTCATCTCCACTCTGCAATCCTGGAATTCCATCTCAGTTCCTTAAACAGGCTGGTGTGCCAGGGTTGCCTGTACTGTGTGAGTTTTGGTATGCGTGAGGGGTTGGCCGATTCAAGAGCTGTAGCCACTATGGTATTTTGTAAAGTGCAACAGCATCTGCTTTGTGTAATGTACCAATGTCAACAAGAAGGAGGAGGGTGTCCGAAAGTGAGTTTAAATCAAGGTGTTTGAGATTTCCATGAGGGTATGTAAGTTTTTTGTGTAGGGATTGTCCACTTGGAAAGGACAGGGAAGAGAACATAAGTAGGTTGAGGCCAAACAGGGTGAGAGGTTAGTTAGAGAGATTGCATAGGGAACAGATGTGCATGAAGATGAAATCAAGTCTATGGTCATCTTTGTGGGTGGCTATGGAGGACCATTGAGTGAGGCTGAAGGACTGAGGAATTGAGTGTTAGAAGCTTAGAGACAGCTGAGTGGGAAATGTCAATGGAGATGTTGAAATCATCCATAATGGTAGTGGGGATGCCAATGGAAAGGAACTGAAGTAGCCAGGTGATGTCAAAAAAGGTAGTGACCAGCCCTGGTGGGCTGTAAATGACAGCCAGTTGGAGGCAGTAAGGGGAGTAGATACAGACAAAGTGAACCTGAAAAAAGGGAAGGGTATCGGGAGGTTGCAGTGACATTGGGGTGAAGGAGCAGTTATCTGACAAGAAAAGAAACTCAGTTCATTACTAGGTGTAAGGATAGGGGGTTACTAGGAAGTGAAGGGTTATTGGGTTGATAGTGGAAAGAAATAGAAACATTGTTTACAGTGACTATGTAGGTAGTTACCTTCAGTTCCCTTCTGGTTCAATTCTGGTATAATTCATTGCAGTACACTTAGATGATGCTCAGCAGACTAAAACATTGAAAAGTATAATGGACGGTAGGCCCTATGGGGAGGGGGCAATTGATGCTACTGTACTGCTGCCTTTTTTGAATGTTGAGATTCCAATATATGCTCAAAGTTGTGTCTTGTGGGTAGTTCCAGCAAGAGGCCTACACCAATCACTCAAGCATAACTTCATTTTTAAAATTGAATTGCCGGGCCACAGCCTATGTGTTGAATGGTTCATACTTCCCTTCTCATTTAAGGCCCTATGGGAAGGAGTCAATTGATGCTACTGTACTGCATTCTGCCTGAAAGGTTTTTAAACATTTCTGTTGAGTTTTAAAATTTAAATGTCAGGCAATATCCTGTGTGTAAGTCAGTGCAACTAGTCAGTGTTTAAATTAATATGCACCAGAGAATGCAGTGACACAGCTACAGAGTTATGGAACTCTATCCAGGCCAAATTTGATAAATGGCTGTCTCCATTAAATCTGGGGCCAGGGAAAGAAAAGTGCAATTGCGGTGCAAACCTAGTGGCGGCACTACACCTGGGCAACATCACATATGCACTGCATGGATCAACCTGGCTGTACAGAAATTTCTAGGACCCTATTATTTCCTGAATGCATTGCTACAGAAGGCACGGTTGCTGTGTGCTCACTTTTTAAAATTGAAATGCTGGGCGACAGCCTGTGTGTTGCACGGACCATACCTCCCTGCTCTTTTCAGGCCCTATGGGGAGGGGGGAAATTGATGCTACTGTACTGCTGTCTGCCTGAAAGGATTTTGAATGTCAAGACTCCAAGATGGGTCAAAAAGTTATGTCTTGTGGGTAGTGCTAGTCTTATGGGAGCAAGAGGCCTACACCTGTCATTGTAGCATGTCTTTATTTTTCAAATTCTAATGTCGGACCACAGCCTGTGTTGCATGGACAGTACCTCACTGCTCTTTTAAATCCCTATGGGAAGGGGGCAATTGATGCTAATGTACTCTCACTCTCTGCCTGAAAGGACTTTTAATGTTGAGACTACTAGATAGGTCTCGAAGTTGTCTCTTGTCTGTACTGGCATGGTAATGGGAGCACCAGCCCTACACCTGTCACTCATCCACCTCTATATTTATTATGTCAATAGTCTAGGAAGCTATTGGCTGAGCCAAAACAGTGGTGCTGCACTGTACAACATATTTGTGCTGTTTTTGCAAGCTTTTTAACCCCCCCTAAAGGTGTTTCCTCTGCCTTACATTTGGCCTCCCATTGAATTGAATGAGGTTTGAAAATTTTTGATAAAGGTTCGAAGTTTGGTTCGATAAAGGTTCAACGAACGTACCACTTGTTCGGCTCGGTGAATCTAACCTTGAGAGATTCCCTTATCTCTATTATAAAGATGACCATTGCCCAAAGACTCTGTTTCAAACCACTAATCATGACATAAAAGTCATCCACAACCTGTCTGCACTTTACATGTGTGACCTAGTCTCCCAGTACTTGCCTGCATACAATCTCCGATCTTCACAAGATCTCCTTCTCTCCGCTCCTGTAATCTTCATTTACTACAGTCGCATCCTCAACATAGACTCTCGCCTACCATGGAAACCTTCAGAAGTAACCTGAAGACCAACCTCTTATGACAGGCATACAACCTGCAGTAACCCTCAGTCCACTGTACTACCACATGACCAGCTCTACCCTCACCTACTGTATCCTCACTGGAGTTGAGCGCGGTTCGCGGTTCTCCAGTTCACGGTTCGAGTGATTTTGGGGGCTGTTCTAGATTGAACTAGAACTCGAGCTTTTTGCTAAAGTTCGATAGTTCTAGATACGGTCGAGAACGGTTCTAGCAGCAAAAAGCAGGGCTTTTTACAGCTACAGTGTGCAGGAGCCATCGCTGGCAGCCTGCCAGAAGCTGGTAACCAAGATAAACATCGGGTATCCAACCAAAGCGCTTTGGTTAGTAACCCGATGTTTAACCTAGTTACGTGCAGGAAGCCCACACTTCCCCGCTCAGCTCACTCCGCCCCCTCCTGCATGCGGCATGTACGTGTACACACACACAAACACACCCACACACTCTGCACACTGCACTCTGCACACATGGTCCCGCTCGGCTTACCTGCGGTGATGAAGTCCCGCCATCCCGACCTCAGCGCTGTCACTGTCCTCCATGGCCGCCGCTTGTCACATCACCTTCTCTCGCTTCCGACCCGAGACTGACTAGCGGTGATGTCACGGGCCTCTCGCGATACTTGGCTGTGAAGGCGGCGGTCATTTAACTCAGTGACAGGTGCTGTCAGTGTGCAGGAGATCAGCGCAGGTAATGTACCTCGCTGACAGCAGCACTTGTCATGCCCTGCAGTGACCTGGGCTGACCCATTGATGTTAGCTCAGGTCACTGCACTGCTCTCCCAGCCAATGGGGAACATTCTGCTCTTCATTGACTGGGACAGTGTGGATCGTCATGGCAACCCCTTAGATTACACCAGACCTGGATTTGTTTTTCTTTCTAATAAATTGGTTAAAGAGGGAATGTTTTGGGGAGTGTTTTTTCAAATAAAAATGTGTTTGTCGTCTATTTTTTTTTATTACTGACTGGGTTGGTGATGTCGGGTATCTGATAGACGCCTGACCTCACCAACCCCAGGGCTTGATGCCAGGTGACATTACACATCTGGTATTAACCCCATATATTACCCCGTTTGCCACCGCACCAGGGCGCGGGATGAGCTGGGGCAAAGCACCAGGATTGGCGCATCTAATGGATGCACCACTTCTGGGGCGGCTGCGGCCTGCTATTTTTAGGCTGGGGAGAGTCCAATAACCATGGACCTCCCTAGTCTGAGAATATCAGACCCCAGCTGTCTGCTTTACCTTGGCTGGTGATCCAATTTTGGGGGGACCCCTACGTGTTTTTTTTTTAATTATTTATTTAATTTAAAATAACAGTGTAGGGTGCCCTCAGTTTTGGATTACCAGCCAAGGTGAGGTTGCCAGCTGTGGTCTGCAGGCTGCAGCCGTCTGCTTTACCTTAGCTGGCTACAAAAATAGGGAGAACCCTACGTCATTTTTTTTTTCATTTTTTTGGCTAAATACAAAGCTAAGCACCCCTTAGTGCCACATGAAAGGCACCAAAGGGTGCAAAATTAAAAAATGCAGGAGAGTGGGACATTATGTGTCTTTCTGCCATTATAATGACAGAAAAGACTGATATGAAGTGCACAAGCACAAGAAAATCACCAGAGCGCTCTACGCTGTGAAAAGCAGTAGAAAATGGCACTGGAGTGAACATGTGACCGCCTCATGTAGGTTGAAGCTATGGATCCTGTGTAAATTTATGCATTTACCCTCCTTCAGTTTTTTTGCAGTACACAAAAAAAATGGAAGGCACACGGATGACAAACAGATGACATACGGACCATCTACGGAACGGAAACGGATGCCACACGGATGCACCCGTGAAAAAAAACGGACTGTTTTTTGCAGACCGCAAAAATGGATCGGTCGTGTTAATGTAGCCTTATTCTGATCTGCCGTTTATAAACAGCAGGCAGAAATAAGTGAATAGCGCCCCCCAGCATCAGAAAATCTCCGGGGTTTCAGGGCTAGCTGAGACCCTGGAGATCATGATTCAGGACGGTTTTTCCGGTCCCCGCTCACGTGATCACAGGTATACACTGTACACCGATGATCACGTTACAGTAAATGACAGCGCCGGTAAAAAATTATTTATCTCCCATCTGGCATGGACAAACATGATAAATCTCCTCCCCGGTCCCCTCCGGTCCCCCGATGTCGCCAAAGTGCCCGCCCTGATGCCCTCCCAGAAATCCAAGATGGCCGCGCACACAGCAGCGCGCCGGCCGCATTCACCCTACTCCTCTGATTTCTGTCGCATGTGCCATGACACATGCGACAGAAAACTCCTCCCCAGGCCCTGCCAGGTCACCCCCTATAACCCCACCGGTGTTCCCCGGTGTCCCACGGTACCTGTGCAGCGTTGATCCCCCGCGGCCCTCTGCTTCACAATAGACGCTGCCGCATGCACAGAGCGGCTGTCAGCTCAGCTTCCTGTGTTCAGACACAGTGAGTGGTGGTTATGCATCTGTAAGCTAAATGGGCGGCACGGTGGCTCAGTGGTTAGCACTGCAGTCTTGCAGCGCTGAGATCCTGGGTTCAATTCTCACCAAGGACACCATCTGCAAGGAGTTTGTATGTTCTCCCCGTGTTTGCATGGGTTTCCTCCAGGTACTCCGGTTTCCTCCCACACTCCAAAGACATACAACGCTATGGAATTAATAACGCTATATAAATGAATAAATTATTATTATTACTGCAATGCCCTGCTCATGAGGTAAGGAACATAATTGATCAGGAGAGCTATACTACATTTCCAAATATACGCCACAAGAAATCACATCTAAATAGCGAGCTCTGTTGTTAAGTATTCATTCAGCTGAATAACTGGACTTAAAGGGGTATTCCATCTCCAAGATCCTATCCCCAATATATAGTAGGTGGAATAGCAATAATATCAGCAAATACCAATATTTGGAAATGTAGAATAGTTCTCCTGATTAGGCATGCCCTTACCTCATGAGCAGGGCATTGCAGCTTTGGTAGCAACCATTACGACATGGACTCTGCTGCTGTGGACCCGGGGAGAGTGAGTGCAGATTCATTGCACCCACACTCCTCACATGAAGGGTCTGCACTCCTAGAAAATGGGGGATACGTTCCCTGAGTGTCTTCCCCCCATATTCTAGACGGTCCAGAGTCGTTGTGGGACCCCTTTATTTTTTTTCTTACAATAAATTGGTGAAAGAGGGAATGTTTTGGGGACTGTTTTTTCAAATAAATTTCTTTTGTCGATTTTTTTTTGTTAGTACTGACAGTTTATGATGTTGGGTATCTAATAGACGCCATGACATCACAAACTGCTGGGCTTGATGTCAGGTGACTTTACAGCTAGTATCAACCCGATTTATTACCCCGTTTGCCACTGCACCAGGGCACGGGATGGGCTGGGGTGAAGCGCCAGGATTGGCGCATCTAGTGGATGCGCCACGTCTGGGGTGCCTGCGGCCTGCTATTTTTAGGCTGTGAAGGCCCAATAACTATGGACCTTCCCACCCTGAGAATACCAGACCACAGCTGTCCGCTTTACCTTGGCTGGTGATCCAATTTGGGGGGGACCCTACTTTTTTTGTGTAATTAATAATATTTATAAAATAATTATAAAAAAAGAGCCTGGGGGGACCTCCACATTGGATCCCCAAACACGGTAAAGCTGCCAGCTGTGGTTTTCAGGCTACAGCCGTCTGCTTTACCCTAGCTGGCTATCAAAAATGGGGGGACCCAAAGTCAATTTTTTTTTAACTATTTTTTAAATAGAAAAAATTAATGGGCTTCCCTGTATTTTGATTGCCAACCAAGTTAACGCCAGGCAGATGGGGGTGGCAACCCATACCTGTCTGCTTTATCTGCGCTGAGAATCAAAAATACCGCGGAGCGCTACGTCATTTTTTTAAAGATTTATTTTTACAGCATTGTGATGTCCAGCAATCAAAATACAGGGAAGCCCATTTTGTTTTTAGTTATTTAAATAAATAATTAAAAAAAATATATATGGGCTCCCGCTGCATTTTTTGTATTGCTAGCTAAGGGTAATCCAAGCAGCTACTTGCTGCTAACCCCCACTGCTTGGTGTTACCTTCACTGGCAATGGAAAATCCAGGAAAGCATTTTTTATTTTTTTTGCCAAAAAACTACAAAAAAAGGACGTGAGCTTCGCCATATTTTTGTATGCTAGCCAGGTATAGCAGGCAGGTGCTGGAAGACTTGGATACAGCGCCAGAAGATGGCGCTTCTATGAAAGTGCCATTTTCTGAGGCGGCTGCAGACTGCAATTCGCAGCAGTGGATCCCAGAAAGCTCAGGCCAACCTGTGCTGTGGATTCCAATCCCCAGCTGCCTAGTTGTACCTGGCTGGACACAAAAATGGGGCGAAGCCTACGTCATTTGTTTTCTAATTATTTCATGAAATTCATGAAATAATAAAAAAAGGGCTTCCCTTTATTTTTGGGTCCCAACCGGGTACAAATAGGCAGCTGTGGGTTGGGGGCAACCGTACCTGCCTGCTGTACCTGGCTAGCATACAAAAATATGGCGAAGCCCACATAATTTTTTCAGGGGGCAAAAAACTTCTGCATACAGTCCTGGATGGAGTACGCTGAGCCTTGTAGTTCTGCAGCTGCTGTCTGTCTGTATGGAGAAGAGCAGACAGCAGCTGCAGAACTACAAGGCTCAGCATACTCTATCCAGGACTGTATGCAGAAGGTTTTTGCCCACCAAAAAAATTACGTAGGCTTCGCCATATTTTTGTATGCTAGCCAGGTACAGCAGGCAGCCACGGGCTGCCTCCAACCCCCAGTTGCCTATTTGTACCCGGCTGGGAACCAAAAATATAGGGAAGCCCATTTATTTTAATTATTTCACTTATTTCATGAAATAATAAAAAAACAAATGACGTGAGCTTTGCCCCATTTTTGTGTCCAGCCGGGTACAACTAGGCAGCTGGGGATTGGAATCCACAGCACAGGTTAGCCCGAGGTTTCTGGGCGCCTCTGCTGCGAATTGCAGTCCGCATCCGCCCCAGAAAATGGTGCTTTCATAGAAGCGCCATAATCTGGCGCTGTATCCAACTCTTCCAACAGCCCTGAAGCCGGGTGGCTTGTTGGGTAATAATGAGTTAATACTAGCTTTGTTTTACTAGCTAGTATTAAGCCAGAGATTCTTAATGTCAGGCACGTTTGACCCGGCCATTAAGAATCTCCAATAAAGGATTAAAAAAAAGACACCACACAGAGAAAAAATACTTTAATAGAAATAACACATTAGAGACTCCATCTTTATTACCCCCTTTCAGCCCTCCACGATCCATGGTCTTCTGTCTTTCTCGTTCAACAAATGCAGCTCTGCTCCATCACTGCTGCATGGGGGAAGACGCTGCTTCCCGTGCAGCCTTCACGGAGTGAAGGCTGCACGGAAAGCAGCATGCAGCCTTCACTCCGTGATTGATCAATGCTGCTGGCTGTCAGCGGTAACGCTGACAGACGTATTACCATAGCAACGGTGCTCCCGGAGCCGCGGTTAGCGGTGACGTCACCGCTAACTACGTTGCTATGGCAACGGTGATCTCCGTTAATGACCGGCTGTGTCAGCCGGTCCCTAACGGAACGGGGAGTCGACCGTGTGCTACAGCATGTCGCCGGTACACAGCGATACACAAATGTGCATCGTGTACCGGAGAGTGCAATGACAGATCCTACATGACACGTCATAGTCATGTGACAAGTCTGTAGCCACTGAGATAATAGCCACGTGACTGGTCACATGGCTATTTTGATGTCACGATAGGTCCTGCATCACTGCTGGCAGTGCCGGTCACCGGGAGGATTTAGCGATCATCGGATGGAATAGCGGCAGGAGACAGAGTGCAGGAGGGATCGCGGGGACCGGTAAGTGTTATGGCAATGTTTATTAACTGTATGTGTACATTTATAATGCATTTTTATGTGTTTGTGATTGCCTCCCATTATAGCCTATTGGTTCGAGTTCGGTTCGTTGAATGTTCGACGAACCGAACTCGAACGAGACCTCCGTTCGTCGAACCGAACTCGAGCCGAACCACGGCCAGTTCGCTCATCTCTAATCCTCACCCATCCCTTGTACACTGTGAGCCTTCTTGAGCAGGGTCATCTCTCCTCCTGTACTTGTCTGTACTTTGTACTGTTCATAATTTTCTTACTTGTCTACATATGCCCCTTTTCACATGTAAAGCGCCATGGAATAAATGGTGCTATAATAATAAATGTCAGTGCAGCACTGACATATGCATTTTCAATCATGCTTATAGCATTATCCCAATAGCTTTCCATAGCTCATTAACCTTGAGATCATCATGATGACCTTGGGTCACCATTGCAATGATTGGGCCCTCGCGATGAAGTCACGGAGCACGGATCAGAGGAGTTAGAGAGCTCGATTCCTCTTCTAGCCCCTTAAATGCTGTGATCGATATCGATGCTGTAGATGTTTTGAGCTTTAATAAACCTTCCTGTGTGCCATAAGAACTTTGCATCTGTCTGTACCTCTACCAGAACGTGAGAATCCCTACAGTGGATAAAAAAAATGGAAAATTCTTTTAAGTAACGCATTTTCATGCAACAAAAATGTGTTAAACACTAGAGATGAGCAAATCTTTTAAAATTCCAATTTGTCAATGTCATAGCAATTTGAGCTACTCAATGGGTAGCATATATTTTGGCGCTTACTGATCTGCAAATAAAAGAGATCACGGACGAAAGGGAAATAATGTCCATACCACACAGAGTCTGATACAAAAGTTCCCCCGTTTATTAGACTGAAGCAAGTGTTTTTATCATTTACACCATACTGTCTCATTATGCTTTGACCCTCGCAACACAGCTGTATGTAGAAATCCAGTCTGCTCAGGATCTATTGTGCTCATCTTTGAAAGATAACACATACATTCCTCTGCAGTCTCTTATTTCAATTCAAAGGCATAAATTGTCCTTGCTTTCAATTATAGGCATTAACTCAGGTTTACGGTACTATTTCTACTACTAAAATGTTTTTCAACAAAAATTCAGTTTGTGGTAGACCTCAAGAATGAAAACTTTCTTAATGTCTGAAAAGACATGTATAACATTCTGATGTCTCCTAGGACTGTAATCAACCCCTTTTTTTGCCTTTAACAAGAACACAGCTTTATTTAATTTCAAAGCATTGTATTTGGCTAGGGTAAACAGCTGGAAAATGGTGGTAACTAGTGATGACCAAATATAGTTGGCCCTATTCTTTACTACTTGCATGAATATTAAGGTTTTTGGGATATTTATTACTAATCAAGTATTTTGCTATTTGCCTCGTGAGTTTCAAGTTCCCTCCTCTCTTGTTTGGCACCTGATTTGGAGATTGCTTGCCAATCAGAATAATGCCATAGCCATCTTTGCTACTAGCATTACAGTGATTGGCAAGCGCAGTAAAGAAAAAATTACTTGCTGTCCCTCAGCTATTTGTGATAGCCCGCTTATTTTGATAACCAGCGCAGATAAAGCGGACATATGGGAACTGGTATTCTAAAACTCGGAAAATCCATATTTTTGTGCCCTCCCAAGCCAAAAATTAGTAGCCTGCAGCCACCCCACAATTGGCAAATTTATTAAATGTGCTAATAGTTGTGCTTTATTCAACTTATCATGATTGCCATGGTACAGTGGCAGTGAGGGTAATACATGGGGCTGATGTCAGCTGTAATTAGTCAAAAATCACAGCTGCTATCAAGCCCTGGGTTGAAAATGGAGAGGTGTCTATGAGACTTCCCATTACCAACCCTGTAAGTTAAAAGAAAAAAAAACACACAAAAATACTTTAAAATAATGAAAATCATCCACGTTCACCAATTTACTAATCCCAAAAACACTCCTGCAGATGCAACGCAATCCATACACTGTCCCACGATGAACCTGGCTCAGCTACATCCAGAAGCTGCAGTAATGAAAAATGCAACTGATCACTGCAACTCCTGGGACACACTGAGGGCAGCGGGGGATCCAGCTTTTAGAAGCGGTGACATCAGTCTTGTCACTGGAGTTCATAGCCAGGTTCCCAAGATACCAAATGAGTCCACTGGTGAACCTGCTGTGCCGAATTGCTGGACTGCCGGATCGTGGGACACGGCGGCACAGCAGTCTGGCAATCTGGCAGTCAGGTAACCAAAGTTCACATTCAGGGGCTCCCTTGGTGCCCACAGTTGAATCTGCTTCCACACTGCTGTGAGTTCATGTTCCACAATCCAACAGTCCAGCAATCTGGCAGCGTGTTCAACTGAACTCACTAAGAGCGTGATCTCCAGTGACCTGACTGCTGGATGGCAGGACAGATCAAAACAGCTTTCCGATAATCTGGCAGTCAGATCACCAGAGTTCACACTCAAGGGCTTCCCCACTGCTCTTATTGAACTCAGTTGAACCCGCTTCCAGATTGCTGGACTGCTGTGTGTCTATGTCCTGCAACCCGATGTGTCGGCCACCTGTAGCATCCACCTCAGGGATGCCACAGGATCTTCACTTGGTTATTTCTGGCAACAGGTATGTCGGTTTTGTATGTATAGGAGTCATGACGCCACTCACGGTTTGCGGTCAGGGATATGGGTGACCACCACTGCAGGTTTAACGAGTGTCTGGGGCTGATGGAGTCTGCAGTCGGGTGGTGTGGCATCCCGTGAGTGAGGCTGGCCACAGGGGCTCGGGTGGGTAGAACAACAGGTCCCGGAATAACTCAGTCTCAGTCCAGAAAGTCTTTCAACTTGTTTACTCACTTTCAGATGTTTTTGTGAGGAACCCCGGCGATGCTGAGATTAAACCAAGCAGAACCAGGTATCCTTTAGGCCGGTCTAAGGGTTACTGTTAACTCGCCTTCCTAGCACTTCTTGTTTCGGATAACCCCTGACTTGAAGTACCGTGGGATTAATCCAGGGAAGTCGCTACTGCCTTTTCTCTCCTTTTTGGCCCATTTGCCGGCAGCGTAGACCAAGGAAGATGGCTCCAGGCTCGATCCTCCTTATGGGCCCCCTCATTGCTGCTGAGGCTCGGACTCTAGATGGTTGGTGAGGGACTTGTAGTTCCCCTCACCGGCAGGTTTAGCAGATCAATAAATGGACGTCTACTCTAGGGACCTGTTCCCCGTGCGTGCCTAGCCACCAGGAGTCCCCATACTCGACCGACTGACTCCCTCAGCGTCTTTCTGACTGACTTGCTGGTGACCGTTCTCCCCCACTAACAGCTACTTCACGTGCAGGGTGTGACTAGTCTGTGCACGCGACCGCGTCTCCTAGCAACCACGCTCACTGCTATCAGACTGGCTCTCCTCCGACTTTCCTGACAGCCGCTGCAACCTTAGCTCCCAGCCCCTCCACTATACCCCTTGATGAGATGTGGAGGCAAGCCCTCTCTTGGGTCTGCCCAATGGTTCCCTCTCAAGGTGTGGGAGACCTGGTTGCTATGTGTCTGTGTCTACACACTTCATTCTGGCCTTTGGAATTACCTGAAAGCACTGTCCCAGCATGGGTGCAGTACTCAGTGGTGCCTGACCAGCTCAGGGGCGCCACACCAACAGTCCATAAATCCAGCAGTGGGTTCAACTGAGTTAACTGAGAACAGCAGGGGAGCCCCAGAGTTTGAACTCAGGTGACCTGACTACCAGATTGCCGGACTGTTGGATTACGGGACACAGCAGCACAGCAGACTGACAGTCCGGTAGAAGTAAGGTCCGGAAACCTTAAAGGAGCTTTTAAGAGAATTGTAAATGTTCCTAGAATTCCTAGCTGCTGAGACATCTGGTGGCTGTGAACTCTAATAAAAGTTTACAGCATCCAGATATCTCAGCAGCTGGGAACTCTAGGAATCTTAAAAGCTCCTTTTTAAGGGAGCCTTTAAGGTTACTGGAGTTCCTAGCTGTTGGGACACTAGGAGGCTGTGAAGTCTTACCAGACTTCACAGCCTCTAGGTATCCAAAAAGCTGGGAACTCCAGGAACCTTAAAGGCTTTCTTAAAGGCTCCATTAAAGTTTCTGGGTTGACAGCTGCTCACAGCCGCTGGGTCTCCCAGCAGCTGAGGCCCAGAAATCTTAAAGGAGCTTTTCAGGGAGCCTTTAAGGTTCCTGGAGTTCCCAGCTGTTGGGACACCTGGTAACAATTCCAAGTCTCCAGATGTCCCATCAGCTTGAAACTCTCTTAAAGGCTCTTTTAAGGTATCCAGGCCTCACAGCTACTGGAGTGTCAAAACTGTGCTGCTGCTCTGTCATGCAGTCTGACAGTCTAGCACTGAGGTCACCTAAGGTCACTTCTGGCAGCTCCCATTCTGTTCTCATTGGGTCTCGGAGGCCGCGGTGAGTGACCACGTGTTCTAATGTCACCACCCACCAGGCCTTCAGATATATCAGAGCTGGGATCCTTGTGGGACATCGTATAGAATAAGTTGGACCTACAAGGGTGTATTCATTTAAATAATTAAATAAAATGTAAATAATTATCCATAATTATTAAAATAACCAGCCAAGGTAAAGCATACAGCTGAGGCCTGCAACCCACAGTTGTCTACTTCACTTGCAATGATTATATCACAAATAGGCAGGGACCGCATGTCAAAGTGGCATAATACTCTAATAACATTGTTCCCGAAGTGACCTGTGTTTGAGAGATGCACCAGGAATCTTCCCAATGCTGTTAGAATTCAATTTTAGAAATTTTACATCCATTTCTACATTTTTACAGCCTGCCAGACAACCTGGGAGGGTCCATCGGAAAATTATTCGAGTTTCTTATTGAGTTGTATTAGATTTGTTATTCGTGACATATACATTTTTAGTACAATATGTTCAAGAGGAATAATTCGAACATATATATTTTAATATTTGACCATCATTAGTGGCAACCAGCAGACTAATTAACAGTACACTTCACTATCAGACATTTTAAAAAGAGGTTTTCATCATTGTCATTTTTGTTAAAATAAAGGATTAGGCACTATGGTACTGTTAAACTGACTGAATATGCAACTCCAGTGTACAAATTCATAGCCTGATTGTTAATTTAATTTAGAATTTTGGCTTTCCTAAGCTCTTCATGCATACGGCAACGACTGTGGCTCAGCACTATGGGTAAGGTCTTTGCCTTTCCCCATGCATCTGTACCGCCCCGCGCTCGGCTGCAGCCGAGTCGCTCGGATCCGGGCTCGTTGGTGGGTGGCTCGAGCACCTCCGGACCCGGGGTCACTTCGCTCTGAAAGGGGATGCTGGCGCTTTTGGTGGGGGTTAGGTAGGTGCACGGTCGGAGCCGTGCTTGAGTTTGTGACGCCACCCATGGGATGTGGTGAAGGTAGACACCACGGCTGCAGCTACGGGGCACCCGGGGGAGATGGTTATGCAGCAAGTTGTTAACCGCTCCGTGGGCAGAGATGGTGGCCCCGGGACCCGCTGGGGGTAACTGGGCGGTGCAGGGTGGTGTGCGGCCGGATGGCACTGTTGTACTTACTGTTATTGACACACACAAATCTCTGGTAAACCAAGCTGATGGTGGTCGGTGCCCGCAGCTGGCTGCGTCTGGTCCCCCACCCGGTTCAGTGGTCTTGGCCTTTCTCCTGCACCATGTTGTGTAACTGTGGACTGCCTGTGCTTCAGCAATGAGAGTCCGCTCCCCGGCTTTGTGTATGTCGGGAGAGCCCTTTTGCCCGCAGACACTGGCCCGTGGGATCTCTCTGCCTGTGCGGTGGCTTTCTATCCCCCTCGATGGGCTGTTGTCTTCAGTCGGGACTTGGGTGGGAAAGGACCTATAGTCCACACCGCAATCAGTTAATTAACTCAGTCCAGTGGATTCTGAACCTCGTTTCAGTGTCTGAGTACCCCCCTGTGTGCTCCGGTTTCCGAGTTGGTTCCCCGGGTCGGTACCAGCGGGCCACTATCCTGTCACAGTCCACCACGGTTCCACCGAGCCGTCTTCCTGACTCCTCCAGGCTAAGGCCACCATATGCCTTCTAGCCAAAGGTGCCTGGGCTCCAACCTCGGCACCTGTCAGACTCCTCTCACTACTCAAACTCAACTAAACTAAATTGACTGTATCCTGCCTCAGGCCCTCTGAACTCCTCGCTGGGGGTGGTCAACTACCTGGCTCCGCCCTCAGGTGTGTTCATCAAACACTGAGGGAGGTGACTAGGTTTTAATGGTTGGCTGATGACACCTTTTTGGGGGACAGGTGTTGTGCGGGGGTCTATCTGTGACTACCTGGCTAGTCCAGGGCGTCACACATCCTTAAGGAAAATGGCATCTGTGCAGGCGAATGTGCACATTGAGCCCCAGGTGGGCTTCAGTAAAATGGCAGCACATGCGCAGATAGAGAAAGCAGCTCATCTTCCTGAATCCTGCTAGAAAGGTAAATGTGCACAGGTGCCAGTTTTCATTATATAACTTAAATTATAAAAATGGTCTCAAAATTTTACCTTTGCAGGGTCGTTACCTACGTGGCTGGTGTTTATATATAAGTAGTACAGAAAAAGAAGTAGCTTTTTCCCAAGTAGTGGTGCAAAAATTATTCCTGTTTGGGGACTATGAAGACCATTGTTCTTTTTGTAAATGAAAAAGCAATAGCGTTAAAACAAGTCATCTATGAATTACTAATGCAGGGCTTCGGCTCACAAGGAATGAAAAAATCACAGCTGTCATTAACACCTTATACTACCCCGATTGCCACTGCGCCAGGGCATTTGTGATGATCTGGTTAAAGATAACGGATGCACATATTCTGGGATGGATGTGGTCTGCTATTTTTAGGCTGGGAGTGGTCCAATAACAATGAGTCTCCACAGCCTGGGAATACCAACCTTCAGCTGTCAGCTTTATCTTGGCTGGGTATCAAAATTGGGGGAAACCTCAAGCCATTTTTAAAAAAATATTTATTTTAACCCCTTAACGACCCATGACGTACTAGATACGTCATGAATCGTGTGCCGGTAAGCCCCGCCCCCTGCCGCCAGCAGGCGGCGGCGAGACGTGCACATATCAGCTGTTATCAACAGCTGATATGTGTGCCTGCTAGCCGCGGGTGGAATCGCTTCCACCCGCAGCCATTAACCCCTTACATTTCGCTGCCAAAGTCTTGGCAGCGATATGTACAGTGCCTACAAGTAGTATTCAACCCCCTGCAGATTTAGCAGGTTTACACATTCGGAATTAACTTGGCATTGTGACATTTGGACTGTAGATCAGCCTGGAAGTGTGAAATGCACTGCAGCAAAAAAGAATGTTATTTCTTTTTTTTTTTTTTTTTTTTTTTCAAATTGAGAAACGTTTATTCAGAGGGTCATTTATTATTCAACCCCTCAAACCACCAGAATTCTGTTTGGTTCCCCTAAAGTATTAAGATGAATTTCAGGCACAAAGAACAATGAGCTTCACATGTTTGGATTAATTATCTCTTTTTCCAGCCTTTTCTGACTAATTAAGACCCTCCCCAAACTTGTGAACAGCACTCATACATGGTCAACATGGGAAAGACAAAGGAGCATTCCAAGGCCATCAGAGACAAGATCGTGGAGGGTCACAAGGCTGGCAAGGGGTACAAAACCCTTTCCAAGGAGTTGGGCCTACCTGTCTCCACTGTTGGGAGCATCATCCGGAAGTGGAAGGCTTATGGAACTACTGTTAGCCTTCCACGGCCTGGACAGCCTTTGAAAGTTTCCTCCCGTGCCGAGGCCAGGCTTGTCCGAAGAGTCAAGGCTAACCCAAGGACAACAAGGAAGGAGCTCCGGGAAGATCTCATGGCAGTTGGGACATTGGTTTCAGTCAATACCATAAGTAATGTACTCCACCGCAATGGTCTCCGTTCCAGATGAGCCAGTAAGGTACCTTTACTTTCAAAGCGTCATGTCAAGGCTCGTCTACAGTTTGCTCATGATCACTTGGAGGACTCTGAGACAGACTGGTTCAAGGTTCTCTGGTCTGATGAGACCAAGATCGAGATCTTTGGTGCCAACCACACACGTGACGTTTGGAGACTGGATGGCACTGCATATGACCCCAAGAATACCATCCCTACAGTCAAGCATGATGGTGGCAGCATCATGCTGTGGGGCTGTTTCTTAGCCAAGGGGCCTGGCCATCTGGTCCGCATCCATGGGAAGATGGATAGCACGGCCTACCTGGAGATTTTGGCCAAGAACCTCCACTCCTCCATCAAGGATCTTAAGATGGGTCGTCATTTCATCTTCCAACAAGACAACGACCCAAAGCACACAGCCAAGAAAACCAAGGCCTGGTTCAAGAGGGAAAAAATCAAGGTGTTGCAGTGGCCTAGTCAGTCTCCTGACGTTAACCCAATTGAAAACTTGTGGAAGGAGCTCAAGATTAAAGTCCACATGAGACACCCAAAGAACCTAGATAACTTGGAGAAGATCTGCATGGAGGAGTGGGCCAAGATAACTCCAGAGACCTGTGCCGGCCTGATCAGATCTTATAAAAGACGATTATTAGCTGTAATTGCAAACAAGGGTTATTCCACAAAATATTAAACCTAGGGGTTGAATAATAATTGACCCACACTTTTATGTTGAAAATGTATTAAAATTTAACTGAGCAACATAACTTGTTGGTTTGTAAGATTTATGCATCTGTTAATAAATCCTGCTCTTGTTTGAAGTTTGCAGGCTCTAACTTATTTGCATCTTATCAAACCTGCTAAATCTGCAGGGGGTTGAATACTACTTGTAGGCACTGTATATGGGCGCCGCCATGACAGTGACTTACCCCGCCCCCACCGGAAGTCACGTGACATGATCACGTGACTTTCGGCGGTTGCCATGGTAGCACAGGGTCATGTGATGACGCCTGTAGCTAACATGAGTCACTTCCTCTCAATGCCGGAATACAGCCGGCATTGAAAGTGAAGCAGCAAATCTGCAGTTCTCAGCTCTGTAGCTGAGATCTGCAGATAGTGCAGAGCGATCGGATTGCTGATCGCAATAGCCCCCTAGGGGGACTAGCAAAATAAAAAAAAAAAGTTTTAAAAAATTAAAAAAAAATAAAAAAACCTAAAAGTTCAAATCACCCCCCTTTCACCCCATTGAAAATTAAAGGGTTAAAAAAATAAAAAAATACACACATATTTGATATCGCCACGTTCAGAAATGCCCGATCTATCAAAATATAAAATCAATGAATCTGATCAGTAAACGGCGTAGCGGCAAAAAAATTCCAAACGCCAAAATTACGTTTTTTGGTCGCCGCAAATTTTGCGCAAAATGCAATAACAGGCGATCAAAACGTTGCATCTGCGCAAAAATGGTACCGTTAAGAACGTCAGGACGCAAAAAATAAGCCATCACTGAGCTTCAGATCCTGAAAAATGAGAACGCTACGGGTTTTGGAAAATGGCGCAAAACGTGCGCCACGTTTTTTGGACAAGCTTGGGAAATTTTTATAACCCCTTAGATACAAGTAAACCTATACATGTTTGGTGTCTACAAACTCGCACTGACCTGAGACATCATACCCACACATCAGTTTTACCATATAGTGAACACGGTGAATAAAATATCCCAAAAACTATTGTACAATCCCACTTTCTTTGCAATTTTTTCGCACTTGGAATTTCTTGCCGTTTTCCAGTACACTATATGGTAAAACTTATGGTTTCATTTAAAAGTACAACTCGTCCCGCAAAAAACAAGCCCTCATATGGCAAGATTGATGGAAAAATAAAAAAGTTACGCCTCTCGGAAGAAGGGGAGCAAAAAACAAAAACGCAAAAATGGAAAGTGCCCGGGGGCTGAAGGGGTTAATAATTTTAAAAGAGCTGCATTGGGTCCCTCATATTTTGATACACAGCCAAGATATAGCACACAGCTGGGGGCTGCAGTCTGTAGCCGTCTGCTTTATGTGCTCTTGGTATCAAAATATGGGGGACTCAGTGCTATTTTTTCTAATTATTTATTTAATTTTACACTACACAATCAATAACACACGTTGTCACAGCAGGTAGATAAAGCAGTGGAAGCAGTGAAAATGCATGAGGTTTAATGATCGGACCCGGAAGCAGTGTGACAGCTGTACGTAGATTTGGTAAGTATAATTGTACAGCACTAATCCCCATTTTGCTTCCTTTTAACTTTTTTTTTTTTTATCCGAGTGGTTGAACTCGAATAGTAACACAGATTTCCTTGAGAAGTCTGTGTGTCGGGGTCCTTGCACAGACACTAGGTGTCCAGTACGGACCCTGAACCTTACAGTTCGGGTTCTCCCATCACTGGCATCCAGAACTAACCAATCTATGAAACTGTTATATTCAACCTATTTGGTGAACACTATAAAAAAAAAAAAAAAGCCAAAAAAATAGCTTTTTTTTTTGTCATTCTGACACACACACAAAACATAGAACAAAAAGTAATAAAAAAAACACATTCAAAAATGGGATGAATAAAATCATTGTATCGTCTGACAAAAAACAAGCCCTTATACAGGGTATCCACCCATATCCTGTCCACCGCCATTAACTTGAGAACGGCGGCAGCTATAGGCATAGAAGGGGTGTCTAGGTATAGTAAAGTAGCCATGCGCTACGCAATGAAACCACCTTTAGCGCCACCTGGTGGAAAACAACGGAGATAGCATTTTTATCTCGAAAACGGAATGAGATAGAGAAAAAAAGTGAAATACAAAGTTGTAGGGCATCATCAATTCAATACGAATCGACACCTTACATGCAGGAATGCTATGATTAGAATGTCTAAAACTCACAAGGCTGCAGACGTGAAGCGATACTTGATGGAGACCTTCCTGCAAGTCATTGGGTATGGTGGCTGCGTGGAGTGGCCTCCATGCTCACCTGACTTGACCCCATTGGACTTCTTTCTGTGAGGTCACATCAAACAGCAGGTGTATGCGACCCCTCCACCAGCATTGCAGGACCTACGACGAAGTATCACAGATGCTTGTGCAAACGTGTCACCTACCATATTGCACAACGTGCAACAAGATACAATATTCTGTCCAGAGCCCAAATATGCATTGCAGTTGATGGTGGCCCCTTTGAGCATCAAAGTTAAATGAGCGCCATATGCGTGACCAGCATTCAATGTTTTAGAGGGGTCATAGGTTTCATATCATAGCATTTCTGTATGCAAGGTGTTGATTCATATTGAACTGATGATGCCCTACAATTTTTTATTTCACTTTTATTCTCTATATCATTTCGTTTTTGAGATAAACATGCTAACTCCATTGTTTTTCACCAGGTGGCGTTATAGGTGGTTTCATTGTGTAGCGCATGGATACTTTACTATACCTAGACACCACTTCTATGCCTTTTAGCTGCCGCAGTTCTCAAGTTAATAGTGGTGGACAGGATATGGGTGGACACACTGTATAACTCTGTCGACAAAAACATTTAAAACTTACAACTATCAGGTTATTACGATGTAAAAAAAAGTTTGTAAAAAATTGATTTAGTGTGAAAAAAGTAGCAAAACATGTAAAACCTATATAAATGTGTTTATAATATTCATCATGCTGATCTGAAGAATAAAGTTGCCAGATCACTATTTCCGTAAGGTGCATGGCATGAAGAAAGAATAACAAAAACTACAGTGGAACCTTGGATTACGAACATAATTGGTTCTGGGAGTGTGCTCTTAAACCAAGTTACGCTAATATCAAAGTAAATTTTCCCATTTGGAAATAATTGAAATGCAGACAATTCGTTCCACAACCCAACAATATTTACAGTATTTATTCAGACTTATTACAGCAATACAAAATAATGTTCTGTATTCATATAAAAATTATTGCAGTACACTAATACAAAATACTGTACAGTAAAAACATAAAACAAATTAAACTGTACGTTAGCTTCCAATAAAATTGTTGGTGTGCGAGAGGTACAGTATAAGCAATGTGCTGTACTGGTTAGCCGAAAGAAAGTACAATACTGTATCCACAAATACAAATTGATAGAAATGCTATATAGTATATACTGTACTGTACAATGGTATACTGTATACAGTACATATGGACAGAAAATTACCTCCAGAGCGGGTCAGAGTGCGATGAAAGGATAGAACCGAAAGTGTGCATAGTGGAAATTTGCTCTTATTGCAAAGCATTGCTCTTAAACCAAGTTACACATTTTTTAAAAGCTTTGCTTGTCTTGCAAAACACTCTCAAACCAAGTTACTCTTAAACCAAGGTTCCAATGTATTTAGAAATTCTGTAGCTTTTCTTCTCTCTGCTACCCAAAACTAAAAATAAGTAATAAAAAAATATTATGTTGTCCAAAGTTGTACTAATAAAAACTTCAACTCATCTTCCAGAAAACCAGCCCTCACAAAGCTTGTTCAGTGGAAAAATTAAACAGAGTTACAGCTCTCAGAATATTAGAAAACAATAAATACTTTTTTGTAAATCAGTATTTTAGCGTGCAAATTATGAACATACTTTATAACACTGGCTTTACTGTAATTCTACTGATGCAAAGAATAAAGTCACCTTATTACATTTAACCCTTGGTGAGCAGTATAAAATGGCGTAAAAGATATTAGACAACTCGCACTAAAATGCTCAGGTGCTCTTTACTCGACTTTAACAATTTCTAATGCTCGGATGCTCGTCTGCAGTAACGATCATAATGGAAGTCAATGGGAAACTCGAGCATCTTTCGGGCTAACCCTCCCCCAGGAGGTCTGAGGGGGGCCTGGAAATCCCTAAAATGCCTGTAAACACCACTGAAATAGAATGAGAACAGCATGGGGATGATGCCTAGACATCTCTGACTCCCTAGTCGCTACTGAAAACTACTACTGATGATGTTAGATTATTCCGGCTGCCAAATTTATATAAAAAGAGCTGTAGGCTCCACTCTTTTAGCTATATTCACATTAGGGTACGAGTGTACGTTTAATATTTGGTTTCAGAAATTTCTGCGCCATTTCTGCATCTCTTGGCAGAAGAACCATGGTTTTTTATGCATTGTTTGCATTTTTTTATTGCTTTCAATGATGAAAAACACATGCAAAAGTGCTGAAAGATTTAACATTCTGCAGATTATTTTCTGTACCAAATGTGCAAGAAAAAAAACTCAACATGTGCATTACACTTCAGGTGTCTCATTGACTTTGCTGACATAAGGATTTTCTTGCAAATTTGTGACCAAACTGCATTAGAAAATGCATCAAAAAAGTGATAAAAACACACTGAGTACACAGCCTTAGCGTTCTTTAAAAAACTGTGCCCCACATAGATGCAGAAAAATGTGCCCCGCATAGCCATCCAAACAGAATATTGAGCTCCAAATAGCCCTCCATACAGAATAATGGGCTCCACACAACCCTACATACAGAATGTGACCCACATAACTCTCTAAACAGAATAATGGGCCCCACATAGCCCTCCATACCGAATATTGAGCTTCATATAGCTCTCCAAGTAAAATAATGGGCCCCACATAGCACACCAAGGAGAATAATGTACACCCATAATCCTCCAAAAGAATTATATGCCCCACATAGACTACCATACCGAATAATGTACCCCACATAGCCATTCAAACAGAATAATGTGGCCCACATAGCCCTCTAAACAGATTAATGTGCACCACATAATCCTCCATACAGAACAATTTGATCCACATTGTTCTTCAAACATTAAAGCCTCGCAAGCCAGATAACATTTTCTTGAGGGCCAGATTTGGCTCATAGGCCAGAGTGTGACATATAAGGTATGCACTTTTGTTGTTCTCATGCAGCCAGCACAGTTTTATCTGCCTGACTATCTTGACTTCTGTATGTAACATCAGCAGCATTCCTCACCTACCATCCAAACAGAATAATGGTACCCAAAAAGCCCTCCAAACAGAAAATGATGCCAAATATGTATGTAGAAAAATGTACCCCACATAGCTCTCCATATAGAATCATGGGCACCGCATAGCCCTCCATACAGTATAATGGGCTGCACATGGCCCTCCAAACAGAATGGGACCCCCATAATCCTCCAAACAAAATAATGGGCCCAATAGAGGCCTCTATGCAGATTAGTGGGCCTCACATAGCCCACCAAAGAGAATAATGTGCTCCTCATAGCTCTCCAAAACAATAATTTGCTCCACATAGTCCGCCATACAGCATAATGTGCCACACATAGCTCTTTAAGCAGAATAATGTGGCCCATATAGCCCTCCAAACAGATTTGTGTGCCCCGCATAACCATCCATACAGAATAATTTGCTCGACATAGTTCTTTATACAGAATAGCAAGCCAGATAAAATCTCCCTGAGGGCCAGATTTGGCTCATGGGCCAGAGTGTGACATACAAGGTATGCACTTTTGCTGTTCTCATCAAGCCAGCACAGTTTTACCTCCCTGACTATCTTGACCTGTGCATGCAACATCAGCAGCATGTCCACTTCAACCGAGGCAGCTAACAGCGGTATTAATAGGTAAACTGGAAAGGATATGTAGTCAGTGTGATGCCTAACCAAGATCACTATGAGGCACATGGGATGTTATGGGAAATGAGGTTATGTAAGGCAGAGATGCCACACCTGGAGAAATAGTGAGGATTCGAGGTCAAGTACCAAGCGATGGCCACCATCATTAGGTTGTGGAAACCATCAGTGTTCACAAGCCTAAACACCAACATTTGCAAAGAAAGCAGTCAGAAATGTGGCAGTTTATTGTTTTGGCCTCTGGATGGGCGGCAGCATGTTAATGTATGTGCTCCAAAGCCAGAGTTAGAGATAGACGCTGTGCTGGGACAAGTAAAGGCCACGTCTCACTAAGCAACATTGCTAGCAACATCGCTGCTGAGGCACGACTGTTGTGATGCAACAGCGATGTTGCTAGCGATGTTGCTGCATGTGACATCCAGCAACAACCTGGCCCCTGCTGTGAGGTCGCTGGTTGTTGCTGAATGTCCTGGACCATTTTTTAGTTGTTGCTCTCCCGCTGTGAAGCAGACACATCGCTGTGTGTAACAGCGAGAGAGCAACAACTGAATGTGCAGTGAGCAGGGAGTCGGCTTCTGCGGACGCTGGTAACCAATGTAAATATTGGGTAACCAAAAAGCCCTTTCCTTGGTTACCCGATATGTACCTTCGTTACCAGCGTCCGCCGCTCTCACGCTGTCAGTGCCGGCTCCCTGCTCCCTGCACACATAGCCAGACTACTCATCGGGTAATTAACCCGATGTGTACTCTGGCTAGGAGTGCAGGGAGCCAGCGCTAAGCGGTGTGCGCTGGTAACCAAGGTAAATATCGGGTTGGTTACCCGATATTTACCTTAGTTACCAAGCGCAGCATTGCTTCCGCGCGTCGCTGCTGGCTGGGGGCTGGTCACTGGTTGCTGGTGAGATCTGCCTGTTTGCTCCCCAGCAACCCGTGTAGCGACGCTCCAGTGATCCCTGCCAGGTCAGGTTGCTGGTGGGATCGCTGGAGCGTTGCTTAGTGTGACGGTACCTTAAGTGTATGTGATTCCTGATGGTGTTTGCGAATGTGCAAACACAGTATCAGGGTGGGAGGCATCTATGCCTGTATCCTGGACAAGGAATAGAGCAGCACGTAGCACAGGGGAGGAGGCAGTGGGGTCAGAGTGACTGTGGACTCGGGCATTTGGCCTACTTTATCGACCAGAAGGCATGGCAATACAACCAGCAACCATCTATTGAAGACACTTTGATCCCCCTGCTCAAAGTCATGTTACATCTGAGGTCGAGAATGTGTGCATGAAAGTAGGAAAGTTACACACATTAAATTTCACTCATGATCCTTCTTTACTTGCTAAAGTGGTGTTAGGCATGCCCTGGTTGGTTAAACATATTCCTACTATTAAATAGGAGACTCGGGAGATTAATCCTTCAGGGGACATTTGTTCCTCCAGTTGCTTTACCATGTCCTTGGTATCTGTTAGATCTCATCTACCTGGGTTTATTCAGGATTTTGAGGATGTGTTTTCTGAGACTGAGTGTGAAGCTGTCCCTCCACATAGGTCATATGACTGTGTGATTAAATGCATACTAAGTCTCATTTGTTTAACCTCTCTCTTCCAGAAAGAGATGCCTTAAAAGAATACATTCAAAAGGGGCTGAACAAGGGCATATATATATGACCATCCATATATATATATATATATATATATATATATATATATATATATAGCCATCCACCTTTCCAGTAGGGTTATTGTATGTCAAGAACAATGACCTGAAGCATACTGCCAAACTAGTTACAAAGTGGCTTAAGGATAACAAAGTCAATATTTTGGTGTGGCCATCACAAGGCCCTGATCTCAAACCTATTGAAAATGTATATACAAAGCTAAAAAGGCAGGTGCGAGCAAGACGACCTACAAACATGGCTCAGTTACACCAGTTTTATCAGGAGCAATGGGCCCCAATTAATACCAAGTATTGTGAAAAGCTTGTGGAAGGATATCTAAAACATTTTACCCATGTCATAAAGTTTAAGGGCATATGTGTATTTTAGATAGTGTATGTAAACTTCTGGTTTCAACTGTATATGTATTATAACAAATAATAAAACCAAAGGAAACAATGAGCTTTAAATGCAGTTACAAAAGTGTGTATATTAATACATGTATGAAAAGATCAAAAAAATGACTGATAGAAAATGACTGTGAAAAGCAAGAAAGCCATTTTATTATCAATAGTCATAGAAAAAGATCCATACAGAAAACACACATAATAAAAAACGATGGTAAAAATGGACAGGTCAGGGAAAAGAGGTAGTGGAAAAATGACCCTGCATATAGATGGACAAAGTAATGTGAGCTAAAAGGTGAAGGTTTTAATACACCTACGTGCACATATATCCAGCAAAAAGCTTATGGCATATAAAAAGCCCACCCTGCTGTCACCAATGCACAAATTGCAGTAAACTGGTGCAGTGTAAATGAGCAGGAGTAAGCCAGGATATAAAGTGCAGAAAAAGTCACCATCGCTTACCCATCGTGCCACAACGGGAAAACTGTACGTCCACCAGATAGTGCAGGGCCACCCCTATATGTTTCGTGCCACCAATGTACGGTTTTCCCCTACCTTCACCTTTTAGCCAGTGTCCACATTACTTTGTCCATCTATATGCAGGGTCATTTTTCCCCTACCTCTTTTCCCTGACCTGTCCATTTTTACCATCGTTTTTTATTATGTGTGTTTTCTGTATGGATCTTTTTCTATGACTATTGATAATAAAATGGCTTTTCTGCTTTTCACAATCAGTTTCTATCAGTCATTTTTTTGATCTTTTCATACATGTATTAATATGCACACTTCTGTAACTGCATTTAAAGATTAGTGTTTTCTTTGGTTTTATTACATTTTTGAGTGGCAGTATGCTTTTATATGGGTCCTATGTATTTTCTTTGTTTTTGGTATTATAACAAATGTAATGGTTCATTTTCTCACGTCTCAATGATAAAGAAATTGGTAACAGACTTATGAGATAAAAATATTAATTAAACCCCAGATGAATTAATAAAGAAGTGTAGTTTCCAAAATGGGGTCAGTGATTGGGGGTTTATCCTGTTCTTGCAACTTAGGGGCTTTGCAATTTGTACCCACAAACTATTACTGCCAAATTTGTTCTCCAAAATTCAAATAGCATTTCTTCTCTTTTGAGCCCTGACCATATATTGGATATTGCAACAATTGGAAGAAATTGATTTATAAATGTTTGACTCCATTTTCTCTTTTTGATTCCTTGTTAAATTTGATGCAAAACATTTTTCGTGGAAAAAACGTAACTTAATTTTCACACCTCAATGTTATTAAATTATGAGAAGCACCACTGGATTCACTATGATCACCCCACCCCTAGGTAAATTGTATGAGTAGTGTCGTTTCAAAAAATGGGTAATTTGTCAGGGGTTAATGCTGTTCTGGCTGTACAAGGGCTCTACAAATGCGGCATGGTGCATAGAAACCATACAAGCAAAATCTGCTTTACAAAACAGTACTCCTTTCTTATGGCGCTCTACTGTATGCCCAAAAAGTAGTTTTACTCCACATATGACATTGGCATACTCAGTGGAACAAGAACAACAAATGTGGTGGTCCATTTCATCCCGTTACCCTTGAGAAAATGAAAAAGTTTGAGCTCAAGCAACATTATTGGGGAAAAAAAATTCATTTTCATGTGTCAATGTTTTAATATTCAGCAAAGCACCTGTGGGTTAAAAATGCTTACTACATCTGTAGACCAATGTCTTGAGGGCAGTAGTTTCCAAAATAGGTTAACTTGTGGGAGTTTTCTGCTATTTTATATCCTTCAAATGTGACATGACTTCTGTAATCTATTCTGCTCTCGAAAAGTGAAATACTGCTCCTTTTCTTCCAAGCTCTCCCATTTATCCAAGTAGTAGTGTTTCCTCAGATATGGGGCATCTGGCTACTCAGGAGAAATTACACAACAAAATTAGTTGTCAATTTTCTCCAGTTCCAGTTGTGAAAATGAAAAAAAAATTGTGGGTAGAGCAACAATTCTGCAGAAAAACCTTTCATTTTTTAATTATTTTCTTACAATTTGCTATTATCCTTGTGAAACACCTGAAGGGTTAACACACTGAATGCAGTTTTCAATACAGTGAGGTTTGCCATGTTTACAATAGAACACTTGTTTGGAGGTTTTCTGACATATTAGACCCTCAAATACACTTCTAAAGTGAAGTTGTCCCTCAAAAACCAATATTTAAAAATTTTGTTTGAAATTGTAAAATTTGCTGCTAAACTTTTAAACTCTAAATTTCTAACAAAAAAAAAGTTTCAAAAATAATATTGACATAAAGCAAGATATGTGGTAGCTGTTGCTTATTACTTATTTTTTATTTGCTTTAAGGGCATAAACATTCAAATGTTAAAAAATTGTGAACTTCAGATATTTTCATAATTAAATGAAAATCATAACTTAAATTTACTACTATCGTGATATACCATGTGTCACAAAAATGACACTGATCAGAATTGAAAAATTTGGCCTGTTCGGTAAAGAGAAAACAGGCTTTGTCACAAAGGTGTTACATTTTTTGAAGCTTGAGCTTTTTCTTCCGTCTTCAAAAAAAAATAATGCATTAGAAATTTATCAAATGATGTTGCTTATGAATTGTCCATCTCCCAAGCTAGATTGTATACTTTCTATGATAGATGAGCCTTGGTTTGAGTATTTTTCTTCATTAAAAAAAATTATGAGGGGACTTTAACTGCTCTGCCTAGTTGAAGTTATATTGAGAATATAATACACACAGGTGGAATCAATTTACATATTTGGTGACTTCTGGAGATAATTGGTCACTCGGGATTGTATTTAGGGGTAAAACTGAATACAAATGAACTTCACAATTTGAATACAAATGCATGTGACAATTTCCAGATTTATTTAAAGTAGTTAGAAAACCATATATACTTTGCTATTATACTTTACGAACACATGCTACCTAGTGTTGGTATATCACACACAATCCCAATAAAATACTTTTAGGTTTGGGTGTGTAATATGAAAAGTGGAGAAAAGTTCATGGAGTATGAATACTTTTTCAAGGCACTGTGTATAAATAAAAAAAATATATATATATATAAATATAAATATATATATATATATATATGTGTATATACGGTTAAAACCGGAAGTATACACTATCTAAGAAGACACATCTGCATGTTTTTCTCATTATCTCAGTCGAAATCAGAATAAACCTTTCCCGTTTCAAGTCAATTAGGATTGCCAAAATTATTTATATTTGCCAAATGCAGGAATAATGAGAGTGAGAGAGAATGTTTTAATTCATTTTTATTACTTTCAGCAAAGTCAAGAGTTTACATACGTTTCATTAGTATTTGGTACCATTGCCCTTAAACTGTATGACTTGGGTCAAATGTTTTGGATATCCTTCCACAAGATCAGGGCATTGTGATGGTCACTCCAAAACATTGACTTTGTTATCCTTAAGCCACTTTCTAAACAGTTTGGCAGTATGCTTGTGTCATTGTCCATTTGGAAGAAGTAACAAGGCACTCCCAAAGTGTGATGAAAAAGTGTATTTATTGTGCTTGAAGAACGTTTTCGGTCCAAATTGGACCTTCCTCAGTAGCACTAAGCATAAAAATAAAATACAAAAATAAATAACATAGATACAAACGGTGTATATAACACTGAGGACAAACAAAATAATTACATGTACGTAACAGTATACATTGCAGTATTCAAATTCATATTCTTTGATAGAAAAAATCTCATACATATATTCATTTCATATATGTGACAATTTATACATTATTCTGTGATAAATAAATTTCATATTGACTCAGACTTTTTTTGAAAATAAAACATGAAAATGAAGAAAAAAAAGGAGTAAAAATGAAGAAAGAGAAGAGGAGCCAAAGAGAAAAGAAGTTGGTTTGTATAGAGTTAATGGAAAAAGGATGTGTGGTAAATGTCTATAACAGTGAATAAGTGCGGTGGCAGGGAGAGACCGATTGATAGCATATGTATATAGTCATAAGGGGTATAGAATGTGATGATATGATACAGAGTAGAGTGAGATAGTATGAACATAAGCGCTATGTGTAGGAGAGAGTCATATAGGAATTGTAAGCATAGTGTAAATGAAAGACTGGATATGAGTAGTCTGAGAGAGAGGGGGAAAAAATTTATTGGATAGTATGTGAAGAGGTAAATAGCCGTCAGACAGAAAGAGTCTCATACGTATATTGATTTCACAGATGTGACAATTTGTACATTATTCTGTGATAAACAGATTTCATATTGACTCAGAGATTAACTAGAAAAATGAGACATGAAGATGAAAAAATAAGGAGTAAAAGAAAAGAAAAAGAAAAGAAAAAGAAGAAGAACCAAGAGAAAAGCGGGGGAATGTTGGTTTGTAAAGGGTTAATGGAGAGAGGGGGAGGAAGAGGTATAGTAGATGTCCATATGAATGAATGAGAATGGTAACAGGGAAGGACCTGTGGGTAGTATGTATGTATTACCATCAGGGGTGTAGGATGTGATAGTGTGATTACAGAGTAAAGAGAGTTGATATGAACGTAAGCGCTGTGTGTGAGAGAATGTTATGTAAGAGATGTAAGCATTGTGTGAATGACAGTGGGTGACTGAAAGGGATTTATAGGATGGTAATGTAACGAGATAAATAGCCGTCAGAGGAGTGTAAAGAAGGCTGAGAGGATTAAGTGAATCATAACAAGAACAAACAAGTGAGGACGCCGAGGTGCTTACCAATTGTGAGGAGTGATGTGGCATGGACTGCGGGCGCGGAATCCACCGCTGCATGGGGGCTGCCATGACAGTGGCTGAGGAGGCCGGGCTAAAGAGAGGCAGTAATCAGTCCAGGCGGTGCTGGTGTGGGATCGCGCGTGCGCAGTAGGGGCAAACAGCTTAGTGAGTTCATCACAGGACGCATGCGTCAAGTCTTTGAAGGTGCAGAGGCTTGTGCCAGGGGGAGGACAACGCATGCGTCAGAATTGCACGTGGAGTAGGAATAGGAAAACATGGAGCATGCGTGGAACTTACAGGGCTAATCAATTGCAAATGAATCAACTGTGCTGGATGTGCGCACAGTGTTATCTGGGAAAGATCAGACTGCGCCTGTAATGGTGATTTATGGTGAGCAGATTATAAAAATACTGCGTGCCGGATCTCCATACTAGCTGATATGGGTGAGAACCTGTGATGGTGGTCGTGGAAGAGCAAAATAGGAGAACGACAGGAGCCACAGGGGGAGATCAGTATTTTTTCTAAAAGAAAGAAAAAAAGAGTTAGAGAATATTCATACACATTATGGTCGAACAATAAACATTAATTATGTAAAAATACATAACAGAGATTCATGAAAAAGATTCATAAAAAAGATTGAAGGTCATATTCCCTATTTAGACCTTTAGGGGCTAGGGTGCTGAGCTCATGGATCCAATAGGCTTCTCTTTTTTTGAGAATTTTAATCATATCACCCCCTCTCCTGGGACTGTCTATATGGTCAATGACTTGGAATTTGAGTTGTGAGATGGTATGTCTGGCAGTTTTGAAATGATGAGGAATGGGTAAGAGAAGATTTTCGCATCTGATGGTAGATTTATGTTTAGATATTCGATCACCAATGTGTTGGGTGGTTTCGCCCACGTATAAGAGACCACATGGACATTTGATAATGTAGATTACATTCGTCGATTTACACGTATAGAAATTGTGTACAGGATATTGCCTTCCATTGTGCGGGTTGTAAAAACTGTCACCCTTTTGGACGTTGTTACATTGAGGACAGCTGAGGCAAGGAAAGGTGCCAACTTTAGGTGTACCAAGGAATCTTTGCTTGGGAGTTTTTTGGATAGGACCCACATCTGCTCTAATGAGTTTATCTTTAATATTTGGTGGTCTTTTGTAACAGGGTAAAAAAGGTGTCCTAAACTCGGGGATGTTGGGGTATCCTTGTGTCAAAATATGCCAGTTTTTACGTATAGTTTTATGAATCTTGAAGGAGAAGGGGTGAAAAGTATGCGGAAGGGTATTCGTTTCTCTTTATTCTCGCTAGTATCAATGACATGGTGTCGGCTGCTTTCTAGTAGTGATAATGGATAACCCCTATTAGAGAATTTATTCTGCATCTCTTGTAGTCTTAAATCCAACGTGTCCTTGTCAGATACTATCCTTTTAACCCTCTGGAACTGGGAAATGGGGATAGATTTTTTTACGGACATAGGGTGATGGCTGGAAAAATGCAGCAGGGTGTTTTTATCAGTGCTTTTGGTGAAAAGATCAGTGGATAAATTCCCCTCGGTGTCCTTCAGGACAGTGGTGTCCAAGAAATTGATTTTTTGTGGATCATATTGTAGGGTGAAGTGCAAACCAGGCCAAGTGGTGTTCAACTGATCAAAAAACTCGTGAAGGGCTCCAATGGGACCCTCCCAAACGCAAAAGACATCGTCTATGTACCTTTTCCAAATCGGACAGAATTTCTGAAATAGTGGATTAGGGTAAACCACCTCGTCCTCGAATTTCGTCATGTAACTATTTGCGTAAGGGGGGGCCACATTAGAGCCCATCGCGGTACCCTGTGTCTGAAGGTAATAATTGTCACCAAAGAGAAAATAATTTTCTTTCAAAACTAATGTCAATAAATCTATACATAAAGAAATCACAGATTGATCGAACTTATGTTGAGTAAGAAGGTCCTGGATTGCAATGATGCCAGTATCATGTGGTATACTAGTGTAGAGACTAGCTACATCCATAGTTACTAATAATGACTCTTTCTTTATCCGTCCTAATCTCTTGATGACTTGTAGGAACATACCAGTGTCGAGAAGGAAGGATTGGGTGGTCTTAATTAAAGGGGTAAGGATTTTCTCTAAAAAGATAGATAAGGGAGAGAGGATAGAATCTGATCCTGCCACTATAGGTCTGCCTGGTGGGTTATCAAGTCGTTTATGTACTTTAGGGAGTATATACAGAACCGGTGTGATGGGGTTAGACTTGGTGAGAAAATCAACCGTCTTGGAGTCAATGGTACCCAGATGTAAGTGATGTAAAAGAGTATTCTCAATTTTTTTGGTCAAAGATAGTAGGGGGCTACGAGTTAGCTTTTTATATACTTGATCGTCACTGAGTTGTCGGTCTATCTCTTTAATGTAGTCAATTTTATTCATTATAACAACCGCTCCGCCCTTATCTGCTGGTTTTATAATAAGGTCTTTGTCATTAGACAGGTCATTTAGTGCTTGACGGTCTAATGGGGAAAGATTATTATGATAATAAAATTTACCAATATCAATATCATGTCGTAATTGTTGGAAATCAGATTTCACAAAATCAATAAAAGTTTCAACAGGTGAGGAACCAAGAGGAGGACGATATGTGCTCTTGGATTTTAGACCCAAATCGGTAACGGAAATGATAGACTGTTTAACCGGAGTGGCAGGTCCTTCCCTGTTACCATTCTCATTCATTCATATGGACATCTACTATACCTCTTCCTCCCCCTCTCTCCATTAACCCTTTACAAACCAACATTCCCCCACTTTTCTCTTGGTTCTTCTTCTTTTTCTTTTCTTTTTCTTTTCTTTTACTCCTTATTTTTTCATCTTCATGTCTCATTTTTCTAGTTAATCTCTGAGTCAATATGAAATCTGTTTATCACAGAATAATGTACAAATTGTCACATCAGTGAAATCAATATACGTATGAGACTCTTTCTGTCTGACGGCTATTTACCTCTTCACATACTATCCAATAAATTTTTTCCCACTCTCTCTCAGACTACTCATATCCAGTCTTTCATTTACACTATGCTTACAATTCCTATATGACTCTCTCCTACACATAGCGCTTATGTTCATACTATCTCACTCTACTCTGTATCATATCATCACATTCTATACCCCTTATGACTATATACATATGCTATCAATCGGTCTCTCCCTGCCACCGCACTTATTCACTGTTATAGACATTTACCACACATCCTTTTTCCATTAACTCTATACAAACCAACTTCTTTTCTCTTTGGCTCCTCTTCTCTTTCTTCATTTTTACTCCTTTTTTTTCTTCATTTTCATGTTTTATTTTCAAAAAAAGTCTGAGTCAATATGAAATTTATTTATCACAGAATAATGTATAAATTGTCACATATATGAAATGAATATATGTATGAGATTTTTTCTATCAAAGAATATGAATTTGAATACTGCAATGTATACTGTTACGTACATGTAATTATTTTGTTTGTCCTCAGTGTTATATACACCGTTTGTATCTATGTTATTTATTTTTGTATTTTATTTTTATGCTTAGTGCTACTGAGGAAGGTCCAATTTGGACCGAAAACGTTCTTCAAGCACAATAAATACACTTTTTCATCACACTTTGGGAGTGCCTTGTTACTTCTTGTTATGGCTTTGGAACCTGAAGTGCACCCCAACATCTTTTGAAATATACGAAGGAAGTGCCGTTTTCTTCTTCATATCTATTGTCCATTTGGAAGACACATTTCCACCCAAGCTTTAAGTTCCTGGTTGATGTCTTGAGATGTTGCTTCAGTATTGCCACATAATCTTCTTTTCTCATGATACCATCTAATTTCTGAAGTGCACTAGTGCCTCCTGAAGCAAAACAACCTCACAAAATGATGCTGTCTGCCCCATGTTTCACAGTTGGGATGGTGTTCGAAGGCTTCAAAACATCTTAATTTTTCCTCCAATTGTAATGATGGTTATGTAGCGCCCCTGAGACTGGTCGCTAAAGGGTATATCATTATATCCTTCCCAGTCAGGGAAAAGTTGGTAAGTTTACACACACCTCACACCACCATACAGCAGGGAGAAGCAGTCACTAGGAAAGCGTTAACATTGTTCCCACACACACAGTTCCTGGCAGACGCCAGGTGGCCTCCACTAACTAGATCAAGAGTGGTTGCACTAGCAACTTCCAAAGGTGGAGGCATGGGCAGTTAGGAGTAGAAAACAAAGCAGTTTCACTTTTCCTGAGAACAGCTTGGACAAGAGACAGAGCAGATGCAGTGTGTAGCTCCCTGAGGGTTGCTGTCAGGTCCTTAAGGACGCAGAACAGAGCTGTCTCGCTCTAACACCATAGAGACAGCACAGCCAAGTCGGGGCCAGTAACACCTAGAGAGACGGAAGCCGGCACTTGTAAACTTAAAGACAGTAGTCGACAGAGCATAGGACTGAGCACAAAAGAGGTACAGAACCCCAGTTCGAGTGGCCGCAGCTTGGCAGCAGAGAGAGAGCCTGTGCCGAGGTGGCTAATTCCTGGCTACATACCACGGGTGGCGCTGCTAAGCATCCCCATTTCCCATTCAGTATTGCCCCTGGGAGAGGACTAGTCACAGGAAGGGTCGACGGAGGCTCAGACCCCAGTCACCCTCTTTCCGTCCCCATCTGTACTGGACACTTGTTTGTTGTTTGATTTTCATGTAGCCGACGGAGTCATAGAACTGGATCAGGCCAGTCACAGCTAGCCCAAGGAACCACTGTCCCAGTGATGAGAACCCTAAGGCCCCCTGGTATGCTACAGTTATTATGGCCAAACAGTTACATTTTAGTTTCATTAGACCACAGGACATGTCTCCAAAAATTAAGGTCTTTGTTCCTGTGTGCATTTGCAAACATTAATATGGCTTTTTTATGTTTCTTTTAGAGTAATGGCTTCTTCCCGGCAGAGTGGCTTTTCAGCTGATGTTGATACAGAACTTGTTTCACTGTGGATAATGACACAATCTTACCAGAACAATCTTACCAGTTTATCTCTCTTTCTCCTTACAACCATTCAAAAGCCAAGAGGTGGACGTCCAGGTAAAATTTCAGAATCAACAAGTCAGTTCATCACAAGGTCTATCAGTTCTGGTGCAAGTAACATGGCAGTGGTGATGCTTCATAATAGTGAGATCACAGATGCCCATGCAAGCACCATATGTTGCATGTTACAGAAGTCTGGAATGATGGCCCCGAAAAAAGGGGAAGAAGTCTCAACTTCAATATCATCATAAGAAGCATCGACTTGAGTTTTCAATGAAGAATAAAAAGTAGACAGCAGAGGATTGTAAAAGTGTGATTTGGTGCAATGAAACAAAATTCAATAGATTAGACTCTGATGGATGTAAATGGATCTGGAAGAGAGAGAAAGGAAAAAGGGGCAAATGGTTTGGGAAATTAAAGAAACTGTCAGGTTTAGTAGCGGAAGCCTGATGATATGGGTTTTTTTCACAGCTAAAGGCATTGGCAACTTGACCAGGATCGATGATGGCCTCAATGCAGAGCTATATGTGATTATCCTACAAGACGCATTACTTACTTTGTACAATCGAGTTCAAAGTAAGTAACGCATTCCTTCAGCTCCTCATCGTTACACACACTGGATGAGGACTGTGTGACATCAGCCTTCTCCTCGTGACTTATCCTCTTCACCTTCTCATCCAGCTCACCATCTGAAACCACAGCTGCCTACATCCAAGAATTATAACCCCTGTCCTGTTCCCTTTTGGTGGTGTTCTTGTCTTCTTGCCTTTGAGAGGGACACTTTTTTGCCATGGTCCCTCATAAACTGGTCATCCTTCACATGTTCCTGACTCTGTTTATGCATCTCCCAGACTCCTCATATTTCTTAAACATGTTTGAAACCTTATGATGAAAGTGACAACATCTTCCCGGGGATCCATAACCCCCCAACATTTCTTAAGAGTCACACTGACCTTCCCTAGGGTGGTCAAGCCCTTAGTACTTCTCACTCATGATATTGATTCCTGATTATTTTCCTTGGACACGTTCTTCCTCATCTGCATCAACCTCCTGAGGGCATCCTCCACTGGTGGTCTATCCTCCCTGCCCTTTGCAGGTGTTAACTGAGGGGCAGGGTTCTGGAGTTCCATGAGTACCAGAAATTTGGGGAAAGAGGAGGCAGCAGGCTGTAACCACTTAGCTATTCCAGTTCTTCAGGATGTGACGGAGTATGCGGCAGAGCAGTAAGGGACACTAGACCGATGAATAATCCAAGAAGATTTAATGAGGCAGGGAACATAAACAATCCAATAATAAAAAGGTTCTTTAGAGTCCACACAAAGGAAACAGATCCAGGGGCGCCACCCGGCAATTCGATGCCAAGGAACACGTAACAGTCCTCAGATGAGTTCCCTAAATCCAGCAGCATGGCAGCAGATCCTCAATGTCCAATCGTCCATGTATGAGCAAAAAGGAGCTGGCCTCAGCACAGTTCCTCTTCCTTCACCCAACAAAGCATAACTAAACTAAAAAAACATGTATCTGAATCTCCCACCTCTCCTTAGATCCACCCCCGGATGGGGAGAAGTGCTAAGACCCACCCCTTTAACATTTACTACTTGTAGATCCTAGTTAGAAAGAAGTTCCTAGAACACAGTCTCCAGAGATTGTGTATTAGGGAAGCCTCCTGCAGAGGAGAACAATATATATGCAACCCCCACCAGATCAAGGACAATAGCTACTGCTGAAGCCTGATTACAATATGGTACAGGCTGGGGGGATATAATGTTACAACCCCTTCCCCCCTCAATTTGTGCATGGACTAGTGACCTCAACAGGTCGCTTGTCAAGTGCACGTAAACATGGCGGACCTGACTCAGGGCCCCTCTTGCCTGGACAATCCGTCTGCATTTTGGTGTTGGCTGCCCCTTCTATATTGTATTGTAAAGTTATAAGGTTGAAGAGCCAGGCTCCATCATAGTAAGCGTCCATTGTCCCCAGAGACTCTGTTCAGCCAGGTGAGGGGATTGTGATCAGTAACCACAGTGAATTCTCATCCATACAGATACGGCCTTAGTTTCCTAAGGACCCATACTACAGCCTGACATTCCTTCTCAACAGTTGCATAGGCCACTTCTCAGTCCAGCAGCTTCCTGCTGAGGTAGGCAATGGGGTGCTCCTCCCCAGCTGCATTCACCTGGCTGAGTAAAGCTCCCAGTCCATAAGAAGAGAACAATAGAGAAGGGGTTTATGCCGCGCTATTCATCAGGAAGAAGGACAGAGAGATGATCAATGTTCCTTTATTGTGGCTTGTGCCATCTCTCTGTCCTCCTTCCTGATGAATAGTGCGGCATAAACCCCTTCTCTATTGTTCTCTGTTATCAACCACGGGGGCTGCAGCAGATTTTATTCCAACAACATAAGCTTTCATAGGAGTTGTGACTGTCACAACTCCTTAAGGTCAGTGCATTCCTTTTATTTTCCCCGGATATATACCGGGTAAGACCCTATTGTGCTTTTTCTCTCCACAGTTTTACCTCGTTTAGTCCATAAGAAGAGGCATCCGTCTGCACAATGAATCTCCTCTTATAGTCTGGAGCAGCCAGAACATTGTCGCAGACCAAGGCGTCCTTCAGCTGGTTAAAAGCCTCATCACAGGCTAGAATCCAGATCACCAGCCAGTGCATTGTTTTCTTCATGAGGTCTGTAAGAGGCTTGGCCACACTGCTGAAATGAGAAACAAATTTTTGGTAATAACTGGCAGTGCCCAAGAAAGATATAACTTGTTTCTTGGTTTGGGGTGCAGGCCAGTCTCTAATAGCCTGGATTTTGGCAGGTTCAGGACGTAACTTCCCTCCTCCAACTCGATGCCCTAGGTATTGGACTTCACCCATCCCCAATTGGCATTTATCAGGTCGAATGGTTAGGCCTGCTGCGAGAATCCGGTCAAGAACAACAGCTACTTTATTCAGATGTTCCTCTTATGTGTGGCTGAAGATGGTGATATCATCCAGGTATGCACAAGTGAAATCGCCACATCCCTGGCGGATCTGGTTCACCATTCTCTGAAAAGTTGCAGGGGCGTTTATCATTCCGAAAGGCATTTTTAGAAATTCATACAGACCAAAGGGGGTTATAAAAGCTGACCTTTCTCTACCTTCCTCCGTCAGGGGAATTTGCCACTATCCCTTACTGAGATCCAAGGTGGTGACGTATCTTACCCCAGCTAGCCGGTGCAGAAGTTCATCAATGCGGTGCATTGGGTAAGCATCACTGATGATATGGTCATTTAGTCGTCTGTAGTCCACACAAAATCTAGTACTCCCATCTTTCTTGGGTACTAACACAACAGGAGATGTCCAAGGACTATGGGAGGCCTGAATCGCCCAAAACTGTAACATCTCCTCCAGCTCATGCTGCATGGTGTTTCTAACTGATTCTGGTACCCGGTAGGGAGCCTGCTGTATGGGACGAATGCCCTGAGTGTCAACATGATGTTGGGTTACTGTGGTTCGACCTGGTCGGGATGAGAAAGCAGCCTGTCTCTGATGGAGCACTCCCAGCATTTGATTTTTCTGTAAGGAATCTAAATGATCTCTCAGAGGAACCTGTTCCACAGTGAATGGGGTTCTGGCTACTTCAACAAGATCAGGTAATGGGTCCTCATCATCCTGAACATCCTCTGAAGCCAGCTGACAGCTTGCTATCATAGGTAATGTCGGGTCATGGTACTCCTTAATCATATTCACATGGACAGTCCTTTGTCTTAGACCCTGATCATCTAGAGCAAAAAGGTAATTCGTGTCGTTTAGTTTTCTGAGAACCCGGAAGGAACCCTCCCATGTTATCTAGAGTTTATTTTGCCGATGGGGAACAGTCACTAAGACTTGTTGTCCCTCTACAAATTCTCGATACCGTGCTTTGCTGTCATACCGTGTCTTCTGTCTGGTTTGAGCCATCCTCACATGATCCTGAGCCAAACTAGCAAGTTGAGCCAGGGTTTCCCGAAGCTTGAGGACATATGGAACAACAGGGGTTCCTGTATCTTCAACTTGCCCCTCCTAATATTCCTTTAGTAGAGTTAAGGGTCCTCTGACCTTTATTCTATAGAGTAGTTCAAAGGGGGAAAACCCAGTAGACTCCTGGGGAACTTCCCGATAGGCGAACAGGAGATGGGGTAGGTACTTCTCCCAGTCGGAATCCCTGTCAGTGAAGGCCCTTAGCATATTTTTCAGCGTTTGATTAAACCGTTCACAAAGTCCATTGGTTTGAGGATTGTATGCTGTAGTTCGAATTACTCGTACTCCACAGGTGCGCCACAGACACTGCACCAACTCTGACATGAACTGGGAGCCTTGGTCTGATAAGATGTCACTTGGGAATCCTACTTGGGTGAAAATGGTAACAAGGGCCTCGGCCACCTTGGCTGCAGAAATACTTGACAAGGCCACAGCTTCTGGATATCGGGTGGCGTAGTCCACAACAGTGAGAATATACTGCTTTCCAGATTTACTCGGTTTAGTCAGAGGTCCAATGATATCGACAGCTACTCTTTGAAAGGGTTCTTCTATTATAGGGAGTGGTTGCAAGGATGCCTTTGGGTGATCTCCAGGTCATCCTCTACGCTGACATATTTCGCAATTTCGGCAGAAATGCGCCACTGCTTGAGAAATTCCAGGCCAATAGAAAATTTTAGTCAATCATCGGTGCGGGTTTTCCCTTGATGGCCAGCAGTAGGAATGTCATGAGCAAGGTGTAATAGGGAAATTCTGTATTTATGAGGAACAATCAGCTGTTTGCTATAAGTCCAGGGTTTATCTTGGGAGTCAGCGTTGGTAACCCGATATAGAAGTCCATTTTCTCTGATATTTTTTTCCCCATTTTCTCCTAACTGCCCTTCTTCAGCCTGAGTTCTAAAGCTAGCCAGGGTGGGGTCAGTCTCTACTTCTTGTCTAAACTGAACTTTATCCCAAGTGACATTCATATGAGACCCACAAGAAGAACAACTCACCGGCTGTGACGGCAGTTTATGTGGCCTCATTTCCATTGATGGGTTGAAAATGTCCACATCTGCTGCTCTCTTGGCTTGACTTCTGGTTATCGCACCGACAAAGTGGCATTGAAGATTCCCCACATCATTCCCTAGAAGAATGTCTGCAGGAAGGCCACTCATCACACCAATCATGCATTGTTTTGCTCCAAAGCCATAATCCAGGGTCACACTCGCTCTTTGAATGTATCTTTTGAGTACCTCCAGCCAATTCAATGGCAATTCCTGGTCCCTTTTGCATTGCTTCTGGTTGAATTACTAGGGGATCTGCTATGGTGAGAAAAGCCCCAGTGTCACGAAGGCCAACAACTTTTTGGCCATCTAGCACGACCTCCTGTAGATGTTTATGCTGAAAATCAGAAGAACGGGCAGCTGTGGCTCGCACCCCATAGACTCCTGGTAGGGAAGTCAACATATCAGAGTCCCTTGTAAAATCATCAGGGAGTGAATCCAGCTCTTCTCTTGCTGAGGGTGTCTGTAGATAATGGACAGGCAAAGTGGGTCTGTAACTGTTTTGCCTCCGAACACCTGGACAGTGAGCTTGCAGATTACCAGGCTGCCCACATCCATAACATCTGTGACTATGTAAGGGGAATACATGAAATAGCAGAAACTGCTGTGTGAATACTGACTTGAAAAATCCAATAGCTATATGTAAGAGTGAAAATGTGAAAAATGGAATCTGCATTACTGCCATGAACATATGAATCAAGAGAAATTTAGCTACTGAATTGATCAATGCAATAGAGCCCCAACACTACGCCAAAGTATTTCTCTACGTTGGGGTCCCTAGCTTGTGTGTGTCCTCTCATGCAGTTAAAAAACTTACCGTGTATGGGAAGCTGAGACCCAGGCTATTTATGCGTATGATATTGATTGTCAATAGGTGTGGTTGGGGAGGGTTCACAAACGAAAAACTACTAACAATAAGGAATAACGTTTGGAACACCATTCTAAGTCTGAACTGGGTGCAAAAACCTAAAAAAAACATCACTATGGGGAGATAAGGTATGCACACCAGTGACTATGTAAGGGGAATACATGAAATAGCAGAAACTGCTGTGTGAATACTGACTTGAAAAATCCAATAGCTATATGTAAGAGTGAAAATGTGAAAAATGGAATCTGCATTACTGCCATGAACATATGAATCAAGAGAAATACTTTGGCGTAGTGTTAGAGAAATACTTTGGCGTAGTGTTGGGGCTCTATTGCATTGATCAATTCAGTAGCTAAATTTCTCTTGATTCATATGGAGATTTCCCTCATAGTGGGTGCAGTGGTTACAGTTTGTCTGGAATCTCTAGCTGCTTCCTTTGTTTGTAGGCTCACCACAGTCCAGTTCCTGTATCCTGAGGTTCTGATTCCATATGTTAATGGGCCGTTGTCCTCCATTCTTTCTGCTCTGATCCCTCCGCTGCTAACCAGTTTGTGACTGGGTATGCGGCAGAGCAGTAAGGGACAACAGACCGATGAACAATCCAAGAAGATTTAATGAGGCAGGGAACATAAACCATCCCCCTTTCCTACGGTTGTGAGGACAGACGGCTGTATGAGCCCGGGTCCGGCTACCAGGGCCGCCATCAGGGCATTACTCCTGGAATTCCTGTTGCGGGCCCGATGAGCAGCAGAAAGGAGGGGGGCCTGGGCACGCTGACAGGCCCCTCCCCTTTCATTCCTCTGCTCACTGGGCGGGCCCCAGGGGCAGGGGGCGTGCACATTGACACGTCACAGTACATTTGTCAATGTCCATGCCCCCTGCCCCTGGGGCCCGCCTGGTGAGCAGAGGAATGAAAGGGGAGGGGCCCGGGCAGTCAGCGTGTCCGGGCCCCCCCTCCTGCCGGCTGCTCAGCTCACTGCACGGCTCGGGCCAGCCCTGCGAAACGTAGCGTAATGACGTGTCCACACCCCCTGCCCCTGGTGAGCAGAGGAATGAAAGGTGAGGAGCCCGGGCAGTCAGCGTGTCCAGGCCCCCCCTCCTGCCTGCTGCTCAGCTCACTGCACGGCTCGGGCCAGCCCTGCGAAACGTAGCGTAATGACGTGTCCACGCCCCCTGCCCCTGGGGCCCGCCCGGTGAGCAGAGGAATGAAAGGAGAGGGGCCCGGGCAGTCAGCGTGTCCGGGCCCTTCCTCCTGCCTGCTGCTCAGCTCACTACTCACTGCATGACCGGGCCAGCCCTGCAAAATGTAGTGTGACATGTCTGGCCTGGACACGCTGACACTACATTTCGCAGGACTGGCCATGTTGTGAGCTGAGCAGTAGGCAGGAGGGGGGCCCGGACATGCTGACTGCCCGGGCCCCTCCCCTTTCATTCCTCCCCTTTGTCTGTTAGCGTGCGTGTCAATAAAGTTTATAAAGATGTGAATCCCCACCCACGGTGATGATGATGCTATGACACAGGTCACAGGGCTGGATGGTTCTAGGCTGTAACCTCCCACCGTGGATCACGTGAGTGGTCACGTGATCGGCAAACCAGGAAGTCCTGCGTTCCAGTAGCTGTTCAACCAGGGTGGCGTGCGCTCCACTCAGACTCCATGTATCCGGTAAGGACATTATAATTTAGGGTACTTTCACACTTGCGTTCAGCGAAGTCTGTCACTATGGAGAATAGCGCAGTCCGTTAACGCACTGCGCTATTCTCCATAGACTTGTATGGATGACACACTGTAACGCAAGTGTCAGCGTTGCATCTGCTGGACGACGCAGCGTCGTTATTTTGACGCTGTGTCGGGTGGAAGGAACGCAGCATGTAACTTTTTTTGAGCAGCGGAAACCTTTTATTTTTCACTGCGCATGCTCATTTTTTATTTTTTTTTCAAATCACAGAAACTTTATTTTGTTTCTCGGTGGCCGAACATTCCGCTGCGCCCCCGGCCGCCAGCATGTGAGAGCTCTCAGCTGAGCGCCCGGCCGCCGGCATGTGAGAGCTCCCAGCTGAGCACCCGGCCGCCAGCTATTGCCAGCGATCACCTGAGCGCCCGGCCGCCGACATGTGAGAGCGATCAGCTGAGCGCCCGGCCGCCGACATGTGAGAGCTCTCAACTGAGCGCCCGGCTACCGGCATGTGAGAGCTCTCAGCTGAGCGCCCGGCCGCCGGTATGTGAGAGCTCTCAGCTGAGCGCCCAGCCGCCGGCTATTGCCAGCAATCACTTGAGCGCCCGGCCGCCGGCATGTGAGAGCGATCAGCTGAGCGCCCGGCTGCCGGCATGTGAGAGCTCTCAGCTGAGCGCCCGGCCGCCGGCTATTGAGAGCGATCAGCTGAGCGCCCGGCTGCCGGCATGTGTGAGCTCTCAGCTGAGCGCCCGGCCGCCGGCTATTGAGAGCGATCAGCTGAGCGCCCAGCCGCCGGCATGTGAGAGCAATCAGCTGAGCGCCCGGCCGCCGGGTGATCAGCTGATCGTTGACAATAGTCTGCTGCCAGTAAAACTGTAAAGAAGAAAAAAAAAAAATAAAGCTTTCTGTTGTTTTGTACGATCCGTTGCATCCGTTGTGCCATTATATGAAACGCATCCGTTGCACGTTGCATCCGTCACACAACGCAATGCAACGGATGCCGTTCAAGGCAAGTGTGAAACTAGCCTTATGCAGACCGGACTGTTGGAAAACCTGTTAAGGCCGATTTGGCCGTGTGTATAATGTGAGTGGTGAAACGTACTGAGTAGGTTATCTGTATAGAATATGACCAGCGGAGGGAGGATTCTCCGGTCGTGATGTTTGTGTAACCAAACCCCTTATCCTCTAAGAATAAACACACGGACTGCATGCGACTTGGTTCAAATGGCCACAGCAGCCTTTTATTGCCTATTGTTTTACAAACTAGAACCTCAGGGACGCTGTCCAACGGGCGACCCAAAAAAAACCACATAAAGGTAACAATAGACAATAACATTTACAATACCCCCCGGGGTAGGCCCAGTCCACTAACTACTACTCCCCCTGTCCCCGGCCGCAACACACCGACCCAGAGACGAGGTGCCAATCACCCACGGATTGACACCCCACACTTTGGCAGAACCCCGTGCCTGCCACATCCCGGAACCGAGAGCCACCATACCAAGACAATGACTCCCGGTCCAGCCACCAATCACTTCCAAACCTCTGGACCAGACCTACCCCACCCGCTGCTGTGACAAATAGAATCTCAACTACCCAAAAACAAAAACAAAAAACAAAAAACAAACAAAACATCCCCCACATAACAACACAAAGGGAGGGTGGGCGGGGATCGTTCGGCGTCCGGAAACAGAAGAGGAGGTAACTCTTCCCTCTCCCGGACTAACCCTTTCCCTACTCCTCCTCTTCCTCCCATGCTAAGACCATCCCCAAAATGCCATATTAGGCATACCTCCAACTGTCCCTATTAACCCCATCACTCCCTACCTCCCCCTTTGTCCTGTCGCCCCTCCCCCCAAGTGGGTCCGTGGCTTTCTTGACCAGCGGAGGAAGGATTCTCCGGTCGTGATGTTTGTGTAACCAAACCCCTTATCCTCTAAGAATAAACACACGGACTGCATGCGACTTGGTTCAAATGGCCACAGCAGCCTTTTATTGCCTATTGTTTTACAAACTAGCACCTTAGGGACGCCGTCCAACGGGCGACCCAAAACAACCACATAAAGGTAACAATAGACAATAACATTTACAATACCCCCCGGGGTAGGCCCAGTCCACTAACTACTACTCCCCCTGTCCCCGGCCGCAACACACCGACCCAGAGACGAGGTGCCAATCACCCACGGATTGACACCCCACACTTTGGCAGAACCCCGTGCCTGCCACATCCCGGAACCCGAGAGCCTCCATACCAAGACAATGACTCCCGGTCCAGCCACCAATCACTTCCAAACCTCTGGACCAGACCTACCCCACCCGCCACAGGACAGACCACGTGACCCCTTACGTGGCCTGGGCCCGCCACACACCAAAAGCCCGCTCCACACCATCCTGCAGGCCCAACGCCCACAAATCCGCACCGACATCGTTGAGGTGCACACCATCACCCCTCCAAAATCGCCAATCTGCCGGCTCCAAATCCCTGTGCCTTACCACAATCCCACCATTCCTGGTCACAAACCTAGCCACCACCCTATTCACCTGGGCCCTGGCCTTGTTGACCTTCTCCACCGACCGAGCCCCCCTCCATGCCAACCTGGTCACTATGTCGGACCACACGACCAGCAAACCAGGATACTGCTTCCACAACCGCAGTAAGTCGATTTTTATATCTCGGATCAAATCCCGCGACGCCCGGGCACCAAGATCATTACCCCCCACATGTAATACCAGCACATCCGGGGGCCGCTCAACTTTACAATGGAAACGAAATTCCGGGACCACCCTGCCCCACTCCATCCCCCGAACTCCGATCCATCGAACAGTCACCTGCGCGCGATCCAAACCCAGCTGTCGACCATTCGGGCGGACCTCAGCCCGACGGGCACCCCAAAATACGAAGGAGTGCCCCAAGATCCAGATCAGGCACTTCCCTACAACAAATAAAAGAGAACAAAAAAAAAAATCAAAACCAATAATATCACAACCACCAACACGGCTAGAAACACCCCCTTTCGCAAACCTCCCGCACGTAACCAAATTACCATGATGCTACAACAACTGCGGTCTCACATACCGCCGAAAACAAGAAGATTCCCATCTACCAATACGCTTTACCACCTCATCTCCAAGCCCCCAACGAGCTGCCTTCGTCGCTGCACCAATTAGGAATGAATGCGACCCGAATTCCTCTGGGCGCTCCCCCGCGTTACGTAGGCTTAGCCGCAGAACCGCCACAAACTGAAACCTTGACAAAAACGACCCATTCAAATGCCGCAACAACGGGCCAGGTAAGCCTCCCCTCACGGCCATAAATCTCTCGACTAAACGCACAGGGCACAATTCCTCTCCTGGAACCACATATAACACAACCAACCTACCACGGCCCAGCTGATCTATTTTTGACCGGCGAATACGGCACTCCACCTGACTACCGCTCAATCGCACATCCTCAAGCATCAAACCACCACCCGTCACCCTGGACGGGCTTACCAGCTCGCCTATCCGGAAAGCCCCATAAAAAGCGAGACCGAAAGCCGTTGTAAACAGAACCGTCTCGTACACCGACTCACAAATGCCGCTCAGGCCACCCACCATCCGTCTCAACAAACCGAACGATACAGGACGCCTCTTGTCCCTCTCCCGTACGCCGCGGCGAAACCCCCGCAAAGCCTGACGAACCCGAAAATCCTGCGAAACATCACGCTCCCCTCTCATTTTTAACCAAAATGCCACTGCCGACACCCGGTGTGCCACAGCCGATGCCGATCGCCCGGCTGAGAAATCCGTACTCACCAACGACAACAAAGCCACCAAGTAATCTACGCTTTCCCCACCAAACATCAGACACAACAACTCCTCCCATTCAGCCCACACCTTAGCATACCGGCACCAAGTCACCTCGGTCACCGAGTTCCGAATCAATTCTGAGATCACCGCCTCACCAAATGCCACAAATCCTCTGGACACTCCACTCCGACTTCGTCCGCCCACGGCAACAGCGCCCGAAACCTGCTGAACTGAAAACGAGACAAAGCATCAACCACCTCGTTGTCAACACCCGGAACGTGCCTTGCCACTACCTGCACATTCAACTGCAGACATCTCAACACTAAATGCCGCAAATACACCACCACTGGCTCCGACTTAGCAGACAAGTTGTTAATCGCGTGCACCACTGCCTGGTTATCACAATGAAAACACACTTTCCTTCCGGCAAAGTGCGACCCCCATAGCTCCACTGCCACTACAATGGGGAATAGCTCTAACAGAGCCAAATTCCTAACCAAGCCGCTCTCCCGCCACGCCTGTGGCCACTGCCCGACACACCAATGACCTCGGAAGACGGCCCCAAACCCGGCCGACCCCGCCGCATCCATAAACAGCTGCAATGCCCCGTTAGACACCACCCTCTCCATCACCAGCGCCCGGCCGTTAAAATGCTGCAAAAATTGATCCCATACTTCCAGATCATCCCTGATCGCCTTCGTGATCCGCACAAAATGCGCCGGAGACCTTACACCGGCCGTCGCCGTCGCCAAACGCCTCGCAAATACTCTCCCCATCGGCACAATTCTGCAAGCAAAATTCAATTTTCCAAGCAAGGACTGCACCGCCTTAAGCCGCACCTTCTTCGCCGCTTTCACCCCCGTCACTGCGGTCCTCAAATCACGGACCTTCTCCGCCGGCAACCTGCATTCCATAGCAATGGAGTCAATCTCAATTCCGAGAAAACACATCACCGGCGCCGGGCCTTCCGTCTTATCCGGCGCCAAAGGAATCCCGAAGCTGGCCGCAACTTTTTGCAACGCAAATAGCAAACCCGCACAAACCATCGAACCCGCCGGCCCGACACAAAGGAAATCGTCCAAGTAATGAATGATGGACGTAAGCCCGGACACGTCCCGGACCACCCACTCAACAAACGAACTAAATGCCTCGAAGTACGAACACGAAATGGAACAGCCCATTGGCAAACAACGATCAACATAATAACTGCCATCCCACCAGCAACCCAACAAATGCTGACTATCTGGATGAACCGGTAACAACCGAAATGCCGCTTCTACATCCGCCTTTGCCATCAATGCACCCCGCCCCGCCGCCCTGACCAGGTCCAACGCCTTATCGAACGACACATAATATACCGCCGATAACTCCGGTGCAATGCCATCATTCACCGATAACCCTTCCGGGTAAGACAAATGATGAATCAGCCGAAATTTATTCCGCTCTTTCTTTGGTACCACCCCCAACGGCGAAACCACCAAATTCCAGCATGGCGGGGCGACATAAGGACCGCCCATCCTGCCCAAAACCACCTCCTTTTTTAGCTTCTCATCCACCACTTCCGGATGATCCCGAGCGGAACGCAAATTACGATACGGCGGAACCGATGCATTAACAACCGACGGGATACGAAAACCATCAGAAAAACCAGAACATAACAATGCCGCAGCCTCCCCGTCCAGATACCTATTTAAAAACGGAACCATCACTTCGACCTTCACCGGCGTCGTCCCTCTTACCAACCCCGTCACCAGCCTTTCCTTTTCCTTTTTTAAAACATTTGGACAAGCTATGTCCTCCCCCACATCTGGAGCATTCATGCTTAAAACGGCACGCCGCTCCAAACCTGCACTGCCCTTCATTGTACTGCCAACAGACACCTTTTTTGAAACTTGCCGGGGACCCGGCCCCCGGACCCCCGGCGCCCCCCCGAAAGGGCTGAGTCGGTGCCGACATCAGTCGCATCCATAAGGAAATGTCCTTATGGTCCCATCGCATACCTGGCCGCAATGCCTTCCGCTGCCGTAATTGCTCGTCGTAACGCAGCCACGCCAGCCCGCCGTAAACCCGATAAGCCTCCCCTATCGCATCCATGTAACTGAACAAAACCGAACAATGCTCCGGCTCCTTCTCCCCGACCACGCTCGCCAAAATCGCAAATGCCTGTAACCAGTTGGCAAAAGTCCGAGGAATAAGCCTATAACGGCGCTTTTCCTCCTCGTCCTTCTCCTTTTTCGAGTCGCTCGGCTTAACCCTATCCAGATTAAATTTCTCCAGGGGAAGCAGAGAAAATATCTCTACATATTCCCCTTTCCAAATCTTTTCCCGCACCTCCTTCTTTAAATGGGCCCCCAGCGGGCCCTCAAAACAAACATAAACTTCGCTTTTAGCCCTATCATCTAGGCGCACCACCTCATCCTCCTTCTCCTTTTCCTTCTCCTTTTCTCCCCCATCTCACTCCCCCCCTTCGTCGCCGATGTGGCCCCTAAACCGGCCGCTCCCACCCACGCCGCCACCGGCGCCTGAGCCCCCTCCCCCGCTGCCCCCGAAGCCGCCGCCAGCCCCTGCAACAGCCCCAACATTTGGCTCCACACAGCTAAACCAGCGGGCGCTGCCGTAGCCGCAGCCACCCCCCCCGAAGCCCACCCCCGGCCAGCGCAACCCCTGCCGCCTCCGCGGCCGTCTCACCCGACCGCAGCTCAGCATCCCCCGAGACCGCCGCCTCGCCGTCCTCCGTCTGTCGTCCATCCGACTCCTCCGAAACGAAAGCCTCTTCCTCCTCCTTGCCGCTGGCCTCATCTTCCATCCGACATCCGGGGGGCGCTGCCAGACCGGGCCGCCGCGTGGGCAGAGTCATCCCTGCTCCGTCTCTTGCCCCGGGGTGACAACCCAGGGGACCGTCCTGTCCCCCGCGCCGGCACCCCGGGCCTCGATATCTTGCGCCCGCCCCCTTGCTGACTGCAAGGGGCCTCTGGACGCAGACGGACAGACGCCCAGCTCTGGGTCCCAGCCGTCGTCGCCTCTGGCCCTCCTGGGCTACTGCAGGCCTCCGTCCGCCGAGTCCTCCCGCTCCCACGGGAGACTGCCACATCCGGGGGCTGCACAGTAGTACTGAGTGACCCGGCGGTCGCCGCAGGGCTCACGCCGTCACTCCTTCCCTCAGCCGCACCGGGGTCAGGCACCGCAGACCCCCCCCGGCGCCGGACCTACCGCCATCTGCAGCCCCGCGGTCCCCCCGCCGACTGCAGGGGGATCTGCTGGCCTCTCTCCTGCGCCGAGCGCGCTCCCGACCTGGAGCCGTTGCACTCACAGGAAATCCAGCCCGGAGGCCGGGACCGGAAGAAGGCCCCGTGCTGGCCACTCCCACCTCCCGACCGCCGCGGCTGGAGCGAAGATTCCTCCCGCCGGCTTCTGCAGCAGCCAGATGCTGCTGCTGTGCAGCACTCTGCGGAGGGTCCCTGGAGGGGCTCTTGCATCTCCTCCTCGCCCCCCCCCCCGTGCCCGGGGAATACCTGCGGGGGGGCCGCGACTGGCGAGGGGCAAGCGCCGACGGGTTAACCCCGGCAGCCCTGATGTGGGTCTGCACTGCCAGGGGCCCGTGCGCTGCGACCGCTGCCTGGATCAGACGCTGGAGCTCCTGAAGGTCTGCCATGGAGGTCCACGTGCGTATCGTTCGGCGTCCGGAAACAGAAGAGGAGGTAACTCTTCCCTCTCCCGGACTAACCCTTTCCCTACTCCTCCTCTTCCTCCCATGCTAAGACCATCCCCAAAATGCCATATTAGGCATACCTCCAACTGTCCCTATTAACCCCATCACTCCCTACCTCCCCCTTTGTCATGTCGCCCCTCCCCCCAAGTGGGTCCGTGGCTTTCTTATTGGACCATTCCGTGTTTTTTCCGGTGCCACTTTAGAATTTAGGAGGGAGAGCAGGTGGGGAGGGAGACTTAGGCCCTATTTATAACCCCAGTATATCATATACTCCTATTGATACCAGGCTGAATAGGGATGAGCTCTGTGTTTGAGCCACCGGTGTTAGTATAGGTGCTGTATCTTTCTCCCCTGATGAGCAGGTGAAGCGAAACGCATCGGGAGGCACCTGGTTTGAAGACAAGGGTCAGTTCCAACAGGGCCAGTTGTGGACTGCCCTTGTAAGAGCGGGTGCTTTTGGGGAGTAGAAGGGTCAGCTTAGTCCCTAACAGGGTCAGTGACTGGACCTCCACCCCCGCTTTTCCGGTATTTGGATCAAAAAATACAGGAGAAGTTCGATCCATCATCTGAGATGATAAGATCGGGTGAGATCTTTCCACTTTTGAGTGGTTTTCTTTAATATCTTTCACTGATATGTATTATATTAATGGGTATTGCTACCATCTAGAAAGTATATTTTCAGGGCACTAATCACGTTCCAGGGTGGTTGTGGTTGGCACCTGGTGTGCCTATACACTGTAATATGGTGTGTGGTTACTCTAGAGACAGATACTGATTCATCCATTGATGTTTAAAGTGCCTATGGGTATTTAAAAACGAATAGTAACAACACACTATATACATTAATAAAAACCTAGGAATGACTAATCCAATTGAACGAGCATAGTGCCTATATTTGTACATCCTATTTAGATCTCATCATTCTCTTGCTCTTTGTTGTTTTGAGCGGATAGACAATCCCCTCTTTCTTTGAAATTGGTAGTGCCGTCGTAATTGAATTATGTGGATGGCTGAACCAATTTCAGGTTTTTAAATGGGTGTTGGATCACTGTGTGTATTTCTATTTTAGAAGGACCCCAATTAAAGGTTATGTTTTAAATAAATCACATGTTGCTTTTCGGAGTTAATTAGAGATGAGCGAACCGGTCCCGGTTCGGCTCGAGGCCGGTTCGCCGAACGGGGGTCCCGTTCGAGTTCGGTTCGTCGAACGTTCGACGAACCGAACTCGAACGTATAGGCTATAATGGGAGGCAATCACAAACACATAAAAATGCATTATAAATGTACACAAACAGTTAATAAACATTGCCATAACACTTACCGGTCCTCGCGATCCCTTCTGCACTCTGTCTCCTGCCGCTATTCCATCCGATGATCGCTGAATCCTCCCGGTGACCTGCACTGCCAGCAGAGAAGCAGGACCTATCGTGACGTCAAAATAGCCATGTGACCAGTCACGTGGCTATTATCTCATTGGCTACAGACTGGTCACATGACTATGACACGTCATGTAGGACCTGCGAGTGCATCTCTCCGGTACACGGTGCACATATGTGTATCGCCGTGTACCGGCGACATGCTCTAGCACACGGTCGACTCCCCGTTCCGTTAGGGACCGGCTGACACAGCCGGTCATTAACGGAGATCACCGTTACCATAGCAACGCAGTTAGCGGTGACGTCACCGCTAACCGCGGCTCCGGGAGCACCGTTGCTATGGTAACGCGTCTGTCAGCGTTACCGCTAGCAGCCAGCAGTGATCACTCACGGAGTGAAGGCTGCACGCTGCTTCCCGATTGTAGTGAGCATTGTAGTTAGGATGGAGGTTCCCCAGCCCCAAGTGATGCCCCTCACTACAATCGTCACTACTACTACACTAGAAAGAAAGAAGACAGAAGAGCAGGATCGTGGAGGGCTGACAGGGGTAATAAAGATGGAGTCTCTAATGTGTCTGTGTATTTATTTCTATTAAAGTATTTTTTCTCTGTGTGGTGTCTTTTTTTAACCCTTTATTGGAGATTCTTAATGGCCGGGTCAAACGTGCCTGACATTAAGAATCTCTGGCTTAATACTGGCTGGTAAAACAAAGCCAGTATTAACTCATGATTACCCAACAAGCCACCCGGCTCCAGGGCTGTTGGAAGAGTTGGATACAGCGCCAGATGATGGCGCTTCTATGAGAGCGCCATTTTCTGGGACGGCTGCGGACTGAAATCCGCAGCAGAGGCGCCCACAAACCTCGGGCTAACCTGTGCTGCGGATTCCAATCCCCAGCTGCCTAGTTGTACCCGGCTGGACACAAAAATAGGGCGAAGCCCACGTCATTTGTTTTTTAATTATTTCATGAAATAAGTGAAATAATTAAAAAAAACGGGCTTCCCTATATTTTTGGTTCCCAGCCGGGTACAAATAGGCAACTGGGGGTTGGAGGCAGCCCGTGGCTGCCAGCTGTACCTGGCTAGCATACAAAAATATGGCGAAGCCCACGTCATTTTTTTGGTGGGCAAAAAACTTCTGCATACAGTCCTGGATGGAGTATGCTGAGCCTTGTAGTTCTGCAGCTGCTGTCTGCTCTTCTCCATACAGACAGACAGCAGCTGCAGAACTACAAGGCTCAGCGTACTCCATCCAGGACTGTATGCAGAAGTTTTTTGCCCCCTGAAAAAATTATGTGGCTTCGCCATATTTTTGTATGCTAGCCAGGTACAGCAGGCAGGTACGGCTGCCCCCAACCACCAGTTGCCTATTTGTACCCGGCTGGGAACCAAAAATAAAGGGAAGCCCTTTTTTTATTATTTCATGAATTTCATGAAATAATTAGAAAACAAATGACGTAGGCTTTGCCCCATTTTTGTGTCCAGCCAGGTACAACTAGGCAGCTGGGATTGGAATCCGCACCACCGGTTGGCCTGAGCTTTCTGGGCCCCACTGCTGCGAATTGCAGTCTGCAGCCACCTCAGAAAATGGCATTTTCATAGAAGCGCCATCTTCTGGCGCTGTATCCAACTCTTCCAGCACCTGCCTGCTATACCTGGCTAGCATACAAAAATATGGCGAAGCTCACGTCCTTTTTTTGTAGCTTTTTGGCAAAAAAAAAAAAAAATGCTTCCCTGGATTTTCCATTGCCAGTGAAGGTAACACCAAGCAGTGGGGGTTAGCAGCCAGTAGCTGCTTGGATTACCCTTAGCTAGCAATACAAAAAATGCAGTGGGAGCTAACATATATTTTTTTTAATTATTTATTTAAATAACTAAAAATAAAATGGGCTTCCCTGTATTTTGATTGCTGGACATCACAGTGCTGTAAAAATAAATCTTTAAAAAAATGACGTAGCGCTCCGCGGTATTTTTGATTCTCAGCGCAGATAAAGCAGACAGCTATGGGTTGCCACCCCCATCTGCCTGCCGTTACCTTGGTTGGCAATCAAAATACAGGGAAGCCCATTAATTTTTTCTATTTAAAAAATAGTTAAAAAAAAAAAATTACGTTGGGTCCCCCCATTTTTGATAGCCAGCTAGGGTAAAGCAGACGGCTGTAGCCTGAAAACCACAGCTGGCAGCTTTACCGTGGTTGGGGATCCAATGTGGAGGTCCCCTCAGGCTCTTTTTTATAATTATTTTATAAATATTAATAATTACACAATAAAAGTAGGGGACCCCCCAAATTGGATCACCAGCCAAGGTAAAGCGGACAGCTGTGGTCTGGTATTCTCAGGGTGGGAAGGTCCATAGTTATTGGGCCTTCACAGCCAAAAAATAGCAGGCCGCAGGCACCCCAGACGTGGCGCATCCACTAGATGCGCCAATCCTGGCGCTTCACCCCAGCTCATCCCGTGCCCTGGTGCAGTGGCAAACGGGGTAATAAATCGGGTTGATACTAGCTGTAAAGTCACCTGAGATCAAGCCCAGCAGTTTGTGATGTCATGGCGTCTATTAGATACCCAACATCATAAACTGTCAGTACTAACAAAAACAAAAAATCGACAAAAGAAATTTATTTGAAAAAACAGTCCCCAAAACATTTCCTCTTTCACCAATTTATTGTAAGAAAAAAAATGAAGGGGTCCCACGACGACTCTGGACCGTCTAGAATATGGGGGGGAGACACTCAGGGAACGTATCCCCCATTTTCTAGGAGTGCGGACCCTTCATGTGAGGAGTGTGGGTGCAATGAATCTGCACTCACTCTCCCCGGGTCCACAGCAGCAGAGTCCATGTCGTAATGGTTGCTACCAAAGCTGCAATGCCCTGCTCATGAGGTAAGGGCATGCCTAATCAGGAGAACTACTGTAGAGGAAGCTCTGCTCACTGGTATATAGGTGCTCAGAGGTAATAATAGATAAAATTAGTGAGTAACCTCGGCACTCTATATCTCCCAGACTAAGTCAGTAAGTCACAACGGATAGTAATGCAAAATCACTCTTTATTGGTCCGTATTAAGAAAAATTTTTTTTCATAAGCATATATGTTTTTGTCCAAAACAAGTTACAAATGACGTTTCGGCCTGAGCCTTCGTCAGATTGGACTTATCTGCATGTAATCATGAAAAATGACAATAATCAGTATCACATAAGAGTGAGAGAACAATAACATAAACTCGAACAATGTAGAGGTACAATTGGGATGCAGCAAAAAAATTGCAACACAGCAAGAAATGAAACACATGATACAAATGTCATAATACAGTACAAGGACAATATAGTAATGACAAATATGGGGTCAGAGTAGACTTAGACAGCTCTGGTACGAAAGAGATGTCAATCATAAAGTAACATGTGCAGTAGGTGTAGAGCTACACTATGCATGGCAGAGCTAATGGGTAGACCGACCATAGAAAAAGTAGAGAAAAAGTGGAGAAAAAGTGGAGAATAAGTGGAACATAAGAGGAGAAAAAGTGGAGAAAAAGTGGAGAAAAAAGTGGAGAAAAAGTGGAGAAAAAGTGGAGAAAAAGTGGAGAAAAAGTGGAGATTAAGAGGAGAAAAAGTGGAGAAAAAAGTGGAGAAAAAGTGGAGAAAAAGTGGAGAAAAAGTGGAGCATAAGAGGAGAAAAAGTGGAGAAAAAAGTGGAGCATAAGAGGAGAAAAAGTGGAGAAAAAGTGGAGAAAAAGTGGAGAAAAAGTGGAGCATAAGAGGAGAAAAAGTGGAGAAAAAGTGGAGAAAAAAGTGGAGAAAAAGTGGAGAAAAAGTGGAGAAAAAGTGGAGAAAAAGTGGAGATTAAGAGGAGAAAAAGTGGAGAAAAAAGTGGAGAAAAAGTGGAGAAAAAGTGGAGCATAAGTGGAGAAAAAGTGGAGAAAAAGTGGAGAAAAAGTGGAGCATAAGAGGAGAAAAAGTGGAGCATAAGAGGAGAAAAAGTGGAGAAAAAGTGGAGAAAAAGTGGAGAAAAAGTGGAGCATAAGAGGAGAAAAAGTGGAGAAAAAGTGGAGAAAAAAGTGGAGAAAAAGTGGAGAAAAAGTGGAGAAAAAGTGGAGAAAAAGTGGAGATTAAGAGGAGAAAAAGTGGAGAAAAAAGTGGAGAAAAAGTGGAGAAAAAAGTGGAGCATAAGAGGAGAAAAAGTGGAGAAAAAGTGGAGAAAAAGTGGAGCATAAGAGGAGAAAAAGTGGAGAAAAAGTGGAGAAAAAAGTGGAGAAAAAAGTGGAGAAAAAGTGGAGAAAAAGTGGAGAAAAAGTGGAGAAAAAGTGGAGAAAAAGTGGAGCATAAGAGGAGAAAAAGTGGAGAAAAAAGTGGAGCATAAGAGGAGAAAAAGTGGAGAAAAAGTGGAGAAAAAGTGGAGAAAAAGTGGAGCATAAGAGGAGAAAAAGTGGAGAAAAAGTGGAGAAAAAAGTGGAGAAAAAGTGGAGAAAAAGTGGAGAAAAAGTGGAGAAAAAGTGGAGAAAAAGTGGAGATTAAGAGGAGAAAAAGTGGAGAAAAAAGTGGAGAAAAAGTGGAGAAAAAGTGGAGAAAAAGTGGAGAAAAAGTGGAGCATAAGAGGAGAAAAAGTGGAGAAAAAAGTGGAGAAAAAGTGGAGAAAAAGTGGAGAAAAAGTGGAGCATAAGAGGAGAAAAAGTGGAGATTAAGAGGAGAAAAAGTGGAGAAAAAGTGGAGAAAAAGTGGAGCATAAGAGGAGAAAAAGTGGAGAAAAAAGTGGAGCATAAGAGGAGAAAAAGTGGAGAAAAAGTGGAGAAAAAGTGGAGAAAAAGTGGAGAAAAAGTGGAGAAAAAAGTGGAGAAAAAAGTGGAGAAAAAAGTGGAGAAAAAGTGGAGAAAAAGTGGAGAAAAAGTGGAGAAAAAGTGGAGATTAAGAGGAGAAAAAGTGGAGAAAAAAGTGGAGAAAAAGTGGAGAAAAAGTGGAGATTAAGAGGAGAAAAAGTGGAGAAAAAAGTGGAGAAAAAGTGGAGAAAAAGTGGAGCATAAGAGGAGAAAAAGTGGAGCATAAGAGGAGAAAAAGTGGAGAAAAAGTGGAGAAAAAGTGGAGCATAAGAGGAGAAAAAGTGGAGAAAAAGTGGAGAAAAAGTGGAGAAAAAAGTGGAGAAAAAAGTGGAGAAAAAAGTGGAGAAAAAGTGGAGAAAAAGTGGAGAAAAAGTGGAGAAAAAGTGGAGAAAAAGTGGAGAAAAAGTGGAGCATAAGAGGAGAAAAAGTGGAGAAAAAAGTGGAGCATAAGAGGAGAAAAAGTGGAGAAAAAGTGGAGAAAAAGTGGAGAAAAAGTGGAGCATAAGAGGAGAAAAAGTGGAGAAAAAGTGGAGAAAAAAGTGGAGAAAAAAGTGGAGAAAAAGTGGAGAAAAAGTGGAGAAAAAGTGGAGATTAAGAGGAGAAAAAGTGGAGAAAAAAAGTGGAGAAAAAGTGGAGAAAAAGTGGAGAAAAAGTGGAGCATAAGTGGAGAAAAAGTGGAGAAAAAGTGGAGAAAAAAGTGGAGAAAAAGTGGAGAAAAAGTGGAGAAAAAGTGGAGAAAAAGTGGAGATTAAGAGGAGAAAAAGTGGAGAAAAAAGTGGAGAAAAAGTGGAGAAAAAGTGGAGCATAAGAGGAGAAAAAGTGGAGAAAAAGTGGAGAAAAAGTGGAGCATAAGAGGAGAAAAAGTGGAGAAAAAAGTGGAGCATAAGAGGAGAAAAAGTGGAGAAAAAGTGGAGAAAAAGTGGAGAAAAAGTGGAGCATAAGAGGAGAAAAAGTGGAGAAAAAAGTGGAGAAAAAGTGGAGAAAAAGTGGAGCATAAGAGGAGAAAAAGTGGAGAAAAAGTGGAGAAAAAGTGGAGCATAAGAGGAGAAAAAGTGGAGAAAAAGTGGAGAAAAAGTGGAGCATAAGAGGAGAAAAAGTGGAGAAAAAGTGGAGAAAAAAGTGGAGAAAAAGTGGAGAAAAAGTGGAGAAAAAGTGGAGAAAAAGTGGAGATTAAGAGGAGAAAAAGTGGAGAAAAAAGTGGAGAAAAAGTGGAGAAAAAGTGGAGAAAAAGTGGAGAAAAAGTGGAGAAAAAGTGGAGATTAAGAGGAGAAAAAGTGGAGAAAAAGTGGAGAAAAAGTGGAGCATAAGAGGAGAAAAAGTGGAGAAAAAAGTGGAGAAAACGTGGAGAAAACGTGGAGAAAAAGTGGAGAAAAAGTGGAGAAAAAGTGGAGAAAAAGTGGAGCATAAGAGGAGAAAAAGTGGAGAAAAAAGTGGAGAAAAAGTGGAGAAAAAGTGGAGAAAAAGTGGAGCATAAGAGGAGAAAAAGTGGAGAAAAAAGTGGAGAAAAAGTGGAGAAAAAGTGGAGATTAAGAGGAGAAAAAGTGGAGCATAAGAGGAGAAAAAGTGGAGAAAAAAGTGGAGAAAAAGTGGAGAAAGTGGAGAAAAAAATGGAGAAAAAGTGGAGAAAAAGTGGAGAAAAAGTGGAGAATAAGAGGAGAATAAGAGGAGAAAAAGTGGAGAAAAAGTGGAGAATAAGAGGAGAAAAAGTGGAGAATAAGTGGAGAAAAAAATGGAGAAAAAGTGGAGAAAAAGTGGAGAGAAAGTGGAGAAAAAAATGGAGAAAAAGTGGAACACCCTTTGGTACCTTTCATGTGGCACTAAGGGGTGCTTAGCTTTGTATTTAGCCAAAAAAATGAAAAAAAAATGACATAGGGTTCCCCCTAGTTTTGTAGCCAGCTAGGGTAAAGCAGACGGCTGCAGCCTGCAGACCACAGCTGGCAACCTCACCTTGGCTGGTAATCCAAAACTGAGGGCACCCCATGCTGTTATTTTAAATTAAATAAATAATTAAAAATAAAAACACGTAGGGGTCCCCCAAAATTGGATCACCAGCCAAGGTAAAGCAGACAGCTGGGGCCTGATATTCTCAGACTAGGGAGGTCCATGGTTATTGGAATCTCCCCAGCCTAAAAATAGCAGGCCGCAGCCGCCCCAGAAGTGGCGCATCCATTAGATGCGCCAATCCTGGTGCTTCGCCCCAGCTCATCCCGCGCCCTGGTGCGGTGGCAAACGGGGTAATATTTGGGGTTAATACCAGATGTGTAATGTCACCTGGCATCAAGCCCTGGGGTTGGTGAGGTCAGGCGTCTATCAGATACCCGACATCACCAACCCAGTCAGTAATAAAAAAAAAATAGGCGACAAACACATTTTTATTTGAAAAAACACTCCCCAAAACATTCCCTCTTTAACCAATTTATTAGATTGAAAAACAAATCCAGGTCTGGTGTAATCCAAGGGGTTGCCATGACGATGCACACTGTCCCAGTCAATGAAGAGCAGGATGTTCCCCATTGGCTGGGAGAGCTGTGCAGTGACCTGAGCTAACATCAATGGGTCAGCCCAGGTCACTGCAGGGGGGTGACAAGTGCTGCTGTCAGTGAGGTACATTACCTGCGCTGATCTCCAGCACACTGACAGCCCCTGTCACTGAGGTCAATGACCGGCGCCTTCACATCAAGTATCGCGAGAGGTCCGTGACGTCACCGCCAGTGTCAGTGAGTCTCGGGTCGGAAGCGATAGGTGATGTGACAAGCGGCGGCCATGGAGGACAGTGACAGCGCTGAGGTCGGGATGGCGGGACTTCATCACCGCAGGTAAGCCGAGCGAGCGAGCGGGCGGGCGGGCGGGGGGGGGTGGATGTGTGTGTGTGTGTGTGTTTGTGTATGTGTATGTATGTGTACATGCCGCGGGCAGGAGGGGGTGGAGTGAGCTGAGCGGGGAAGTGTGGGCTTCCTGCACGTAACTAAGATAAACATCGGGTTACTAACCAAAGCGCTTTGCTTGGATACCCGATGTTTATCTTGGTTACCAGCTTGTGGCAGGCTGCCAGCGATGGCTCCTGCTCACTGTAGCTGTAAAAAGCCCTGCTTTTTGCTGCTAGAACCGTTCTCGAACGTATCTAGAACTATCGAGCTTTTAGCAAAAAGCTCGAGTTCTAGTTCGATCTCGAACAGCCCAAAAATCACTCGAGCCGCGAACTGGAGAACCACGAACCACGAACCGCGCTCAACTCTAGAGTTAATATACATGTTGGAATCTGTTCTACCAAACCTAGTGGTTGTGAATAAGTGCTTTTCTCCCCCAGAAATCATTTTTCCCAACGGATGATTACAGGACATCTGGACTCAGCCTAATTCTGCCTTATGTGGCATTTCTTGTTCACAATCCTCCTCAGCTCTCATAAAGAACAACCATCTGTTTAAATCTCAGCTTAAAACGCCATGCATGGCCCGGGCACCGATCTCCTGACCTGCATCCTCATATATGCTCTGAGGCTTCTGAGATCAGGTCAGGAGACCCATGGCCAGTCCATGCACTGTCCAGGTGTAGACCGGTTTTCACCGACTGCTGAATGAGCCTTAAAAGTGAATCTGTCAGCAGGTCCTTTCTCCCCCATCCGAGATCAGCACAATGTAGAGACAGAGACCACGATTCCAGCGATGTGTCATTCACTGAGCTGCTTGCTGTCATTGTGATAAAATCAATGTTTTCTCTGCTGCAGAAATAGCAGTTATACAAAGCTCATGAATGTGCTGGACTACCTGTAGCATGCCAAGTAGTCCTCTAATGATGATCTCCTGCTGATTAACCAGTGATGTTATCAAAACTACACCAAGCAGCCCAATAAGTAACAATTGCCGGAACCAGGACCTACTCCCCCATGCCATGCTGTGCCCGGATTAGGTGTTAAAAACCTGGTGACAGATTCCCTTCAAAGGGGTTGTCAGGTCTTCAGGTCTAAATCCACAAGTCTGCATTATCACAATTTGGTTTCAATTTGTTTAAAAACCTGTATGTGACACATTCCCTTAAAGAAAAAAATAGATATACCAAAAATAAATATATACTAAAAGTTAGTTTTAAAAAGAAAAAAAAAGTTAGAATAGAGTAGGGCCCTGCCAAAAGAGTCTACCTTGTCATGGTGGCAGGCTTACAAAAATCTGATGGCCAAAACAAAATCTGATGTCTGTGTGTGTGATACAGTGTTCATTGTGAAGGGTTAATGTGTGATTGGTGAGGCTGTAGTGCAGAAGTGACGTTTTTCCAAGAGTGGCAATGAGACTATGGAAGATTCGCGAGGTGGAGGTGGAGCTGGGGTGGAGGTGGAGCTGAGGTGGAGGCGGAGCTGCGATGAAGGAGGAGCTGGGGCGGAGCCTCAAGGGGGCCCCGAAATTTTGCCAGTATGGGGCCCTGAAATTCCTAGTGGCAGCCCTGCCGGCTACCACTTGAGCTGCAATAACAAACCCGGATCTGAGAAGCCCCTGCAGCAGCCCGGCCCCCGTCCGCAACAACCCAAACCTGGCGTCACAAACAGGATACTTACCCCATCTACTAACCTGGGTGAAGTGCGCCTTTTCTGGACTGTAAACCGTGAAACGCTAAAAATCTTCGGACTGCCGCCATCTTGCCCGCCATATTTGGTGCCAAAAATTAAACCTCGCCATCTTCTTCCCCAAAAAGAGCGTGAATCTGAAGCCCCACCGCCTAAGAACGCAGGCGGAACCCAGTGATCTCCAGAGCAGGAAGTTGCAAAGGACAGTGGGTCCTGCGAGATCGTTGTCGAAAACCAAGGGGGAAGCACCGGAATGATGTTGGTGCCAGAGGAACAGGAATCCAGCCGTCCTGTACCAGGGACCGCTGCCTGGCTGCAGCGAGAACTAGCCCGGTTCTGTGTCCGGATGCGAATACAGTCCCTTCAGCAGATGGTGGACTGAAAAGCGGAGGTACAGAGAATGGTGGCAGCAGTATGGGCCTATGAGAATCAGGCCGTAAATGCAGAGCACCATTGGGAGACAGGAACTCAGACCCCCTTAACCTCTCCGACCTGCCCGGAGCCCGAACCCGTCTTCAATCTGGTTGTGGAGCACCAGCCAACCCGGCTTCCTGAAGCTGCAGCACAGCCGACCACACTGCCTCCATTCCTGCTTGTGAACCCGATTCCCGGAATGTGCTGCGGTTGTTCCTGGAATGCTGGCCCTGGAGCGCTGAGTGAGCCTCAAGATTCTATGCAACAGTGGTAGCTGAACATGGACAGCTACCCAAATGTTCTATTGTTTACAAGTTAAAAGTTACCAGATGACAGTTTAAGGACTGCACCCTTATTGAACGTCCTCATGTTCTGTAGAGGAGGCCATCTGTACCCCAAATAGAGGGTGACAGGACAGTTAACGTTTAAGGATTCCTATTCTTGTTAAACTTCTTCATCCCCCAGTTGAAGGTGAAGCGGCCATCAGGGTCCGGAGCAAAGTGCTACGTGGAGGTGGTACTGGAGACTAGAGATGAGCGAACCGGCCACGGTTCGGCTCGAGTTCGGTTCGCCGAACTAAGGTCTGGTTCGAGTTCGGTTCGGCGAACCGCTCGAACCCCATAGGAAACAATGGGAGGCAATCACAAACACATAAAAACACATTATAAATGTACACATACAGTTAATCAACATTGCCATAACACTTACCTGTCCCCGTGATTCGTCCTGCACTCTGTCTCCTGCCGCTATTCCATCCGATGATTGCTGAATCTTCCCGGTAACCAGCACTGCCAGCAGTGATGCAGGACCTATCGTGACGTCAAAATAGCCATGTGACCAGTCACGTGTCTATTATCTCATTGGCTACAGACTGGTCACATGACTATGACGCCGACATGCTAGGACCTGTCATTGCATCTCTCTGTTACGCTCCAGCGATCCCACCAGCAACCTGACCTGGCAGGGATCGCTGGAGCGTCGCTACATGGGTTGCTGGTGAGCTGTCAGTCAGATCTCATCAGCAACTAGTGACCAGCCCCCAGCCAGCAGCGACGCGTGGAAGCGATGCTGCGCTTGGTAACTAAGGTAAGCATCAGGTAACCAACCCGATATTTACCTTGGTTACCAGCGCACACCGCTTAGCGCTGGCTCCCTGCACTCCTAGCCAGAGTACACATCGGGTTAATTTTAGCCGATGTGTAGTCTGGCTATGTGTGCACGGAGCAGGGAGCCGGCACTGACAACATGACAGCGGCAGACGCTTGTAACGAAGGTAAACATCGGGTAACCAAGGAAAGGGCTTCTTGGTTACCTGATGTTTACCTTGGTTACCAGCATTCGCAGAAGCCGGCTCCTGACCGGTGACACAGCCAGTCAATAACGGAGATCACTGTTGCCATAGCAACGCACTTGGTAGTGCTGATGGGGACGTCCCACTACCAGCATGAAGCGGCACCGAAATCACGTGATCGTAGCACCGTTGCTATGGCAACCCATGCCACCGCTTAGAGCCGGGAGCCTGTGGTCACTCTCACAGAGTGATTTCTGCACGGAGCACAGCATCTTTTCTCCCATGCACTGCTGTCTGATGGAGCAGACAGAGCTGCATGTGTTGAAGGAGAAAGAAGACAGAAGAGCATGGATCGTGGCGGGATGAGAGGGAGTAATGAACATGGAGTCTCTAAGTGTGTCTGTGTATTTATTTCTATTAAAGTATTTTTTCTCTGTGTGGTGTTTTTTTTTAACCCTTCATTGGAGATTTTTAATAGCTAGGTCAAACGTGCCTGACATTAAGAATCTCTGGCTTAATACTAGCTAGTAAAAGATAGCTAGTATTAACTCATTATTACCCAGCAAGCCACCCGGCTTCAGGGCTGCTGGAAGAGTTGGATACAGCACCAGAAGATGACGATTCTATGAGAGCGCCATTTTCTGGGGCGGCTGCGGACTGCAATTCACAGCAGAGGGGCTCAGAAACCTCGGGCTAACCGGTGCTGCGGATCCAATCCCCAGCTGCCTAGTTGTACCCGGCTAAACAGAAAAATGGGGCGAAGCCTACGTCGTTTTTTTTTTTAATTATTTCATGAAATTCATGAAATAATTAAAAAAAGGGCTTCCCTATATTTTTAGTTCACAGCCGGCTACAAATAAGCAGCTGGGGGTTGGGGGCAGCCGTACCTGCCGGCTGTACCTGGCTAGCATGCAAAAATATGGCGAAGCCCACGTCATTTTTTTTTTAGTTTTTTGGCAAAAAAAATGCTTCTGTGGATTTTCCATTGCCAGTGAAGGTAACACCAAGCTGTAGGGTTTAGCAGCCAGTAGCTGCTCGGATTACCATCAGCTAGCAATACAAAAAATGCAGCGGGAGCCCATATATATTTTTTTTAATTATTTATATAAATAACTAAAAAAAAAAAGGGCTTCCCTGTATTTTGATTGCCTGACATGACAGTGCTGTAAAAATAAATCATTAAAAAAATGACACAGCACTCCGCGATATTTTTGATTCTCAGCGCAGATAAAGCAGAAAGCTACGGGTTGCCACCCTCATCTGCCTGGCGTTACCTTGCCTGGCAATCAAAATACAGGGAAGCCCATTAATTTTTTTTATTTAAAAAAATAGTTTAAAAAAAATTACGTAGAGTCTCTCCATTTTTGATAGCCAGCTAGGGTAAAGAAGAATGCTGTAGGCTGAAAACCACAGCTGGCAGCTTTACCATGGTTGGGGATCCAATGTGGAGGTCACCCCAGGATCTTTTTTATAATTATTTTATAAATAATAATAATTACAAAAAAAGTAGGGTCCCCCGCAAATTGGATCACCAGCCAAGGTAAAGCGGACAGCTGTGGTCTGGTATTCTCAGGGTGGGAAGGTCCATAGTTATTGGCCCTTCACAGCCTAAAAACAACAGGCCGCAGGCGCCCCAGAATTGGCGCAGCCACTAGATGCGCCAATCCTGGCGCTTCACCCCAGCTCATTCTGTGCCCTGGTGCAGTGGCAAACGGGGTAATAAATGGGGTTGATACTAGCTGTAAAGTCACCTGACATCAAGCCCAGCAGTTTGTGATGTCATGGCGTCTATCAGATACCCGACATCACAAACTGTCAGTACTAACAAAACAAATAGACGAAAAAAAATGTATTTGAAAAACACTCCCCAAAACATTCCCTCTTTCACCAATTTATTGTAAGGAAAAAAAATAAAGGGGTCCCACGATGACTCTGGACCGTCTAGAATATGGGGGGACACGCTCAGGGAACGTATCCCCCATTTTCTAGGAGTGCAGACCCTCCATGTGAGGAGTGTGGGTGCAATGAATCTGCACCCACTCTCCCCGGGTCCACAGCAGCAGATTTCATGTCGTAACTGTTGCTACCAAAGCTGCAATGCCCTGCTCATGAGGTAAGGGCATGCCTAATCAGGAGAACTATTCTACAGTTCCAAATATTGGTATTTGCTGATATTATAGCTATTCCACCTACTATATATTGGGGATAGGATCTTGGAGATAGAATACCCCTTTAAGTCCAGTTATTTAGCTGAATGAATACTAAACAACAGAGCTCGCTATTTAGACATGTTTTCTTGTGGAGTATAATGGACTCTCATGTTTGGTAGTCGTTCAGCAGAGCAACTATAAAAGCAAATCCCTCCATTTGGAAATGTAGTATAGCTCTCCTGATCAACTATGTTCCTTACCTCCTGAGCAGGGCATTGCAGTAGCTTACAGATGCATAACCACTACTCACTGTGTCTGAACACAGGAAGCTGAGCTGACAGCCGCTCTGTGCATGTGGCAGCGTCTATTGTGAAGGAGAGGGCCGCGGGGGATCAACGCTGCACATGTACCGTGGGACACCGGGGAACACCGGTGGGGTTATAGGGGGTGACCTGGCAGGGCCTGGGGAGGAGTTCTCTGTCGCATGTGTCATGGCACATGTGACAGAAATCAGAGGAGTAGGGTGAATGCGGCCAGCGTGCTGCTGTGCGCACGGCCATCTTGGATTTTCCGGGAGGGGACCGTGGAGGAGAATTATCTCCCATCTGACATGTTTGTTCATGCCAGATGGGAGATAATTTTTTACAGGTGCTGTCATTCACTGTAACGTGATCACCGGTATACGGTGTATACCGGTGATCACGTGAGCGGGGACCGGACAAACCGACCTGAATCATGATCTCCAGGGTCTCAGCTACCCCTGAAACCCCGGAGATTTTCTGACGCTGGGGGGCGCTATTCACTTATTTCTGCCTGCTGTTTATAAACGGCAGATTAGAATAAGGCTACATTCACACGACCGATCCGTTTTTGCGGTTTGCAAAAAACGGTACGTTTTTTTCATGGGTGCATCCATGTGGCATCCGTTTCCGTTCCGTATTGTTAGGTCTGGGTGGTGGATCCACTGGGCCGTGCACCTCACCGGAGGCCTGGGTGCACGGTAGCCGGAGCACTAGCATGGCAGGGACTACGTCCCACAGGGGATGGATAGAACAGTCACTGGGGCTTCAGAGTTCCTGGAGACAGTGCAGGAATCCGGCACAGGTTCCGGGTAGGAATGTCAGGCAATAGTATGATCACAGGACACAGCACAAGGGGGACCTGAGCACCTAGCTTTCAAGACAAGGCTTACAAGACACGTTGATCAGGCCCCACCCACATGGCAAGGCCCGTCTTATATACCCAGCCCAGCCTCATGTCATATTCTGCTGCAGCAGTGCTGGGCCCATAAGACCAGGTGAGTGGGCGCGGCCCGACCCTATACAGAAGCATGAGTCAGACACATGAGACTGGGGACACGACACAGGAGAGCATGAGCGGGAGCGGCAGCCGTGACCGGTGGACACGTGGACCGGATCAGTGGGTAAGGAGCGGTGCCGTGCAGGTGCGACCGGATCAGTGGGTAAGGAACGGTGCCGAGGCATCAGGAGCGTGACACGTATACAGTCCGTATGTCATCTGTTTGTCATCCGTGTGCTTTCCGTTTTTTTGGCGTACTGCCAAGAAACTGAAGGAGTGAAAATACATAAATTTACCCAGGATCCATAGCTTCAACCTAAATGAGGCAGTCACATGTTCACTCCAGTGCCATTTTCTACTGCTTTTCACAGCGTAGAGCGCTCTGGTGATTTTCTTGTGCTTGTACACTTCATATCAGTCTTTTCTGTCATTATAATGGCAGAAAGACACATAATGTCCCACTCTCCTGCATTTTGTAATTTTGCACCTTTTGGTGCCTTTCATGTGGCACTAAGGGGTGCTTAGCCTTGTATTTACCCAAAAAAATAAATAAATTTAAAAAAAAATGACGTGGGGTTCCCCCTATTTTTGTAGCCAGCTAGGGTAAAGCAGACGGCTGCAGCCTGCAGACCACAGCTGGCAGCTTCACCTTGGCTGGTAATCCAAAACTGAGGGCACCCCACGCTGTTATTTTAAATTAAATAAATAATTTTAAAAAAAACAACACGTAGGGGTCCCCCCAAAATTGGACCACCAGCCAAGGTAAAGCAGACAGCTGGGGTCTGATATTGTCAGACTAGGGAGGTCCACTGTTATTGGACACTCCCCAGCCTAAAAAAAGCAGGCCGCAGCCGCCCCAGAAGTGGCGTATCAATTAGATGCGTCAATCCTGGTGCTTCGCCCCAGCTCATCCCGTTCCCTGGTGCGGTTGCAAACGGGGTAATATATGGGGTTAATACCAGATGTGTAATGTCACCTGGCATCAAGCCCTGGGGTTGGTGAGGTAAAGCGTCTATCAGATACCAGACATCACAAACCCAGTCAGTAATAAAAAAAAAAAAATAGACGACAAACACATTTGTATTTGAAAAAACACTGCCCAACACATTCCCTCGTTCACCAATTTATTAGAAAGAAAAACAAATCCAGGTCTGCTGTAATCCAAGCGGTTGCCATGACGATCCACACTGTCCCAGTCAATGAAAAGCAGGATGTTCCCCATTGGCTGGGAGAGCAATGCAGTGACCTGAGCTAACATCAATAGGTCAGCCCAGGTCACTGCAGGGGATGACAAGTGCTGCTGTCAGGAGCAAGGTACATTACCTGCGCTGATCTCCTGCACTGCTGATACTGCACACTAACTTCAATCACCTTCACAGCCAAGTATTGCGAGAGCCTGTGACGTCACCGCTAGTGACAGTCTCGGGCCGCAGTGACAGATGTGAAGCGGCAGCCATGGAGGACAGTGTCAGCGCTGAGGAGGGGAGGGCAGGACTTCATCTCCGCAGGTAAGCCGAGCAGGGCCATGTGTGCGGTGCGAGGTGGGCGGAGCCTAGCGGGGCTATGTGTGCGGTGCGAGGTGGGCAGAGCCTAGCGAGGCTATGTGTTCGGTGTGAGGTGGGCGGAGCCTAGCGGGGTAATGTGTGTGGGTGCGAGGTGGGCGGAGCCTAGCGGGGTAATGTGTGTGGTGCAAGGTGGGCGGAGCCTAGCGGAGTAATGTGTGTTGTGCGAGGTGGGCGGAGCCTAGTGTTGTAATGTTTGCGGGTGCGAGGTGGGTGGAGCCTAGTGGAGTAATGTGTGCGAGTGCAAGGGGGGTGGAGCCTAGCGGGGTAATGTGTGCGGGTGCAAGGTGGGTGGAGCCAAGCGGGGTCATGTGTGTGGTGCAAGGTGGGCGGAGCCTAGCGAGGTAATGTGTGCGGGTGAGAGGTGGGCGGAGCCTAGCGTGGCCACGTCAGTGCCGGGGACTGCATGGCTGGGGACAGGTGAGTGTGAGTGTGTGTGTGTGTGTACATGCCGAGTGCAGGTGGGGGCGGAGCCTAGAGGGAAGTGTCGGCTCCCTTCACGCATGCCCAGGGTAAATATTGGGTTACTAAGCAAAGCGCTTTGCTTGGCTACCCGATGTTTATATTGTTTACCAGCTTACCGCAGGCTGCCAGCGATGGCTCCCTGCACACTGTAGCTGTAAAAAGCCCTGCTTTTGCTAATAGAACCAATCTCGAACGTAACTCGAACTGTCGAGCTTTTAGGAAAAAGCTCGAGTTCTAGTTCGAACTAGAACACCCCCCCAAAATCACTCGAACCGCGAACTGGCGAACCTCGGACCTCGAACCGTGCTCAACTCTACTGGAGACCCTTGATGGAGAATGGAGTAAGGTTGCGGATTTCAGCTTCCCTTTCCCCAGTTAAAACCCAGCTTTTCCATGTTTAATGTTTCATGGACCACGGCCTCTGGACTGGAAGAGGCCACCAAAAAACTTTCTTGGGCCTTGTATATAACCCCCATCTACCTTCTTGTTACCCCTTTACCAGGACAGTAACACCTCTGGAGAGGTTGGCTGGAGGAAGGGCCTGCGGTGTAGTCGGCCGAGGACCAGTCACCAGCAAAACCGGTGGCTAACCTCCAGGCCAAGGGTTCCGGACCATGAAACTCTTGGGGTGGACTGGTGGGAACTTTTACCTGGACACTATGGACACCCACAGGAACTCGGGGCGGTGTGACACCTGTGTTAGCGGTGGCACCGAGGGTGGATTCAGGTGTTTTGGGTGGCGGGTGAAAGGGGAAAAGGAGATAATCCGTAACGTTTAAGAAATGTGCCTCCCTAATTGGGATGAAATGTTTTAATGCTTTACATGTTATACCTTTTTCTATTACCTTTTATAGATGCTGAAAAATAACCTTCAGTGGCTGGACAGCCGGAGGACGGGCTGTATTCAACCAAGGGGGAGTGTAACACCCTGGCAAAACCAGGTAGTCAAAGAGGTTGTACAAATATCTCAGGTTTAAAACTCCATCCTCCTTGGCAGATAAACACAAAACCCACACCCAGGTGCACAACACCAGCCAGAAAAACCTAGTCACTCCCCCATGACAATAGGGACACACCAGTGGGCGGGTCAGGCAGATGAGAGCGCCCACCTAGGGGTCCTGAGGTGTCAGGGGTGGGAACACAACAGTTGAGTCGAGAGTCGAGTACTGACAGTTGAGTGGAGGAGTGTGGAGTGCAGCGGAGTCAGGGGTTGGAGCCACTGGACTACCGGACTAGGTAGCAAATGGCAAACAGGACCACAGGCGATGGAGATCCGGTCACGGGAGACTAAATTGGACCGGGGCAGGGTTTTAGCCTGCCGGTGCCGACATCGGGAATCTGGTCCAGAGGCCGTGCACAGACGGGGTGCCTGGACCCTAGGGCGAGGAAGGTTGCAAGCCCCTTGTCAATTAAGCAGCCGGGGACGAGGTTTCAGGCCTTGTTCTGCAGAAACCCAGAGAGCGAAATGGAAGCCCAACGCGGGTAATATGGGGCAGCCATCAGAACCCACAGAGATCCCAAAAGTCAGATTTCGCCGGCCACAGCTCCCAACATACACAGTACCGGGAGTGGACTTCCCCGTTTCAAGTGGAGTTGTCCTATTGAAGACACAAACACTGAGTGCAAGAGGAAGGGACCCCAGTTTTCTACACCCGGGTGTGGGACCCGAATACACCCGCCGGAGGTGACCGGTCACTGGCAATTTGGTTTACCACTTGACTTTGAGTGCAATTCTTTGGAACTGTGAGCACACCATCCATCCCCGGTCCAACCCAGCACGTCATTCTCAGCAATCATTGCTCCCGTACATCCCTAGGCCCCGGGACTACACCTCCCCTACCCATGGAGGGGATTCCATCCTGCTGCCCTGCTCCATCAGCCCCGGGCGTCCCATCACCAGGCAGCGGCAGTGCTACCAACTCTCACCGCAACCCACAGGTGGCGTCACTGACAAAAGACTTTCTCCTATGTAAATATCCCCCTTTCCTACGGTTGTGAGGATGGACGACTGTACGAGCCCGGGTCCAGCTACCACTCGAGCCGCAGTAACGATCCCGGATCCGAGCAGCCCTTGCAGCAGCCCGGCCCCTGTCTGCAACATGTACCCACCACTATAGGACTGGTTCTGTACCATGAGAATAGCAGATCAGATAAGATAATGTGCATCTGAACCAGTGAGAGGATTAACATAAAATGTTGATGTTCGATAATGTGATGACACCATTATATGAATAAATGTTGATTTTATTTTTTTTTCAAGAATAAATGAGGAGTGTTGTTCATGGGAAAATATAAAACATCCCCTAAAAATAAGCCCTAATAAGCCCTAGAGCATCTTTCGGTGCAAAAAATATTATTTTTAGGAAAACATGGTACCTGCTCTTAAGAAAAATAATTTTAATATTTTGTTAGTGAGACTCTTCGGTACCACAGCAACGGGTTGAAATCCCAAGTCTGTGTGCAGGCGCTGTTCTGCAGAGGCTGAGTGGAAAGGGTACTTTACACGCTGCGATCTTGCTAGCGAGATCGCAAGCGATCGTATCTGCCCCCGTCGGTTTTGCGACACGGGCAAATCGCTGCCCGTGGCGCACAACCTCGTTAGTCCACGTCACACGGACTTACCTGCCCTGCGACGTTGCTCTGGCCGGCGAACCGCCTCCTTTCTAAGGGGGCAGTTAGTGCGGTGTCACATCGACATCACACGGCAGGCATCCAATAGAAGCGGTGGGGCGGAGATGAGCGGGACGTAACATCCCGCCCACCTCCTTCCTTCCGCATTGCCGGTGGGACGCAGGTAAGGAGATGTTTGTCGCTCCTGCGGTGTCACACACAGCGATGTGTGGTGCCGCAGGAACGAGGAACAACATCGCTAATAAGCAGACAACGATTTTTGGTTTCAGGACAACCTCTCCACGGCAAACAATTTTGACCTCTTTTGCGATCGTTTAAGGTCGCTCGTAGGTATCACACACTGCGATCTCGTTAATGAGCCCGGATATGCGTCACAAACACTGTGACCCCGACGATAATTCACTAACGATATCGCAGCATGTAAAGCCCTCTGAAGTCTGTACTAGCTGAAAGGTGGTGCTACTGTAAGAAGACTAGGGACTTTTGACATCACACCACATTGGCTCTGGTGAGGAAAGATGCATTTCTACATACATTGAAATGCAAGCGCTTCTAGCTTCTAGAATGTGAAAAAAAATAAACTTTTTAAAAATAAAAATTGCATTTCAAGAGATTTATGGCAATGCACATATAATTCTTGGTGCATGCCCTAAATCAATGTTTTACTGACGCCCCTGCCTGCCATGCATACCAATAATTAGTGCCTCCCTGATGGCAAACTCATGAACATTAACATATTAACATTAGATATGTGACACAGGCCTTTAGTTGCTGTGAAATTACCTTGAGGAACTTTGTGACCTCCTGAACCATAATATATTTTATTCTTGAAGTTGTTGCTGGTTAACCACTCCTGGGGAGGCTAATAATGGTATTGAATCCCCTCCATCTTTTCTCAATCTGTCTAAGGGTATGTGCGCACGTTGCTTTTTACCTGCTTTTTTGCTGCTTTTTCTTCTGCGCTGTTTAATGCCAAAATGGATGTGTTCTTCTATTCAAGCAAAGTCTATGGGAATTTGGGTTTCTTGTTCACACTATGTTGTTCAAAATGCTGCCTTTTTGTGGCAGAACTTTGGTCAAAAACTCAGCTTTTCAAAGAAACAACATGTCAATTGTTTTTGCCATTTGGGTTTTGCACTGCAAAGCTGAGTTTTTGACCAAAGTTCTGCCACAAAAAGGCAGCATTTTGAACAACATAGTGTGAACAAGAAACCCAAATTCCCATAGACTTTGCTTGAATAGAAGAACACATCCATTTTGGCATTAAACAGCGCAGAAGAAAAAGCAGCAAAAAAGCAGGTAAAAAGCAGGTAAAAAGCAACGTGCGCACATACCCTAAGGCTACTTTCACACATCTGGTTTGAGCAGTGCGGCTCAATCCGGCTGTGAAACCTATGCAACGGATGCAGCGAAAACACCGCATCCTTTGCATAGGTTTTTACATGCGGCCCGTCCGTTTTTTTCCGGTTGCGGCACGCTACTGAGCATGCACAGTGGAAAAAAACGCATGTGGCGGCCGGATGCATTTTTTCCGCATCGCGCCGCATCCGGTGTCCATAGGCATGCATTGAAAAAGGCGCCGCAGCGGCTGGATGCGGCGCGATGCGGTTTTTTTGCCAGACAAAAAAACGTTGCAAGATACATTGCCTCCGGCCGCCGCTTTAATTAATTTTGCCGCATCCGGAAAAAAACAGATGCAACGCAAAGCCATCAGGCACAATCCGGTAACAATGCAAATCTATGGGGATAAAACGGATGCGGTACCAGATCCGTTTTACCCGTTTTTTTCCGGATTGTGCCTGATGGAAAAAACCTGATGTGTGAAAGTAGCCTAACTGATGGAGTCCAAACTCTTTAGAGATAATTTTAAAACCTTCTTCAATATGAGATGAATCAACAACTCTTCTCAGGATGTCAAAAGTCCCTTTTTTTCTTCCTATGATACACTTTAACAAATGTCTTTAAGAGTTTAGACTTTTGATAGATCTTCTAAATAAAATAAGTCCCACTGAACCTGAATATGAATCCATTAATTGAAAACATCAGACTCTGATTTCACCTTTAAATTACCTGCTAATTTTAAAGGCTGCTTTGCACGGTGCGACATCGCTAGCGTTGTCGCTAGCGATCGCACCCGCCTCGTCGTGCATGCGTCATGGGCAAATCGCTGCCCGTGGTAAACAATATCGCTAGTACGCATCACACGCACATACCTTCCTAACGACGTCGCTGTGGCCGGCGAACAAACTCTTTTTTAAGGGGGAGGTTCGTGCGGCGTCACAGCGACATCACACAGCGGCCCACCAATAGAAGCGGAGGGGCAGAAAGCAGCCGCATTAACGTCACTCCAACCTCATTGCCGGAGGATGCAGGAACGCTGTTGTTCGTCGTTCCCGGGGTGTCACACGTAGCGATGTGAGCTGCCTCAGGAACGACAAACAACCTGCGTCCAAAATGAGCAACGATATTTGGGAAAGGAACGACATGTCAACAATCAACAATTTTTGACGTTTTTCGGATTGTTAGCGGTCGCTCGTAGGTGTCACACGCAACGACGTCGCTAACGACGCCGGATGTGCGTCACAAATTCCGTGACCCCAATTTATCTCGTTAGCGATGTCGTTGCGTCTAAAGCGGCCTTAAAGGTTCATGTACTTTTGCCACTAACAGATTTGAGTTGTTTATTTATACATTCAAATAATAGTTTTAACTGATTTATTTGATTTAGATCTCTACATTTATTGACATGGAGGAGGAATCTGATGTAGTTTTAGGTCAATTTCATGCAAATATATGGAAAATTCTGAAGACTCAGCAATCTTTCAAGCACCACCATAAGGTCGTGTGCCCACAGCGCATTTTTTGTGAATTTTTGATGCTGCGTATTTTTGCTGCATCTAAAACACAACGTCTTACAGTTCCAACAATGTGGATGAGGTTTATAGAAATCTCTGAGTCCTGACCACTGAGCTTCTTTTTTCCTCAGCATAAACTGACCTATGGTGCGTGTTTCATACTACAACTTGTCAATTAATCAGGCGGCTATGCTGAATTTTATATATAGATTTTTTTATTAGGCTTATATTAGATAACAAAAAATGCAGGCAAAAACACACTTAAGTATATCAATATAGTTTTGTCAAAGCCAAATACTGGAAACTATCAAAAACAATGCAGCTTTGTTTAAAACATGGCATAACAAAAAATAAAAACGCATAGCATCAAAAACACAATAAAATGCATTAACACACAAAAACGCTTGCAAATAAACACAAGTAACCTATTTACATAATAAGTACAGAAATGGTGTAGAAATTCTCCAATGTTTAAAGCTGGTGTCACACTAAACGACAGCGACAACGACGTCGCTGTTACGTCACCATTTTCGGTGACGTAACAGCGACCTTGTAAGTCGCTGTTATGATCGCTGCTTAGCTGTCAAACACAGCAGAAGCAGCGATCATAAGGTCGCTGTGCTACATGTTCAGAGAGCAGGGAGCCGCGCTTAGCGCTGGCTCCTTGCTCTCCTGCAGCACACATCGGGTTAATTAACCCGATGTGTGCTGCAGCTACATGTCACAGTTCAGAGAGCAGGGAGCCGCGCTTAGCGCTGGCTCCTTGCTCTCCTGCAGCACACATCGGGTTAATTAACCCGATGTGTGCTGCAGCTACATGTCACAGTGCAGAGAGCAGGGAGCCGCGCGCACTGCTTAGCGCTGGCTCCTTGCTCTCCTTGCTACAGTATACATCGGGTTAATTACCCGATGCGTACTGCAGCCACATGTCACAGTGCAGGAGCCGGCACTGGAAGCAAGAGCGGAGGCTGGTAACCAGCGTAAACATCGGGTAACCAGGGAAAGGTCTTCCCTTGGTTACCCGATGTTTACGCTGGTTACAGCTTACCGCAGCTGCCAGTGCCGGCTCCTGATCGCTTCATTTCGTCGCTCTCTCGCTGTCACACACAGCGATGTGTGTGTCACAGCGGGAGAGTGACGACCAAAAAATGAAGCTGGACATTCAGCAACGACCGGCGACCTCACAGCAGGGGCCAGGTCGTTGCTGGATGTCACACACAGCGACAGCGACGGGACGTCGCTGCAACGTCACAGAAAATGGTGACGTAGCAGCGACGTCGTTGTCGTCGTCGTTATGTGTGACACCAGCTTTACTGGGGAAACAGTGGAGAATTGCCCTAAGATAGCACTTCTCTCTATTCTGCCTCACTCAATTCAATATCATAAGCGAGACATTCTACGCTTCTTCCTGGCGGCGGCACGCTTTATCATCCCAAGGTATTGGAAGACATCTACACATACTCCTATCTTCGAGTGGTATATGGAGATGGTGAACATTTGCAGGATAGAGGAGCTCTCTGCCGACATTGCTGGTACTAGTGAAAAATTTTGTAGGACCTGGGGTGAGTGGATACTGTTTAGGGATTCCCCAGATTTTCATAAATTGTTTTAATAGAGTCCTGATTCTGTTCTTCAGAGTCTGGGTGGGCACTGTGAAAAATGGTTGGACATATCCAAGATGTATTGAAGCACCGCTTGATTGGTAGACGTTGGAGGACCCTCTAACCTTCTCTCTCCCCCCCTCCCTACGTCCCTTCCCCTGTTTTCCCTTGATCACTCTCTTTGGTACCTACTTTTCTTGATCTCCCCCCTTCGTCTTGGTTTCTTACTAGTCTTTTCTCTCTATATACGTAATGCTAACTTTCCCTAGGTTTTTAGTTTCCCAAAAGAAGAAATAACATTAACATAATCTTTTAGGCCGGAATAAGAATCTGGATACTACAGGGCATACAGTTAGGTCCAGAAATATTTGGACAGTGACACAAGTTTTGTTATTTTAGCTTTTTACAAAAACATATTCAGAAATACAATTATATATATAATATGGGCTGAAAGTGCACACTCCCAGCTGCAATATGAGAGTTTTCACATCCAAATCGGAGAAAGGGTTTAGGAATCATAGCTCTGTAATGCATAGCCTCCTCTTTTTCAAGGGACCAAAAGTAATTGGACAAGGGACTCTAAGGGCTGCAATTAACTCTGAAGGCGTCTCCCTCGTTAACCTGTAATCAATGAAGTAGTTAAAAGGTCTGGGGTTGATTACAGGTGTGTGGTTTTGCATTTGGAAGCTGTTGCTGTGACCAGACAACATGCGGTCTAAGGAACTCTCAATTGAGGTGAAGCAGAACATCCTGAGGCTGAAAAAAAAGAAAAAATCCATCAGAGAGATAGCAGACATGCTTGGAGTAGCAAAATCAACAGTCGGGTACATTCTGAGAAAAAAGGAATTGACTGGTGAGCTTGGGAACTCAAAAAGGCCTGGGCGTCCACGGATGACAACAGTGGTGGATGATCGCCGCATACTTTCTTTGGTGAAGAAGAACCCGTTCACAACATCAACTGAAGTCCAGAACACTCTCAGTGAAGTAGGTGTATCTGTCTCTAAGTCAACAGTAAAGAGAAGACTCCATGAAAGTAAATACAAAGGGTTCACATCTAGATGCAAACCATTCATCAATTCCAAAAATATACAGGCCAGAGTTAAATTTGCTGAAAAACACCTCATGAAGCCAGCTCAGTTATGGAAAAGTATTCTATGGACAGATGAGACAAAGATCAACCTGTACCAGAATGATGGGAAGAAAAAAGTTTGGAGAAGAAAGGGAACGGCACATGATCCAAGGCACACCACATCCTCTGTAAAACATGGTGGAGGCAACGTGATGGCATGGGCATGCATGGCTTTCAATGGCACTGGGTCACTTGTGTTTATTGATGACATAACAGCAGACAAGAGTAGCCGGATGAATTCTGAAGTGTACCGGGATATACTTTCAGCCCAGATTCAGCCAAATGCCGCAAAGTTGATCGGACGGCGCTTCATAGTACAGATGGACAATGACCCCAAGCATACAGCCAAAGCTACCCAGGAGTTCATGAGTGCAAAAAAGTGGAACATTCTGCAATGGCCAAGTCAATCACCAGATCTTAACCCAATTGAGCATGTATTTCACTTGCTCAAATCCAGACTTAAGACGGAAAGACCCACAAACAAGCAAGACCTGAAGGCTGCGGCTGTAAAGGCCTGGCAAAGCATTAAGAAGGAGGAAACCCAGCGTTTGGTGATGTCCATGGGTTCCAGACTTAAGGCAGTGATTGCCTTCAAAGGATTCGCAACAAAATATTGAAAATAAAAATATTTTGTTTGGGTTTGGTTTATTTGTCCAATTACTTTTGACCTCCTAAAATGTGGAGTGTTTGTAAAGAAATGTGTACAATTCCTACAATTTCTATCAGATATTTTTGTTCAAACCTTCAAATTAAATGTTACAATCTGCACTTGAATTCTGTTGTAGAGGTTTCATTTCAAATCCAATGTGGTGGCATGCAGAGCCCAACTCGCGAAAATTGAGTCACTGTCCAAATATTTCTGGACCTAACTGTATATACTACTCAGTTCCTTATTTGTATACCATTAGCTTTTGGAAATCCCTTTATTGTTATTGGGTAACCTGAATGTTGCCAAAAATGTATCTGCATTTGATTAGTAGTAATTGAGGGCTTGTTTATTATCCCGTGTTCTGGATGATAGGGTTATATATTGATTTGACCTCTGTGCAATATTTGGTCTCATTACTATACAAATGATATTGCTTTTATTTTTTGTTATTCTGTGTTAAACTTTAGTAAAAATAGATTGAACATAGAAATTCTCAAGAGCATTCCTCAAGAAAAAAAATGTTCAATAACGGTAATAGAGGCTTTTTAACCATAAGCACTATCAATTTGTGGAATACGCTATCTCAGAAGCCAGTCACAATATCAACAGTCAATTGGTTTTAAATAAAATTTGTGTTACAATTCCTCTCTGCAGAGCATCTTGCAGACTAAAAGATGCTCTGCTAAATTTTCCTGAATTATATTCCTGACAGTTACTATTCCTCTGTGCAGAGCATCTTGCCTTTGCAGATGCTCTGCTGCGCTTTCCTGAGTTACTGAGCTAGCTGCTTGTTTGACAGTGCAAGATTCCATGTTGGTGTTGATTACTCAGGTGTTCCTCCTTACTGGTAGTTGCTCAGGCTTCTTACTGAGCATGTTTGCCCAGAACTTTGCCAGTTATATTTTCTGGTTCGCTGTTGTCTCTGCTAATGTTCTGATCTTTGTGTTCTGATCCCAGATTGTTATTTGACTGTTCTCTGCCCATTCCCTATCCCAGTCATGACCTCCTGCCTATTGACCTCGGACCGTTACCTGACCACGTCTCTGTTTTCTCCCTGAACCTATAACATGCTCTCCTGGATTTCTGACCCTCGGATATTGACCTGACTATGCCTTCATTTACTACTTGTGCTCATACGTGTCCTCCTGTTACCAGACCCCGGATTTCATGACTACTCTTCCTTCGATTCTACCCGTAAGTAGTGACTGCATCACATTTTGAATGCTTTTTTTTTTAAAGAAGAAATCAACATAAATACGTATACAAATGTGTGAAATTCTTGTTATGAATGCTGATCCAGTCAATCTATTCTCAAGATTAGAAGGGAAAAACTTGCTATTTTAGGACAGATTGGATCGTGCATTAGGGCTCATGCGTACGTTGCTTATTTTTTTGCGTTTATGCAGCGTTTTGAGCAGCAGTGTCACATTGTCAAAATGCAAGCATTCTGGTTGTCCAGCAAACTCTATGAGAATCATGCAAAATCCGTGCACACAATGCTTTTTGAAACACAGCATTTTGATTGTCAAAAATTTGACAAAATCTCTGTGTTTAGAAAAGCAACATCTCACTTCTTTTGAGCGTTTTGGCAACATTCTACACCCATTGAAATCAAGGAGTTGTAGAAAAATGCTACTAAAATGCTAAGCAGTGCGTTTGTACTGCATTTTTGTTGTGATCCGCATGTTTTGTTAAAATAACAAACGCAGTTCTTTCGGTTTCTCTCTCTCTCTCTCTGTCCATGTTGGTCTCTCCCTCTCACCCCCTCTTTCATACGCACCGACCCACAATCACCAGCGCTGCGCTGCACGTTTGTCACACTGCTCTGGTGGCTTCTCCTCTTTTGAAAATGCCGGCCGCTCATTAATCCATCTCGTATTCCCTGCTTCCCCCACCCACCAGTGCCTATGATTGGTTGTAGTCAGACACGCCCCCACGCTGAGTGACAGCTGTCCACTGCAACCAATCACAGCCACCGGTGGGCGTGTCTATATCGAGCAGTAAAAAAAAAAATAATTTTAAAAAAATGACATGCGGTGCCCCCAATTTGGATACCAGCCAGGGTAAAGCCACACGGCTGAAGGCTGGTTTTTTCAGGATGGGGAGCTCCATATTATGGGGAGCCCCCCAGCCTAACAATATCAGCCAGCAGCTGCCCAGAATTGCCGCATCCATTAGATGTGACAGTCCCGGGACTCTACCCGGCTCATCCCGAATTGCCCTGGTGTGGTGGCAAATGGGGTATAAGGAGTTAATGGCAGCAGCCCATAGCTGCCACTAAGTCCTAGGTTAATCATGGCAGACGTATCCCCGAGATACCTTCCATGATTAACCTGTAAGTTAAAGAAAATAAACACACACATCGAAAAAATTCTTTATTTGTAACGAAAGACAAAAAAACACCCTCTTTCACTACTTTATTAACCCCTCAAAAATACCTCCAGGTCCGACGTAATGCTCGCAAGGTCCCACGACGCTTTCAGCTCTCCTACATCGAAAGCTGACAGGAGCGGCAGTAGAACACCGCCACTTCTTTAAGCTTCATGCAGCAACTGAAGTGAGTTGCGCGATCAGCTGTGCTGTCACTGAGGTTACTCGCGGCCACCTCTCTCAGGTGGAGGACTGCAACTGTGGCCGCAAGTAACCTAAGTGAAAGCACAGCTGATTGCGTGGCTCAGGGGATTTGCGATCACAGGTGAGTCCTTCACGTAGGACCGCAAATCAGGCTGCAACACAGAGACAGCCGTGCGATGTCAGTGAAATCTGGTGAAGCTCTGACGTCACTGCTGTGGACTCCTATTTCCTGGCACTGACCTCAGAGGTTCATCTGAGTTCATGACAGCACACAGAGACAGAGCCGCGGGATGACAATGAAGTCAGGTGCAGTTTATCTGAGTTCATTCTCATTGCCCGGCTTTGTCTGTGCCTGCTGTTAGTGGGCATGTAGCAGAGCTGGGGGACCGCACTAACAAAAATGCATCCAAAACGCATGGGTTTTGGATGCATTCTTTTTGTCAACACGCAGCGTCAAGTCTGCCAGAGGGTGCATTTATTTCTGCACTGGCCAGGACGCAACGTGCATATGAGCCCTTATGGTTGCAGTGCCAATTCCAGCTGATACAAACATTGAAATGGTGCCTCTCCCCACAGTACATAAAAATCTGCAGAATATAAACGCAATTCCAGAATAGTGGTTTGGGTCTTGGTTTTACGGCATTTTTTGCATTGTAAGAATAACCGGTCAGGAAGATGCTCAAAATCAGTATAATTATGACAATAAAAATTTGAAGATTTTTTTTATTATTTTAGTGGTAAAAAAAAAATCTAGACATTAAAAAAAAAAAAACTGGTTTGTGTTACTATTTCTAGACATCCATAATGCTTTTATTTTTCTATTGAGGGAGCAGTCAGTGGACTTGTTTTTGACTATTGAATTAATGTTTTTATTGACACCAATTTGAAGTGTAGATATGACATTTTGATTGTAGGAGTTCAGCTGACCAAAACCTTGGTAGACCGGACTTAAAGGGATACAGCAACATAAAATATGTTTATCTTTTTATTACATTAAATGTCTTTATTTTTAACAGGGTAAAAATTAGGTGACACCAATTTTTAAATTTAAAATGTTTTTGTACTCTTTGAATCACCTGAAATCAGCACACTTACTGCCCATATAAAATGCTATAGAGTTTGACTACAATTCATGATATGGACTTTCAAGTATTCCTTTTTATTTTAAAGCTCTCACCTGCATATGTTGCTTTAAAAAAGGAAGGCTTGAAAATCAAGATTATGAAATTAATTGTTTTGTTAGATACTCTGTGATATATTACGTAGAAGAGGTAAAATCTTTTTATTCTTATTATTTAAATTTTAGTCATCTAAGGGGACTTGAACCTGTGATCAGCTAATCACTTTTATTATATAATGCAATACCACAGTATTTTGGTATAAAGGACAAATCAACATCTATTAGCATGTTCAGCTAAGCTTCACAAGAGAAACAAAATGACAGAGAATTGGACCCTCAGCAGTTTCCTGACTGTCATGGTAAACCATTCATACACCACTATTGTCACGGGGGGGCTAAAGGGAGTCAGTGTTAAAATGAACCATTTAAATTCGACTCTCAGAAATTGACAGTGATATCTAAAAGGTTAACAGTAGTTACTTGAGCTTAGTTCTGCTGTTGGAGACAGAAATCAGCTGTGTAGCCCAGCCAGCATCTACAACGTGTGTAAATGTCTCAGCTCCAGAGCCTACTCCAGACACCCTGACTTCTAGAGACTAAGATTTTTGGTGAAGATCTAATTTTGCTGTCTTACTTGAGAGTAGAGATGAGCAGTTCCATTGAGGCTCGGTTGGCCAGCAGAAAATGAACCTAGCTCAACAGGCTTGAGCTTGACCTGAACCCCGGATGCAGTCACTGATTGGCAGTTTGAGTCTCTGCCCATATACAGCCAGGTATAAGCAGATCACTTCCGGGGGAGGGTGGACGGGCTTTTTCAAACTTTTTTTTGTTGCACACTACATCCAATCACGCTGTCGTTGCCCCAAGTGTGCGCCGTTCAAATACTGCTAGCGGCTCACACAGGACTGAGCACCAAGCGTACCTGAGCACAGCGTTGCTCGTACGAATTTTGATCACACATAAAGCATCAGATCCCAGAACCCAAACCTTGATTTTTAAATTTGTGGTTCTCTTTGAAAACCAAACCTCAGGTTCGCTCATCTCTACATCTCTACTTGAGAGACATCTCAAGTAAGAAGCGAGATTACTATCCTGCCTTATGGCAGTGGCTCCCCTGTATGGTTGTTACTGGTTGTACCTATACTCCATTCCTTTTATCCTTTCTTTGCTTAGTAGAATTTAATGTACTTGTCTTTTTTCAACCATACTATGAAACCATGAAATTTACACCTTTCTCTCCTGCTTCTATGGCTCCAAATATATTAAAAATATGTATCTAATATATGGATATGTATATATTCCAAAACCAGTCCCTTTATTTCAGATTCACTTTACTGTACATATACAAGATAATAGAATGCTTTCCATACAAGTAGACATTTTTAACAGTTTGAAAGATAAATGGAAAGTTAAGCAAAATAAGTCATCCCGACTCACTCACACACTGTGAAGATGCCCCTTTCTGAAGAGTTGTAATCTATCCAAAAATACATTAATTCATGCCTGCAGGATTGTGATAGTCTTGCACAAGAACTAAAACAGTTCTTCCATTTTAACATCTTTAACATGACAAGCGTCCATGGCCAATGGCATATTCATCCAAAATATTCAACCCAAGAGTGACTTACTGCTTTATTTCCCATCAAGAGAATATTATCTCAACATTTGTTTCATTCTATTTTTCTGTCTTCGGTTCTTTGTTTCTGATAAATCTTAGAAATGTCAGATTTAACTAATGTCCTATTCAAACTGTGAATCTTTTAAAGAAGTTTTTCACTTTTTGTTATTCAGTTCTCTATGAAATAAAATGCCCTTGATGAATACATTTTAATATACATGTCCTTAAAGGGAACCTGTCAGGTCTCCTGTGCATCCAGAACCATGATCAATTCTGGGTGCATATCTATAATCCCTGACTGACAGCCCTTGCACATAGTAGGACACATAAACATATCTTTAGAAAAGGTTTTTCTAAAGAGTGTTTATGAAATGCTTTTGATGGCATTGACTAGTCAAAGGGGCTTTAGTTACCCCTACTAGTCTCCCCACTTAGCATATTATCACGCCCCTGACCGACGCCGGGTGGAGGCTCACTGCGCATGATCATAAGTGACCACACTTATGATCATGCGCACTACACCTCTCTGAAGCAAAGATGCATGAACATGGCTTCAGAGTAGTGTGCATGACCGGAAGTGCAGTTACCTCTGATCGTGCACAGTGAGCCTACACCTGACGTTGGACACACGCAAAACTGAGAGGTATGTATTTTTTTTCTCTTTTATTTATTTATAAAATTCAACAAATGGTTGCAGAGATATGGATCTTTAGAATAAGTGAGCGTAACAGGATGATATTTATATTCTTTAACAAGGGGTATTGCTCACAGAGTAATTTTCTAGAACATCTTAAAGATACTCAGAGAATAAAGTGAGCAACACCCGCTTGGTAAAGAGCATAGAAATTTGGATAATGGCCAAACTATCTCATATCTATGGAACTGTATTTCAAGATTAAAAAATAAAAAAAATGGAATACAAAAGGGAGCAGGGTGAAACAATTAACAGCAAATATTAGTCAGATTTGACCTGGTGACAGGTCCTCATAAAGTTTTGCACCATTTTTCTTCCCCAGGTATCATTCCAACTGATGGCCTTCTGCCACACACCAATTTTCCTGTATTATTAATTTATGAATCTTGACCAGTAGGTCTTTTACCATGTCCTCATTCTGTCTTCTGTGGGTTTTTTTTTACAAACAATGGCACACGTTATCAGTGTTTGGAAGCAATTTTTATAAGTGTCAGTGTGATGCCCTGGCCGGACCAGGTAGTCACAGATAGGGCCCCGCACTACACCATTCCCTAACAGGTGACAGCAGTCAAACATATAAATTCCTAGTCACCCCCCAGTGTTTGATGGACACACCAGGGGGCGGAACCAGGCGGTTGGAAGATGCCCACCAAGGAGTCTCAGACAGCCTGGGGTGGGAAAGTTTAGTTATTCTGTTCTAGAGTTGAAATCTATAGGTGTGTGGGCTGGAGCTGTGTGCAGCTCCAGCAGAGGAAAGACCCAAACTGAACCGGTGGTAGGGTAGGAGCCCTGGTACTGCTGGCTAGGAGGCAGATGGCAGTCTCCGTCTGCAGGAGCCGGGAAGATGGCTCGGTGGAACCGTGGTGGACTGGGACAGGTTAGTGGCCCTCCGGTACCGACCCGGGGAACCGACTCGGAAACCGGGGCACAAAGTGGGGTATTCAGACCCTGAAGCTAGGTCCAGAAGCCACTGGGGGCTAGCTAATTAACTGATTGCGGCCACGACTAGAGGCCCTGTCCCAAGACAACAGTCCAACGAGGGGGATAGAAAGCCACCGCCATGGCACAGAGATCCCACGGGCCAGCATCTGCGGGCAAAGGGCTCTTCAGGCAAACAAAATCCGGGAGCGGACTCCTGAAGTTGCAAGCGCAGGTAGTCCACCATCACAAACAGGTGCAGGAGAAAGACAGAGACCACTAACCGGGTGGGGGACCAGACTGCAGCTGGCTGCGGGCACCGACCACCATCACCTTAGTTTACCAGAGACTCGTGTGTTTACTAATAGTGAGTACATCAGTGCCCTCCGGCCGCCCATCTCCCTGCATCGCCAAACACCCCCAATGGGTCCCGGGACCACCATCCCTGCCCACGGAGGGGTTGACAACTTGCTGCGCAACATCTCCCCCGGGTGCCCCGTAACTGCAGCGGTGGTGTCAACCTTCACCACATTCCGTGGGTGGCGTCACAAACTTAACACAGCTTCGGCCGTACACCTACGTCCCCAAATCGGAAACTCCTTTTTGATTGACGTGACCGCAGGACCCCCGGGTCCGGAGACCCTCGAGCCACCCACTGAAGGTCCGGATCCAAGCGGCTCGGCTGCCGAGCACGGGGCGGTGCATCAGTTTTTATCATTAATGATAGATAGTGATGAGCAAATGTAATCGTTACTATTTGTTACTCGAATGGATAGCACAGCATTTGGGTTACTCATAATATTGCGAGTTTTTGTGCACTCTCCTCGCTATATTTGTCTCACACAGCAGGTTTGGCACCTGATTTAAAGCCACTAAACATGCTGGGCTTCCTAACCAATCACAGTAATGCCACAACCATCTTGGTTGTGGCATTACTGTGATTGGCTGGCCACGCAGAGTCATAGGGTGTATAAAAGCCCTTCCGCCATCATTTTGGCCACATTGAATCCAGAGCTAGTGTTGTAGGAGTATAGGGAAAGAGTGAGCAGCTGTTAGGGAGAGTGTTTAGGCCTCTTATTAACACAAAAGCCCTTTTCAGGACTATCTGCAGTGTATAGGTCAGTGTAGTGAAGGGGGGGACATATTTTCGAGCAGGGACAGAGTTTAATGGAGCATATCATTACCTCCATAGTACCAAAATACAATAGCTCTTTTAAGAGCTGAAACCACAGAACAAGGTCATAGTACAGGGAGGGAGATACTGTGGATTATGTAGGGAATTGGGATAGGTTAAACTGGTCTTCCAGTGTCCATAAAAGAACATTTTGTGGTGTCTCTTGTATAAAAGCAGTGGTCCTTTATCCCCTGCTATTTTTGGGGTCACAGCTTGGATTGTGGCGTCCACATCAGCCCCACAATACATTGCTAGTGGGCTTTGCAAATAAAAACCAGTACTCTAGCATTTTGTGCTGTCTGATATACTAAACGCACCTGTTCTGTTTACACAATAGTTAGGGGGTCACAATCTGGCTTGGGTCATCAATATCAGCCACATTAATACGTTGCTAGAAGGCTTTGCAAATACGAAGCAGTACTACTAGCATTTTGGGCTTCCTGGTACAAAGTACTCACTGGTACTTTTTCCACAATATTTTTGGGTTCAAAGCTTGCTTGGCTTGAGCCATCAATAGCTTAAAATGACAAAAAAGCTAGTTGTAAAGAAACAGGAATATGGGTGTGGTGTTGCCAGTGGTGGGCGACAAGGCACTGAGTCTGTGTCAGGTCAGAAGAAGCTTGATGCATCCACCATGTTCATTGCCAAATCTCCTGGTCTGGAATATAGACGTGTGTGGAACCCAGGAGAACGAAAGCAGACTCTGTCTTGGATGGCAGACAATGCCTCTTCACATTTCTCAAGAAGCAACAAGTCTTCCATGATTACGCAGTCTACTGTGGATACACAGAAGGCTGGCCCATCCAATCCTAAACTTGGTTCTCCTTCCCCCATCATCAATCTCAGGAGACATATGACCCCAAGCTTGGCCAATCTGAGGATCTGTTTTGTACGTATCCTTTGTTTGGTTCTGGCCTCTCACCATGTGGCATTAAAGAGGGATGTGAGAAGGTGGCGTGCATTGATACACAAGTATTTGAGAACCTATGGTCAGAAGAAAGCCACTTTGAGGAACCTGATTTACTGTCTCCAGAGGTGGAGGCTGATGATAATGAGACACAGTATCCATCAGGTCAGCCTACAACCTCAACTGGGAAGGAGGATGAGATGAAAGATGAGGTGGTCGATGATGAGTCCACTGATCTGACCTGGACCATTGACATGCATAGCCAGCACAGCAACAAAGAGGAAGATGTACATGTAGCACCAGCACAGGCACCAAGGGGTAGTAGTTTGCCCAGAGTGAGAACTTGGTCAACTGTTCTCAAGAGCAACCCCACTGTTGCCCAAGTCTGGGCAAGGGGGCATTCAGCTGCTGTCTAGAAGTTTTTTCGGAAAGTCCTTTAGAGAAAAAGATTGTAATCTGTAGCATTTGCCATACCAAGTTGAGCAGAGGCTAGGGCAAAGGCCACCTAAGCACCACCAGAATTCAGAACCACATGGCAGCCAAGCACCCCTGTAGGTGGCAGAACACCAGGGTACCAAATTTGTGTCTGTTGATCAAACCACTGCCATGTTGCCTGTGCTATGTACTTCACAATCTGCTGTTCAGGAAGCAGCATGCACTCATACATCCTGCCCACAATCTGTGATTAAACAGACACAGCAAACATCAACCCCAACCACTTCCTTGTCCCAGCGAAGCGTCCAGTTGTCTGTGGCTGAGAGTTTGGAAAAGAAGCGTAAATACCCAGCCAAGCACCCACAGGCACAAAACATAAACTCACACATTGCCAAATTGGTAAGTGTGGAGATGTTGCCATTTAGGCATGTGGGAACACAGTGTTTCCATGATCTCTTGTCTGTCTGTGCCCGAAGATACAGTGTTCCCAACCACCTCTATTTTACCCAGTGAGCCATCCCCGCATTACACAAGCACATGCTAAGCAATCTCAAACGTGCTCTGACCAATGCCATAACCAGGAAGGTCCACCTAAGAACAGACACGTGGAAATGTTGTTGTGGATAGGGATGATACATATCTGTCATGGCACACTGGGTGAACCTTTGGAGGCTGGGACAAAGTCACAAACTGGAACATCACACATCTTACCCACGCCAAGAATAGCAGGAACAACTACTATCACAGTTTCCCCCTCATCCCATACCAGTTCCTGTCTCCCTTCCTCTTCCTCCTGCTCCTCATCCTCTGAGGCATTACCCTTCCCATCACTGCCAAGCTTGGAGCTGTGCAGCAGCGCATCAGCAAAGCGGCATCACGCTCTGCTGAAGCTGATCTGTTTAGGTCAAAAACCACACACTGCAGATGTGGCAAGGTATAAAAGAATAGACTGATCAGTGGCTCTCCCCGCTGCATCTGCAACCCAGTCTGGTCGTCTGTGAAAATGGGCTTAACCTGATGGCAGCTTTAAAGGTTGGCAAACTGGTGCACGTGCCATGCATGTGTGGCGCCCCTGACCTGGTCAGGCACCACAGAGTATTGCAGTCATGCTGGGGCAGTGCTTCCAGGTAATCTCCAAGGGCCAGGATGAGGTGCACACACAAACACATAGTGACCAGGTCTCCCACACCATTAGAAGGGACCCTTGGGTAGCCATAAGGGGTTAACTTTCAATTCCCATCAAGGGGTGTGCTCAGAGGCTGGTTGCTAGGAAGCAGGGCAGACAGGAGAAAAAGGAGGAGCAAGGAGTCGGAAGCAGAGTGTTGAGGAGTATGGAAGGGAGCAGAGGGTCTCTCATGCTAGCCAGGCCCTGCGGAGTGCAGTAGCTGAAAACGGGGGAGAACGGGTACCTGTGGGTCAGCCTGAAAGACACCCAGAGAGAGGTGGCCGAGTAAGGGGATCACCGGTATTCCAGCATGCAAGGGGAGACAGGTCCCCAAAGCAGACGGCTAATCATCCAGAGCTGCTCAACCTTCAGGTGGGGGTACTTCACGCCCTCACCACCACAACACAGAGTCCGAGCCCAAGCAGCAACCAGGAGGCCCATAAGGGGATAGCGCCAGAAGCCATCCCACCAAGGTCTACGCTGCCAGCAGACAGGCCAGAAAGGGGAGAGGGGGTCAGAAACAGCTTCCCTGGAGGAATCCTACCATACTTCATGTAAGGGGTCCTCCCAAACAAAAGGAGTGCAAGGAGGGCAATTGGACAGCTACCCTCAGAACGGCCTTCTGGGATTCCTGGTTCCACCTGGTTATCACAGTGTCGCCCGGGCATCTCAAAGTAACCACCAAACAGTGAGTAAACACGTTAAAAGACTTCCTGGACTGTGTTTGAGTCATTCTGCGCCTTGTGGTTCCACCCACTCAATACGGTCCCTGGGGCCAGCCCTATTCTCGGGGGCAACACCATCTAACTGCACCTACCAACAACCCCAGGCGTCCCTTAACCTGCAGTGGCGGTCCCCTGACCGTAATACCGAGAGTGGCGTCACGAAAAATCCTAAAGAGAAGGTTCCCTACCTGTGACCAGACCGTCAAGTGGAGTCCCTGAAGGTAACGTACCAGACCGCTGCAGCAGTCCTGGGCTCCACACATGGCTCACGTGCTGAACCTAGTTGTTAAGAAATTTCTCAAAACATACCCTGACTTGCTGTACCTACTTGAGAAGGTGCAAAGTATTAGCGCCCATTTCTGACATTCCTCTACCATTTCTGCTGGTCTTACAGCACTGCAAAAGTGGTTGAATTTGCCAAGTCATCGACTCATGTGCGACCTGCCCACGCACTGGAACTCTACATATCATATGTTGGGGAGGATTAGTGAGCAGTAGAGGGCAGCAGCTGGCTGAATACCAGCTTCAATATGCCCATCAAACTGAGAGTCAGCCACCACACATAACAGTGAGAGTCGATCGCTGACATTTGTGAGGCTCTTGAGAACTTTGATTACTGCACCAAGCTCGTGAGTGGTGATCAGGCTATTATCAGCTTAACCTTCCCACTGCTATGTCTGTTGAAACAATCACTGTATAATCTCAAAGAGGAAGCTTTGAGTGCCCAGCATGTGGCTATGGAGTCAGATTTCTCAATGGGTTATGATATTACCAAGCCCAGACAATATTCTGAGGCAACATTGAGTGATAATGATGAGGAGGATAAGAGCATGGTCACACTTTAGCGGCGCTCCAGCGATCCCACCAGCGATCTGACATGGTCAGGATCGCTGGTGCATCGCTACATGGTCACTGGTGAGCTGTCAATCAGGCATATCTCACCAGCGACCAGTGACCAGCCCCCAGCCAGCAGCGACGCATGGAAGCAATGCTGCACTTGGTAACTAAGGTAAATATCGGGTAACCAAGCAAAGCACTTCGCTTGGTTACCCGATATTTACCTTGGTTACCAGCGCACACCGCTTAGCGCTGGCTGCCTGCACTCTTAGCCAGAGTACACATCGGGTTAATAAGCAAACTGCTTTGCTTATTTACCCGATGTGTACTCTGGCTACGTGTGCAGGGAGCAGGGAGCCGGCACTGGCAGCCTGAGAGCGGCGGACGCTAGTAACCAAGGTAAATATCGGGTAACCAAGCAAAGGACTTTGCTTGGTTACATGATATTTACCTTGGTTACAGCTTACCGCAGGCTGCCAGACGCCGGCTCCCTGCTCCCTGCACATTCAGATCGTTGCTCTCTCGCTGTCAAACAGCGGGAGAGCAACATCCAAAAAATGAACCAGCACTGTGTGTAACGAGCAGCGATTTCACAGCAGGGGCCAGATCGCTGCTTAGTAGTATCACACACAGCGAGATCGCTGATGAGGTCACTGGTGCGTCACAAAAAACATGACTCAGCAGCGATCTCGCTAGCGATCTCGCTATGTGAGAAGTACCCCTAAGGAGGCAGAGGAGTTGTTTTTCTATACTACCGAGTGGACTCCCAATGCTACACAGAAGACTCTCAACCCCAGCTTCATGTCTGTCCAGAAAAAAATGGGCTGTAGAAGAGGAGGTGGAGGAATAGAAAGTGAGTCTGCGTGAGGAGAGGATGTGTATTGTTCCTCCTGGTGGAAACTCAGAACCTTTGCCTGTTTGCAACTTGGCCCACATGGTACAGTTCATGTGTAAGGGTCTGTGGCAAGATCCTCCCGTGATACATATTTTATCCAACAACCTATACTGGTTGGCCACCTTTCTGTACCCACAGTACAATGAGAAATTTCTTTCTCTCCTTTTGGAGTCACCGAAGGGTTGCACATTGTAGTCCTTTAAGAGGGTCATTGTAGATTAGTTGATGAAAACATCACTCCCAGACAATGCTGGGGGAAGAGTTACCGACTCTTTTCAACACTAAGGAATTATGGAGAGAGACACGAACATCAGGTCCAACAGAGGTGGGGGGAAAATGTGAGCAAACTTGGCCATTTTCAATAAACCTGCACATCAGCAGGGGCTCTCTGTACCTGTAACAATGCCAAGGAGGGAGAAGTTGTGCACACACTTGTCCACAGAAAATGCAGACTTGCTTTGATTAAATTCAACAAGGACTCGATTTCTCCACAGTTTCTGATCCCTCCAGATGAGAGCAAACCAAATTAAATTCCCCAAAATGTTGATTTTGACTACTGCTGTTAACGTCCACCTGATAACGTCCCATATAAAGTCGTTTCTTTCGTGCGTCAACCATGACTCATGCCATAGGGCTAATTTTTGTAAACACTATGCACATTGTGCAGTAGATAGACCAGAAGAGTACTCCTACTCCAACCTAACTACTATTTTAATTGGAGACCCAATAGACCCAAAGTGATGGTGACTCCCTGCGTCAATCATGACTCAGCCTATGGAGCTAATTTTTGTAAACACGATGTGTACCACCCCGCGGCCTCGGCTGCGGCCGCTGAGCCGCTCGGATCCGGGCTCGTGTGTCAGTGGCTCGAACGCCTCTGGACCCGGGGGTCACGTCGCTTGGTGTTAACCCCTCCGTGGGCAGGGGCGATGGTCCCGGGGGCCCGAGGGAAGGTGAGGGCTGGGGTGCAGGGCACGGTCACGATGCAGCGCGGTGCGGTGCCTGACGGGACTGCTGTACTCACTCTGGCACAAGATAACGGAGTCTCTAGTAAAGCAAATGGTAGAATGGACGGGGCCCACAGCCGGCTGCGGTGTTCTCACTGGACAGGCTGGTGATGGCTGTTGTTTCCTTGCACCTGTGTTATGTAGTTTTTGACTCCTGTGCCTGGACACCAATAGTCCGTTTCCCGGTGTGTAAGTGTCGTAGGAGCCCGTTTGCCCGCAGGCACTGGCCCTTTGGATCTGTTGCCTTTGGCGGTGGCACTTATCCGAGATGGTTGGGCTGTTGCCGTCAATCAGGACTTGGGTGGGAATGAACCCCTGAGGTCCAGACCGCAATCAGTAAATTCAACTATCAGGGCGGCTTCCAGCCTAGTCGGGGTCTGAGTACCCTGCCTGGTGCTTGGCTCCAATCGGCTTCCCGGTTCGGTACCGGCGAGCCACCGTCTGACCCGGATCTTATGGTTCCACCGACCATTCACCAACTCCTGCAGACGGCCACCACCGTCTGCCGACCTTGCTGGAGTTGCCTTGACTCCGACCCAGACACCTAGACAGTCCGCGGCAGGCCTGATCCCAGGTCTGCCTGTGCACGTCTTTACTCCTCTCCTCTCCACTCTCTGACTCACTGTCTGTCTGTCTGCTGTGTTTTCCTGCCTCCAGGCCTGTGAACCCCTCAGTGGGTGGAGTCAACCACCTGGCTCCGCCCCACCTGGTGTAGACATCAGACACTGGAGGGTGGCAACAAGGATTTTTGTTTGACTGTTGTCACCTGTCCGGGGAAGGGGTGTGTGTGGTGTTGTTTGTGACTACCTGGCTAGTCCAGGGCGTCACATATGTACATTGTGCAGTGGACATATAGAAAAAAAGGTTTTTTCCCCCACTTTTTAGTTTTAAGGTACATTAACTCAACATTAACAAAAGAACCAAGGAAAAAAAGGAGTATATTATACCAAATCCATATTTTATTAAATATGAAATAATACACACACACACACACACAAAAAAAAAATAGACCCAAGTCAAAATGTTTAACAGACAATAGTGCAGGAGTAGCTCATCGCCTTATAGCACAAATATATTCAGTCATAGATGCAATCTGATAAATTCCTTCCAAAAAATTATTTATAAGAATCAAATTTCTCTTTTTACAATAAAAAGTTTTTAGTTCAATATACCATCATTCTCAGTCACAAAATAGACTCTAGGTAATTGCACTCATGGCTAATTTAACCAGGACTGCCGTCCCTCACCTATTCCAGCACAAGGCTGAAATTTTCAAAATAACTTAAACTATATAAATATAAAATTTCTGCTTTAGTGATGTATAAGAGTAATTACAAGGCATCAAAGTGCATCAATTGGCATAACAACTTACAAGTACTTACTAATAGACAGAGCGATATGAGCACCCCCGCTGCCTCGACATACATTTTTACATGAGGCGCCTCCTGAAGAAAGAGATACTTGAAATGTATGTCGAGGCAGCGGGGTTGCTCATATCGCTCTGTCTATTAGTAAGTACTTGAAAGTTTTGATGTCAATTGATGGATTTGGTATAATCTACTCTTTTTTTCCTTGGTTCTTACATTGTGCAGTGGACAAACCAGGACAGTATTCCTACTCCAGCCTAACTACTTTATGTCATAGGAGACCATTGTGATGGTGACTCCCTGCATCAACCATGGCTCAGGCTATAGGGCTAATTTTTGTAAACAATGCACATTGTATACTGGACAAACTAGGACAGTAGTCCTACCAGACAAATATTTGTCATTGGAGACCCTTTTCACGGGTCTTCCCTCATTGTGACTGAGATAGGGAATACAGTACATATTCAATAGCAATTTACAATGACTGTTGATGAACAACTGATGGCCCTCTGAAAACTTAAATTGAGGGCCACAACTACCACACTAGTCCTACGTAGATAATGTTTGTCATTGGAGGCCCTTGTCATGGTGTCTTCCTGCATCTATGACACAGCCCCAGGAATAATTTTTAGAAAGCTGATGCACATTCTGCACTGGACCAAGTACTAGAGTATCAATCAACAAGTCTTCTCTTCCTATATAATCTCAGGAATATTACCAATAAATATTTCTGAGCCATTTGGAGGAGCTTCTCCAACCCATCCTAGAGGGGGAGTACCATATATCCTTTGCCCATTCATTTGCACAAGTGATATATTTGATGTCATCATTTAATTGACTAGTGCAACTTTATTTTTTCAGTTGGCAGAGTTCAGCCCAACATGAGGCTCGCAGGCTTTAGTCACTGCTCCCTTCTTCTACTCCTTGTTGCTTGCCCTATGTGACGACATGGACTCTCATGGGTTAAAGTTTCTTAAAATCCAGCCAGACAGCATGATAGATTGTCTATAGACGGGGGAGAAGTCCCTCATTGTTTTTACAAGACTCTTGTTGACTCAATGTAATTGTGTTGGCCACTGAAAGCCAAACGTATTGTTTCTCCAGACATTTTCAGTAACCATTGTATTGTAGTTGTGTATTGATAATGTAATTACCTTAGTAGCCATTGTCTAGTCGGTGACTCCCAGTTTACATGTACACCCTCAGTCTTTCTATGCACATCATTTAAATGATCATTGTCCATGCAGCTTGAAATTCCTCCAATGGGAGAAGCAATCTTGTCCAACCAATCGATGAGGACGCAGTGTATCCAAGTGGAAGGTTGTGGCTATAAAAAGGACTTCTTTAAGCCACCAGGGGTTGTTGATGGATGCTGATGGATCCAGTCTAAGCTCTTTGGAGCTGACTAGAGGATCAGGATATCTTATGGCTTCAATCTAGGGACTGCGGACCCGGTTGGAGACCATATCCACAGCCTAGGGATTTCGACTCCGGCTGCCAGGATTTTAACATCATACAGGACTACCTAAGGAGGACACTCAGGTTGGGACAGTTCAGTCACCTGTTACAGACTTTGCAGACCTCAGACAGCTTGGAACCTGTGAGGCATGGACATTCTAATCCCTGGTGAGCCAGCGGAAGGGTGAGACTCTGTTGCCTGTTACATTTGTGTGTTTTGCTGGTTATGCGTTATGTGCCGTTAATTGTTTGGGGATCCAATAAAGTCTAATTATTGTGGTTCCCTCACCCTGTGTTGTCTGAGTAGTGTTACACCCACGGTTAAGGAGGCCGGCGTTCAGTTGGGATGAGCCCTGAGCCACGCTGTCTTTCTAAAGGCGGCGGGTTTTAGTGGACGAGAGCGCCCACTGAGCCCCGTGTCTCCACACCCTACTTCTCTGTAGTCTCTTCCCTTAATTGAGTTAAATGAATGAGTAAGGGAATACAATATGAATAAGTGAGGGCACTCTCCAATGTACAGAAGAGGGCACTCCAAAATTTATAGAGGAGGCCCCTTCCAAACGTATGTTACTGGGCCACCTCAGGATCCTCACCAAACTCAGGTTTCCTGACTATTGCAGGCCCTCTGAAAATTTTAATTTAGGGCTACAGAATGACATGGAAGAGGCGGAGGAAGAGGGAAAAGCCCAATGCTACAATGGGCACATTGTAAAGTGCTATGGAATATACAGTATATTCCACTATCTGAGTCTCAATGAGGGAGGGACCGGCCAAATGTATAAGTAACAGCAGTCGCTCCAAAACGTATGCTACATAACCACTTGAGGCCCCTCAGGTCAATGATCAACATACCAAAGGGGAATTTTCTAGCTGGCCTTGTAAAGTGCTGGGGAATAGCTAACTAGAAACTATATATGACAGAGGGACCTACAAAATGTATGTCAGGGCCCTCCCAATTATAAAAGTAAAAAAAAGCCAAATACTACGTGTGAACAAACGCTAAAAGGGAAATTTCTGTTTCTCCAGTTTATTTAGCCTTATATACAAGTGATCATGCAAGAAAAACTGTTTCTTAACCTTTTTGGCCTGTAAAATGCAATTTAGGTTGGGTTTGGTAGGTGTTCTTGTGCATCTGTAAAAGTGGCATAATACTTTGACATCTTTAGGATACATTCACACAAATGTCCCATTTTTGCAGTCCATAAAAAACATTGTTTTTACTCATATGCATACGTGTGACATCCGTGTGACAACCGCATCCGTTCCGTATACAGTCCGTTTTACATCTGTGTGCCTTACGTTTTTTTAGCAGACTGCAAAAAAAAAATGGAAGGAGGGTTACATACAGTCAAAAGATAGAAAGATAGCTGAATTGATAGTTAGATAGCTAGATAGATCGATAGAAAGATAGATAGATAAGAAAGACATATATAATGTTCCACTACCCAGCATTTTTTAATCTTGCAACCTTTAGTGACTTTAATGTGGCACTAAAGGGTGTTTAACTTTGTTTTAGCCAGAAATGTATTATTTTCCCCCAAAAATGACATGGGGTCCCCCTAGTTTTTTGTAGCCAGCTAAGGTGAAACAGACAGCGGCAACCTGCAGACCGCAGCTGTCAGATATACCTTGGCTGGTAATCCAAAACAGAGGGCACCCCACACTGTTATTTTAAATTAAATTCTATAAATAATTTAAAACAAAAACGTGGGGTCCCCCCCTAATTGGATCAGCAGCCAAGGTAAAGCAGACAGCTGTGGTCTGGTATTCTCAGACTAGAGAGGTCCACACTTATTGGATACCAGTCTAAAAATAGCAGACCGCAGCCACCCCAGAAGTGGTGCATCCATTAGATGCGCCAATCCTGGGGCTTTGTAACAGCTCATCCCATTGTCCTGGTGAGGTGGAAATAGGGTAATATATGGGGTTATACCAGCTGTGTAATGTCACCTGGCATCAAGCCCTGGCATTAGTGATATCACGGCATCTATCAGATACCCGACATCACTACTCAGTCAATAAATAAAAATAAGCAACAAAAATTTTTTATTTGAAAAAACTTTCCCCAACACATTCCCTCTGACTAATTTATTGAAAAGAAAAAACAAATCCGGGTCTGGCATAATCCAATAAGGGGTCCCACGACAATCCATACTCACTGTCCCACTCAGTGAAGAACAGAATGTTCCCCATTGGGTGGGAGAGCAGCGCACTGAGCTAACATCATTAGGTCAGGCCAGGCTATCGCAGGACATGACGAGCGCGATATCTTGAGGTTAGCTAAGTTCACTACCTGCGGTGATGAACTCCACTGAACTTGTGACGTCAGTGCTCGGCACTGAGTTCCATGGCCGCCATGTTCTCACCCGAAGTATCCTGTGAGCCTGTGACGTTACAGCGAGTCACAGTCTTGGGCCGCCCACGAGACTTGATGTCATGGAAGTCAGTGATGAGCGCTGACGTCACTAGTTTAGTGGAGATCATCACAGCAAGTAATGATCTGAGCTAATCTCCTGATGTCGGCACTCGTCATCCCCACAGCTGCTCGCACACTGCTGTATGAGTCACTGCGGGGCTGGCCAGGGCAGGGCGACATAGACTACAAGTCAGAAATGCATGCAGGCATATTCTCCAGGCTATCGCCATTCATTTTCATTACTTTCCCATCCATTTCAGCCTTTTCCCAAGGCCCCCTCTTTGTTGGGTCCAGCAGAAAATTATTCACATTTCCCATTAACTTACATTGTATTCCTGATGGCACATAATAAGCATGTTCAACAGGTTTTTCAATATCTTCGTGACAATCATTTATCTGGTAAAATGTTATTTTGAGGTTCAAGAAATAAACTTTTTTGGGTCATTTGATTTCTTCATCGGGGTTTCAGATGGACCCTGTAAAGATACAGGCCGTCCTGGATTGGGTACAACCTACTAAACTTAAAGCATTGCAGAGATTCTTAGGTTTCAGTAACTACTAATTAACGCTCATTAAGAATGTCTACGTTATTGTACAGCCTCTTACCGATATGACCAAGAAGGATACGTACTTTTCCTCCTGGTCTAAAGAGGTTAGTGAGGTCTTTGCTGCTATCAAGACAGCCTTCTCTAAAGGTACCGTCACACTAAGCAACATCGCTAGCAACATCACTGCTGAGGCACAACTTGCTAGCGATGTTGCTTAGTGTGACATCCAGCAACAAACTGGCCCCTGCTGTGAGGTCATTGGTTGTTGCTGAATGTCCGGGACCATTTTTTAGTTGTTGCTCTCCCGCTGTGAAGCACACATCGCTGTGTGTGACAGCGACAGAGCAACAACTAAATGTGCAGGCAGCAGGAGCCAGCTTCTGCGGACGCTGGTAACCACGGTAAACAGCGGGTAACCAAGGAGCCCTTTCCTTGGTTACCCAATATTTACCTTCGTTACCAGCGTCCGCTGCTCTCAACTGTCAGTGCCGGCTCCCTGCTCTCTGCACACGTAGCCGGAGTACACTTCGGGTAATTAATCCGATGTGTACTGTGGCTAGGTGTGCAGGGAGCCAGCGCTAAGCGGTGTGCACTGGTAACCAAGGTAAATATCGGGTTGGTTACCCGATATTTACCTTAGTTACCAAGCGCAGCATGCTTCCACGTGTAGCGACGCTCCAGCGATCCCTGCCAGGTCAGGTTGCTGGTGGGATCGCTGGAGCGTCGCTTAGTGTGACATCTCACCAGCAACCTCCTAGCAACTTACCAGCAATCCCTATTAGGTTGTATCGTTGTTGGGATAGCTGGTAAGTTGTTTAGTGTGACTGGGCCTTACGGCTCTGGTCCTCTGTCAACCTGATGTAGATTTGCCTTTTATTTGCCTCTTCTGTTTAGATGGGTGTGATTCTCTCACAAAAGAAAAATGATTGCCTTCATCCTTGTGCTTTTCTGTCTGAGAAGCTCTCACAAGCCGGGTCCAACTATGATATTTGGGAAAAAAGAGTTTCTGGCAGTTATGAGAACATTTGAGAAGTGGAAACATTTGTTGGAGGAAGCTAAACATAAGGTGAAAGTCTTTATCGATCATAAAAACTTGCAGTATGATGTCGCCAAATGTCTAAACACAAAACAGGCTTAGTGAGCCCTTATTATTTTGCCCAGTTTGACTTTTATGTGACTTAACTCCCTAGATCTAAGAATATTAATGCTGATGCTTTGTCACTTAGCTTTGTTCTGAAATTGAGGGTTAAAAATCCAGTTAAGTTTATTATTTAAGGCATGGTTGTGGGTTCTCTGGGAATTAATCTCAGACAGTGCATTTTGGAGGCTCAGGATAGTGCACCAGAGGGATTGCCTGTGAACAAACTTTTTGTACTATCCTCTTTACACAGATCTTAATAGAGTACATGGTTCTGTGTTGTCTGGTTACCCGGCTCTTCTGCCAATTAGAGGCCTAGTTCTAGGGCCTAACATCCTTTTGAATATGTCCGTAAATATAGAGTTTGTGCCAGGGCTAAAGCTTTTTGCCAGTCCTCGGCAGGTTATTTCTTAAGTAACGAGATTCCATCTCAGCCCTGGATGCAGTTGTCTATGGACTTTTTCACTGATCTACTCCCCGCATCCCTGATTGATTGCAGTCAGACACGCCTCCACCCTGTGTGATGCACCATCTTTCCCCTTTTTTCTTTTTCCTTATTTTTTTTAATTACCTGAGCTACCAGACCCGGATTGTTAGTCGGAGTTCCCTAAGAACTCAGGGCCCGGGGTCGGTGCTCAGGAACTTGTGAACCCGCGTGGCTCCAGACCTTTACAGTCCGGGTCCAGCCATCACTAGTGATCAGCTTGACCTTCATGGTACTTATAAATGTAAGTGGAGTTATCCTATTCAGATAAACTTTTTTCAAATAATTTGTACATTCTTTATTTATTACTAAGCTGTAATTAGAGAACTAGAGATTTAGTGGGAATTTAGAAATTTTCAAATGTTGCAATACATATTTTTTAATGATTTTTTTTCAAAAGTGTTTTCATTGCCTGTACTCATTTGTATGTATTTACCATCTTTTCCAGTATTTAATAAACTATCAAGTAAACTTGCTGATACAAAACAAGAAGTTCACAGTACGTCATGCTGGAAGTTGTAGTTTGTTAAGTGGTGAGAAGCCCCAGGCTAACTATGTCTATGGTAGGTATCAGATTTTATTGTCCATGTGTTGTTTATGTTTCCAAAACAAATCAAATACTTGCTGGTTTCTGGCAATTACTGGTGTAATATCTATTACCAGGTATTCTATGCATGCTGTGTCCTAATATGTCCATGTTAATGAAAAAAAGCTGATGAAAATGAGCTAAATATAGAAAACAATCATCAGTGATTATAATACTTTAACTAATTTCCCCCTGTGAGAATAATAATGAGATGATGCACTCACTGGCACTTTTAATCAGCCCTTTGCATTTCCCATGAGAAAGAACAAAGGACAATTACATTATTTCACCTTTTCTTTAGCAAACGGAATGGAAGCAGTAAAACTCTAAATAAGCATTAGATAGGCATTGTCTAATTGATAGTTTACATTTTGGCTACTTAATTCCTTTGTCTACAAAGTCTAACTATATTTTTATTTGTGCCAAATAAAAGAATAGTGGGAAACCAATTTTTATAAACTTTTTTTACGCTTTTGGTATTTGTTGACATTTGTTTAATGAGTTTTCTGTAGTGGTTGGTTGCATGAAGTTGCACTAAACGTTCTTCATGCAATTTGTACTTTTGTGCTGCAAACCTGGTTGGTAGGTGGAGCACATGTGTTTCTGTGGACCCACAGGATCATATCAAGATTTCTGTGACAAATAAGTAGCAACTATTATTAATATACACTAATAATTTATAGTTTATACTTAATTTATTAGTTATAACCTTGATAAACATTGTAATGTTGTGCAAATTTACAATTTAATGGGAAAGAGTTGACCAAGATTCAAAACAAAAACTATTGCGATAAAATTGTATTTAAAATGGAAGAAAACAAATATCGGAGACATCTCTTATACCTGTTTAAGGTGCTCAAAAATTAGTTAGCTACCCTGTAAAAATCTCTGAGTTCCCCTGATTCTGCTTTTTTTTTCCTGTTTTGAATTAAGTTACTATGTTGCAGAGACATTCATTTTTTTCTCTATTGAAGCACAGTATGAGAAATCTCTACTTGCTGAGTAACTGGACATTTCTTAAGAATTTTTAGTTTGGGCATCCGCTTTCACTCCTTTCTCCCAGTATACACTACTCAGCATGTGACGTTGGGTGCTCCTACAAGGGTTGATTTATCTCTTCTCACTCAATCCAGCACTCAACCTCTTTTCTAGGCTAAAAAATGAGTCTAAATAACACCCTCACACAGTCAATGCATCCCGGCTTCACAACATGCAGCCACCGCTCTCGGGGGGGTGATGAGTCCCCGAATATTTACTACTTTATGGGAACAAAATAAATGGTCATAAACTCTTCTGAAAGGCCATAGATTCTTTAAAGCATAGACGGAACAAGCTTGTGAATGTTTTATGATTTTAATGTAACAGATACAATGGATGCAATAAAACGTATATGTCACGCTCCCCGTGTCCCAGCACCACTCCTTACCCACTGATCCAGTCCATGTGTCCACCAGTCATGGCTGCCGCTCCCGCTCTTACTCCCCTGAGTCCTGTTCCTGGTCTCAGGAGTCTGACTCTGAGTCTTAGCCTCATGGTTCTGTATAGGACCAGGCCGCGCCCACTCTCCAGGTCTTATAGGCCCAGCACACCTGCAGCAGGAAATGACATGGGGCTGTGCTGGGTATATAAGACTTGCCTTTCCATGTGGGCGGGGCCTGATCAACGTGTCTTGTAGCTAGTCTTATGAGCTAGGTGCTCAGGTCCCCTGGTACCATGTCCTACTGACTTCTTGTCCTTGCACTCTGGTACCTGTGCCTGTTTACATTATTGTCCTAAAGAACTCTGTGACTCTGGTGACCTGCTTATACTTGTCCCTGCCACGTCAGTGCTCCGGCTGCCGTGTGCCCTGCCCTCCGGTGGGGTGCAAGGTCCAGTGGATCCACCTCCTGGGCCCAGCAGTACTCCCGGCCCTGACAGATTGATCAGGCCATGGATCCCGCTGGAGCACAAACATCAGAGCTGGCTGAGCTGCGCCAGGAGCTGGCACAACAGCGTGAAACCCTGACCCGGATGCTGAAATTCATGACGTCCGTGGACCACCGGTTGTATACGCTGCAGACTGCCGTCTCGTCCATGCAGCAACCACTCTCCAGGTCTGAACCAGTTTCTTCCACGGCCTCGCAACTTCGCCTCGCTGCTCCGCCTCGCTATGCAGGGGATCCCAAGTCCTGCCGCGGTTTTCTGAACCAGTGCTCCCTGCACTTCCAGTTGCTCCCGCACTTGTTTGCCTCAGACCAGGCCAAGGTGGCGTTCCTGATGTCACACCTGGAAGGTGAAGCCCTGGCCTGCATTAAGCCCCTGTGGGAAAACGAGGATCCAATGATCACCGACATCCAGGAGTTCCTGCGAGCCTTCAGAGGCACCTTCGACGAACCCGGACGAACTACCGCAGTGACCTCTACGCTCCTCCGGCTACGCCAAGGGACCCAAACAGTCGGCCAATACGCCATCCAGTTCCGCACGCTCGCTTCGGAGCTGGGCTGGAACAATGAGGCCTTAACAGCGGCCTTTTGGGAGGGTCTCTCTGGTCGTATTAAAGACGAACTAGCCGGCCGTGATGTCCCTCACACCCTGGACGCTTTGATTTCCCTGGCCACCCGGATTGATCTCCGCTTTCAGGAGCGTACCAAAAAGAGAGTCCGGGAGAAGCGACCACCTTGCCATGCCTTGCCCTCGCAGAGACCTACCGTTCCCTCGTCCCTGCCTTTCCGTGACTTATCGCCAGAACCCATGCAGGTGGACCGTCTGACCCAGGCCAAGCAACGCCGTGCAGAACGGCTCGCCCGGGGCCTGTGCTTCTATTGCGGAGACGGGTCACATATGCTATGTTCTTGCCCGGAGAAACCTGGTAGACCCCAGGTCCAAGGGGAGGTGGGAACCGCCACCCTTGGCACCGGAATCCCCTCCGTTCCAGTTACGCAGACTGTCCAGGTGACGACGGAGAAGATCAGGTTCACAGCAGAGGCCCACATTGATTCTGGGGCAGCGGGTAATTTCATACACCAGTCTGCAGTGAACCGATACCAGGTACCTGTGATCCCGCTTGCCAAGCCCCTCTGGTTCGCCTCCGTGGATGGTAAACCACTATACAAACCTGTCCGGTATACCACTGAACCCGTGAGACTCCAGGTTGGCACTTTGCATACTGAGACCATTGCCTTCTATGTCATCCCAAGAATGGCTCCTGAGCTCCTGCTGGGTCTGCCCTGGCTTCAACTCCATGACCCTGCCATTAGTTGGCGCTCTGGCGCTATTACTCGCTGGGGGCCCTTGTGTCATGACCACTGCCTACAGCCCGTTCCTCGGCACCTGTCACCTGAACCTGTTATGCCGCAGGAAGAGAAAGAGGTGACGACGCAGTCCAGTGCCGTACCACAACTCCTGTCACTTGTACCTGTGGTGCCACCGGAACCAGAGGAGACGACGCACTCCAGCGACGTTCCACCGTCCCTGACAACTGAGACTGTGATGCCACCGGCTACCGAGGAAGAGACATTGTCCCGTATCCGGTCCGAGGCGCCAGACCCGGTCGTCCAGGACTCCAGTCCTGCTTCTGACTGTCTCCCCCCACTTCCCGTTGCCCCTGTTGCCACTGCTGGTAGATCGGCTAGGCGTCGTGCGGCCAGGAAGGCGGTACGGGATCAGCGGTCCTTCCCTGCCTTTGTGTTGGATCCTGGTCCGGTGACTCGATCCGGGGTGCCCCTGGGGTTCTGTGCACGGAGGGGGGGGCATAGAGGGGGGGGTACTGTCACGCTCCCCGTGTCCCAGCACCACTCCTTACCCACTGATCCAGTCCATGTGTCCACCAGTCATGGCTGCCGCTCCCGCTCTTGCTCCCCTGAGTCCTGTTCCTGGTCTCAGGAGTCTGACTCTGAGTCTTAGCCTCATGGTTCTGTATAGGACCAGGCCACGCCCACTCTCCTGGTCTTATAGGCCCAGCACACCTGTAGCAGGAAATGACATGGGGCTGTGCTGGGTATATAAGACTTGCCTTTCCATGTGGGCGGGGCCTGATCAACGTGTCTTGTAGCTAGTCTTATGAGCTAGGTGCTCAGATCCCCTGGTACCGTGTCCTACTGACTTCTTGTCCTTGCACTCTGGTACCTGTGCCTGTTTACATTATTGTCCTAAAGAACTCTGTGACTCTGGTGACCTGCTTATACTTGTCCCTGCAACGTCAGTGCTCCGGCTGCCGTGTGCCCTGCCCTCCGGTGGGGTGCAAGGTCCAGTGGATCCACCTCCTGGGCCCACCAGTACTCCCGGCCCTGACAGTATATAAGATCAAAATAAAGGGACACACACACTTGCAATTATAAAATAAAAAGGGAGGAATAACAGATATATCTAATTTTTCCATCTACAGTTATCTTCTGTTTCCTTGAGGAAAGGTAAAATGTAGTATGGATCACAACCAACTGCAGTTCACCCCAAATGCGAACACCTTCCTATTGTGTAGCCTATTTTTTTTTCTAGGCATAGTCCTAGGCTCATTGTAGAGTTGGTGTGACGCCCTGGCAAAACCTGGTTGCAACAGAGACTGCACAAATCTTCCAGGTGCAGGACTCCATCCTCCTTGGCTTACCAACATAACACTACACACAGGTACAATACTAGCCACAAAGCCTAGTCACCTTCCCCCAGTACAATAGGGACACACCAGTGGATGGGGCCAGGCAGATTGTGATGCCCACCTAGGGGTCCTGAGGTGTCAGGGGAGGGAACACAGGAGAAAGAGTTGAGCAGCGGAAGTGAGAGGAGTGAAGCGGTAGTCGGGGGTTGTAGCTCCTGGACTACCGGACTACCTGAGCTGACTAGGTGGCAGATGGCAGAGCAGGGCCACAGGTGATGGAGATCCAGTCTTGGGAGACCTTAAGTGGACTGGGGCAGGGTTGTATCCCACCGGTGTTGATAGCGAGACTCCGGTCCCGGAGGCCGTGCACAGTCGGGGTGCCTGGACCCTAGGTGGAGGACAGATTCAAGACCCTTGCCAATAAGCCAGCAAGGGACAAGATTCCACATCTTGTGCAACCAGTGAGCCCAGATAGAGTGAGATGGAAGCCCAACACGGGGGGATAGAGCGTCTGCAAGTGTCTGCAAAAATCTCAAGGGTCAGATCTCATAGGCAACAGACCCCTCAGCAAAGACACCGGGAGCGGACTTTTCCCATTTTATGCGGACTAGTCAACACACAAGACAAAACAATGAAGTGCAGGAGGAAGGGCCCCTATCCTGTCAACCAGTGTGCGAGACCCGAGCACAGCTCTCTGGAGGCTACCAGTATCCGGCACTTGGTTTACTACTTGGACTTTGTGGGGTTTATTCAACAACAGTGAGTACACCGGTGTCATCCGGTCCAGCCTCAGACGGCGCCACAGCACTGCACATCACCTACACCTGGGCTCCGGGACAACACCTCCCCTACCCGTGGAGGTGATACCATTCTGCTGCCCTGCTTCATCAGCCCCGGGCGTCCCATGTAAAGGCAGCGGCGGTGTCACCAAACCATCACCGCAACCCATGGGTGGCATCACTGACAAACTCTTCCCCTGTAAATGTGACGCCCTGGACTAGCCAGGTAGTCACAAACACAACATCACACACACCCCCCTCCCCTGGATAGTTAACAACAGTCAAACAAAATCCTTGTTGCCTCCACCAGGGTCTGATGTCCACACCAGGTGGGGTGGAGCCAGGTGGTTGGCCCCACCCACCGAGGAGTTTACAGGCCTGGAGGCGGAAAAAGCAGTGAGTTGTGAGTTGAGTTTGGAGTGGAGAGGAGTTCAGTTTTGGAGTTGAAAGTGACAGAATAAAAACTGTGAGTGTCTGGGTCGGAGCCCAGGCACTGTCAGCAAGGTCGGCAGACGGTGGTGGCCGTCTGCAGCAGTTGGCGCAGGTCAGCGGAACCGTAGGACCGGGGACGGGTGGTGGCCCGGCGGTACCGAGCCGGGGAGCCGATTGGAACCAAGCACAAAGGCACGGCTATCAGACCCCGACCAGGCTAGGAGCCGCCGACAACGGTCAAATCAGATAGTGACCGGGACCTCAGGGGTTCCCTCACACCCAAGACGCGACAGAAGGCAACCATCCACACAGTGAGGATAAAAAGCCACCGCCATAGGCTAGGGATCCAAGGGCCAGCGCCTGCGGGCAAAACGGGCTCCTTCGGTACATATACGCTGGGGAGCGGACTACCGTTGGGAAACCATTGGAGTCAATACACACACAGCGGTGCAGGGAAAGACAGCCACCATCAACCTTTCCGGGGAGAGCGAAGACACTGCAGCCATCTGCGGGACCCGTCCATCCAGCCGTTTGGTTTACCAGAGACTCTGTGAATCTGTGCCTGAGTGAGTACAACAGTGCCATCCGGCACCACGCCGTGCTGCCTCCGCAACCCTGACCCCAGCTACCCTGCCTCCCCGTATCACCATCGGGCCCCGGGATCACTAACCCCTACCCACAGAGGGGGGACCAACATCCTAGCTGCTCCCTGCCATCGCTCCCGGGATCCCCGTCACCAGCAGCGGTGGTGCCCATTATCACTACGACCCATGGGTGGCATCACGAACTATCTCCCGAAACAAACCACCCTCTTTTCACTCGTGGGCGAGGAGCGCTGCCCGAATCCCCGGGTCCGGCCCGCTGCTCGAGCCACCAAGCAGCAGCAGCCCCGGACCCGAGCGTAGCGAGCGTGGCCCCTCCGTCTGCAACATAAATACCCTCTTTATTAAGTTGTGGGCGACGGGCTGCTGCACGAGTCCCGGATCTGGCTGCCACTCGAGCCACAGCCCCCATCCCAAATCCGAGCGCCTCGGGTAGCTCACCACTGGCTGTGGCCTGTGCCTCCACAGCCAGCTTCTTTAGCAATGACCTTTTGTAGCTTACCCTCCCTGTGGAGTGTGTCAATGATTGCCTTCTGGACATCTGTTAACTCAGCAGTCTTCCCCATGATTGTGTAACCTACATAACCAGACTAAGGAGCAATAATAAGTGCTTAGGTGTTTTGTACTAAATATTCTAATTTTCTGAGATAATGACTTTTGGGTTTTCATTGGCTGTAAGCCAAAATCATCAACATTAACAGAAATAAACACTTGAAATAGATCACTCTGTTTGTAATGACTCTATTTTATATGTGTTTACCTTTTTTGTATTTAATTAGTGAAATAAATTAACTTTTTGAGGATATTCTAATTTATTGAGATTCACTTGTAGGATACAGTGGAAGCTACTATCCAGCTATAAGCTGGGTCTTACAGACAATAAGTGAGTCACTGACCGGTCTCATGTACTGAGGTACACCTAGTATAGAAATACATGAGGTTAGTGATCAGAGAAAAAATATTCATGTTCCACAGTGCGATTAAGTGAAAACATAAAAAAGTAAAATAAAACTTGTAAAAAAAATAAAATAAAAAAAATCACACAAATTATGAAAACCTGTTTCACCTCTAAAAATGCAGCTTTAGTGTTCCAGTGTTTACTGTTTTGTACAAAAATAAACAAAGAAATGTACACATAACGGGTATCACTGCATCCAGTACAACCTAATCTATAAAATGTCACGTTACGTATTCTGTATGGTGAAAACCGTAAAAAAAATAAAAAAACAAGTCAAAAATGCCATTTCTTCATTATCCTGACATACAAAAAAGTGAACAAAAAGTGATCAAAATGACATATAAAAGTAGAAATGAAAACGACTAGTGATTCGTTACTATTCGCTATTCGCAGACTAGTATGGTATTCGGACTATTCGTTATATTGCAAGTAATGGTGTATTCACCTCGCTATATTCGTATGTCCCGCCCAGTATGTTTGGCGCCTGATTTGCAGCCATTAAACATGTTGGGCTTCTTAACCAATCACAGTAGTGCTGCAACCATCTTGGCTGTGGCATTACTGTGATTGGCCGCTGCCATTTTGTGCACATCACATTTCCAGCGTCTCTTTCCAAGTGCCTCATGCTCACCGATCAATGTGTGGCGTGGATGTCACATTGCTCCACTGCCTCTCTTCTTCTTCCCTTCCCGCTCATTAGCCTTATCACATATTCACTGCACCCGCTCATTAGGCTCAAACATATTCACTTCTTCCCCCACACACCAGTGGCCATGATTGGTTTCAGTCAGACCTGTTCCCAGTTATCTGACTGCAACAAAACACAGCCGCCGGTTGGCGGGTTTATATCGTACAGTAAAATAAATAAATAATTAAAATAAAACAACGTGCGGTCCCCTAAATTTTGATACCTAGCCATGATAAAGTCTCACAGCTGAGGGCTGGTATTTTCAGGCTGGGGAGACCCACATTATTTTGAGCCCCCAGCCTAAAAATATCAGCCTTCTCAGATTAGCCGCATCCATTAGATGTGACAGTCCCGGGACTTTACCCAACTCATCCCAATTGCCCTGGTGCAGTGGCAATCGGGGTACTGAGGGGTTTACCACAGTGCACAGTTATCATCAAGCCCAGAATTAGTGATGGGAAGGGGTCTTCTATGATACCCCCCATCACTAATCCAATAAGTAAAAATAAATACATACACCAAGAAAAATCCTTTATTTGGAATAAAATACAAAACAACCCTTTTTCACCACTTTATTAACCCCAGTAACACCCAAGTCCAACGTAATCCACACGAGGTCCCACAACGGTCTTGGCTCTGCTATATCCGAGCCTGGAGAGACTAAATATTTGTCCGATCTCTCCAGGCTCCAGAAAACACTGACAAGAATGACCCAGCTGGCAGCAGTGACGTCACTCAGTTCATCGGAGGTCATACCCAGGTTCCCACATCATGACATCTGGTGACCTCAGTACAGCACTCTGGCTTAAAGTGCAGGGCCATACCCCACACCCCACCAGCACTTTCACACTGATGGTTCTGGCCAGTGGTCAGGGAGAGAAGACCAGCCCCACACTCCCATCCCCTAGGCCAACACTGTCAGTGTTAAAGGCTGGCGGGGAGCTAGGCATAGCCCTGCATTTTAACAGTGGCAGATGGCAGGCTGTTATCACCGTTCGTGCAGCATGTACTGACCTCGGTACCCTGCAGCTCCTTCTGGCAGAGAAGTGTGCTCTGCCAGGAGCAGTTGCCGAGACACCCCAGGCAGCTGTCAGCAGATTGCAGGCTGTGATCACTGCTCTCCTCGGATGGCATTGTCAGTGTTGAAGTTCTGACATGGAGTAGGATACGGCCCTGCACTTTAACACTGACAATGCTGTCCTAGGGGATGTCAGTGTGGGGCTGGCTTGCACTCCTCAACTCCCGGCCAGCACTGTCAGTGTTAAATGGCATATGGGGTATGGCCCCGCACTTTAATCCAGAGTCCTGTACTCAGGTCACCAGAAGTCATGGTGTGGGAACCCGGGTATGACCTCTGGTGAGCTGAGTGACGTCACTGCTGCCAGCCAGGTTCCCCTTGTCAGTGTTTCCCGGAACCTGGAGCGATTGGACATGTTTCAGTCTCTCCAGGCTCGGATGTAGCAGAGCCAGGACCATCATGGAACATCGTGTGGATTACGGCAGAACTTCAAGGAGTTACAAAGGAGTTAAAAGGAGTTCAGAGAGAGTGCTGTATTTTATTTCAATTAAAGGATTTTTCCCGGTGTTTGTGTTTATTTCTTTTTCCTTAAACAATTAGTGATGGAGGGTCTCATAGACCCCTACCTATTACTAATTCTGGGCTTGATAACATTTGTGCACTATCATTAACCCCTTATTACCTCAATTGCCACCGCACAGGGGCATTCGGGAAGAGCCGGATAAAGCGCCGGGGTTGTCACATCTTTCGGGGCAGCTGCAGACTTCTATTTTCAGGCTGGGGACGTCCCAATAACTATGGTTTTCCCCAGCCAGAGAATACCAGCTCCTAGCTGTCAGCTTTAGCTTGGCTGGGTATCAAAATTGGGGAGACCGCAAGTCATTTTTTTTTTTTCAATTATTTATTTAAACAATAATATAATAAAAAAAAGAGCTGCATGCGGTTCATTTTATGATGATACGCAGCCAAGATAAGCTCACTGCTTGGGCTTGCAGCCTGTAGCCATGGGTTTTTCTGTGCTGGTATCACTATAGGGGGAACCCTACGACATTTTTTAAATTTATTTATTTTAACTCCACTATAAGCACGCAGACAGCGCCTGTGACTCCAACCAATCACAGGTGCTGTTAGAGGGGGTGGGGAGTGTGGTCTACCAGCAGCCAATCAGAGCCACCGGTGAGGAGAAAGCAGTGAATATGTATAAAGACTAATGAAGCATTGAAGTAGCATTACAGCCGCGCGTGAGGCTTGGTAAGTATATTCTCCTGCTTTAACCTTTTTATTTTACAGGTAATGTTCCAGTCCCCATAGACTTATATGGCATTCAGTGTCCGGGCAAATGTTTGGGTTCAAGTCCAGTCCCAAACCCGTTTTTTTTTTTGTTTCTTTTTTAAGTCCGGCAGGACCCACTGGACCCGGACATCTGCGGGTTCGCTCATCTCTAGTTAGCTTTAAAAACAAATGGCTATTTGGGAGAGTCAATTTATGTGGCCAGTTCCAGATGCCATAACTAATTTACAAAACAGTGGATAGTCCCTTTCTATATAATTTTCTTTAGAGACAAATTCTTTAAACAAAGTAAAATGACAACATTGTTTAGTGTATCTTGAAATATTACTATAAATGTTTAAAAAAAGAATTTCACGTGTCTCTTGGCATTTTCAATAAATTCTGTCTTCATGGGGACAAGTAAGTTCACCAGTGCATCTTTAATAGGTTTTGACCAACCAGAATAAAATTGACATCTTAGAGTTATGGAGTTTCACTATATGTCAGCTGATCCGTGATGGAATTCAGTACAATATTTTTCAGTTAGCTCACTGTCTTTCATTCTTCATGGCACACAGCACTTGCAAAAACCCAGAGTTTTAACTTTATCCAGATCTGGTCAATCATGCTTCAGCTGTGAAAAATTAATGAGTCCTTTATTTCTGTAACGATAAACTTAATAACAATGTAATGAATACAAAATGTGAAGGTAGGCTTCATTCTATAATGTATTAAAGTAACAAGAAAACAATGCTTTTAAATAAACTGAAATAATAGGTTTACAGTTTTTAGAATGAGTAATAAAACGTGGGGGGGTGTATATTTTAGGCACTTTTTTAATACTTCTATAGTGGTGGGGTTCTGGGGTACCCCCACCAATCGCTAAGAGATGGCTAAAAACAGTGGACCGCGGACCGCACTCTGCCCCCCATGCACCTGCTGCTGGCTGCCCTAGTCACTGTTAATTACTTCCACAAGATGCAGACAGTCTTAAACACATTGGTGGATGACAGTGCCGCTGGCTTTGTATTCTACCAGTCAGCATGTGGCAAAGCAGGCGCAATGAAATCACATCATCGCGTATGCTATGCAGAGCGTCAGTGCATCAGAAGCCAAGCACTGGGGAAACTAGAGAGAGAAGTATGTATTTTTTTTAAGTGTGTATATAATGTTTGCATGTATGTAGAAAGCTGTGTGGGGGCTCATGTACCGCCCCGGGGGCTCGGCTGTGACCGCCGAGCCGCTCGGATCCGTGCTCATACTGCGGGTGGTTGCTCGAGCCTCTCACGGACCCGGGGGTCTTGTCGCTCTGCAAGGCAGTTGGCGCTACATGCGGGGACTTGGGTGAGGAGTTCCACGGCCGGGGCCGCGGTTGCTTGGTTTGGATTGTAAGTTTGTGACAACACCCACGGGTTGTGGTGAATGGATGGACACCACCGCTGCCATTAATTAGGCCTCCCGGGGACGGTGTTGTGCAGCTTGGTGTTGACTCCTCCGTGGGTAGGGGAGCGATGGTCCCGGGGGCCCGAGGGAGGTGCTGAGGTGGGGGAGTGGGTTGGACACTGGTGCGTGCCCGAAGGCACTGGTGTACTCAGTCTGACACAATACACTCGAGTCTCTGGTAAACCAAACGGAGTGATGAACGGGGCCGCAGCCGGCTGCAGCTTCTCCCGGTATAGGTTGGTGGTTTCCGCCTTTCTCCTGCACCTCTGTGTGTAAATGTTTGAATCCTATGCCTAGACACCGGTAGTCCGCTCCCTGACTTATATATGTCGTAGGAGCCCGTTTGCCCACAGACGCTGGCCCTTTGGGTCTCTATTGCCTTGGCGGTGGCATTACCCCGTATGGTTGAGCTGTTGTCTTCTAACAGGACTTGTGTGGGATAGGTCCTAAAGTCCAGTCCGCAATCAGTTGATTTCACTCGGCCCTGTCAGTTCGGGGCTTTGTCTGGGTCTGAGTACCCCTCCTGGTGCTCCGGTATTCCAATCGGTTCCCCGGTTCGGTACTGGCGGGCCACCGCCCGACCCCGGTCCCTACGGTTCCACAGGCTGTAATCCCAGCTTCTGCAGGCGGCCACCACCGTCTGCCTCCTTGCCAAAAGTGACTGGGCTCTGACCCAGCCACCGGAGTAGTCTATGGCAGGCCTAGGCGCAGGTCTGCCCCTGGACTCAACCTCCCCCCTTCACTGTCAAAACTACTCTGCACTGTCAACTTGAACTTGTGTCTGTGTTTTTCCGACTTCAGGCCTGTGAACTCCTCGGTGGGTGGAGCCAACCACCTGGCTCTGCCCCCCTGGTGTGGACATCAAACCTGGAGGGTGGTGACAAGGCTTTTAGTTTGACTGATGTCACCTAATCGGGAGGGGGTGTGGTGTTGTGTGTGACTAGCTGGGACGACCTGATTAGTCCAGGGCGTCACATTCATAATATACATAAGGGGCTATGTGGCAGTTCAGAAATGTGTATATACGAGGCTATGTGGGGGCTTAGCAATGTCCATCACCGGTTTACTTTTTTGTTTTTGAAAAATAGAAAAACGGGAACATAATACAAGTATACTAACATTCGTACAAACTTTTCAACACTTTAACTTGTTCTTTTTATTGATATGGGAACCGGGTCCTCCAGTCACCTACCCAAACAACCTAGCCTTGATGCTGCCCTCAAGAAGTGGGCAGCACCCCTTTTCCCCAGTCCAGGAACGGGCCCAGGTGGTTTTAACGGGACGGGTGCAGGTTTCACAGTCCTTTCTGAGGTCCCACATCTAGGGGACTCCTGACTCGGAGGATGGCCACCGGTTGTAGTGGTGGCGGGCCTCGGCCAACAGCGTCCCGCAGGCCCATCCTCCAGTCTGCCTCTCCGGAGGCGGTGAAACCGGACGGCCGGTTAAGGGAAGGGTTATTTACATGCCCAATAGTTTTTGGGTGGCCTGCCAGTTCTCGGTTTTGTCTTTTGTAAAACGGGGCAAAACAAAGGGCAGTAGGGTCCCAACGGGGACTGTGTCACATGGGCAGCCGGGTTCCTCTGCCTTTAACTTTCTTCATCCTCCTCGTATTCAGCCTCAATGGTCACTCCAAGGCTGTACGGCTGTACGGTGGCGAGGGGACTGGAGCCGCTCTGGGGCACTGCGACTCTCTCTCAGGCGGACATCCAGGGCAAACCAGCCCCTCTCCCCACAATGACTGGCACACTGAACCAAGTCGCCGGGTAGCAGGTCACGATCCGGGTGACCATAGGGTAGGTGCGGGTTTACATCTCTGCGGGAGAAGAACACTTTGGCCTCCAGGCCGGACTCACAAATGAACCCCCACCCGCGGTCATGATCAAACCTCTGGACCTGGCCCTGGTACTTCTGGCCTCGTACCCAGTAGATGGCACTCCGCAGGTTGTCCTCCAGGATTGTGCGGGCGAGGATTTCGGCTTTCCTTCTTTTGCAGGCCTCGATCTCCCGGCCCATCTGGTTTGGCCGCCGCTCCCAATACGGGGCGTCTGCGTGCCCGGGGTCTGGACGGGTGGGGGTCTGGCCCAGCTGGAGTTCCCCGGTGGCGGCCACAAACGTCACCCTCTGGGGGGAACCCCGCTGCGTCGCAGCCAGCTCTGCTGCCTTGCAGTGACCTCCCCTCGGGACCTCAGCTGAGGCCCTAGACCCGGGAATGGCCTGCCTCACCTTTGGGGCCTTCTTCCGGGTGACGCTCTCTCCCCCTTGGCCAGGTGGACTGCTGGGGCCTCTCTGGGCATCTCCTTCGCCGGGACTGGCGGGATCACGTCTGGGTCGGGCACCTTCCATGGCAACGGGGTTGGTGCGGGCCGGGTATATGGCCATCCGCGAGCCACGTCTACAGGCGGGTCCTCATGGGCAGTTGGGGCGGGTTCCACCGCCGGTGTCGGGGGCGGCCGACCAAGTGGGAGGGCAGCCGCAGCTGGAATGGGCTGTAGAGGAGGCGACAGGGGAAGTGGGGGCAGACCGGGTCCCTCAGCCGCAGTGACTGGTCCTTCCAGGACATAGGGGCGTGGGTCGCCCACTCGCTCCTCCAAATTCGCCTCCATCTTGCGTGCCCGCACAGCCAAAGCTAGCTCCCCCATCTCGGTTGCCAACTGCTCCATTAAGTACCTCACCTGTACTTGTAGGCGGAAACACATCAGAATTGACCGGGCTTCCACCAACGCCGCTGCTCCGGGCGCGGGTTCCGGGAACTCGGGCTTCTCAAACGGGACGGACATGTTGCACTTTCGGGATCCAGGAACACAACGGGTAGCAGAGTCCTGGTGTCCCTTCCCTTTATCTCCTCAGTCACATGAGGCTGGATCTTCACCCGCCCCCCCTTGGTCTTTTCCGAGCACTTCACTTGCTTTTTGCTTCGCTCCGCTCTCAGGGAACGGGGCTTTGCTTTCGCGCCTTTTCTGTTCAGGGAAGACAGCTCGGGCAGGAACTTTTCGCGCCCAAGATGGCGGATTCTCCAATTTTTCAGCGGGACGCCGCTAACAACAATCCCAAGGCGCACGTCCACAGGTAAGTGGACGGTTCTATCCTGTTCGCAGACGCCAGAAGAGTCGATGTGTACCACCCCGCGGGCTCGGCTGCAACCGCCAAGCCACTCGGATCCATGCTCGTACTGTGGGTGGTGGCTCGAGCCTCTCATGGACCCAGGGGTCACATCGTTCTGCAAGGAAGTTGGCGCTACATGCGGGTGTAGAGCGCTGCCACACCCCAGGCCCTTGGGATACTCGGTTCCTGGTAGTAGATAATGGGGATCACCATCACAGGTGGCCGTGCCCGGTTCCGTTACCTGTTGGGGCGCTCGGTAACAGGGTTATTTGGTATGTCACTTGTGACGCCACTGGCAGGTTGTGGTAATAAGATGTCCCGCCGCTGCTGTGGTTTTAGGGACAGATGGTATAGCAGCAAGTATGTTCGCACCCTCCGCCAGTAGCGGCTTAAGTCCCATGTAGGTGTGCTGCGCCTTGTGGTGCGCCAGTAAAAAGCACGACACAGTTCTTGCAGATTAACTGGTAATTTACTCACTGGATGTTGCAAGTGTAGTTTGGTACGGCTAGTCAATCGACTTTCCTTTGTCCCGGTGCTGACGTGAGTCCCAGTTGAACCCTCCGTGCACATGCAGAGCTGATGGTCCCCTTGCCTGAAGCTGTGGGTGACCTGCGGCGCTCCGCTCCTTTGTCTTTCCGGGCCCAGTATGACAGGCCTCGCGGTCACTTGTGGGGTAGGCTACTTCTCTGTGCCCTCTTCCGGGTCCTATATATGAGGCTGTGTCCCTGAGCCTATGGGTGGTGTGGTACCCTGGACGTCACCAGACATGGCTGGATCAGCAGACCACTTGGAGCTGTTGTCTACTCTGGGGTCCAGTACCCCCTCGTGCGTAGTGCCTGGGATCTGTCTACCCTCAGGCTACTACCTTCTAGTCGCCTTTTGGGGGTCTCCTCACAATCCTCACACCCCTCTCACTCACTGGCTCCTTTCAACTGTCACTCCTTCAACTGTAGTTTTTCCTCTCTACCAACTCTGCCTAGCAACACCTGTTGCTTCCCACAAGCCACACCCCTTTCCCAGGCTAACAGATAAGGGATTTGTTCTCACTCCTGACCACTGTTATCCCTCTACATGCTGCGCCCAGGTCTCAGGGAATGTGCCCCTACCTGTGTGTGAGGTGTGGGTTATCAGCATAGGGTGTTACAAAAAGCCTTAGGATCCTGCAGATCACTGGGGTAGCATATCCCAGGGTGCTGCACGGGAACTTGGGTGAGGAGTTCCACGGCCGGGGCCGCGGTTGTTTGGTTTGGATTGTAAGTTCGTGATGCCACCCATGGGTTGTGGTGAATGGATGGACACCACCTCTGCCGTTAACTAGGCCTCCCAGGGACGGTGTTGCACAGCTTGGTGTTAACCCCCTCCGTGGGTAGGGGAGCGATTGTTCCGGGGGCCCGAGGGAGGTGCTGAGGCGGGGGAGCAGGTTGGACGCTGGTGCGGTACAGCGCGGTGTGGGGCCCGAAGGCACCGGTGTACTCACTCTGACACAATACACTCGAGTCCCTGTTAAACCAAACAGAGTGATGAACAGGGCCCGCAGCCGGCTGCAGCTTCTCCCGGTATAGGTTGGTGGTTTCCGCCTTTCTCCTGCACCTCTGTGTGTAAATGTTTGACTCCTATGCCTAGACACCGGTAGTCCGCTCCCCAACTTGTATATGCCGTAGGAGCCCGTTTGCCCACAGACGCTGGCCCTTTGGGTCTCTATGCCTTGGCGGTGACTTTACCCTGTATGGTTGAGCTGTTGTCTTCTAACAGGACTTGTGTGGGATAAGTCCTAAAGTCCAGTCCACAATCAGTTGATTTGACTCAGCCCTGTCAGTTCGGGGATTTGTCTGGGTCTGAGTACCCCTCCTGGTGCTCCGGTATTCCAATCGGTTCCCCGGTTCGGTACTGGCGGGCCACCGCCCGACCCCGGTCCCTACGGTTCCATAGGCTGTAATCCCAGCTCCTGCAGGCGGCCACCACCGTCTGCCTCCTTGCCAAAAATGACTGGGCTCCAACCCAGCCACCGGAGTAGTCTATGGCAGGCCTGGACGCAGGTCTGCCCCTGGACTCAACCTCCCTCCTTCACTGTCAAAACTACTCTGCACTGTCAACTTGAACTTGTGTCTGTATTTTTCTGCCTCCAGGCCTGTGAACTCCTCGGTGGGCGGAGCCAACTGCCTGGCTCTGCTCCCCTGGTGTGGACATCAAACCTGGAGGGTGGTGACAAGGTTTTTAGTTTGACTGATGTCACCTAATCGGGAGGGGGTGTGGTGTTATGTGTGACTAGCTGGGACGACCTGACTAGTCCAGGGCGTCACATTCATAATATAAATAAGGGGCTATGCGGCAGTTCAGAAATGTGTATATACGAGGCTATGTGGGGGCTTAGAAATATATACTGAAGAAAAATATAAATGCAACAGTTAAGTTTTTTCTCCCATTTTTCATGTGCTTAACTGAAAGATCTGAGAGTTTTCTATGTACCAAATTGACTTTTTCTTTCAAATATTGTTCAAAAATTTGCCTAAATCTGTGTAAGACCGGAGTCACACTTGCGAGTGACTCACGCGTAACTCGCGAGAGTCTCGCTTTGCATCACCCGGTACGGTTTGCCACTTTCCAGACAGGAGCGAGTCAGCTGCATGTATTTCTATGCAGCTGAAACGGACCTGTCCGGAGGGCAGCATGCCGTGCCAGGCGATGCAAAGCAAGACTCACGAGAGTCACTCGCAAGTGTGACTCTAGCCTTAAGGGTACTTTACATGCTACGACATTGCTAACGATCTCATTAGCGATGTGAAATTCTAGATTGCAAGTGCGATCTTTTGAGATCGCACATGAGTAAAATAACCTATGTGCGCTCTCAAAAGATCGCACTTGCGATCTAGAATTTCACATCGCTAACGGGATCGCTAGCAATGTCGCAGTGTGTAAAGTACCCTATAGTGAGCACTTACTTGTTCGTTGCCAAGATAATTTATCCACTTCACCTGCGTGGCATGTCAAGATGCTGTTTAGACAGCATGATTATAGCACAGTTGGGCCCTAGGCTGGCCACAATAAATTTTATAGTTCTAAGGCGGTCCATGGTAGGGAAGTCAGAAAACCAGTCAATATCTGGTGTATGCATCCTGTGCCTCACTTAGTGCAACAAATCCCCTTCACATAATGTTAATTGTGGCCTGTGGAATTTTGGTCCATTCCTCTTCAGCGGCTGTGCAAAATTGCTAGATATTGGAAGGAATTTGAACATGCTGTTTTTTACACCGATCAAGAGCATCCAAAAATGGTCAATAGGTCACATACTGTATACAGTAACTATGCTATCCATGCAAGACCTGGGATGTATTTTTAGTGTCCAGTAATTGTGTACAGATCGTAATCCACAAAGGGGAATTCATTAACATGCTACAACAAAAGGTGATGGTCTTGGATAAATGGCACAACAATGGTCATCAGGATCTCGTCACAGCACCTCTGTGCATTCAAAATGAACACAGCATTGTTGTATATACACTCATGGCTGAAAGTGTTGGCACCCTTGAAATTGTTCCAGAACATGGAGTATTTCTCCTAGAAAATGATTGCAATTACTCATGTTTTGTTATACACATATCTTTGTATTGTGTGTATTGGAACAACACACAAAAAAAAATGGCAACTAGGAAATAATTTCACAAAAAAACTTCAAAATTGTCGACATCCTCAATCTAATACTTTCAAATAAATAACCGCAATCAATCACATCCTATAAGAATTAACAAGCTTCTTACACCTCTCATCTGGAATTTTGGACTCTTCTTTTGCAAATCTACATCTCTAATATTTGAAGGTTGATTTCTTTCCAATAAAACAATTTTGACATCTCTCCACAGGTATTTAATGGGATTTAAATTCAGACTAATTCCTTGCCACTTCAGACCTCTCTAGTGCTTTGTTTCTATTCATTTCTGGAGGCTTCTTGAAGTATGCTTGGGGTCATTCTTCTGCTGAAAGACCCATGACCTAGGAAACAACCCTAGCTTTCTGATGCTGGGCACTACATAGCAACCCAAAATCCTTAAGTAATTTTTAGATTTCATGATGCCTTGCACACAGTCAAGGCACCCAGTGCAAGAGGCAGCAAAACAACTCCAAAAGACTTTGAACCTCCACATTATATGGTTCTAGGTAATGAGGTTGTATCTTTGTAGGCCTCATTTAGTTTTCTGTCAACAGTAGAATGATGTACTTTACCAAAAAGCTCTCTTTTCTCAGCTGTCCATAAGCAATTTTCACAGAAGTATTTTGGCTTACTCAAGTACATGAAGGCAAACTGCAATGTAGCTTTTTAATGTCTCTGTGTGCAGTGAGCTTCTCTGTTTTACTTGGTTAGTGTGTCACATACAGACTCACAATGCAAAGATTGAGTCAACTTCTCCCCTCTTTATCTGGTTTCCAGTGTGATTTTCATATTGCCCAAACCTGTTACTTGCCACAAGTAAGTTTAAGTGACCATCAAATGTTTGAAACAAAGCTATTTACCCACAATTTCCTTTTGTCTCTGTTTTTTTTTAGTTGCTCCAATAGACTCAAATAAAATAAAGTGTTGTGTATAAATACTTCATCTTCTTGAACAATTTAAAAAGTAATAACATTTTCAGCCATGATGGTAGAAAAATCACTGACTCCTTTGCAGCATGATCACAGGCAGGGTTTCAAAGAAGTGCTGTTATAATAACAAAGCACGGATGTGGTTAGCAGACCCCTGCTGTCATAGCAACCCAACGGCCCTACGCGATCACATCTCAGGTTTGCTGATTGGCTTAAAATGGCATGCCCCTTTTGACAGCGAGGTTAAATCTTGCGTCATCCGCAATTATTATGGCAAGTCATCGCTGTAACACACTGCCATTACCTACTGGGTATGGGGCAAGCTCACCCCATAAGCCCCATACATTTACCCTCTTCAGACATGCACTGTACATATATGGTGGATGTCGTAAAGGGGTTAAAGGATTGAAAAAATATCCTGTGAAATGTTTACTAGTTGCAACCATTTTTCTACAAATCTTTGTTAGAAGCTCAAAAGAAATTGGATAAATGTATTTTACCATTAATAAAATCTTCCCTTTTAATACTTTGTAGAGAATTCTTTGCAGGCAATGACTTCCTGAAGTCTGGAAGCCACAGACGTCACCAAATGCTGAATATACGCCTTTATGATGCTTTGCCAGGCTTTTACTGCTGTAATTTCAATTGTTGCTTGTTTGTGGGTATTTCTGCCTTAAGATTTGTCTTAATCATGTGAACTGCATGTGTGGGGCCCCTGAGGCTCAAGTTGCCACAGGGTACTGCACCCCACTTAGGGTGTGGTGCTGATCATGGATCCAAAAGGAGGACAGAACCAGTTTCATCATCCACAACCACATACACACGTAGGTAGCCCCTTCCCCATTGGGGACTGGGCTAGGGTCAGGTATAAAAGGGGTTTCCAACAGTGTGTGGCATTTACAGGATGCCATCACAACATGGACCCCAATCCACTAGTTTAGGACCTTTGTAGGGGGAGGGAATGGCCACCAGGGGGAGTTAGCAGTCACACATACAGTTTAGTTTTACGGGAGTTTTCCAGCAGGAATGACAGTGAGCAGACGTCTTTCCTGGTTGCTGCTGTGGGACATAGGAGTTTAATGGCCGCTGAGGAGGATACCGAGTCAGTTCCACCGGGGCCAGTGCTGTTTAGGGTGCAGCACCCTAGGGTGGTGTAATTCCACGTTACATCACCAGATTCTGCCTGACGGAGAGGTTCCATGCTTCTTTGACTACCTAAGTTTCCAGAGCCAAGTGGCATATAGGACTCCCGGTGCCTGGATCATGGTCAGACTCAAGGGAATCCCCGCTACTGGCATAGGCAACAGTACTCTACCTAGTACGGAAGGGACTCTAAGTGCTTCAAGCCACAGGGACCCGCACTACAAAGCACAGTAAGGAAGGGCCCACAGACTACCAGACTGGTTCTGACCTCCCGCGGATTCGGGATCGACCTGAGCCCATCACGGCAGTGACCAGTGTGACCGGGCTGGCAGCTGAAGTTGTGAGTAAACTACACCCTGAACCTGCAGAACCTGTTTTGGCTCATCCTTACCGGTGCCACCGCCCAGCGCTCAGGTGCCAACTGCCATTACTACCCTCACCATCCACTCGGGGCCCGCTCTGACTGTGGGGAGTGACACCATCCCTGCTGACATAACACCTGCCCTGGTGAGGTATTCTGCAGCAGCGGCTACTACTGGCCGTGTACAACAGGTGGCATCACGACAAACTTTCCCCATTACCCCGCTTCCCCCATCATTTAAATGTACGCCTCGGGGCAACGGAACCAGGCAAGGCCACCCTGTGACAACGCGTGCGTGACCCAACCCGAAACAGGCCTGCGAAGAGTAGGCTGACCATCTGCCCCGTGGGGCACAACACATGCTTGATAGGATTGAGATCTGGTTTGTCTTGGCCATTGCAGAATATTCCACTTCTTTGCCTTAAAATCTCCTAAGTTGCTTTCCAACTATGTTTTAGGTAATTATTCATGTATACTGAAAAGCAACATCCAAGCAATCTGCTGCATTTGGTGCCATTGAAAGTCAAGCATGTCTGTGTCATCAAACTGGCTCTGTCATGTTTTACAGAGAATGTCGTGTGCTTTGGATCATGAGCTATTTCAAGTCTTCTTCATATTTTCTTTTCCCCATCATTCTAGCACAGGTTGATCTTAGTTTCATATGTTCAAAGAATGCTTTTCCAGCACTGGGTTGGCTTCTTTAGATGTTTCTTTGGCAAATTATCAGATCTTTCTATTTTTAAGGCTGAGTATTGGTTTGCAACTTGTGGTGAACCCTCTTTTTTTGCTTTCAGGAAGTCTTCTCTTTATTGTAGACTTAGATACTCAAACCCCCACTTCCTGGAGAATGTTCTTCAATTGGATGAATGTTGTCATGGATTTTTTCTTTACCATTGAAAGACTCTGCTATCATCCATCACTGTTGTCTTCTGTGGTCGTCCAGTACTTTTTGAGTTTGTAAGCTCTCCAGTGCTCTCATGTTGCAGAATATACCAAACAGTTGATTTGGCCAGTCCTAACATTTAGGACATCTTTCTGATGGATTTCTTCTTTTTTTAACCTAATGATGGTCTGTTTCTCTTCCATTGAGAGCTCCTTTGACCATGTGTTGTGAGTGCACAGCAACAACTTCTAAATTCAAATGTAAAATCTGGTTCCATCCCACTGATGGTCTGTACTCCTTATACTTGGGCAAAACACTACTCAGCCACCAAAGGGTGAGGTTACCACACTCCAGAAAGACTTTATTCGTTTTCCAACAGACAACAGTGTTTAGTACATTCCCAGAAAGGACACAAGATAGTGGAAGTGACAGAGTTTCATCCTTCAGCTGACTCACCAGGTATTAAAAGCTGCAGGATTTTAGGACATTTATGGCTACTACCCCAGCCATCAGCACCCTGCTTTTGTTGGGCACCCACTGAGAGCAGATAGCAGCAAGCTTAGGTAGTCAACTGAATACAGATATATGGCCAGGTGACCAGATAATCCCAACCTGGGTTCTCCAAAGGAATTTATGGACTCAGTGTTGGGCAGTAGAGCAGTTCTGTATCTCCACCAGCTTGAACCATTGTCCCTAAGCTAAAGTCCTATAGAATCACCAGTGATAGGAGCAAACCCCTTTCCATATCCCTTGCCTTCTATTTCAAGACACTGTGTCCCACAGGATTGGGGGAAGATTATCATGGCTGTTCCCTCATTGTTTGCTAATTCAATTGTCCTCCAGATGATACAGACTAGTATATGGCAAAAGCTGATGCAATTTGAAATCTGCAGTTGTTCCTCAATTTAACATATAAAAAGGGAATCAGACAGTCTCACATGAAACAATAGCCAGGTCCTTTGACTCACCAAACAAAGGAACAATACATCTGGCATAATTAACAATATTTTACCCGCACACATGTAGCCAGATATTCCTTATTGATGCTGACTTGTCACAGATATATAAGGTGAAAACAAGTCCTAGGTTACAGAGGTAAAGACAGCACGAGTCTCACTTAGGAATGTGTGTAGAAAAGGCTGTCAGGATGGTTAATTTGTTGGTATTATGAAAATTATAAAATAGTATGCTACGGGGTAGAGATTTCTTTTTTTACATTAGGTTACTATGAAGAACAAATCTTTGTGTGCTTATACTGTGCAGTGGGATACTTCTCAGATTTGTTTTTCAAAAATAGGCTATAAAACTACATTCTCTAAGTGCATAGACTACAGGACACTTTGTAAGAGTATATTTATTTAAGACGTTGTACATAACTGACATTGCAGTTAGTGGGAATCTGTCAGTAGGATTTCACACGCCAAACTATTTAAATGTTCATGTAGCTTTTTTAAAGACATGTCTAGCCATACATGCACATGGCCTATCTGTTTGTGTGATACTGACAAATCAGAAGTTGTATTGATATGCAAATGAAGATCTGAAGCGATTGTCACTCCAGCTCTATTCCCTGCCAACCTTGCTTGACTGACAGCCTCAATACTGTGTGATTTCAGACAAAGGAGTTGACAGTCCAGCAGGAGTATAATGGAGGATAGAGCTGGAGTATTAGAGAGGCTTCAGATCTACCAATAGTTCAGAGGCCTCATATGCATATCAATTCAAATGCTGATTTCTCAGTAATGAAAGAGTGGATTTTTAATGTAAAAGTAGTGCTGGACTTGTTATTGAAAGAGCTAAATGCTCATAAATAGCTGTTTTGTTTTGTTTTTTTTTCTATGGGGGGATTTGAAATCCTGCTGACAGACGCCCTTTAACAGCTAATCAGTGGAGGTGCCATGTGTCTGACACTCATCAATCTGATTCTAATGATGTCATATTTTCAAAGTAAGTAATACCTGAGTCACTCATTGACAACCTCTTTAATTAGCAGTTTATCTTTTGCATTTTATTAACTTGGTGATTGCGATTAAAGAAAATCATGTTTAGGCCCCATTCACACGTCCGTGAAAAACACACACGGTTTTCACTGATGTAATAAAGATGCGTATGTCCCGCCGTGTGCTGTGATTTTGGCACACATGTGATCTCCATGTGCTATCCATGATAATACACGGAGATCAGGCACTTACACAAACCTGTCCACGCTTCTGCTCTCTGTGGTGCTGAAGTCTTCCGTGATGCTGTGTCCGGCCGTCGCTGTCTCCCGCTGTCTGCTGCTGCTTCTGGGTCGGCTGTGCAGTGCATATGCATGAGCATAATTCAGCTGCCTGGAAGCAGGAGACAGCAGTGTCGAAAAGAGAATCGCTGGAGACAGGTGAGTATAAAAAGCTTTTTATTGTAAATGTATGTACAGTGCCTACAAGTAGTATTCAACCCCCTACAGATTTAGCAGGTTTACACATTCGGAATTAACTTGGCATTGTGACATTTGGACTGTAGATCAGCCTGGAAGTGTGAAATGCACTGCAGCAAAAAAGAATGTTATTTCTTTTTTTTTTTTTTTTTTTTTTTTAAATTGTGAAAAGTTTATTCAGAGGGTCATTTATTATTCAACCCCTCAATCCACCAGAATTCTGTTTGGTTCCCCTAAAGTATTAAGAAGTATTTCAGGCACAAAGAACAATGAGCTTCACATTTTTGGATTAATTATCTCTTTTTCCAGCCTTTTCTGACTAATTAAGACCCTCCCCAAACTTGTGAACAGCACTCATACATGGTCAACATGGGAAAGACAAAGGAGCATTCCAAGGCCATCAGAGACAAGATCATGGAGGGTCACAAGGCTGGCAAGGGATACAAAACCCTTTCCAAGGAGTTGGGCCTACCTGTCTCCACTGTTGGGAGCATCATCCGGAAGTGGAAGGCTTATGGAACTACTGTTAGCCTTTCACGGCCTGGACAGCCTTTGAAAGTTTCCACCCGTACCAAGGCCAGGCTTGTCCGAAGAGTCAAGGCTAACCCAAGGACAACAAGGAAGGAGCTCTGGGAAGATCTCATGGCAGTGGGGACATTGGTTTCAGTCAATACCATAAGTAACGTACTCCACCGCAATGGTCTCCGTTCCAGATGAGCCCGTAAGGTACCTTTACTTTCAAAGCGTCATGTCAAGGCTCGTCTACAGTTTTCTCATGATGACTTGGAGGACTCTGAGACAGACTGGTTCAAGGTTCTCTGGTCTGATGAGACCAAGATCAAGATCTTTGGTGCCAACCACACACGTGACGTTTGAAGACTGGATGGCACTGCATACAACCCCAAGAATACCATACCTACAGTCAAGTATGGTGGTGGCAGCATCATGCTGTGGGGCTGTTTCTCAGCCAAGGGGCCTGGCCATCTGGTCCGTATCCTTGGGAAGATGGATAGCACGGCCTACCTGGAGATTTTGGCCAAGAACCTCCGCTCCTCCATCAAGGATCTTAAGATGGGTCATCATTTCATCTTCCAACAAGACAACGACCCAAAGCACACAGCCAAGAAAACCAAGGCCTGGTTCAAGAGGGAAAAAATCAAGGTGTTGCAGTGGCCTAGTCAGTCTCCTGACCTTAACCCAATTGAAAACTTGTGGAAGGTGCTCAAGATTAAAGTCCACATGAGACACCCAAAGAACCTAGATAACTTAGAGAAGATCTGCATGGAGGAGTGGGCCAAGATAACTCCAGAGACCTGTGCCGGCCTGATCAGGTCTTATAAAAGACGATTATTAGCTGCTATTGCAAACAAGGGTTATTCCACAAAATATTAAACCTAGGGGTTGAATAATAATTGACCCACACTTTTATGTTGAAAATTTATTAAAATTTAACTGAGCAACATAACTTGTTGGTTTGTAAGATTTATGCATCTGTTAATAAATCCTGCTCTTGTTTGAAGTTTGCAGGCTCCAACTTATTTGCATCTTATCAAACCTGCTAAATATGCAGGGGGTTGAATACTACTTGTAGGCACTGTATTTTTTCTGGTACCTGTTTCATGGATCACACCATAATGTGGTCCGTGGAACATCAGTGATGCCGGAGAAAAACGGACTTGTCTCCATGTGGAACACATGGACATGTGTGTACGCTGCACAGAAACACGTCACTGAAAAATCACTGATGTGTGCACAGACCCATTGATGTTAATGGATCTGCATATATCCGTGATTCTGGTATGTATAAAAACTGCAACATACGTACCAGAATCACTGATATGTGAAAGGGGCCCTGCACATAGATCAAAATCGATAAAAAAAAGTTCTTAGAACTAGGATACTAAAATAGATATATTTAGCATTCAGCAGTTCTATCAATAAAACATGACTCCTTCTTATAAGACATTATGAGTAAATGCACGGATACTATGCTGCATAAACCACTGATCATTTGCATGCTTATATTAAATCAGTGACAGATGTGAATTTGTGAAATGCAGAATTCAAGACAGAACCATAGTTATATTAAACTACAGTGAAAAGTAAGAAAATAACCATGGCCATAAGTAACTATATCTGATTAAAATTGATGATGTTGAATGCTGCGATGATATTCTATTTCAAATATAAGGGAACATATGGTGAATGCTGCATAATGAAGCATGCAAAATTGATTCAGGCAAACAGCATGAATCATCAGACGCTACAAATAATTTTCATTTTCCCATGTCTGTGAAAATATATCTTTTTGGCTCCTTTCAGCCTCTTTGCAATCAGGTTGTATTTCTGGATCAGCATCTTCTGCAATTAATAAACATTATTCAAACATGAAATATTTAATTAGCAATACTGGCTGCACTTAATATTAGAGAAACAAACATGAGTGCCAGCAGTTTATTAGAAGAAGTCTACTCAGCATGAACAGTACAAGAACAGATGAAAGGGAACTCTAAACAAAAAGAAACATATTTCATTATTTAAAATGCTAAATTATATCTACAGTTAGGTCCAGAAATATTTGGACAGTGACACAAGTTTTCTTATTTTAGCTGTTTACAAAAACATGTTCAGAAATACAATTATATATATAATATGGGCTGAGAGTGCACACTCCCAGCTGCAATATGAGAGTTTTCACATCCAAATCAGAGAAAGGGTTTAGGAATCATAGCTCTGTAATGCATAGCCTCCTCTTTTTCAAGGGACCAAAAGTAATTGGACAAGGGACTCTAAGGGCTGCAATTAACTCTGAAGGCGTCTCCCTCGTTAACCTGTAATCAATGAAGTAGTTAAAAGGTCTAGGGTTGATTACAGGTGTGTGGTTTTGCATTTGGAAGCTGTTGCTGTGACCAGACAACATGCGGTCTAAGGAACTCTCAATTAAGGTGAAGCAGAACATCCTGAGGCTGAAAAAAAAAAATCCATCAGAGAGATAGCAGACATGCTTGGAGTAGCAAAATCAACAGTCGGGTACATTCTGAGAAAAAAGGAATTGGCTTGTGAGCTTGGGAACTCAAAAAGGCCTGAGCCTCCACGGATGACAACAGTGGTGGATGATCGCCGCATACTTTCTTTGGTGAAGAAGAACCCGTTCACAACATCAACTGAAGTCCAGAACACTCTCAGTGAAGTAGGTGTATCTGTCTCTAAGTCAACAGTAAAGAGAAGACTCCATAAAAGTAAATACAAAGGGTTCACATCTAGATGCAAACCATTCATCAATTCCAAAAATAGACAGGCCAGAGTTAAATTTGCTGAAAAACACCTCATGAAGCCAGCTCAGTTCTGGAAAAGTATTCTATGGACATATGAGACCAAGATCAACCTGTACCAGAATGATGGGAAGAAAAAAGTTTGGAGAAGAAAGGGAACGGCACATGATCCAAGGCACACCACATCCTCTGTAAAACATGGTGGAGGCAACGTGATGGCATGGGCATGCATGGCTTTCAATGGCACTGGGTCACTTGTGTTTATTGATGACATAACAGCAGACAAGAGTAGCCGGATGAATTCTGAAGTGTACCGGGATATACTTTCAGCCCAGATTCAGCCAAATGCCGCAAAGTTGATCGGACGGCGCTTCATAGTACAGATGGACAATGACCCCAAGCATACAGCCAAAGCTACCCAGGAGTTCATGAGTGCAAAAAAGTGGAACATTCTGCAGTGGCCAGGTCAATCACCAGATCTTAACCCAATTGAGCATGCATTTCACTTGCTCAAATCCAGACTTAAGACGGAAAGACCCACAAACAAGCAAGACCTGAAGGCTGCGGCTGTAAAGGCCTGGCAAAGTATTAAGAAGGAGAAAACCCAGCGTTTGGTGATGTCCATGGGTTCCAGACTTAAGGCAGTGATTGCCTCCAAAGGATTCGCAACAAAATATTGAAAATAAAATTTTTGTTTGGGTTTGGTTTATTTGTCCAATTACTTTTGACCTCCTAAAATGTGGAGTGTTTGTAAAGAAATGTGTACAATTCCTACAATTTCTATCAGATATTTTTGTTCAAACCTTCAAATTAAACGTTACAATCTGCACTTGAATTCTGTTGTAGAGGTTTCATTTCAAATCCAATGTGATGGCATGCAGAGCCCAACTCGCGAAAATTGTGTCACTGTCCAAATATTTCTGGACCTAACTGTATGTCCAATTTTTGGACTTGGTGCTGTAAAGACAGGGTTAGATGAGACCAAAATGTACCTCTAGCCAGATTATATTCTCCCAGTATTTCAGAGGCTTGTAACCGCCATAATTTGCTTTCACGTGTGGCTACAGTAAGCCATGTATCCTATGCGATTGCAGTTGGTTTTGACTTTCACAACCTTCAGCTTTGTTTACACGTCAGTGATTCTGGTACATATGCTGCAGTTTTTATATGTACCAGAATCATGGACATACGTAGACCCATTAAAATCAATGGGTCTGTGCACACAACAGTAATTTCTCACTGACGTGTTTCCAGGCGGCGCACACGCATGTCCGTGTGTTCCATACAGAGACATGTCCATTTTTTTCGGGCATCGCTGATGTCCCATGGACCACACAGTGGTATAGTCCGTGAAACATGTAGCAGAAAAAACATGTACATTTAAAATAAAAATCTTTGACAGCGATGCTGTCTCCGGCCACTGCTGTCTCCTGCTTCTAGGCTGGCTAATTATGCTCCTGCATATTCACTGCACAGCCAACCAGAAGTAGCTGCAGTGGGGAGACAGCAGTGGCAGGACGCAGCATCATGGGAGACTTCAGCATGACGGACAGTAGCAACGTGGACAGGTGAGTATAAGTGCCTGATCTCCATGTATTATCACGGATAGCACACAGAGATCACACGTGTGCCAAAACCATGGCACATGGCGAGACATACGCACCTCTATCACGACGTGTGACAGGGGCCTTACAAGGTGAGGCCTCCTAGTGTCTTCACCCCAATATAACCTCCTGATAATACCTTATTTTGCACTTTATTGTCTTTCCAGCCTTCTTGTAATTCAATTTTAGGACTTAAGGCCCCGTCACACACAGCGATAAATCTTTGGCAGATCTGTGGTTGCAGTGAAATCAAGGACATATTGTTCCATTTGTACACAACCACAAACCTGGCACTGATTGTCCACAACTTCACTGCAGCCACAGATATGCTGCAGATTTATCTCTGTGTGTGACAGGGCCTTTAGGATACAACATTTCTGTTTTGGTTTTTTTTTAGTTTTTTTCATTACTGAATGCCATTACTGTATTTTTTTATTTGACAGTCAGTTATATGCGTTGTATTTTGCAAAGCCAACCATATGAAGTACATAATATTTATGGAATAATTATTTTTGGGGGGAGGGGTGGAATAGAAAAAACACTAATTCTGACATTGCTTTTTATGGTTTTATATTACTTAATTAGTGGAGTGCATAAAATGTTACTATAAATGCTACTCTCACCTGTTCCACTGGAATAGGTGATGGAGTTGTGTGTGGGGTGAACCTAAAGCGGGATTTACATGCTACGATATTGCTAGCAATTGCTAGCGATATCGTACGCAAAAGCACCCGCCCCTGTCGTGCATGCGATTTCGTGTGATCGCTGCCGCAGGGAAAATTATTGCTACGGCAGCGTCACACGCACTTACCTGGTCGGCGGCGTCGCTGTGACTGACGAACAATACCTCCCTCAAGGGGGAGGGACGTTTGGCATCACAGCAACGTCACCGCGACGTCACTAAGCGGCCGGCCAATCAAAGCGAAGGGGCGGAGATGAGCGGGACGTAACATCCCGCCCACCTCCTTCCTTCCGCATTGCGGCCGTCGGCAGTAAGGAGACGTTCCTCGCTCCTGCGGTGTCACACACAGCGATGTGTGCTGCCGCAGGAGCGACGAACAACATCGATAATCAACCATTACCGATTTTTGGTTTTGGGACGACCTCTCCATGGTGAACGATTTTTACCATTTTTGAGGTCGCTTAAGGTCACTGGTAAGTATCACACGCTGCGATATCGTTAATGATGCCGGATATGCGTCACTAACAACGTGACCCCGACGATAAAACATTAACGATATCGTAGCATGTAAAGCCCCCTTAAGGAGGTCATCTGGGCTCAACTATATGACTAAGACCCCAGAGGGTTGATATGTCCAAAATTGTGTTGCTTATGTATCCATGCTCTATTTCATGCTTTTAGTGTCTGTTAGATGAATAAATTGCTTTGGAATCAAAATTAAAACTTAGACAGCATGGTTGTTCTTTCCTGTACTGAGTCAGAGTTCAGAAATCTATATCAAAAAATGAATTGGTCATGTCCGCAAATTGCAGATGTGACTAGCTCTAAGTAGAGCGTGCATCCACATAGTGGTGGAGTGCGATAGCTGCCTGCTACTTGGTTAAGTTTTTTCTAGTCTAATCTGGTGTAAAATGAGTTAATCTATTGAAGGCTGAGACTCCAGTCCATGTGAAAAATCACTAATGTGCACTGGCACATAAATTATTATTGACTCAGTGTGCTGTTCGGTGTTGATATGGACAGAACAATGACCAAAACCACAGCCTGCCTGAACCTGTCCTAAGGGGTTTATTTTGTATGTTATGGATGCAAGGTTAACATTGCTGCGATATAACCATATTTTACGGATTATAAGACGCACTTTTTTCCCAAAAAAACTGGGGGGAAAATGAGGGTGCGTTCTATAATCTGAATATACCTTACCGCGACAGTGGTGGTGACGCGGGGTCAGCTATACTGAGGACTCGGAGGAGGGGGGAGTGTCACTGCAGTGGAGCTACTCAAGAGGCTCATGTTAGAAAGAGGAGAGAAAGACGCTTGACCATAAAAGGCACTCACTCCAAGACTATTTGTAGAAAGTTAATAATATTATTTGTGTACAAAATATTAAAAATAACAATTACAAGGTATAACAAAGTGCACAAAAATTAAAAGACACCAAGACAGCATATAATACCCAGTTGTCTTCCTAAAGAGATGCATATAAAGGTATTGCCATAAAAATTCACAGAGATTCAATCTATATAATGCCTAAAGGCCCCGTCACACTAAGCAACATCGCTAGCAACATCGCTGCTAACGAACAACTTTTGTGACGTTGCTAGCGATGTTGCTGTGTGTGACATCCAGCAACAACCTGGCCCCTGCTGTGAGGTCGTTGGTTGTTGCTGAATGTCCTGGGCCATTTTTTAGTTGTTGCTGTCCTGCTGTGAAGCACAGATCGCTGTGTGTGACAGCGAGACAGCAACAACTAAATGTGCAGGCAGCAGGAGCCGGCTTCTGCGGAGGCTGGTAACCAATGTAAACATCGGGTAACCAAGAAGCCCTGTCCTTGGTTACCCGATATTTACCTTTGTTACCAGCCTCCGCCGCTCTCACTGTCAGTGCCGGCTCCTGCTCTGTGCACATGTAGCTGCAGGACACATCGGGTTAATTAACCCGATGTGTGCTGTAGCTAGGAGAGCAGGGAGTCAGCGCTAAGCAGTGTGCGCTGCTCCCTGCTCTGTGCACATTTAGCTGCAGTACACATCGGGTAATTAACCCGATGTGTGCTGTAAGTAGGAGAGCAGGGAGCCAGCGCTAAGCGGTGTGCGCTGCTCCCTGCTATGTGCACATGTAGCTGCAGCACACATCGGGTAATTAACCCGATGTGTGCTGTAAGTAGGAGAGCAGGGAGCCAGCGCTAAGCGGTGTGCGCTGCTCCCTGCTATGTGCACATGTAGCTGCAGCACACTTCAGGTAATTAACCCGATGTGTGCTGTAAGTAGGAGAGCAGGGAGCCAGCGCTAAGCGGTGTGCGCTGCTCCCTGCTATGTGCACATGTAGCTGCAGCACACATCGGGTAATTAACCTTAGTTACCAAGCGCAGCATCTTCCACGCGGCGCTGGGGGCTGGTCACTGGTTGCTGGTGAGCTCACCAGCAACTCGTGTAGCGACGCTCCAGCGATCCCTGCCAGGTCAGGTTGCTGGTGGGATCGCTGGAGTGTCGCAGTGTGACATCTCACCAGCAACCTCCTAGCAACTTACCAGCGATACCTATCGTTGTTGGGATTGCTGGTAAGTTGCTTAGTGTGACTGGACCTAAAGAGGGCCAAGCAGTTTAGTTTAAATCAGATAAACACTAAAGTTCAAAGAAGAACAGTCAAGTACAGCCTGAGTAACCTAATGATCAAATGGTTCAGTGCATCAGAACCCATTAATCTATATTGGAACAATTGCTATCATAACGGTACTTAGCTTGAAATATCAGGGGCAATCAGGGGCAAGGGGTGTCATGACACCCCTTACCCTTGATGAAGCTGTTCTAGCGACACGCTTCGGGCTAGGTCTTTCTCTTTATTATTAGCTAAGTATTTGCCACAACAGCAATTGCCTTTACTTATGATAGTGGATCTGGATGTTTGGACCGCTGAGCCAGGCTCTTTTTTGCTATTTCAAGCTAAATATTGTTATGATAGCAATTGTTCCAATATAGATTAATGGGTTGTGATGCACTGAACCATTTGATCATTAGGTTACTCAGGCTGTACTTGACTGTTCTATTTTGAACTTTAGTGTTTCTCTGATTTAAACTAAACTGCTTGGCACTAAGGCATTATATAGATTGGATTTCTGTGAATTTTTATGGCAATACCTTTATATGCATCTGTACTGCCCCGCGCTCGGCCACAGCCGAGCCGCTCGGATCTGGGCTCGTTTCTGGTGAGTGGCTCGAGCTCCTCCCGGACCCAGGGGGGTCACGTCGCTCTGAAAGGGGGATGCTGGTGCTACGTGAGGGATGGTGTTCCGTGGAGAGGTCCACGGCCGGGGCCGCGGTTGTTTGGGGATTAAGTTCGTGACGCCACCCACGGGTTGTGGTGAATGGATGGACACCACCGCTGCCGTTGACTAGGCTCCCAGGGACGGTGTTGCGCGGCTTGGTGTTGACCCCTCCATGGGTAGGGGGATGATGGTCCCGGGGGCCCGAAGGAGGTGCTGAGGCGGGGGAATGGATGCATGCTGGCGTGTCGGTACGGTGCAGCGCGGTGCGCGGCCCGAAGGCACTGTTGTACTCACTATTTCAGACACGCTGGAGTCTATGGTAAACCAAACAAGATGGTGGACGGTGCCCGCAGCCGGCTGCGCTTTTCCCCTTTTCAGGTTGGTGGTTTCCGCCTTTCTCCTGCACCTCACTTTTGGTAGAAATGATGACTCCTATGCCTGAGCAACGGTAGTCCGCTCCCCAGTCTTGTGTGTGCCAGTAGAGCCCATTTGCCCGCAGACGCTGGCCCGTGGGATCTCGATGCCTGAGCGGTGGCTTTCTATCCCTATGGTTGGGCTGTTGTCTTCAGTCGGGTCTTAGGTGGGAAAGGACCTAAAGTCCAGTCCTCAATCAGTTGATTCAACTCGGTCCAGTGGTTTCTGGGCCTCATACTGGTCTGAGTACCCCTCCTGGTGCTCCGTTTTCCAATCGGTTCCCCAGTTTGGTACTGGCGGGCCACTACCTGGTCCCGGTCCCTTACGGTTCCACCGGCTGTAAACCCAGCTCCTGCAGGTGGCAACCACCATCTGCCTCCTTGCCACGGTACCAGGGCTATGACCCCGGCACTGGTCAGTGTTAACGCTGCAGACCTGACACCTCAGGCCTGCTGCACTTGAACTTGACTACACTCCGAACTGAACAAACTCAACTCTCCACTTCACTGTACTGACTGAACCAACTGTTTTTCCTGCCTCGGTGGGTGTGACCAACCACCTGGCTCCGCCCCTGGTGTGAACATCAAACCCTGAAGGAGGTGACAAGGGTTTTGTAGGTTGGCTGCTGTCACCTTATTAAGGGGGGGAGAGGTGTTTGTGTAAGGGCCTATCTGTGACTACCTGGCTAGTCCAGGGCGTCACACATCTCTTTAGGAAGACAACTGGGTATTATATGCTGTCTTGGTGTATTTTAATTTTTGTGAACTTTGTTATACCTGATAATTGTTGTTTTTAATATTTTGTACACAAATAAAATTGTTATTAACTTTCTACAAATACTCTTGGAGTGAGTGCCTTTTATGGTCAAGCATCTATCTCTCCTCTTTCTAACATGTGGTTTGCTTGACGTGCACTCCCCCTCAATAGTTATTATATATTCTCTTGGCTGTGCATTCTAAAGCTGTTTTCTATGTACTCAAAAGGCTCACAGGACAGAGGGTCATTGATAACTGAGGGCTTGGGGGAATTGCAGAGGCGGGCGCCATTGATCTGCCGGCACGCTGCAGACTCCATTGACTTCCAGGCGCTTGACACAACGGACTTCAAGAAAATAGCCGCAGAGGCCAATCTGTGCATGTGCCGCCTCCTCGGCTATTTTGTTGAAATCCATCTCGTCAACCGCCGATCAATCAATGGAACCTGCAGCGTGTCGGCAGATCAATGCCGCTTGCCGCCGCCATGATATCACCAAGCCCACAGTATCACTGACCCTCCTGAGCTATGTGAATCACAAAGCCAGCAAAAAAAAAACTGTGGTGCACAGATCCCAAGATGGACTCCAAAATCAGCATAACGAAAAAGATCGGCACTCACATTCGTGAGTGCCAAACTTTTCATTTGTACTGACCCTTTTGAGCAGTGACACTCCGTCCTCTGAGCCCACAGCATCGCCGACCCTCCGTCCACTGACCCTCCTGAGCTGTAATACCCCCTCATCCAAGCCGACAGCATCGTAAACCCTGCCTCCTGTGGTCCTCCTGAGCCACTCTACCACTGCCGCTTCCCCCTGGTGAGCTATTATAATATGCACTAGGATTATAAGACTGATCCCCATTTTAACATTAAAATTTTTTTTCGTATTTTCCTCTTCTAAATTTGGGAAGTGTCTTATAATCCAGCGCATCATATAAAATGAAAAATACGGTTTATACTTAATTTTATAGAAAACTACTTTTACTTACTAAAATATTGTAGTCAATCCGTTTAAAACTACTCTAGTCTGCACAACAACCCAATGCCTTCCAATGTAATACTCTATGCAGTCTGTTGTACCTTTGACCACTTTACCCTGAATATGCCTTGTGGACAGCTAAGCAGTGCTGGTCCCAGCTAGTACTTGGGTGGGTGACGGCCTGTAAATACTAGATGTTGTTTGGGATGTACAGTCAGGGCCAGAAATATTTGGACAGTGACACAAGTTTTGTTATTTTAGCTGTTTACAAAAACATGTTCAGAAATACAATTATATATATAATATGGGCTGAAAGTGCACACTCCCAGCTGCAATATGAGCGTTTTCACATCCAAATCAGAGAAAGGGTTTAGGAATCATAGCTCTGTAATGCATAGCCTCCTCTTTTTCAAGGGACCAAAAGTAATTGGACAAGGGACTCTAAGGGCTGCAATTAACTCTGAAGGCGTCTCCCTCGTTAACCTGTAATCAATTAAGTAGTTAAAAGGTCTGGGGTTGATTACAGGTGTGTGGTTTTGCATTTGGAAGCTGTTGCTGTGACCAGACAACATGCGGTCTAAGGAACTCTCAATTGAGGTGAAGCAGAACATCCTGAGGCTGAAAAAAAAGAAAAAATCCATCAGAAAGATAGCAGACATGCTTGGAGTAGCAAAATCAACAGTCGGGTACATTCTGAGAAAAAAAGAATTGACTGGTGAGCTTGGGAACTCAAAAAGGCCTGGGCGTCCACGGATGACAACAGTGGTGGATGATCACCGCATACTTTCTTTGGTGAAGAAGAACCCGTTCACAACATCAACTGAAGTCCAAAACACTCTCAGTGAAGTAGGTGTATCTGTCTCTAAGTCAACAGTAAAGAGAAGACTCCATGAAAGTAAATACAAAGGGTTCACATCTAGATGCAAACCATTCATTAATTCCAAAAATAGACAGGCCAGAGTTAAATTTGCTGAAAAACACCTCATGAAGCCAGCTCAGTTCTGGAAAAGTATTCTATGGACAGATGAGACAAAGATCAACCTGTACCAGAATGATGGGAAGAAAAAAGTTTGGAGAAGAAAGGGAACGGCACATGATCCAAAGCACGCCACATCCTCTGTAAAACATGGTGGAGGCAACGTGATGGCATGGGCATGCATGGCTTTCAATGGCACTGGGTCACTTGTGTTTATTGATGACATAACAGCAGACAAGAGTAGCCGGATGAATTCTGAAGTGTACCGGGATATACTTTCAGCCAAGATTCAGCCAAATGCCGCAAAGTTGATCGGACGGCGCTTCATAGTACAGATGGACAATGACCCCAAGCATACAGCCAAAGCTACCCAGGAGTTCATGAGTGCAAAAAAGTGAAACATTCTGCAATGGCCAGGTCAATCACCAGATCTTAACCCAATTGAGCATGCATTTCACTTGCTCAAATCCAGACTTAACACGGAAAGACCCACAAACAAGCAAGACGTGAAGGCTGCGGCTGTAAAGGCCTGGCAAAGCATTAAGAAGGAGGAAACCCAGCGTTTGGTGATGTCCATGGGTTCCAGACTTAAGGCAGTGATTGCCTCCAAAGGATTCGCAACAAAATATTGAAAATAAAAATATTTTGTTTGGGTTTGGTTTATTTGTCCAATTACTTTTGACCTCCTAAAATGTGGAGTGTTTGTAAAGAAATGTGTACAATTCCTACAATTTCTATCAGATATTTTTGTTCAAACCTTCAAATTAAACGTTACAATCTGCGCTTGAATTCTGTTGTAGAGGTTTCATTTCAAATCCAATGTGGTGGCATGCAGAGCCCAACTCGCGAAAATTGTGTCACTGTCCAAATATTTCTGGACCTAACTGTATATCATTACTAGCTGTAGTACCCAGCGTTGCCCGGAATAGTAACTAATAAGTATCACTCTCCCTCTCTCTAAATCTCCCTCCCTCTGTCTCTGTCTGACTCGCTCTCTGTGTGTGTCTGTTTTTCTCAGTTTCTGTGTGACTCTGTCTCTGTGTGTCTGTTTCTGTCTTTCTCTGTGTCTGTGTTGATTAATGAGTGGACCAGGAAACAGTGTTACAGCCATAAGTATAATTCTCCTTTTCTACTGACCTCACGTCATTATATTTTTTTCACTGCACCCCCCAATCACAGTAGTGACAGTAACAAAGATGGCTACGGCATTACTATGATTGGCAAGCAATGCCTGCATGTTTAGTGGCTGAAAATCAGGCACCAAACATGTGTCGGGAATGGACTCAAACTCACAAGGAGAATACCAAAATACTCGATGAGTAATGAATAATTCAAATAGACATGAGTTAGCCTGAGGTTTGATGTTTGGAGTTCGGGTTTGGAAACTGACTTCCAAATAAACAAAGTTTAGGATCGACGTTCGAGTGAGTTACGAGTGCAAATCACTCAACCAAGTGATACTCAGCCCTAAACGAGCTGCTTGCATTGTTTGAACAGCTTGCACTTGGGGAAAACATTAGCATGATCAGATGTAGTGTATGTGATGACATGGACTCTGTCAGTACCTAGAGAAACCAAGGAAAAAATTGTGAAAAAATTTTCACAATTTTTTCCTTGGTTTCTCTTTGTCTCATGGCCAGTGTGAACATGGTCTCACAAGTACCATGTATACCATCTCATACACCGGCTCACTTTTTTGTTTTTATGTAGTTTTTCTGTCAGTACCTAGCATGGGTTAAGTTTCTTAAAATTCAGTCAGACATGATGATAGTTTGTTTATGAATTGGGGATAAGCCCCTCATTGTTTCTACAGGACTCTTAAGGTACCGTCACACTAAACAACTTACCAGCGATCCCAACAATGATACAACCTGATAGGGATCGCTGGTAAGTTGCTAGGAGGTTGCTGGTGAGAGGTCACACAGTCAGACGCTCCAGCGATCCCACCAGCAACCTGACCTGGCAGGGATCGCTGGAGCATCGCTACACGGGTTGCTGGTGAGCTGTCACCAGCAACCAGTGACCAGTCCCCAGCCAGCAGAGACACACTGAAGTGATGCTGCGCTTGGTAACTAAGGTAAATATCGGGTAACCAACTCGATATTTACCTTGGTTACCAGCGCACGCGGCTACATGTGCAGAGAGCAGGGAGCAGAGCACACTGCTTAGCGCTGGCTCCCTTGTCTCCTAGCTACAGCACACATCGGGTTATTTACCCGATGTGTACTGCAGCTACACGTGCAGAGAGCAGGGAGCAGCGCACACCGCTTAGCGCTGGCTCCCTGCTCTCCTAGCTACAGCACACATCGGGTTAATTACCCGATGTGTACTCTGCTACACGTGCAAGGAGCAGAAGCCGGCAGTGACAGTGTGAGAGCGGCGGAGGCTGGTAACGAAGGTAAACATCAGGTAACCAAGGACCGGGCTTCTTGGTTACCCGATGTTTACCGTGGTTACCAGTGTCCGCAGAAGCCAGCTCCTGCTGCCTGCACATTTAGTTGTTGCTGTCTCGCTGTCACACACAGCGATCTGTGTTTCACAGCGGGACAGCAACAACTAAAAATGGTCCAGGCCATTCAGCAACAACCAGCGACCTCACAGCAGGGGCCAGGTTGTGTTCTTGATGTCACACATAGCGACATCGCTAGCAACATCGCTGCTACGTCACAAAAGTTGTCCATCAGCAGCGATGTTGCTAGCAATGTTGCTTAGTGTGACGGGGCCTTAAGGTCCAGTCACACTAAGCAACTTACCAGCGATCCCAACAACGATAGGGATCGCTGGTAAGTTGCTAGGAGGTTGCTGGTGAGATGTCACACTGCGACGCTCCAGCGATCCCACCAGCAACCTGACCTGGCAGGGATCGCTGGAGCGTCGCTACACGAGTTGCTGGTGAGCTCACCAGCAACCAGTGACCAGCCCCCAGCGCCGCGTGGAAGATGCTGCGCTTGGTAACTAAGGTAAATATCGGGTAACCAACCCGATATTTACCTTGGTTACCAGCGCACGGAGCTACACGTGCAGGGAGCAGCGAACACTGAGCGCTGGCTCCCTGCTCTCCTACTTACAGCACACATCGGGTTAATTACCCGATGTGTGCTGCAGCTACATGTGCACAGAGCAGGGAGCAGCGCACACTGCTTAGCGCTGGCTCCCTGCTCTCCTAGCTACAGCACACATCGGGTTAATTAACCCGATGTGTCCTGCAGCTACATGTGCACAGAGCAGGAGCCGGCACTGACAGTGAGAGCGTCGGAGGCTGGTAACAAAGGTAAATATCGGGTAACCAAGGACAGGGCTTCTTGGTTACCCAATGTTTACATTGGTTACCAGCCTCCGCAGAAGCCGGCTCCTGCTGCCTGCACATTTAGTTGTTGCTGTCTCGCTGTCACACACAGCGATCTGTGCTTCACAGCGGGACAGCAACAACTAAAAAATGGCCCAGGACATTCAGCAACAACCAACGACCTCACAGCAGGGGCCAGGTTGTTGCTGGATGTCACACACAGCAACATCGCTAGCAACGTCACAAAAGTTGTTCGTTAGCAGTGATGTTGCTAGCGATGTTGCTTAGTGTGACGGGGCCTTTAAGGAGTCTAGTGTTAAAGTTCTTGTTGACTCATGTATTTGCCTTGGCCAGTGAAGATCAGATACCCAGAAAAATCAATTATGTAAACCTCCCATTGTATCACTGTGTATTGCTTGATGCTTTGTAACTTAGCTGTGTCTCCCTTGTCTCTGACTGAGACCATTACTACTAGGAATATTTTGTATACGGCTTGAAATCTCTCCAATAAGAGCCCAGTCTTATCCACCAATTGTGAAGACCCCAATGGTCTGAATGGAGAGCTCAGGGGTATAAGAAGGAGGACTGTCTATTGCCCGGGTAGACTCTTGCTACATGATACCAATCTAGGATCTGCGGATTTGATTGGAAAGCCATAACCGAACCTGGATTATAATACTACATGGACTTCACCATCGAATGCAAGGATTCGGCTAAGATATCAAGGGCTACCTAAGGAAGAAATCCAGCTTGGGACAATGCAGTCACCTGACTACAGGCTTTGCGGACCTCAGCCAGCTTCTTAAATCTGTTGTTATTCCATTCTCGGTGGGTGCCCGCCGAAAGCGGGATGCTGCTGGTTTGGAGTAAGTAGCCCTGGAAGCTCTGAGGCACAGACATTGTAATCCCTGGTGAGCCAGCGGAAGGGTGAGAAACTGTTGCCGGTTAAATTCTGTGGTTTTGCTGGTTATGTGCCATATGCCGTTAGTTGTTTGGGGATCCAATAAAGTCTTAATATTGTGATTCTCTCATCCTGTGTTGTCTGAGTAGTGTTCCGCCCATGGTTAAGGAGGTCGGACGTTCAGTTGGGATGAGCCCTGGGCCATGCTGTCTTTCTAAAGGCGGCCGGATTAGCAGACGAGAGCACCCACTGACCCCCGTGTCTCCACAGTGTACACACACAAAAATTGTTTTAATAATTTTTTTGATAAACCCTGCCCACCATTCCCTGGAAGTGTTCTACTTATAGCTGAAAAACTGAACTTTTTTAAGGTTCAACTGTACCTGCCAAACCAAACCTTCAAAGGTTCGCTGATCACTAAACAGCAATACCTTAATATTCATGAATAGTACCGAATATATTGGCTCATCACTATTAATAATATCTAGCCATCCAACCCTGCAGAAATAACTGATGGCTGAATATAATCAGGGTGGCTTAACAGAAATTTGAAAGTTAACACTTCCAATCAATAAAAACGTTACCTATGAGTTAACATATTGTTTGTGATTTCATTAAATAATAATAGATAGGGTTGGATTTTTGTTCAGCTGATGAATCAAAGCCTGTCATGATGTCGAAAAGATGTTTTAACTCTATATTGTATTAAACTGTTTCTTTATATATCTTTTTGTTTGTGTATTGATCTCTTGTGTGTCTCTATTTCTAACTGTATATTTTATCATTCTATTTTCTGTATCTACAGTAACTATAGAAGCAGCTGCCTTGCTTTGCTACTTACTGTTATACCTCAGCTCAAGTAACTGCTGGGCATTCCAGCTCTTTTTAGTGATGCATATCCTTTGGCTTTACTCAGTAATAAAAGTGGCATCTTCCAGTTAAAAACAGTTCTATATTTTAAGGAAAGCTTGCAACATGATTTTACATACCAAACTACTTATCAGGTATTTACAACCATTACTGCTGTATGGGGTCTGGTGAAGAGCGGTGCCCAGGCTGCAGAGTAAGTACTTAATGCTTGATTTATTAAGCCTCCCCAACTCTCCACTGTTCCCCTCTCCACCCTCTGGCCTGACCCCTACCTCTTCTTCAAGCCACACTGCACCTCCACCTCTTCTCCATGTTCGACTCTGCCCCACCTCTTCTCTGGCACCACTCCACCCCTGGAGCCTGCCCACTTTTCATTCACACCGTGGCTGTAGGAAGCAAAGGAGGCCAGCCGAGTCTGACATTTTCAGTGACGTCAGATGCTGTCTGTTCCTTGTGAGGTTTGTACTGCACATGCACTAAACAGGTGCCCTCGCCTGGTGAGTACAATATGTGTGTATCTGTCTTCTGGCTCTGATTTGCGGCTCATACGTAGCACCATACTATTTATACAGGTTCACTCTATATCCTGCATTACAGTGTGTCTGTATATACTATATGTATATAATGTGGATGTGTATACACTATAGTGCTGTGCACACACTGTGTACAGCCGCAATCTCTAAATACAGCATGCAGCCTCTAAATACAGCCCACAGTCTCTATATACAGCCCACAGCTTATAAATACAGCCCACAGCCTCTATATACAGCCTGAAGTCTGTATATATGTCCCGAAGCCTGTATATACAGCCCGCAGCCTCTATATACAGCCCATAGCCTCTAAATACAGCCGACAGCCTCTATATAGAGCCCACAGCCTCTATAAATAGCCTGCAGTCTGTAAATATGACCTGCAGTCTCTACATAGAGCCCGCAGCCTCTGAATATGACCCGTAGCCTCTGTATATGGCCCACAGCCTCTATATACAGCCCGCAGACTCTGTATATGACCCACAGCCTCTGTATATGGCCCACCACCTCCCTCCTGTATACAGCTAGCAGCAGCAACCGCCTTTATGCTTTATACAGTCAGGAGCAGCAGCTCTATTGTGTATACAGCCCAATATATACAGCCTGAGTATTCACAAATGCAGGAGTTTTTTCCAAGAGTGGACGGTCGAACTGTAGAATGTTCGAGGAGTGAAAGCGGAGCAAGGGTGGAGTCTCAAGGGGACCCGAAAATGTTCCAGTTTGGGGCCCTCAAATTCCTAGTGGCAGCCCTGCTTCTTATATCTGCATGTAGCTCTTTCAAACATAAGTCCAGCAATACCTTTAAAAGGCTAGTATGTATCTCCATTATTGAGAAATCAACATTTGAATTGTTGTACAAATGAGGGTGAGGAACAATTTGTAGATCTGAAGCTTCTGCCACTCCAGCTTTATTCCTTGCTTAGCAGTGCTCCCCTTGTGTTATTGATATTCGAAAAGGAGAAAAAAAAGAAAGCTCTGAAAGGGAAAATCACCCAGTCAGGAAGGTGTTTATTAACAATAATAATAATAATAATCTATATATATAATTGCCTTATTCTGTCTGTCTGTCTGTCTGTCTTGCTCCAAAATTGTGTCCTTACGGTGACACAAAGCTGATTGGCCGCTGGGCTTGCCATGGCCCTGCCCCCCTGCATGGATTGGCCGCTCGCCCAGGCTGCGCCCCCACACGGATTGGCCGGCCGCTCGCCCAGGCTCCGCCCCCCCACAGATTGGCCTCTCGCCCCGGCACCCTGCAGGCATTGGCAACTCGGCCACGCCCCGCCCCCCTCACGCAATGTCCGCTAGCTCTGGCCCCGACTACCAGGTGAGTACTGTACCTCTGGGAGCCCACATCAGCGTACGCCGCCAAACCAGCCGACACATACCCTCGCATTGCTGGGGCTGGCCGGCGTATGCTGGTGTGGGCTCCCGTGCGAGCGGGGGACGAGATGCGCTGGTAACCATGGTAGCATAGTTACTAGCGCATCAAGGTCCTGCAGCGGCGGAAAATACACACACGCACACACATAACAGCACACACATCAGATCACACTCACTCTCACACACACATCACATCGCATCCACATACTCACAACATCCTGGGATATCGCTTGCTTCTCGGCGGCGATATTGTGCTGTGAGCTTCCAGGACCTGCCGGAGGATCACATGGCCAGAAGCATGTGGTATCTCCGGATGTTGTGAGTATGAGCGCGTATGTGCAATATTGTCAATGTGTGTGTGTGTGAGTGTATGCGATCGGGTGTGTGTGAGTGTATGCGATCGGGTGTGTGTGAGTGTATGCGATCGGGTGTGTGTGAGTGTATGCGATCGGGTGTGTGTGAGTGTGTGTGAGTGTATGCGATCGGATCTGTGAGTGTCGGCAGAGGAGCACGGCGTGTGCTGGAGGAGGCTGGGAGGAGAGAGGCTGATCCTGGGGAAGGCTGGGATGGGGAGGCTGAGAGAAGAGAGGCTGATGCTGGGGGAGGCTGAGGCTGGGGTAGGCTGGGAGGAGAGAGGCTGATGCTGGGGACCGAAAAGGCATCAGCTGGGGACAGAAAAGGCTGATGCTGGGAGGAGAGAGGCTGATGCTGGGATGAGAGAGGCTGATGCTGGGGACAGAGAGGCTGATACTGGGGACAGAGAGGCTGATAGTGGGGACAGAGAGGCTGATGATGGGAGGAGAGAGGCTGATGCTGGGATGAGAGAGGCTGATGCTGGGGACAGAGAGGCTGATGCTGGGAGGAGAGAGGCTGATGCTGGGATGAGAGAGGCTGATGTTGCGGGTAGAGAGGCTGATGTTGCGGGTAGAGAGGCTGATGCTGTGGGTAGAGAGGCTGATGCTGCGGGCAGAGAGGCTGATGCTGCGGGTAGAGAGGCTGATGCTGGTGCAGCATGGGGGATGGAGCACGATGGGGGGTGCGCAGCATGGGGGATGGAGCACGTTTGGGAGTGCGCAGCATGGCGCATGGAGCACGTTTGGGAGTGCGCAGCATGGCGGATGGACCACGTTTGGGAGTGCGCAGCATGGCGGATGGAGCACGTTTGGGAGTGCGCAGCATGGCGGATGGACCACGTTTGGGAGTGCGCAGCATGGCGGATGGAGCACGTTTGGGAGTGCGCAGCATGGCGGATGGAGCACGTTTGGAAGTGCGCAGCATGGCAGATGGACCACGTTTGGGAGTGCGCAGCATGGGGGATGCAGCACGATGGGGAGTGCGGAGTATGGCGGATGGAGCACATTTGGGAGTGCGCAGCATGGCGGATGGACCACGTTTGGGAGTGCGCAGCATGGCGAATGGAGCACGTTTGGGAGTGCGCAGCATGGGAGATGGAGCACGATGGGGGTGCGCAGCATAGGGGATGGAGCACGATGGGGAGTGCGCTGCATGGGGGATGGAGCACGATGGGGAGTGCGGAGTATGGCGGATGGAGCACGTTTGGGAGTGCGCAGCATGGCGGATGGAGCATGTTTGGGAGTGCGCAGCATGGCGGATGGAGCACGTTTGGGAGTGCGCAGCATGGGAGATGGAGCACAATGGGGGGTGCACAGCATAGGGGATGGAGCACGATGGGGAGTGCGCTGCATGGGGGATGGAGCACGATGGGGAGTGCGCTGCATGGGGGATGGAGCACGATGGGAAGTGCACACCTCCCCCCAACACACACACACACACGCGCGCGCGCACTGCACAACACACCACACACACACACTGGGAACCACAAACAACTGCCCTACACAGACACCCACACACACAGACAACGCTGCATACACAAATATACGCACATACCGCACAACACACACATTGCACAAAACATACCTCCCCCCAAAACACACCACACACACACAAACCGCGCAACACACACACAACGCTACAGACACACAGCGCTCCACAAACAACGCAACACACATACAACACCGCTCTCACCCCCCGTCACACCCAGACAACACCCAGAACATGTACAGCGCCCTACACAAACACTTGGTAACTACACACAACAACATCTATATATAAATATAACAAAAATCATACATGAACTACACAATACGTAAATTCTAGAATACCCGATGCGTAGAATCGGGCCACCTTCTAGTAATTAATAATAGTATATCTTTATTTCTATAGCGCCAACATATTCCACAGCGCTTTACAATTCAGGTGGGTCATATACAAACAAATAACAGTTATAGAAGATACAATAATTAGAGAAAAAAAAGACAACCCTGCTTGTGAGAGTACAATCCACAATGAGGTGCGGGGGGGGGGGACAAGGTACAAGTGCACTTTTACAATGACAATCCAGCCATCTCAAAGGGATGGGGGATAGATAAAGGCTGCGTGAACCAGTCAGCCAAAACTTTGAGATGCTTTTGAGTGCAGTGGAGTTTGACGGGGAGTTATGTTCTGAGAAGTTGTGGCGGGACTATGTGAATTTAGTATGGCTAGGGAGGTTGATAGGCTACCCTAAAAAGATGTCTTTAAGGAACATCTGAAGTCAAGTAAGTTGTGGTTTGTCCTAGTTTCTTGGGGTCGAGCATTCCAGAGGATTGGTGCAGCTTAAGGAATAAACTGTAGAGAAAGATTCTCACATTGTTGAGTACTGAAAAGTCACAACTTATAGAGATGAGTGAATTTATATGAGTCAAGCTGAACTGGCCTCTAATTTAAAAAAGAAGGGTTCACCAGAATTCATAATATTTGCAATTTGCTTTGTTTGAAGTCAGCAAAATAGGAGCCAGACTGCCATCATTTTTCTGAATTGTGTACTATGCCTTGAAAAAGTATTCATACCCTGGGACCTTTTACAATTGTTCATGTTATACCCCAAACTTAAGTGTATTTTATTAGGATTGTATGTGATATACTAACATAAAGTAGCAAATATAATGCATTTGTTTTTGAGTGTAATGTTAAAAAATGTGGGAAAGTTCACAAGTATGAATACTTTTTCAAGGCACGTTAGGGTCAGTGAAGGGGTTAAAAAATGAATACTCCTCTCGTTCCCTTGTCCAGCTCCCACTGCAGCCCATCAACTGGACTCCCACCTGGACTCGCTTTTCTCCTCCGTCCATTGTGCAATATCATTTCTAGCATCTTCACTCAGCACCGAAGCTTCCTGCACAAAATAGGACTTTGATGTCATAGCATGCATCAGCAGAGGCATTTAGTAGGATGCATTTTGTGACATAACTATGTGCACTTAGGCCCACTAGGCACGTTTGGTGGTTTCCCCTTCTTTAGATAAAAATGGCATACTTTCATCTGAAAACTTGTCCACACTCACACACTCGTCTCAATGTTCATGTGTTTTTAATTGGGAAAGGGGAATAAGCAGCTGAAAGACATCTCTAATGGTGACTTATCACCATGGACAATAAAAGAATAGGGTATTTAAAAAATAACCATTGTTTTTTTTTATCACAAGTTAATAGTACAAATAAAGTTTTGTAATATAACTTCTGGCCCCTAATAAGAAAACCTGTATTGTTTCTTATTGGAAAATTCTACTTCTTTTTCCTTCTGGGCTGATTTTTCATTCTATATAGTCTCAATTTCTAGGCAAAATCCATATTCAGTGAATACAGGCTTTTCCATTATTGAGACCCAAATAAGAAGAAAATGCTTTAATAATCCACAAATATAGTTAAGGGCTAGCCAAAAATATAGAGTAGAAAACCTGAAAAATGTCAAGAAATGCCCAACACGAAAAAAAGAAATCAAGGGAAAACAATAACTATATTGAACAAAATTGTACATGCACATTATAAAACACATGACATACAAAAAAAACCAAGCAGAGTGGTGAAAAGACCAAAAAATGTAAATATAGCACGGTGTAATATGATTAAATAAATAATGAAAAATAATCACTGGTAATAATAGGAATAATATTTGCATAATTGAAGTGAATTACATAGAAAAAATAATATATGTATATAAAATTGGTTAATAAATAGTAATAATACATTTAACAATATTCAATTATGAACAGAATTTTATGAAAAAGACATAATAATTAACTAATAGTAATAAACCGCTGTTTCAAGATAATATAGTGCACTGTAAGGTTATCAGTTGAGCACAGATTTTAAAATCAAAAAGAAAATAATTGAAATAAAATTCAGTGATTGCCAGGATAATCAATTCATTCAGACCCAGCTGCATGGCATGGTTTTCTCTCGCACACCACCTTTCCTACGCACGTTTTGCTTTGGTGCTTCGTCAGGGAGTGACATGAGAAAGGATGTAGCAGAGTATAAATAGCCACAGAGCTTATTTTATTATCAATATTTCTTAGTTATTTATACATAATACTAATTAGCTTTTCAACAAAATATTTACTTACTACCAGTGTCTGTATATTTATAGGCAGTTATATTCATACACACAATCACCATCATCTATTCTCACTTTTCCACGCTCCTATATTTCCCATTTACTTGATGTATCATAATTCCTGAAGATGATATTCAATTACATTCCCCTTTTGGCTTATATATTATACTTTAGTATGTTCTGTTTTGTGCTATTTATCCTACATTCTTCATAATACATGTATTAGGTGTAATATTTTACCTTTACATTTAGCCCTTTTCAATAAAGCTGCAGGGTCCATTGTGCAGGCAAGTGCGCATGTCCAGGTAATCTACCTGATGCCTGGAGGATTTTGCATATGTCATGAACTTTAAGTTATATTTCACTGAGGTATCCAGAGTCTCCTGTCCTCTGATTTTTCCCAGATGTGTGCTCTCTGCCACCAGTTAAGATGACACACTCATATTGCTTATTAGTTTAACCCTCCTACTATGGCTATTTATAATCAGCCACCTCCCCTCTCATGTCACTCCCTGATGATGCAATGTAGCGAAACATGCATTAAACTGGTGGTGATGGGGAGCAGACCACATCATGCACCTATATCAGAATGAATGATTCTCCTGGATATTCTCCAATTGTGTTTAATTTTGTTTATTTGTTTATGATGGCTTTTTTTCAATCTTCATCCATATAGTGTTCAATAAAGGCTTTTTTTTTCATTTGACTTGTCTTCCTCTTCTTGGTCTTTTCTTGGCATTTTATATGTTTTTTTCTCGTTACTGAGATAGCAGATGTCGGCTTGTGCTCATAAAGTTCTATAGTGCGAAGGAGAATGCTAAAAGTAGACACAGACATTCTGCTGCAAGTTTTCTTGAAACAACACTTACACTTTCAAATTAAATTGCTAAATCCTTACCTTCCTCAACATCTATAAAACCTCAGTGGATTCACCGTCAGTCCCAACAATCAGAATCCCACCTCATATCTCAATAAAAGGGAAATCTATATTCACGGAAGGACAGAGTTTACCATTGAATTAGAAATATTGATCCCAAAAGTTGCAAAACTAGTTATTGTCTCATTTTCAAGACCAAACAGGGGGGAAAATTATGGAATCACTCAATTATGGAATCACCCTGTAAATTTTCATTCCCCAAACTAACACCTGCATCAAATAAGAGCTGCTCGTTAGTATGCAGCTAAAAAAGGAGTGATCCCACCTTGGAGAGCTGTTGCACCAAGTGGACTGACATGATTCATGGCTCCAACAGGAGATGTCAATTGAAACAAAGGAGAGGATTATCAAACTCTTAAAAAGGGGTAATTCATTATGCAATATTGCAAAAGATGTTGGTTGTTCACCGTCAGCTGTGACTAAAATCTGGACCAAATGCAAACAACATGGGAAGGTTGTCATAGGCAAACATACTGGAAGACCAAGGAAGACATCAAAGGTTCAAGACAGGAAACTTAAAGCAATATGTCTCCAAAACAGTAAATGCACAACAAAACAAATGAGCAGCAAATGGGAGGAAACTGGAATCAATGTATTTGACCGAACTGTAAGAAACCGCCTAAAGGAAATGGGATTTACATACAGAAAAGCTAAACAAAAAGATGACTGCCTGAAGAGAACATGTAAAGTTCCAGTCATTGATGATATGGGGCTGAATGTCAGGTAAAGGCACTGTGGAGATGGCTGTCATTACATCTTCAATAAATGTCCAAGTTTACATTGAAATTTTGGATACTTTTCTTCTCCCATCAATCGAAAGGATGTTTGGGGATGATGAAATAATTTATCAAGATGATAATGCATCCTGCCTTAGAGCAAAATCTGTGAAAACATTCCTTGAAAGAAAACACATAAGGTCAATGACATGGCCTGCAAATAGTCCGGATCTCAATCCAATTGAAAATCTTTGGTGGAAGTTGCAGAAAATGGTCCATGTCAAGGCTCCAACCTGCAAATCTGATCTGGCAACAGCAATCAGAGAAAGTTGGAGCCAGATTGATGAAGAGTACTGTTTGTCACTCATTAAGTCCATGCCTCAGAGACTGCAAGCTGTTATAAAAGCAAGAGGTGGTGCAACAAAATACTAGTGATTTATTGGATTGTTCTTTTGTTTGTTTGTGTTTCATGATTTCATAATTCTTTCCTACGAATTGAGTGATTCCATAATTTTTTTCCCCCTGTTTGATCTTGAAAAGTAACCATTACTGGCTTGCACATTATGTTTTCATGATTTTTTTAGTGTTTCTTAAAGCCAGAAAGTTGACATTTGAAATGACTTTAGTTTTGTGCCATGTCTGTGATCTGCTTTTTCTTTTAAAAAAAAGGTAAACAACTAAATGAACATCCTCAGAGCCAGGTGATTCCATAATTTTTACCAGGGGTTGAAGATCATGAAAATACACTGCCCACTATTTTACTTTTGCAGGTGAAGAAAATTTATTATCAGGAGAAATCATAAATTTTGATGCAACCAATTTCTTAAACGTTTCGGCTCTGGGAGCCTTGTTCACAAGGTCGCTAAGAAAAAACATAAACAATGTCTAAATACATTTTAACAAATATATACACAGTATATACATTATGTGCACATTATGTGGAATCCTAGGTAGGGATGGTGAGTCATGTAATCACAGAGGAGGCATGCCAGACTGCTGTGCATGTGAGTTTCTAGTCAAGTAATGGTAATTACAGGGTAACTAATAAACCTTTATGTAAGCAATTGAGCACATACTGATAAGATAAGCACAGTTGCTTTTTGTTTTTCACCTCTTGCAGCATGCTGTCCTCAGTTTACATAGTAAAATCCTGTTCACAGATATCATTTAATCTTTTGTACACAAATACATCCAGATTATGCCAAGTGCTCAATATTTACAGTGATGTCTCTTGTTCTTCAAGACTTCTACATTTCTCCATGTTTTAATGAAGCACAATGTCAGAAGTCAAAAGTGATAACTTGTGTCAGGCGCAAAACTTTTGGCCACAACTTGACTATTGATTTATGAAAAAAATGTAAACGATAGTTGCACTTAAAAGAAATTCAATTTATTTCACCTTTTAGCTAAATCAATAACAAATAAGACTTTAGCACATACAAGTCAGTTTTCCAATGTTTAACAGTAATAACTAAAATATTTCTAAGGAGTAATAATTTTTTTTTATTTTCGTATAAAAGAAATATATAAAACCTTACTACTTACTGTAGAAATCATGGACAATGCTGCCCTAAAATATTTATTTGGCAGAACATTAGAGTAATCTTTGACCCAGTTCTATTGCAAAATAGAGGAATATGATATCCAATATTTTACTTCGCTATTTTATTCAGTATTTAAATTCTATCTATATTTAATCCCAGTATGAATAATGAAGAAAAGCTTTTTTTTTTGCACCCACTTCTAAAATAATCACATCATCATGATTGTACTACATTCCTATTGAAGAAAGTCTTACGACATTTGTTACAGTTACAGTGATTAATTCCTTACAGTCTGTTAATTCACATTTAATTTTTCCCTGAACTTAATTGGATGCAAATTGGCAATGTTAATCATTAGATATGACTAATTAAAAACAGAAGCTGTAGGTAATGATATGATTATTGGAAGAAATAAATGAAGCAGGTCAGGTAGTCTTTTGCTTTTGGGACTCGTCACTTGTGCCTGAGTCTCATTAAATTGTAACATGTGAAGGTGCCCCGCTGCCATACACTGCAGGGAAGATGTAGTTAGAAGTAACTTAAAAGTAATCTATGAGGTCAATGTCTTAGGGAAAACAAAAAATGCGTCCAGTTGCTCAAGGACTGACTCATTTAATATATTAATCTTTGAACTATGAAGGAAAAAATACAATTAGGAAGAGCGACGACACATACAGTTGCCAGAGTGAAATAAATGCAGTGGGCACACTAGACGAGATGTATTGTTCCTAAACACATTTCTGGTCTATAACACTAATAGTGAAATATACCATAAAACAAAACATTACTTAATTATGTCTCTGAATATGGAATCATGCTCAGAAGATGGCATTGTTTCATGCTTTTTTTATATAGCATGCAAATCAAAAATTCCTTAAATGGTGTAGGCAAAACTACGGGAAAGAAAATAGCAACAGAGACAAATCATATAAATAAAATATAATTTTTTTTAATAGAACTTATATTAAAACCAAATAATGCAAGAAATATAAAATCACGGCAGGGATATCCCAAATAGCCGCAAAATAGAAAGTGGCAATGCTAATAAGACCATATATTCCCCTTTGGATGATCAGTACGGCTAAAAACAAAGTGCATACAATAATACAATTCAAGGTCTACAGAGCATTGGATAGCGTAATAACCAGTTTATAAAGTGTGCTATTGCAGAAAAAGTCTCCAGTAGACCCAGTACACTATGAATTTCAACATGTGTGAGGTCTGCAGGACAATGCCAGAATAGGCCCAATAATGTAGTAGCAGATTTACATAAGTAAATACCTTAGTGGATGGTCAGATAATGCTGCATGTCACTAACCCCGACGCGCGTTTCATCCACTAGTTACTTCCTCAGGGAATGCTGCATGGATGCAGTTCATTTCTATGTTAAATATAAATTATAACAAATTTAGTTTTATTAATATATGTAAACAGCTATTCCTCTATTTCAGTTTATTATCATATACTTAATAAATAAAATGGTAAAAAACAAAACCTCAAGAGTAGTTGGAAACTAAGCTGACCGCAATCCCTTATCTATGGGACAACACTAGAAGGATTAGTGGGATGTTACTAACACACCTAGACACCTCGTCACTGCTGGAGAAACTTGCTACACCTCAAAGATAGAAATGAGGAATCCTAACTTGCCTTGGAGCAGTCCCTAAAGAAATAGCAAGCCCCCAATATGTAAACGACGTTGATATAAGAAAACACAATACACAGATAGAAAATGTAGATTAGCAAAGGTGAGGCAGGCCCAAATTACTAGATACAACAGGACAGGAAAGATAACTGATTGCGGACAGCAAAAAACCCTGCAAAAAATACCAAACCCCTGATAGAAAAAAGATCTGAGACCACCCATTTTCTCCCCCACTATACCAGGTACCAGATACTTTAAGCAGAACTGCAGATATAAAGGGAAGAAACAAAATCACAGAACAAATAATATTCTGAAATGCAAATAATTCAAACAAGAACAAGGAGCAAGCTCCCTTTCTTGCTGGAGGAACTGCCCAGCTCACAAAAGCAGAGAAACAGATCCTCACAAACCAGAAACCAAAACACAGACCAAAACTGGAATAAACAGAAACACCCTTAAGTGCAATTCCAGCAATTAAGCACAGGAACTAGTAAACGTATCTGGAGTAGATTCAGGCACAGAATAAAGAGAAATAAGGAGATACTGAAGGGAAAACTCCCAGCCATCTTCAGAAGCAGTAGGAAACATTTATCACTGATGGCTGCCAGCAAGAAAATGCTCTCCTTAATGCACTAGGTTGATCTGCAATAGGACTTTCTGAATTCCTAATTAATTCCATCACCTGTTTGAGTCACAGATTCAGACTCAGCTTCATTACCATTCCTTAACAATCAAAATGACTGCTGGAACACTATTGTAAATGTGAACAGGGTGCTAGCCGAAAAATACATAATCTATATGAAGTGAAAGCTGCACATCAAATTCAGAGTAATATGAACAAGCATAACTGCTTTATGATACATAAAGAATGAAAAATACAACTAGCCATATGAAAAATGGAAACAAAATTTTTGGTGATATTGCATAACTGCTGAGGATTATTTAAAAAAAAAAAAAAGATATTTAGCTAATGTATTGATCAATTCATTACTGCCCCATAACCACTTCACGGTAATCTCTTATTTATGGAGTCCCTAACAAAATGTTACCTCTATATGCGGTTAAAACCTGCTTGTGTGCATGGGTACCTAACCAAATGTTACCTCTATGTGCGGTTGAAACCTGCTGTGTATGGGAAGCAAGGGACCAGGTTTGGTTTGCTCATAGTGCAAATACATTATACATATGGTATGTAAAATGATGTTATGTGTCGTGCATAGCTAGCAAGGTGTTATTGTCAGAATAAATCAATTACTTTTTAAAAAATGTTTTAATGAAGCAAATTTATAATGCAACTATATATCTAATAATGTGATGAACGTTTAATACACTATTATTTGTTTTACATATGTGACAGATATGTCATCAGCTGCTGTAAATTATGCAGCATGAGAAATGCAAGATGTTTTACATTGACAATTTTAACTTTGTAAATATTTGCATTACAAATACCGTATAGGTCTCTCATGCTCAGCCACTCCTTTTGTTCACAACTGGAAACTTTAGAGGAAACCTGTCACCAGGATTTTCCCTTATAAGATACGACCACCACCAGTAAGCCCTTATATACAGCATTCTAGAATACTGTATATAAATGCTCATGCCTTTCCATATAACACACAAAAGAGCTTTTATTATACTCACCTGGGGGGCAGTATGGTCCATTGGGCATTGCTGATCTTGGTCCGGCGTCTCCTCTCTTACTTCCATCGCCATCCTTCTTCTCAGCACCATTTGGATGACGTGTCCTACATCATCCGAATAGACGTTTTCATTGTGTTTCTGGGCATGCACACTTTGATCTGTCCTGCTGAGGGCAGAGCAAAGTACTGTAATATGCAGGCGCGAGGAATGGTCTAAAGGCCGCTTTACACGCAATGACATTGCTAACTCGATGTCGTTGGGGTCACGGAATTCGTGACGCACATCCAGCCTCATTAGCGACGTCGTTGCGTGTGACACGTACGAGCGACCGCTAACGAGCAAAAATACTCACCTTATCATTGCTCGTTGACACGCTGTCCAGTTCCCAAATATCGTTGCTGCTGCAGGCACAATGTTGTTCGTCGTTCCTGCAGCAGCACACATCGCTATGTGTGACACCGCAGGAACAAGGAACCTCACCTTACCTGCTGCCGCTGGCAATGAGGAAGGAAGGAGATGGGCGGGATTTTACGTCCTGCTTATCTCCGCCCCTCCACTTCAATTGGGTGGCCGCTTAGTGACGTCGCTGTGACACTGAACGAACCGCCCCCTTAGAAAGGATGCAGTTCGTTGGTCACAGCGATGTCGCTAGGCAGGTAAGTAGTCTGACGGGTCCGAGCGATGTTGTGCGCCATGGGCAGCGATTTGCCTGTGATGCACAACCAATGGGGGCGGTGGACGCACGCTAGCGATCTTGCTAGAGAGATCGCAGCGTGTAAAGCGGCCTTAAGACCGCCTGTGCATGTGCACTGCAATACTTTGATCTGCCCTCAGCAGGGCAGAGAGAAGTGCATGTGGGCAGGAGCCCAATGGCGGACTTCGTGTGGATTATGTAGGACACGTCATGCACACAGGGCTGGTAAGGAGGATGGCACTGCACAGGATATAGGAGGCATCGGACCAAGACAAGTGATGTTCATTGGACCAGACTGCCCAGCAGGTGAGTATAATAAAGGTCTTTTTTATGCTATACTGTAACGTCCTGGTGGTGGATTCACTGGGCCGTGCACTGGACTCCCCCAGTGAGGCAACCCGGAGCTAACCCCTATACAGGGACTGTCCGATCACACCACCAGAGGGCCTAGATGCACGGTAGCTGGAACACTAGGGGTACGAGTCCTTCAGGGATTTGCAAGGAATGTCTCTGAGTCCAATGGCACCGTGGGCAGGATGGATGGCGGGAACCGGGTTCAGGTGCCGGGTAGGAACAGCAGACGGGGTCCGGGTCCAGTGAGCCATGCAGGCGGATGTACCAGGTAGAGTCGAGGATCGGTGAAGGGTAAAGGCTAACGAAAGATGGCGGGATCCTCAGCAGACGGTCACCGGGACACTTCCTGGAGAACTGGTAGTCAGGACCAGCGGACGGAGTCTGTGGATGAGACAGAGTTAACGGAGAGACAAGAAAAAGGGAACCTGAGCACCTAGCTTTGAGAATACGTTGATCAGGCACCGCCCATCAGAAAAGGGAAGTCTTATATACCCTGTACCTGTATCTTGTCATATCCTGTTCCCGGGACGCTGACCCTTTAAGACAAGGTGAGTGAGTGCGCGAGCGCCATAATGAGCATGAGCGAGGCTCGGGTGCCAGAGGCCAGTACAGGACGCTGTAAAGGAGATGCAGGGGAGCCAGACAGCGTGTCCTGGATTGCAGTGGGACGCCGGAGTCGGCGGGCGGGAGGCACGGACGACGCAGAGGAGGAGGAGTGAGAGGAGAAGCCGCGGGCAGAGGAACCGGAGACTGGAGCGGTGAGTGGCAGGCGGTGCCGGGGACCGGGAAGCGTGACAGTGCCCCCTCCCTCACGCCCCCCTCCCCGCAATCAGGACAAGAAGTCGCGTATCAGAGGGGTGCCAACATTCTCCCGGGGTTCCCAGGACCGGTCTTCGGGACCGTAGTCCTCCCAGTCAACAAGAAAGAACTGCTTACCCCGCACAGTCTTCACGGCCACTATATCTCTTACCGCATACACATTGTCGTCAGCAATAGGAGGAGGAGGAGTACCGTCATCAGAGGAGAAGGAACCAAGGACGACAGGCTTGAGCAAGGAAACATGGAAGGAGTTAGGGATCCGCATCGTGGCAAGTTGCTGAAGTTTGTAGGAGACCTTATTGATTTGTTTGATGACCTTGAAAGGACCAATGTACCGGGGACCCAACTTGTAAGGTGGAATCTTCAACCTGAATCTGTATTTGGAGGCAAGCCACACCAAATCCCCAGGAGAGAAGCGAGGAGGGTCAAGGCGTCTCTTGTCCGCATGTTTCTTCATCTGAGTGGAAGCACGTTCAAGGGAGGTTTTGACGGAACTCCATATAGTAGGGAAGTCCCTGGACAGGGCATCTGTAGCGGGAACCTCCGAAGTCGAGGATACCGGTAACGGAACGAAAGGCTGAAGACCATAGACGACATAGAAGGGAGAGCTGGAGGAGGATTCACTGACGTGATGGATATGGGAGAACTCGGCCCAAGGGCATAGCATGGACCAGTCGTCATGATGGACGTTGACATAGTGTCGAAGGAAGGAAGTAAGGACCTGGTTGACACATTCCACTTGGCCATTAGACTGAGGATAGTAGGCAGAGGAAAAGTCCAGAGACACTCCCAGATGTTTGCAGAACGCCCTCCAGAAGCGCAAGGTGAACTGAGTCCCCCTGTCGGACACAATATGCAAGGGAAAGCCGTGCAGCCAGAAGATATGCTGTATGAAGACATTGGCGAGTTCCTGTGCAGAGGGTAGGCTGGCCATGTGGACGAAATGGGCCATATTTGAGAATTGGTCCACTATGACCCAAATGACGGTATTTCTAGAGGATAACGGCAAGTCTATGATAAAATCCATGGCTATATGTTGCCAAGGGACGGAAGGGATTGGTAGAGGCAGGAGACGGCCATAGGGCAAGTTTTTGGGCGTCTTGTTCCGAGCACAGGATGGACAAGCAGAGACGAAGGAGACGACATCCTTACTGAGAGACGGCCACCAATAGTGGCGGACAATAGCGCTCCAGGTTTTATTCTGACCGGCGTTTCCGGCCACTTTCGAAGAATGTCCCCACTGAAGAGCCTTGAGTCTGTCGGCCTCCGTGACGAAGGTCTTCCCAGGGGTATCTGTGCCAGGGTGACGGAAGCCTCCGGAATGACCTTACTAGGACAGATGATGGACTGGTTTGTCTCTTCTTCTTGCTCCACCGGATCGAAGGACTGGGACAAGGCTTCAGCCTGAACGCTTTTGTCTGTGGGCCGGAAATGTAGTTGAAAGTCAAACCGGGCAAAGAACAAGGACCAATGGGCTTGTCGTGTGTTCAGCCTACGAGCAGATCGCAGATACTCTAGGTTTTTATGGTCGGTGTAAATGATAACTGGGTATACCGCACCCTCCAACAGGTAACACCATTCTTCCAAAACCAGCTTGACCACCAGGAGCTCTTGATCGCCAATGGTATAGTTGCGTTTGGGTGCCGAGAAGTTTTGGAGAAGAAGCCGCAGGTGACCATCTTCCCGGTAGACGCCTTCTGCATGAGCACGGCCCCAGCCCCTAAGGAGGAGGCGTCCACCTCCAAGGTGAATTGTCGGTTCAACTCCGGTCTGTGGAGAACGGGAGAGGAGGCAAACGCCTGTTTCAGGGAACCGAAAGCGTCATCGGCTTCAGGCGACCAGACCTTTGGGTTGGCCCCCTTCTTGGTCAAGGCGGAGAGAGGTGCCGTCAGAGCAGAAAAGTGAGGGATAAACTGACGATAATAATTGGTGAAGCCTAGGAAGCGTTGGATGGCTTTCAGTCCGGAGAGGGGAGGCCACTTAAGGATAGAAGACACCTTCCTGGGATCCATCTGCAGGCCTGTGTTGGAGATCACGTAGCCCAGGAAGGGAAGGGATGTCCGTTCCAACACGCATTTTTCGTACTTAGTGTACAGACGGTTCTCCCTAAGCCTTTCCAGCACGAGTCGTATGTCTTTTCTGTGGGTCGGCAAGTCCGGGGAATAGACCATATCATCCAAATATACGACCACACAGACGTAGAGAAGATCCCTGAAGACGTCGTTCACCAGTTCCTGGAAGACAGCCGGGGCATTGCAGAGACCGAAGGGCATCACACAATATTCGTATTGCCCGTCACGGGTGTTGAATGCAGTCTTCCATTCGTCTCCTGAACAAATACGGACCAGGTTATAGGCTCCGCGAACGTCTAGCTTGGTGAAGATACGGGCCCTTCTGAGCCGATCGAACAGCTCCGGGATCAAGGGTAGAGGATATTTGTTTTTCACGGTGATCTGGTTCAAGCCCCGGTAGTCGATGCAAGGGCGTAAGTCACCTTCTTTCTTCTTAACGAAGAAAAACCCTGCTCCCGCAGGAGACAACGATCTGCTGATGAACCCCCTTGCCAGGTTATCTGCTATGTAGTCAGTCATGGCCTGGGTCTCGGCAGGGGACAAGGGATAGATCCGTCCACGAGGCGGGGTAGTGCCTGGCAGCAAGTCGATGGCACAGTCGTAGGGCCGATGTGGCGGTAATACCTCTGCCTCTTTCTTGTCAAACACGTCCACAAAAGACCAATATGCAGAAGGTAATCCTGGTAGAGACTCCGGAGCCGGAGGCTGATGGATGGGCCGTAAAGACTGCAGACAGTTCTCGTGACAAGCCGGGCCCCAACGGGTAATGTTTCCAGAGTGCCAACTGACAACAGGTTCATGTAATCCTAACCAGGGTAGACCCAGCAAGAACGGGTGAGCCAGTTTCGGGAGGACATATAGAACAATCATTTCAGTATGTAGAGCACCAATATGGAGTTCCACGGGCTTGGTAATGAACAACACTGGTTCAGAGAGGGGTTTCCCATCCACAGATGCAATCACAAGGGGTTTAGACAGCGGAACTATGGGTACCCGGTATTTGTACACCGTAGCCTGATGGATGAAATTGCCCACTGCCCCTGAGTCAAGGTACGCTTCTGCAGTGAACCAGGTCTCCTCCATCATCACTTGGACGGTCAGCGTCACCGTGTCCAAGAGGGTTCCGGTACCTAGGGTAGCCTCTCCTACTAACCCTAGGCTTTGGGGTTTCCCGGCTTCTCGGGACACGAACGGAGCAGGTGTGCACTGTTTCCACAGTAGAAGCACAGACACTTGGTGAGCCGCTCTGCTCGGCGTTGTGCAGCTTGTCCTAGACGGTCTATTTGCATGGGTTTGGGGGTAGAGGTGCTGGGTAGTACTGACTGAGGGACGGTGGACCTCTGCGGAGTAGAGGCGTGACGTGTCGTCTTCTCTCCCGAGATACCTCCTTAGACTGTTCCTGGAAATGGAGATCAATCCGAGTTGCTAGAGAGACCAGACCATCCAGGGTAGGAGGGACATCACGACCGGCTAACTCGTCCTTGATGCGGCCGGAGAGGCCCTCCCAGAAAGCTGCTGTTAATGCCTCATTGTTCCATCTTAGCTCAGAGGCAAGCGTACGGAACTGGATGGCGTACTGGCCCACCGTTAGGGTTCCTTGGCGTAGCTGGAGGAGTGAAGAAGAGGCCGAGGTGGTGTGTCCCAGTTCGTCGAAGGTGTTACGAAAGGCCTCAAGGAATACCCGAATGTCGGTAGTCACTGGATCTTTTTTCTCCCATAAGGGATTAATCCAGGCCAGGGCTTCGCCCTCCAGATGGGGCATCAGAAAGGCCACCTTTGCTTGATCAGAGGCAAAGAGGTGCGGAAGCAACTTGAAATGCAGGGAGCATTGATTTAAGAAACCTCTACAGGTCTTGGGAACCCCGGCGTACCATGGCGGAGACGCCAGATGGATTTTCAAGGGTGAAGATGAAGCCACTACGGAAGCCGCTGCCTTGTTCTGATCCGACAGGGAGGTGGCTGTAGCTTGAAGGCTATTCAGACGGGTGTCCACTGATGACATGAAGGCCAGCATGCGAGGTTGGGTCTCCCGTTGTCATACCAGTTATTGCTGTAATCCGGCCAACTGGGACGCTAGTGCACCGGCGTAATCCATGGCCTGATCAATCTGTAACGTCCTGGTGGTGGATTCACTGGGCTGTGCACCGGACTCCCCCAGTGAGGCAACCCGGAGCTAACCCCTATACAGGGACTGTCCGATCACACCACCAGAGGGCCTAGATGTATGGTAGCCAGAACACTAGGGGTACGAGTCCTTCAGGGATTTGCAGGGAATGTCTCTCAGTCCAAAGGCACCGTGGGCAGGACGGATGGCAGGAACCGGGTTCAGGTGCCTAGTAGGAACATCAGACGAGGTCCGGGTCCAGTGAGCCATGCAGGCGGATGTACCAGGTAGAGGCGGGGATCGGTGATGGGTAAAGGCTGACAGAAGATGGCGGGATCCTCAGCAGACGGTCACCGGGACACTTCCTGGAGAACCAGTAGTCAGGACCAGCGGACGGAGTCTGTGGACGAGACAGAGTTAACGGAGAGAAAAATACAAGGGGACCTGAGCACCTAGCTTTGGGAACACGTTGATCAGGCACCGCCCACCAGAAAAGGGAAGTCTTATATACCCTGTACCTGTATCTTGTCATATCCTGTTCCCGGGACCCTGGCCCTTTAAGACAAGGTGAGTGAGCGCGCGCCCTAATGCGAATGCGTGAGGCTCGGGTGCCGGAGACCAGTACAGGACGCTGTAAAGGAGATGCAGGGGAGCCAGACAGCGTGTCCTGGATCGCAGTGGGATGCCGGAGCCAGTGGGCCGGAGGCACGGAGGACGCAGAGGAGGAGGAGTGAGAGGAGCAGCTGCGGGCAGAGGGATCGGGGACCGGAGCAGTGAGTGGCAGGCGGCGCCGGGGACCGGGAAATGTGATATATACCGAGCATCCTGGGCTCTTAAACAGAGTATTCTAGAATGCTATATATAAGAGATTACTCCTGGTGGCAGCAGCTGATGACAGGTTCCCTTTAATGAATTAATAATGTAGTATAAATTTGCTACCATAGATCTATTCTGACCTCCCTTAAATGCACATTGGAAATATACTAAACATGAGCACAGAAATGTAACAGAAGTGAACAGAAGTTAATGGCAACGTCCTAAAAATAACCTCTGCTCTTATTTTTATAAACATTCTAAATAAAACCTCCTCATTTTCAAAATGTTTACATGTCTTTACAGTTATTCCTACCTCAGTTCTTAGTATCTTTGATAATTCTCAAACCCATGCAAACATTCATCTCTTTCACTTTTATCCTTTCATCTGACTAAATCTGCTCTTAAATAGAGTTGAGCGCGGTTCGTGGTTCGTGGTTCTCCAGTTCGCGGCTCGAGTGATTTTGGGGCATGTTCTAGATCGAACTAGAACTCGAGCTTTTTGCAAAAGCTCGGTAGTTCTAGAAACGTTCGAGAACGGTTCTAGCAGCCAAAAAACAGCTAAATCATAGCTTGGTTTCTGCTGTAATAGTGTAAGTCACTCTGTGAATCAAACTATTATCACATTTCAGTGTATAGTGTGCGTGAACAGCGCCTTCAGATCACTGCTGTTTCTATAATGGCGATCGCCATTTTTTTTTTTTTTTTTTCTTGTCTTCCTTCCCTAAGTGCGCGCGTCTTGTGGGGCGGGCCAGCATGTCAGCCAATCCCAGACACACACACAGCTAAGTGGACTTTGAGCCAGAGAAGCAACGGCATGTGTGATAGGATCTGCATGTCACATGTCCCTGCATTATAAAACCGGACATTTTCTTCACGGACGCCATTATCTGCCTTCTGCGTCTTTGGTGTCAGACATCACTGTCGCAGCTCCGTCTTCCTGAGTCCTATAGCCGATACAGCTGTATGCGCTGCATACACAGCGTTAGACAGCTTAGGGAGAGCACTTTATAGCAGTCCTTTTAAGGGCTCCAACCGGCAGGGTCAGAGAGCCATAGGTGACAGGTCCTGCAAACAGCAACAGCGTCTGTGTAGCCCAGGTCAGGGATTTCCTACCTGCATTTCACCATTAGGAGGGAATAGAAAGGCAGGCGTCCATTCCTCTACCCAGAGCACCACAATCCTGCCACTGTACCCTCTTGTCCTCTGCACACTCCAACTGATAACTAAGCCATTATACTAGCAAACACTCAGTGTACCTAGTGGCATCCTATACGTGGCTATTGGACTTTGCTATAGTCCCACTAGTGCAAAGACATTTGCAGAGCGCGTCTGCCTGCATTGCACACTACAACTCATTCTAAACAAGCCATTATACTAGCAAACACTCAGTGTACCTAGTGGCATCCTATACGTGGCTATTGGACTTTGCTATAGTCCCACTAGTGCAAAGACATTAGCAGAGCACATCTGCCTGCATTGCACACTACAACTCATTCTAACCAAGCCATTATACTAGCAAACACTCAGTGTACCTAGTGGCATCCTATACGTGGCTATTGGACTTTGCTATAGTCCCACTAGTGCAAAGACATTTGCAGAGCGCGTCTGCCTGCGTTGCACACTACAACTCATTCTAACCAAGCCATTATACTAGCAAACACTCAGTGTACCTAGTGGCATCCTATACGTGGCTATTGGACTTTGCTATAGTCCCACTAGTGCAAAGACATTTGCAGAGCGCGTCTGCCTGCGTTGCACACTACAACTCATTCTAACCAAGCCATTATACTAGCAAACACTCAGTGTACCTAGTGGCATCCTATACGTGGCTATTGGACTTTGCTATAGTCCCACTAGTGCAAAGACATTTGCAGAGCGCGTCTGCCTGCGTTGCACACTACAACTCATTCTAACCAAGCCATTATACTAGCAAACACTCAGTGTACCTAGTGGCATCCTATACGTGGCTATTGGACTTTGCTATAGTCCCACTAGTGCAAAGACATTTGCAGAGCGCGTCTGCCTGCGTTGCACACTACAACTCATTCTAACCAAGCCATTATACTAGCAAACACTCAGTGTACCTAGTGGCATCCTATACGTGGCTATTGGACTTTGCTATAGTCCCACTAGTGCAAAGACATTTGCAGAGCGCGTCTGCCTGCGTTGCACACTACAACTCATTCTAACCAAGCCATTATACTAGCAAACACTCAGTGTACCTAGTGGCATCCTATACGTGGCTATTGGACTTTGCTATAGTCCCACTAGTGCAAAGACATTTGCAGAGCGCGTCTGCCTGCGTTGCACACTACAACTCATTCTAACCAAGCCATTATACTAGCAAACACTCAGTGTACCTAGTGGCATCCTATACGTGGCTATTGGACTTTGCTATAGTCCCACTAGTGCAAAGACATTTGCAGAGCGCGTCTGCCTGCGTTGCACACTACAACTCATTCTAACCAAGCCATTATACTAGCAAACACTCAGTGTACCTAGTGGCATCCTATACGTGGCTATTGGACTTTGCTATAGTCCCACTAGTGCAAAGACATTTGCAGAGCGCGTCTGCCTGCGTTGCACACTACAACTCATTCTAAACAAGCCATTATACTAGCAAACACTCAGTGTACCTAGTGGCATCCTATACGTGGCTATTGGACTTTGCTATAGTCCCACTAGTGCAAAGACATTAGCAGAGCACATCTGCCTGCATTGCACACTACAACTCATTCTAACCAAGCCATTATACTAGCAAACACTCAGTGTACCTAGTGGCATCCTATACGTGGCTATTGGACTTTGCTATAGTCCCACTAGTGCAAAGACATTTGCAGAGCGCGTCTGCCTGCGTTGCACACTACAACTCATTCTAACCAAGCCATTATACTAGCAAACACTCAGTGTACCTAGTGGCATCCTATACGTGGCTATTGGACTTTGCTATAGTCCCACTAGTGCAAAGACATTTGCAGAGCGCGTCTGCCTGCGTTGCACACTACAACTCATTCTAACCAAGCCATTATACTAGCAAACACTCAGTGTACCTAGTGGCATCCTATACGTGGCTATTGGACTTTGCTATAGTCCCACTAGTGCAAAGACATTTGCAGAGCGCGTCTGCCTGCGTTGCACACTACAACTCATTCTAACCAAGCCATTATACTAGCAAACACTCAGTGTACCTAGTGGCATCCTATACGTGGCTATTGGACTTTGCTATAGTCCCACTAGTGCAAAGACATTTGCAGAGCGCGTCTGCCTGCGTTGCACACTACAACTCATTCTAACCAAGCCATTATACTAGCAAACACTCAGTGTACCTAGTGGCATCCTATACGTGGCTATTGGACTTTGCTATAGTCCCACTAGTGCAAAGACATTTGCATAGCGCGTCTGCCTGCATTGCACACTCAAACTCATTTTAACTAAGCCATTATACTAGCAAACACTCACTGTACCTAGTTGTATCCTAAACGTGGCTATTGTACTTTTGTCAATTCACAGTATTGGAACGTTATTTGCAGCACGTTTGCCTGCATTGCACACTCAAACTTTTTTAAACTCAGCCATTTATAGTAGCAAACACTCAGTGTACCTAGTTGTATCCTAAACGTGGCTATTGTACTTTTGTCTATTCACAGTATTGGAACGATATTTGCAGCACGTCTGCCTGCATTGCACACTCTAACTTTTTTAAACTCAGCCATTTATAGTAGCAAACACTCAGTGTACCTAGTTGTATCCTAAACGTGGCTATTGTACTTTTGTCAATTCACAGTATTGGAACGTTATTTGCAGCACGTCTGCCTGCATTGCACACTCAAACTTTTTTAAACTCAGCCATTTATAGTAGCAAACACTCAGTGTACCTAGTTGTATCCTAAACGTGGCTATTGTACTTTTGTCAATTCACAGTATTGGAACGTTATTTGCAGCACGTCTGCCTGCATTGCACACTCAAACTTTTTTAAACTCAGCCATTTATAGTAGCAAACACTCAGTGTACCTAGTTGTATCCTAAACGTGGCTATTGTACTTTTGTCAATTCACAGTATTGGAACGTTATTTGCAGCACGTCTGCCTGCATTGCACACTCAAACTTTTTTAAACTCAGCCATTTATAGTAGCAAACACTCAGTGTACCTAGTTGTATCCTAAACGTGGCTATTGTACTTTTGTCTATTCACAGTATTGGAACGTTATTTGCAGCACGTCTGCCTGCATTGCACACTCTAACTTTTTTAAACTCAGCCATTATACTAGCAAACACTCACTGTACCTAGTTGTATCCTAAACGTGGCTATTGTACTTTTGTCTATTCACAGTATTGGAACGATATTTGCAGCACGTCTGCCTGCATTGCACACTCTAACTTTTTTAAACTCAGCCATTTATAGTAGCAAACACTCAGTGTACCTAGTTGTATCCTAAACGTGGCTATTGTACTTTTGTCAATTCACAGTATTGGAACGTTATTTGCAGCACGTCTGCCTGCATTGCACACTCAAACTTTTTTAAACTCAGCCATTTATAGTAGCAAACACTCAGTGTACCTAGTTGTATCCTAAACGTGGCTATTGTACTTTTGTCAATTCACAGTATTGGAACGTTATTTGCAGCACGTCTGCCTGCATTGCACACTCAAACTTTTTTAAACTCAGCCATTTATAGTAGCAAACACTCAGTGTACCTAGTTGTATCCTAAACGTGGCTATTGTACTTTTGTCTATTCACAGTATTGGAACGTTATTTGCAGCACGTCTGCCTGCATTGCACACTCTAACTTTTTTAAACTCAGCCATTATACTAGCAAACACTCACTGTACCTAGTTGTATCCTAAACGTGGCTATTGTACTTTTGTCTATTCACAGTATTGGAACGATATTTGCAGCACGTCTGCCTGCATTGCACACTCTAACTTTTTTAAACTCAGCCATTTATAGTAGCAAACACTCAGTGTACCTAGTTGTATCCTAAACGTGGCTATTGTACTTTTGTCAATTCACAGTATTGGAACGTTATTTGCAGCACGTCTGCCTGCATTGCACACTCAAACTTTTTTAAACTCAGCCATTTATAGTAGCAAACACTCAGTGTACCTAGTTGTATCCTAAACGTGGCTATTGTACTTTTGTCAATTCACAGTATTGGAACGTTATTTGCAGCACGTCTGCCTGCATTGCACACTCAAACTTTTTTAAACTCAGCCATTTATAGTAGCAAACACTCAGTGTACCTAGTTGTATCCTAAACGTGGCTATTGTACTTTTGTCAATTCACAGTATTGGAACGTTATTTGCAGCACGTCTGCCTGCATTGCACACTCAAACTTTTTTAAACTCAGCCATTTATAGTAGCAAACACTCAGTGTACCTAGTTGTATCCTAAACGTGGCTATTGTACTTTTGTCTATTCACAGTATTGGAACGTTATTTGCAGCACGTCTGCCTGCATTGCACACTCTAACTTTTTTAAACTCAGCCATTATACTAGCAAACACTCACTGTACCTAGTTGTATCCTAAACGTGGCTATTGTACTTTTGTCAATTCACAGTATTGGAACGTTATTTGCAGCACGTCTGCCTGCATTGCACACTCAAACTTTTTTAAACTCAGCCATTATACTAGCAAACACTCACTGTACCTAGTTGTATCCTAAACGTGGCTATTGTACTTTTGTCAATTCACAGTATTGGAACGTTATTTGCAGCACGTCTGCCTGCATTGCACACTCAAACTTTTTTAAACTCAGCCATTTATAGTAGCAAACACTCAGTGTACCTAGTTGTATCCTAAACATGGCTATTGTACTTTTGTCAATTCACAGTATTGGAACGTTATTTGCAGCACGTCTGCCTGCATTGCACACTCAAACTTTTTTAAACTCAGCCATTTATAGTAGCAAACACTCAGTGTACCTAGTTGTATCCTAAACGTGGCTATTGTACTTTTGTCTATTCACAGTATTGGAACGATATTTGCAGCACGTCTGCCTGCATTGCACACTCTAACTTTTTTAAACTCAGCCATTTATAGTAGCAAACACTCAGTGTACCTAGTTGTATCCTAAACGTGGCTATTGTACTTTTGTCAATTCACAGTATTGGAACGTTATTTGCAGCACGTCTGCCTGCATTGCACACTCAAACTTTTTTAAACTCAGCCATTTATAGTAGCAAACACTCAGTGTACCTAGTTGTATCCTAAACGTGGCTATTGTACTTTTGTCAATTCACAGTATTGGAACGTTATTTGCAGCACGTCTGCCTGCATTGCACACTCAAACTTTTTTAAACTCAGCCATTTATAGTAGCAAACACTCAGTGTACCTAGTTGTATCCTAAACGTGGCTATTGTACTTTTGTCAATTCACAGTATTGGAACGTTATTTGCAGCACGTCTGCCTGCATTGCACACTCAAACTTTTTTAAACTCAGCCATTTATAGTAGCAAACACTCAGTGTACCTAGTTGTATCCTAAACGTGGCTATTGTACTTTTGTCAATTCACAGTATTGGAACGTTATTTGCAGCACGTCTGCCTGCATTGCACACTCAAACTTTTTTAAACTCAGCCATTTATAGTAGCAAACACTCAGTGTACCTAGTTGTATCCTAAACGTGGCTATTGTACTTTTGTCAATTCACAGTATTGGAACGTTATTTGCAGCACGTCTGCCTGCATTGCACACTCAAACTTTTTTAAACTCAGCCATTTATAGTAGCAAACACTCAGTGTACCTAGTTGTATCCTAAACGTGGCTATTGTACTTTTGTCAATTCACAGTATTGGAACGTTATTTGCAGCACGTCTGCCTGCATTGCACACTCAAACTTTTTTAAACTCAGCCATTTATAGTAGCAAACACTCAGTGTACCTAGTTGTATCCTAAACGTGGCTATTGTACTTTTGTCAATTCACAGTATTGGAACGTTATTTGCAGCACGTCTGCCTGCATTGCACACTCAAACTTTTTTAAACTCAGCCATTTATAGTAGCAAACACTCAGTGTACCTAGTTGTATCCTAAACGTGGCTATTGTACTTTTGTCTATTCACACTACTGCAAATCTATGTGCAGCACCTCTGCATGACAACCTCGTGCTCTGTTTTTAATAAGCTATAATGATAGCACAAAATACTGCCATTTTGTGGCATCATAGAACTGGCTGTTGTATTCCATTAGTGCCCCACTGGTGACAAGCTATTTCTAGCACCTCTACATCACACCCTCATGCACATTTAGCTACGCTAATGTTATAGCAAACTCATGGAATTCATTGCTGCATTTCATAATTCGGAGGGATAGAAAGTCAGGCTTCCTTTAGCTTTTCCTTCTGTTCATAGACAGCATCTCCAAGACAAATTTCCCCTCCACGTCTAAGTGTGGAGAGGCAGCTAGTGCGCATGCGTGTGCCGATGTACCCCAGCTGCAGCATAATTACAGTGTTTCGCCTAGTGAGTATGCTCAGCCTGACTGTGCCATTCCTGACGCTAAGTCTTCATTTCGGGATACAGCGCATGCTCCCACACTAAGTGTGAAAAGCCTCTTTGCACAGGTGCTTGCATTCTGTGCCGGGTCTAAGTCCTGTTTTGTGCCTAGACACCATGCTAAAGCTGATAGTCTTTTTTCAGAGACTGTATTTCATGCTACTGAGCATGCTCAGGCACTTCCTGCATCAGAGACTAGGTCCGGTAATGAACTCTTTGGCCCTGGCCCTGATGTGGGGGTCCCATATAGACCACAGGGCATCAGGTGTCCTCCCAAATGGCTTGCAGAGGCCCACACCTATGACTTGTCACCGCATTATTGATGGTCAGACGATGACTGGTGAGGTGTTTGGGTCATGGCAGCCATGAGGTCATCATTGAAGTTGCGTTTCCAAATAGGACGCTAGTTATGCCACTCATGACGTGTCACTCTGCTTTTGTCTCCAGGAGGTGCATTGTGGTTCACCCTGGTTTGGGGCGGACCCAGGTTATAAAAGGGGCTGGAGCCAACAAGGAGGTGCGCAGTCTTCTATTATGCTCCGAAAGAGCACACCTCCATGTGTTGAACCCATTGCGGCTTTAGGCCAGAGGTAGGCAGGGATAGGGTGGTGGATGCAGGCCACCACCACAGTTGGTAACGCAGAACGGTTAAGACCAGCTCCTGTCCTAACAGTCCTGCTTGTGCAGCCCAGTGGCATTAACAGGCCTGCTGCTGCTGATGCGCCTGCTGTCCACAGGTGTGGCCCCTACGCACACGGTCAGCGTACTCAATGGCCCCTGTGTTGTTAACAGGGAGTTCCTGGGCTGGGTGGGCATGTGGACCCTGTGACGCTAACAGGGCTCACAGTCTCCAGATCCGAATGGCGTCTAACTCGGTTCAGGCTACTATTAGTTTCATAGCCACACAGCTCTGTATCCTCCACCAAACCTTCAAGTTGCCAACCTCTCCTTTTCCAACTGGGAGCACGGTGGACACTGACTGCTGAAGGTGATATATACCTTTCTCTTTCTTTTCTTATTAATTTTTGTTATATAGCGGTCACAGATTATATACCACTTTATCCAAATCTGCCAGTCCCACTGTAACAGATGTTGTTTCTTCAGCAAATGTTACAGTTGTTTAACCACCAAATCCACGGACCCAAATTTTTTTCCCCTTTCCAACACACCTGTTCCCCTTTCCAACAGCATCTGTCCTTTTTCAACTCATTTTGGGATATGACCAAAAGTGCAACTGTGCAGGGACACCGTACTCAACGCCATCTCAGCACAGCAGCCATCCCTCGGTCCCTCCGATGTGGACAAGTAAAAGACCATTTCCTCCTATCCATGACAAAGTGTTGAGATTCACTCTGTGCAGCACTGGTGTTTAGTGGAAAAGTAGATCTAAGATTGCGTACCACATTCTGCAGATACTCCTGTATACGTGCGTCTATTTCTATGGCAGGAATTAGTTCGCCAAATTTTGTCTTGTACCGGGGATCTAACAGTGTGGCAACCCAGTATTCAGGATTACTTCAAATTCATACAATCCGAGGGTCATGTAGGTAGTGCAGCAAGAAGGCGCTCATGTGTCTTGTGCATCCAGGAGGACCAAGTCCTTGGTGTGTTGGTGGCAGAGAGGTGAGAATCGTGCATCCTTCCTCTGCCCTCTACCCACAACCTCGCACAACCGAAATGTGAGCAAGCTCTCACTCATCTGCTGAGTCTTCCATGCCCATCGCCAGTTCGTCCTCCATTTCTTCATGGGCTCCTGCACTTTCATCAACACTTTTTGCTGATACTATGCGCCCTTGTTAATCCCTCTCCCTCACCATGACTGCCGCATAGGTGCCGCTGACCATCTGGACCTCGTAGATCTTGTTATCCCTTCCGCATATGACTCCTCCTGTACTTCCTCCCCTTCCTCTTGTCCCAACACCTGACTCCGAATAATAATTACAGTGTGCTCCATCATGTAGATGACCAGAATTGTCACGCTGAGAATGACATTGCCAGTGCTAAACATCTTCGTCGACATTTCAAAACTGTGTAGCAGGGTGCATAGGTCCTTGATCTGACACCACTCCAGCAGCGTGATCGGCACCACCTCTGGATCAACTTATCCCAGGCTATATGTCTTACCGTATTTCAGCAGGGCTCTGCGGTGCTGCCACACACGCTGCAACATGTGCAGATTCCAATTCCTGCGTGTCGGAACATCGCATTTACGGCGTTTAACTGCCAGACCCTAAGACTTCCGGAGTGATGAAAGTTGTTGAGCTGCTGTGTGCGCACGATGGAAGTGAGCACATAGCGAGCGTGCCCGCTGCACAAGGACATGTAGGCCGTGATGGTGTTTTAAAAATTGCTGGAGAATTCGGATCAACACGTGAGCCATAAAAGGCACGTGTGTCACATTGCCCTGAGGATGGCCCGCAGCCAGGTTTGCATCATTGCCGCACACGGCTGTTAAGTCACCAACGGAGTCCGCTCCGTCAATTTGTACTCCGGTCGCCAGGTGACAACGTGTTCCTTTCATGAATAGTGCTGATGATGGGAGAGTAGTCGATGCCAGCGGCGCAGGTGGACGCAGGTTATGCTCACCCACTGGGCTGCATTACCTTGACAGATGCAGAATCTCTGGCTGAATGTAGCTGGTGGGTATCTCACAGATGAAATACCATCATTCAGCTACAACCAATGGGAAGACACCACACCCTTTTTTATGCCCATCCTGTCTGCAGACCACTGCCAGACATAGCTATGAACCTCTGGTTAATTTTACCCCCAGTTCAGTTTTATGATTTTGTGTGCTTGTTACCTGACTACTTTTCCTGCTTGCTGTTTATGTACCTTGTTGGCCGATACGCATTTCACCTCTGCTTGTTTTCTGATTAAGTCCTGGCCGTCCCATTCTGTTCCTGTTCCTCAATTAATGTTTTGACCCTGCCTGACTACTATTCTCTGTAATAGCGGTGTGACTCACATTTCCCATACATTTCAAAGTAAAACTTTGACCGCCTGATGGCATTGAGCTCTGCTGCCAGCATAGTAAGGAGGTGTGTGGTAGTCCTTGTGCGCAGTTGCAAGGAAGGGTGGCCTGACCACACAGGGTTTGCGCAAAGGTAGAGGACCCACACGAGGTTGAAGAGGCAGAAGCAGTGTATTAACTTCTACATACAGAACAAGGATTGAAACAACTCGTGGGGACGGCAAGACTTGTACAGCAGACCCTTCTCCATCTCTCACCATAGTTTGCCAGTGCCCAGTCAGTGACATGTACTGACCCTGTCTATGCTTACTGGTCCAAGTATCTGTGTTGAAATGCACCCTGTCGCACACAGATTTTCTCAAGGAAGTGGTGATGTTGTGTGCGACATGCCGGTGTAGCGCGGGCATGCTTTTCTTGGAGAAGCAGTGGTGATTGGGCATCTGGTACTGGGGCACAGCGACAGACATAAGGTCTGTAAAATCCTGTGTGTCCACTACGCGTAAAGGCAGCATTTCGGTAGCCAACAGCTTACAGAGGGATAGAGTCAACCACTTAGCTTTGTCATGGGTCGCAGTAAGTGGCCTTTTATTTGACCACATCTGAGGGACAGAGATCTGGCTGCTGTCTGTAGACGGTGTTGAGTAGGGTGTCCCTGGAAAAATGCAGGTTTGTGAGAAAAGTGCAGGCGGAGACATGATGTTGGCTTCATCTTGCCTTCAGATCTGTTCATCTTGTATCATTTTTAAAAAACACAGCAAGCAAGGGTTACTCCAAGCGGAGTCTCCCTTTTTTTCCAAAAATTGTGCCCCACACAGACACCTTATCAGTGGCAGCACTTGTGCCCTAGTTGCAAACAGGATGTTTTGATTTGCATCAAGCACATTCCAAATCCACAAGCATTTACTCTCCCCAGGATGACACAGGGGTAGTAAATTCCTTCTGGATCCATGACTTGTTCATTTTGATGAACGTCAGTCTGTCCACATTGTCACTGGACAGACGCGTGCGCTTATCTGTCAGCACACACCCAGCAGCACTGAAGACACGTTCAGAGACAACGCTGGCAGCTGGACACGACAAAATCTTCGAGGCGTAACTGGAGAGCTCTTGACATTTTTCTAGATTTGAAGCACAAAAGGAGCAAGGCTCCATTTGCAAAGTCATTGCATCGATGTTCATTTGGAGATACTCCTGTATCATCCTCTCCATCCGTTGACTATGTGTCAGACTTGTTGTCTCTGGTGGCCTTGCAAAGGAGGGTCTAAAAAAATTATGAAAAGATTCCATAAAATTGCTGTTACCAGCACCAGATACGGTCCTACTGGTACGGGTAGACTGTTGAAGATGACGAGGCCGTCCCATGTTTGTCAAGTTACAACTGGGAGAATCACTCCCTTCACCTGCACGGTTGTTTGGTGGAAAAGCCGAGCTAAGATCGAGTAACAGCTTCTGCTGATACTCCTGCATACGTGCGTCCCTTTCTATGGGTGGAATTATGTCACAAAATTTGGACTTGTCCCGGGGATCTAATAGTGTGGCAAGCCAGTAGTCATCATCACTTCTAATTTTGACAATACGAGGGTCATGTTGGAGGTAGTGCAACAAGAAGGCACTCATGTGTCTTGCGCAGCCATGCGCACCAAGTCCACGCTGTGTTTGTGGCATAGAGGTGCTAACCGTTCTTTCTTCCTCTGTCATCTCCCCCCAACCTCTTTCAACTGAAATTTGACCAAGGTCCCCCTCATCTGCTGAGTCTTCCATGTCCATGGACAGTTCGTCCTCCATATCTTCATGTCCTCCTGCACCTTCCTCAACATGTCGCCTGCTACCATGCGCCCTTGTTGATCCCTGTCCCCCATGGTCCCATGCCTGCCGCGTTGGTGATGATGAACGTCTGGACCTTGGTGATGTTGTTGTGTCTTGCGCATATGAATCCTCCTGTAGTTCCTCCCCTTCCTGTTGTCCCACCCCCTGACTACGAATAGTGTTTAGCGTGTGCTCCAGCATGTAAATGACTGTAATCGTCATGCTGATAATGGCATTGTCAGCGCTAAACATATTCGTCGCCATGTCGAAACTGTGCAGAAGGGTGCATAGGTCCTTGATCTGAGATCACTCCATCAGGGTGATCTGCCCCACTTCTGCATCTCGTTGGCCCAGGCTATACATCATGACGTATTGCACCAGGGCTCGCCGGTGCTGCCACAGTCGCTGTAACATGTGGAGAGTTGAATTCCAGCGTGTCGCCACATCGCATTTCAGGCGATGAACCGGCAGGCCGAAAGACTTCTGTAGCGATGCAAGTCGCTCAGGTGCGGCGGTTGAACGGCGGAAGTGAGCACTGCAGACAGTTTCCGTGCCCTGGTCAGAAGGCCATCTAGGCCGGGATAGTGTGTTAAAAATTGCTGGACAACAAGGTTAAACACGTGAGCCATACAAGGCACGTGTGTCACCTTGCCCAGGCGAAGGGCCGCACCCAGGTTTGCAGCATTGTCGCACACGGCCTTACCAGGCTGCAGGTTGAGTGGAGACAACCATTTATCAAAATCAGTCTCCAGAGCTGCCCACAACTCAGTCGCTGTGTGACTCCTATTTCAAAGACATGTCAAGCTAAAGACCGCCTGATGCCGTTGCGCTCTGCTACCAGCATAGTAATGAGGGGTGTGTGATTCCTTCTGCGCAGTGAGAACGCTGGTGGCCTGACCAGGCAGGCTTGGGGCGGAGGTGGAGGACCCAGATGAGGTGGAGGATGCAGAAGCAGTGGCGGAACTTGGACAGACAGAGGATTGACACACAAGTCGTGGGGACGGCAAGACTTGTGCAGCAGACCCTTCACCATCTATCACCATAGTTACCCAGTGGCCAGTCAGCGACATGTAACGTCCCTGTCCATGCTTACTGGTCCAAGTATCGGTGGTGAAATGCACCCGTTCACACACAGAGTTTCTCAAGGAAGCGGTGATGTTGTGTGCGACATGCTGGTGTAGCGCGGGCACACCTTTCTTAGAGAAGTAGTGGCGACTAGGCATCTGGTACTGGGGCACAGCGACAGACATAAGGTCTCTAAAATCCTGTGTGTCCACTAGGCGGAAAGGCAGCATTTCTGTAGTCAACAGCTTACAGAGGGATAGAGTCAACCTCTTCGCTTTGTCATGGGTCGCAGGAAGTGGCCTTTTATTTGACCACATCTGAGGGACAGAGATCTGGCTGCTGTGTGTAGACGGTGTTGAGTCGGGTGTCCCTGGAAAAATGCAGCTTTGTGAGGAAAGTGCAGGCGGAGACATGATGTTGCCTTCATCCAAAGTTGGTGCTATCGATGTCTGAGAGAGCTGTACACACTCACTTGTTTCCCCTTCCAAACCAACTGACGACCTACCAAGCAAACTGCCTGTTGCGGTTACAGTGGTGGAAGTTGTGGGTGGAAAAACAGGTGTGACAGCTGTCCCCACAGTCCTAGAAGATGACGAGCGCGCGGATGCACTGGAAGGGGCAGGCGGTGGATGGTTCGCTCCGCTAGGCCGCATTGCAGCACGGTGAGCTTCCCATCGGGCCATATGATATTTATTCATGTGACGATTCATGGAAGAAGTTGTCAAACTGCTGAGGTTTTGACCTCTACTAAGAGAACCATGACAAATTTTACAGATCACATAATTTGGGCGATCTTTTTCTATGTCAAAAAAGGACCTGGCTAGGCAAGGCTTAGAGGCCATGCGACCTGTTGATCCACCCCGAATAATGCTCAGAGGCAGAGTGGTGGCTGAGGATGCAGTTGTAGACGTGCTACCAGTGCTCCGACTGTGTCCAGGAAGGCGCCAGGTTACTTCGACGTCGGTTGCATCCTCCTCCACCGCCTCTGTTGACCTCCTCGAGTGTCTGACTGTGGGTTGACAGTAGGTGTGATCTAGAACTTAATCATCAATTGTTGTGTTTGCACTCCCCTACCCCTCAGACCGAGTTTCTTCTTGCCCTGACCGAATATTTAAGTTGTCATCCCAATCGGGTATCTGCGTCTCATCTTCATCAGTATGTTCCTCATTGCCTATAACCACAGTTGTTGGAAAGGCAGCATTTTGGTAGCCAACAGTTTGCATATGATGAAAGTCAACCTCCAAGCCATTTCATGCCCTTCTAAAAGCATGTAAAACACAGCGAGGGGACTCCAACCACAGTCTCCCTCGTTGCCACTAACTGGGCCACACACACCCCACTTGACTGGCATCGGTTGAGCCCCCTTTTGAAAAAGAAAAAGATGCTTTGCATGAAGCACTCTCAAAAATACGCGTGCCTTTCCCGTCCCCTGGCTGACCCAGGGGAAGAAAAGTCCTCTGAGAGCCATGACTTGTTCATCTTGGTTCTTTTAGAGACACAGCGAGGGGACTCCAACCACAGTCTCCCTCGTTGCCACTAACTGGGCCACACACACCCCACTTGACTGGCATCGGTTGAGCCCCCCTTTTGACAAAGAAAAAGATGCTTTGCATGAAGCACTCTCAAAAATACGCGTGCCTTTCCCGTCCCCTGGCTGACCCAGGGGAAGAAAAGTCCTCTGAGAGCCATGACTTGTTCATCTTGGTTCTTTTAGAGACACAGCGAGGGGACTCCAACCACAGTCTCCCTCGTTGCCACTAACTGGGCCACACACACCCCACTTGACTGGCATCGGTTGAGCCCCCCTTTTGACAAAGAAAAAGATGCTTTGCATGAAGCACTCTCAAAAATACGCGTGCCTTTCCCGTCCCCTGGCTGACCCAGGGGAAGAAAAGTCCTCTGAGAGCCATGACTTGTTCATCTTGGTTCTTTTAGAGACACAGCGAGGGGACTCCAACCACAGTCTCCCTCGTTGCCACTAACTGGGCCACACACACCCCACTTGACTGGCATCGGTTGAGCCCCCTTTTGACAAAGAAAAAGATGCTTTGCATGAAGCACTCTCAAAAATACGCGTGCCTTTCCCGTCCCCTGGCTGACCCAGGGGAAGAAAAGTCCTCTGAGAGCCATGACTTGTTCATCTTGGTTCTTTTAGAGACACAGCGAGGGGACTCCAACCACAGTCTCCCTCGTTGCCACTAACTGGGCCACACACACCCCACTTGACTGGCATCGGTTGAGCCCCCCTTTTGACAAAGAAAAAGATGCTTTGCATGAAGCACTCTCAAAAATACGTGTGCCTTTCCCGTCCCCTGGCTGACCCAGGGGAAGAAAAGTCCTCTGAGAGCCATGACTTGTTCATCTTGGTTCTTTTAGAGACACAGCGAGGGGACTCCAACCACAGTCTCCCTCGTTGCCACTAACTGGGCCACACACACCCCACTTGACTGGCATCGGTTGAGCCCCCTTTTGAAAAAGAAAAAGATGCTTTGCATGAAGCACTCTCAAAAATACGCGTGCCTTTCCCGTCCCCTGGCTGACCCAGGGGAAGAAAAGTCCTCTGAGAGCCATGACTTGTTCATCTTGGTTCTTTTAGAGACACAGCGAGGGGACTCCAACCACAGTCTCCCTCGTTGCCACTAACTGGGCCACACACACCCCACTTGACTGGCATCGGTTGAGCCCCCCTTTTGACAAAGAAAAAGATGCTTTGCATGAAGCACTCTCAAAAATACGCGTGCCTTTCCCGTCCCCTGGCTGACCCAGGGGAAGAAAAGTCCTCTGAGAGCCATGACTTGTTCATCTTGGTTCTTTTAGAGACACAGCGAGGGGACTCCAACCACAGTCTCCCTCGTTGCCACTAACTGGGCCACACACACCCCACTTGACTGGCATCGGTTGAGCCCCCTTTTGAAAAAGAAAAAGATGCTTTGCATGAAGCACTCTCAAAAATACGCGTGCCTTTCCCGTCCCCTGGCTGACCCAGGGGAAGAAAAGTCCTCTGAGAGCCATGACTTGTTCATCTTGGTTCTTTTAGAGACACAGCGAGGGGACTCCAACCACAGTCTCCCTCGTTGCCACTAACTGGGCCACACACACCCCACTTGACTGGCATCGGTTGAGCCCCCTTTTGAAAAAGAAAAAGATGCTTTGCATGAAGCACTCTCAAAAATACGCGTGCCTTTCCCGTCCCCTGGCTGACCCAGGGGAAGAAAAGTCCTCTGAGAGCCATGACTTGTTCATCTTGGTTCTTTTAGAGACACAGCGAGGGGACTCCAACCACAGTCTCCCTCGTTGCCACTAACTGGGCCACACACACCCCACTTGACTGGCATCGGTTGAGCCCCCTTTTGAAAAAGAAAAAGATGCTTTGCATGAAGCACTCTCAAAAATACGCGTGCCTTTCGCCTCCCCTGGCTGACCCAGGGGAAGAAAAGTCCTCTGAGAGCCAGGTCCACATTGTCAGTGGACAGACACGTGTGCTTATCTGCCAGCAGACCCCCAGCAGCACTGAAGACAGGTTCCGAGAGAACGCTGGCTGCAGGACACGACAAGATCCTCAAGGCGTACGTGGCGAGCTCAGGCAATTTATCCAGATTGGAAGCCTAAAATGAGCAGGGCTCAAGTTGCACAATAATGGAATCGATGTTTCTTTGCATATACTCATATATCTGTGTGTCTCCCTCTTTTTCCTTGTCCAGCTGTTTTGTTTTCACATGAGTATATGTCCTTGTCACTTTCCCATGTGTTTGTGTTATGTTGTGAGTTGTTTGTCACCTTTTGGACACCTTTCAGGGTGTTTTCTAGGTGTTTTACTGTGTTTGTGATTGCCTGCCATTGTTTCCTATGGGCTCGAGTTCGGTTCGTCGAACGTTCGACGAGCCGAACTCGAGCCAGACCCCCCGTTCGGCGAACCGCCTCGAGCCGAACCGGGACCGGTTCGCTCATCTCTACTCTTAAACCTTAAACTCATCTTTTTTAAATAAAAATAACCAAGTCACACACTTTCCCATTCATATCTGTTGATTGAATGTTTTTAAACTTGAATTTGCCAGGTTTGACAAATTGTTTAAAAAAATGTAATTTGCTGATTCACCACAAATCACAATACTGCAAATCCTCAAATACCCCGAAAATGACGTTGTGGCTTCTTAAGATTGTATATAATACATATCAGGCACTTTAACACAGTCATATTCTTTGTCAAACTGACCTCACCATAGAAACAGATAGTAACACAAAAGTAACCAACAGGCTATTTAACAGCACAGCGCACTGGCAGACTTTTCAAGCTATTTTATTATCAAAACTGTTGCTGTCACTGTCAGAGGTAACATCATCCTTCTATCACTGAGGCTAGTGATGTTCCATATATTCCATAACATTTTGCTTTTCTTCTTTTCTTTGCTTATAGTTAGCACAAATGCAGTTTTATTATTTTAGGGAATCTATTCTTAAGGAAAACAAGACAAAGCCATTGTGTGTCTCTACTCTGCAAATAAAAGCATATTTGTATACCGTGTCCTAGTTATGAGGGATAGTAACTGTCTCTCTCGAGTTTCTGTCTGTCTCTGTGTGTCTGTCTCTGTCTGTATCAGTTTCTCTGTATCAGTCTCTCTGTCTGTCTGTCTCTCTCTATAGGTGGCTTTACACACTGCAACATCGCAAACGACATCGCTGTAACGTCACCGGTTTTGTGACGTAATAGCGACCTCCCCAGCAACATTGCAGTGTGTGAAACACATCAGCAACCTGCTGTGAAGTTGCTGATCGCTACAAATCGTTCAGGACCATTCTTTGGTCCTTTGTTTCCCGCTGTGCAGCAAAGTTTCAGTGTGTAAAGGGGACTTAAAACACTGGAAATGAGTGATGTGTCACAATATCTGTCAATCACTATTCTCTGTCAGTCGGTCTCTCCCTCTCGGTCTCTATTCTCTCTCTGTCGGTCCGTCATTATCTCTGTCCCTCTCTCACAGTCTGTCGGTCATTTTCCCCTCCTCTCTCATACTCACCGATCCCCGGCGCGGCACTGCATGGCATTCACACTGCTCCGGCGGCTTTTACTATTTTGAAAAAACAGGCCGCTCATTAAACAATTTCGTATTCCCTACTTTCCCCACCCACAGGCGCCTATGATTGGTTGCAGTGAGACACGCGCCCACGCTGAGTGACAAGTGTCTCACTGCACCCAATCACAGCAGCCGGTGGGCGGGTCTATACTGTGCAGTGAAATAAATAATTAAATAATGTAAAAAAACGGCGTGCGGTCCCCCTCAATTTTAATACCAGCCAGATAAAGCCATTCGGCTGAAGGCTGGTATTCTCAGGATGGGGAGCTCCACGTTATGGGGAGCCCCCCAGCCTAACAATATCAGTCAGCAGCCCCCCAGAATTGCCACATACATTATATGCTACAGTTCTGGGACTGTACCCGGCTCTTCCCGATTTGCCCTGGTGCTTTGGCAAATTGGGGTAATTAGGAGTTATTGGCAGCATCCCGCCCCCGACACACGTTGGCACGCTCGGCCCCACCCCCGGCAGCCCGCTTGGCCCCGCCCCGGAACACATTGGCCCGCTCGGTCCTGCCCCCAGCACACGTTGGCCCCTTGGCCCCGCACCCGGCGACCCGCTCGGCCCTGCCCCTGGTGGCCTGCTTGGCCCCGCGCCCGGCACACGTTGGCCCGCTCGGCTCCACCCCGGCACACGTTGAGCACCTATACACCTCCCCCCCAGAACTACTCCTCCCGTTATACTCCTCTTTCCCCAGGACCACTCCTCCCATTATACTCCTTTCCCCCCAGGACTACTCTTCCCATTATACTCCTCTTTCCCCAGGACTACTCCTTCTTTTATAGTCCTCCTATTATACTCCTCTCTGAGTATAATAGGAGGACTATTATAGCATGGGGGATGGAGCACAATGGGGGGTGTGCAGCATGAGGGATGGAGCACGATGGGGGGTGCGCAGCATAGGGGATGGAGCACGATGGGGGGTGCGCAGCATGGGGGATGGAGCACGATGGGGGGTGCGCAGCATGGGGGATGGAGCACGATGGGGGGTGCGCAGCATGGGGGATGGAACACAATGGGGGGTGCACAGCATGGGGGATGGAACACAATGGGGGGTGCGCAGCATGGGGGATGGAGCACGATGGGGGGTGCGCAGCATGGGGGATGGAGCACGATGGGGGTGCGCAGCATGGTGGATGGAGCACGATGGGGGGGTACACCTCCCCCCAAAACACACACACATCGCCACATGCGCACCGCACAACAGACCACACACACTAGGAACCACAAACACCACCCTACACAGACACCCACACACACAGACAACGCCGCACACACACAACACCCAACACACAAACACCGCGGCATACACAAATATATGCACATACCGCGCAACACACACACATTGCACAAAACATACCTCCCCCTAAAACACACACACGCACCCCACACCCACACAAACCGCGCAACACACACAGCACCACACACAGACAACACTGCAGACACACAGCGCTCCACAAACAACGCAACACACACAATGCAACACACAAACAACACCGCTCTCACCCCCCCACACCCAGACAACACCCAGAACATTTACAGCGCCCTACACAAACACTTGGCAACTACACACAACAACATCTATATATATAACAAAAATCATACATTAACTACACAATAAATTCTAGAATACCCGATGCGTTAGAATCGGGCCACCTTCTAGTGTATATATATATATATATATATTTATATTTATTTATATACTAGCTGTACTACCCGGCTTCGCCTGGGTTAATAACTGCTGTTAACAAAATAGAATGTATTAACAAAAATGTATTCTGCACACAAAAACCACAAAACAAATAGAAATGTAATTATTAAAAGGCAAAAACTAAGCTAATAGAAGCATTTCACAACATATATTTCAACACCCCAGATATTCCACACAGATTTAACTAAATTGGTCAAGTAATGTGCTCCGTCTGTCTCTTTCCAGGTCTGTCTCTTTCCAGGTCTGTCTCTTTTCAGGTCTGTCTCTTTTCTGGTCTGTCTCTGTCTGTCTCTTTCCCCTTCTGTCTCTTTTCAGGTGTCTCTTTCCAGGTCTGCCTCTTTCCAGGTCTTCCTTTTTCCAGGTCTGCCTCTTTCCTCGTCTGTTTCTTTCCCCATCTGTCTCTGTCTGTCTCTTTCACCATCTCTTTCTGACTGTCTCTTTCCCCATCTGTCTCTTTCCCCATCTGTCTCTTTCCCCATCTGTCTCTTTCCCCGTCTGTCTCTTTCCCCGTCTGTCTCTTTCCCCGTCTGTCTCTTTCCCCGTCTGTCTCTTTCCCCGTCTGTCTTTATCAAGGTCTGTGTCTTTCCCCATCTATCTTTGTCTGTCTCTGTGGTTGTCTCCTCCTTCCCTGTGTGCCTGTCTCTGTCCCTGTCTGCATGTCTGTTTGTTTTCCCATCTTTCACTTTCCCCATCTGTCTCTTTCCAGGTCTGTCTCTTTCCAGGCCAGGTCTGTCTCTTTCCAGGTCTGTCTCTTTCCAGGTCTGTCTCTTTCACCGTCTGTCTGTCTCTTTCACCGTCTGTCTCTGTCTGTCTCTTTCACCGTTTGTCTCTGTCTGTCTCTTTCCCTGTCTGTCTCTCTGTCTGTCTCTGTTTGTCTCTGTCTGTCTCTCTCTATCCGTCTCCCCACTGACATCTTATTACCTCACATATAAGCTTCTTATACTATGAATGTCTTTTGTTCCTATAGCAACCAATCACAGCTCCTACTAATAACCTGTAGTTCCAGGCTCCATTTACTTTAATGGAGGCATGTTTTTTGGAGAGTAACTCTAAAGCGCGGGGTTAAATTTTCCTGTCAAAACATAGTATATGACATTCCCTGGGTCACATGAGGTATCTGTGCAAAATTTCGTGATTGTAAATGCGACGGTGCGGAAACACTTTTCGTTTCACTTTTTCCCCATTATGTAGATAGGGGCAAAATTTATTGGTAAATTGGAATGTGCGGGGTTAAAATTTCGCCTCACAACATAGCCTATGACGCTCTCGGGGTCCAGATGTGTGAGTGTGCAAAATTATGTGGCTGTAGCTGCGACGGTGCAGATGCCAATTCCGTACATACATACATACACACATTCAGCTTTATATATTAGATATATGTATTTTGTGTGTGTTTCGTGTTTGAATACACCTTTTTAGATTACATAATAAAATCTATATAATTGTAGAAGTTTTGTTTTTCTGTGATGAAACTAAGATTGTCAAACAAACTTCATTATATCTACATGGTGACTTTAAATGAAAGAAATATTGCTTTCCTATAATGCCAAAATACTCACATTTATTTAAATTAACCCCTAGATTGGGGAAGTTATAAAAAACAACAAAAGGTAAGTTGTTCATTGATCCCTTTCAGTTAGTCCAATTTATAACGGAATATCAACTAGCTTTTTTTTGCAGGAACAATTTATCTCAATCTAATTTTCTTGGGGACGGTGACACCACTTCAATAAACCTAAAGTAAATACTATCCATGCCTCTCCCATGAACTATGTACTTCATTTTCCCCAGATGTCTTTCCAATCTTTTTCCATACTTACCTGTTAGTTTTGCCAATATACTTCAATGGGCAAGGACAAGTAAACAACTCTTTGTGCTACAATTGGCAAAATTGCGTGAAATGTAGGGTTTTTGCTCTAGTGGCAATGTTTATGTCTTCACTTGGATGACCCACCTGCAAAATTTGCAATGTTCATTCTTGAACGTTGCTGCCACCTTTTTGTCTACCAAGTCCCATCAGGTCTTGTTGCACAATATAAACTATGCATCAGATGATCCCTTATCGATCGTCATTTTCTAAAGTTAATTGATGGATGTGCCTGGATCAAGTCCTGTAGTACCATTCAGTTTAAAGGTTCCCATAAAGTTTATGTAGTACCAGGATACCTGCGATCACAGTTGGAAGACTGTGGGAACCTTCAGCTGTGACCACAAATAACCTTAATGACATCACCGCTCATCGCTGTGGCACAGTCTCTGCCTGAAGCAAACAGCCGCTGATCCTATTTTGTGCTGACGTGCTGTAACTTAAGCTGTATCAGAGCTGGAATCATTGTGGGACCTCGTGTGGCTTATGTAAGATCTGGGTGTTTTGAGGGTCAGCAAAGGTGTGAAAGAATGTGGAGTTTTTGTATTTTCTTTCAAATAAAGAATTTTTTCCATATTTGTTTATTTCTTTTCAGTTACAGATTAGTAATGGCAGGGTCTTATTAACGCTTCCCATTAGTAATCTAGGGCTTGGTGGCAGCTGTGAGATGTCATTAAGTGCCTTATTATCCTGACTGCCACCGTACCAGGGAAATCGGGGCAATTGGGATGAGCTGGGTAAAGTTCCGGGATTGTCGCATCAAATGTATGCGACAATTCTGGGTGGCTGCATGCTGCTGTTTGCAGGCTTGGGGGGCCCGATATGCTTTAGGGCTGCTTTACATGCAGCGATGCAGCGACATCTCTAGCAATGTCGCTGGGGAAAGCACCCACCCCCGTCAGTTGTGCGTCATGGGCAAGGCGGTGCCCGTGGCGCACAACATCGCCAACACCCATCACACATACTTACCTTTCTAGCGACGTCGCTGTGGCCGGCGAACCGCCTCCTCTCTAAGCGGCCACCTAATAGAAGTGAAGGGGTGGACATGAGCGGCCGTAACATCCCACCCACCTCCTTCCTTCCTCATTGCCGGAGAACGCAGGTACGATGTTGTTCCTTGTTCCTGCGGTGTCATACATAGCGATGTGTGCTGCCGTAGGAACGACAAACAACCTGCGTCCTGCAACAGCAACGATATTTGGGATTAGAACGACGTATCAACGATTAGGTAATTTTGATCGTTTTTGCGTTTCACACGCAGCGACGTCGCTAACGAGGCCAGATGTGCGTCACGAATTCCGTGACCCCAACGACATCTCGTTAGCGATGTTGTTGCATGTAAAGCCCCCTTAAAAATACTTGTTCCCAGCTGTCGGCTTTATTATGGCTGGGTATAAAAATTGGGGTGGACTGCACGCAGTTTTAAAAAATTAATTATTTATTTAATTTCTTTTTTAAAAAGTCGCATGTGGTTCCACTAATTTTGATACACCACCAAAATAAGCACACACATGGGGGTTGTAGCTTGTAGTCGTATCCTTTATCTGTGCTGAGTATCATAATAATTTTTATTTATTTACTTTTACACCAATATAGACGCAGACAGCGTGTATGATTGAAAGCAGTCAGACACACTATCACACAGTATGGGTGTGCTGTGTGACTGCAATTAATCAGAGATGCGAGGACTGCAAGTGTGTCGGTAAAGCAGGATATATGCATGAATATAATGAGTGGCCCCCAAAGTAGAGTGGGCAGCCACGGAAGCAGTGTGCAGCCGCGCAGAGACTGGTATGAAGTGCTTGCTCCAATCCCCATTTCCTTTCAACCGCCATTTTTAAATGCCTGAGTAAGATTCATGACTGAGAGGTGTAGGCCTGGTGCTCTGAGAGCCCTGCCTCTACAAGCAACACATAACAAGGAGACCCAACTTGGAGTTTCCACTTTTAAAAAATTAGGGGCAGACACCAGTACAGTAGCATCAATTGGCCCAGAGTACAAATAGTAAAATGGTGCAGCATGGATGTATGGGACAAGGCCTGGAATTAGGCCAGTCCCAGCATTTCTATCATAAACATTAATCACTAAGAGATGCATGAGTGAGAGGTTTAGGCATGGTGCTCTGAGAGCCCTCCCAAATTCAGGCAACACACAACAAGGAGACCCAGCTTGGAGTCTCCACATGTCAAAAAATTTGGGGCAATATTAAATAAATCCCTACTACTCAATAGGACAAAAGTCTGTAATGATGCAAAAACGTGTCTTATTTTATAGAATATCTGCACAAGAAAAAAATTACACCTCAACCAGATTTTAAGCGAAGACGACGTTTCGGCCAGACTTGGCCTACACCGAGTGCAGAATTATTAGGCAAGTTGTATTTTAGAGGATTTGTTTTATTATTGATCAACAACTATGTTCTCAATGAACCCAAAAGACTCATAAATATCAAAGCTTAATAATTTTGGAAGCTGGAGTGTTTTTTTTTTAGATTTGGCTTAGGAGGATATCTGTTTGTGCAGGAAACTATTACTGTGCAGAACTATTAGGCAACTTAATAAAAAACAAATATATTCCCATCTCATTTGTTTATTTTCACCAAGTAAACCAATATAACTGCACAAAATTTAGAAATAAACATTTCTAACATGCAAAAACAAAACTTCAAAAAATTTGTGAGCAATCTAGCCACCTTTCTTTATGATGACACTCAATAGCCTACCATCCATAGATTCTGTCAGTTGCTTGATCTGTTTACGATCAACATTGAATGCAGCAGCCACCACAGCCTCCCAGACACGGTTCCGAGAGGTGTACTGTTTTCCCTCCCTGTAGATCTCATATTTTATGAGGGACCACAGGTTCTCTATGGGATTCAGATCTGGTGAACAAGGGGACCATGTCATTTATTTTTTCATCTATTAGACCTTTACTGGCCAGCCACGCTGTGGAGTAGTTGGATGCATGTGATGGAGCATTGTCCTGCATGAAAATCATGTTTTTCTTGAACGATACCGACTTCTTCCTGTACCACTGCTTGAAGAAGTTGTCTTCCAGAAACTTGGCAGTAGGTCTGGGTGTTGAGCTTCACGCCATCCGAAAAGGTCACAAAAGTTCATCTTTGTTGATACCAGCCCAGTACTCCACCTTCACCTTGCTGGCATCTGAGTCGGAGTGGAGCTCTCTGCCCTTTACTGATCCAGCCTCTGGCCCATCCATCTGGCCCATCAGGAGTCACTCTCATTTCATCAGTCCATAAAACCTTTGAGAAATCAGTCTTAAGATATTTCTTGGCCCAGTCTTGACGTTTTATCTTATGTTTCTTGTTCAAAGGTGGTCGCTTTTCAGACTTCCTTACTTTGGCCATGTCCCTGAGTATGGCACACCTTGTGCTTTTTGATACTCCAGTAACGTTGCAACTCTGAAATATGGCCAAACTGGTTGCAAATGTTATCTTGGCAGCTTCAAGCTTGATTTTCCTCAATTCATGGGAAGTTATTTTGCGCCTTTTTTGCCCAACACGTATCTTGCGACCCTGTTGGCTATTTGCCATGAGTTGCTTGATTGCTCGGTGATCACGCTTCAAAATTTGACAATTTCAAGACTGGTGCATCCCTCTGCAAGACATCTCACAATTTTGGACTTTTCAGAGCCCGTCAAATCTCTTTTCTGACCCATTTTGCCAAAGGAAAGGAAGTTATCTAATAATTAAGCACACTTTATATAGGGTGTTGATGTCATTACACCACACCCCTTCTCATTACAGAGATGCACATCACTGATTTACTTAATTGGTAGTTGGCTCTCAAGCCTATACAGCTTAGAGTAGGACAACATGTATAAAAAGTATCATGTGATCAAAATACTCATTTGCCTAATAATTCTGCACATAGTGTATGTCAAGAATTTTAGCGTTGGGGAAAATGACGAATTGGACATCAAAAGACAGTATCTTAGAGGAGGCGTTAATTTTGTGAGAACTTTGCAGTACCCTAGAAGGTTTAAGAGACAGGTAAGGGAGGAGGAGAAATGTCTCTATGCCAGGGGAGACAGGGACAGGGTCCCTGAAGTCATTAGTGGCAGCAGAGAACGGCAGGCTACCTTAAACATTGATCAGTAAGAGGTGGATGAGCAAGAGGTTTAAGCCTGATGCTCTGACAGAGCTCACTACAGACAATACAAGAAACCCAAGTTGGAGTTTCCAAATTTCAAAGAATTGGGGTCAGACAACAATAAAAGTGCCATCCATTTCCCTAGAGCACAAAAAGTATAATGGTGCAGCATGGTTGCATGGGACAGGGCCTGGAACAAGGCCTATCACAGCATTTCTAACATAAATATTAATCAGTAAAAGGTGAATGAGTGACAGGTGTAAACCTGGTGCACTGAGACGCCTCCTGCTAATACAGGCACCACACAACAAGGAGACCCAAAAAGAGTCTCCATTTACAAAAAGTTTGGCTTGTTGTGACTCAGGAGAAAGCGAAAGGAGGAGGAATATGAGAAATATTAGGTGCTTCATACATAAAGCCAATTCGTAAAAGTAACAGAGGTGAACACACCTTTTGGTTGTTGCGCCACCAAGGGACTTGTTAGTAACATCAGCAGCAGTAGAAACAGCAGCCACAGAAGCCACGACAAAGGTGTCACAGATTGCAATAACACAAGATAAGTGCAGAACATTGAAAACTACACCAAAGCCTAGTCTGCACAATAATTAAAAAAAAAAGACGTGGGGTCCTCTATATTTTTGACAGAAAGCTAAGATGAAGCAGACAACTGCAGCCATGACGCAATAATAATCTTGCCTGATTCTTGCTGCATTTCTTTATGCTTTTTTCCCCTTTTATGATGTTTTTGGTGCAGATGTAAATCCACGTTTTTAATATTACAAAAAAGCTTTGATTCTGCACGAAAAGATGGCATTTGTTTACCTCCATCTTTGTCAGTCTCCACATAGAAGTTTATAGAGAAAAAAATGCAAAAAAACCAATCCCCACTCAATACAAAAGTGTCTTTAGATGCACCAAGTGCAGATATTTAATGAATCACATCCACTCTGCTTAGAAATTTTATCTGTTTTCACATTTAGGGTAAATGCTGCTTTTTATTGCACAGAAATTCTGCTTTGTGTAACTGTCTAAGCAAAGTGGATGTAATATAGTGAAACGTCACCCACTGTGCATCCAAAGCAGTGGCTTAACTGTTCGGTTTTTATGCTTTTTTTTTTTCTCTAAAGGCTTCTATGTGGAACCTAAAAATAACACAGAAAAAAACTGCAGTTACTTTTTAAGTGCAGAATCAAAGCTTTTCTGTGTTATAAAAAAAACACTTAAGAACAGGACTTCACATTTGCACCAAAACGCATTGAATAAGGGGTAAAAGGCATAAAAAATACAGTATAAGGAGGCAATAATTAGAGAATATTGTTACTGTGTAGTTTAGTGCAGATACCTGTAGAAAACAAAAAACACAGCATTTATGGAATATGTGAACAAAGAATTACAGACACAAAAAGCCAAATATCATATAGTGAAGCTTACATTAAGATAAGAAAGTTGTGGCTGCTACAACTATGAATGATGAACCAAAAATAAATCCATAGGTCCCAACTATTTCATAACTATTTCATAAGGATGCAGTGATGACGTTGCGCCAGTCCTTAATAAACAAAAGCCGAGCCAGGAACAAAGAAGGAAAAAGTTTGTGTGCTGCCCATCCAGCTACCCGGTGTCACTGACCTGGACACTTAACCAGAGTCTCATGAATCAATCTGCTCGTTTCTAGGTCAAACAGTCCTGGATGCAGTGGAACAATTTGGGTTCTGGGACAACACCCTGCAGTCCTGAGCATCTCATGAATGTCCCCCACTGCTATCGGCCCTCTGTCATCTACTCCTGCCAGGGTAGAAAAGAAATAGTGAATGAGTGGGGCTTGGGATGTGATCAAACATGTGACACACAGTTTCTCTCTCTTTTTATTCTTTAAATCTACAAAAGTTGGGAGGTATGCCAATGCATATTAGGCTAAAATTAATAAAAATGAATAATTTCAACTGTAATGAGAATTTTTATTTGACTTAATAATAAATTATAGTTTTTAATAGGTCAAATATCATCATCTCGAAAGAACTTGGTAGGCCCTGAAATTTGATAACATTTGACAAATATGTAAATCTATACACTCCTGTTTAAAGAGAAATTCTTGCACCTAAATATCAAGGATCTTTTAAGGATAAATTTCAGAACAAATTTTCATTTCATTTTAAATCTGCACGTTCAATTACAGGCTCATTTTGATCATTATTATATATTATGTTTTGAGCATGGCTTTGATTACATTTTTTAATCTTGCTTAAGTTGAATGTGGAGAGCTAGGTTCATAATACAACAAAAATTATGTTCAAACCCTTATTTGCTCAAGATAATAAAAAGTTGAATTTAAGGTCATCCAATTAAAAGGACACTTCTGGAGGTGAAGTTTAATTGGATTCCGTACCATCATGCATATTAATATCATTGCATTTAAGTTAGGAAACATTTAGTCATTGAAAATATAATCTGTCCCTGATGTACCAGATCAGGAAGGATAAATAATATTTTCTGATCTTCAAATATAACCTACATGATTTTTCTTTCAACCATTTCACTTCAGGGATGTTTTTTTGCAAGAAGCACATTTTATGTTGACTCAGTATTTGTAATTAAATTAATTTTATTTGTTCTTTAATTTGATCAAATTCATAAAATGTTACAGCGCAGCATTACAGAGCTTTTGAGGCCTCACAGTCTTTGAGTGTTAAGTCTATATTTATTGATAGCATCTTTGACTTTTAGCCCACGTTTCTCTATTTAGGTTTACAGAACATTATGCAGTACTGTGCTAAATCACATCTGCAGACCGCCTGTTTCAATTCCATCATGACTTATTATCTCTACACAGCATATTCAGGTCAACGTGCAACTATTCTACAGTGGAGAACGCTAACATCTTTGGAAAGACATTCAGATTTTTGGAGTAGGATATTAAAATGTTCCGACAACTTGTAGATCATAACTTCAACATTGTACTAAATTTGTGAATGCTGAGAATTATTCCCCTACATTGATAGATCGAAGAAAAAATAACTAAAACTAAACCCTTTGAACCCTTTTGTTCTCAGAAGCTATGATGATTTTCACACTTTTCACCAGGGGTCTCCAACTCGGCTGGGTATATGGGCCACATATATATATATATATATATATATATATATTTTTTTTTTTTTTTTTTTCATTCTATTCCCTTCTTGTAAGCAATATTGTCTTACAATTAGTGCCATATAGTAATTTTTGCCAACATCTTGTAGTAATGTCCTTCCTTGTGATCCTCTTTTTTAGTAATGTACCCCTTCTTGTAGTAATGTCCCCATCCTGTACTAATGTGCTCATCCTTGTCATCTTGTAGTAATGTGCCCATCATGGTCCTCATGTTGTAGTAATGTGCCCATCCTGGTCCTCATCTTGTACTAATGTTCCCATCATTTAGTAATGTGTCCATCCTGTAGTGATGGGCCAATTCTTGTACCCATCCTGTAGTAATGTGGACTATCTTTGATCCCATCCTGTAGTAATGTGCACATCACTATCCATATCCTGTAGTAAAGTGCCTATCATTGTCCCCTTTTACTAATTTTCCCATGCTGGTGCTCTTTCTGTTGTAATGTTCCCTTTCATTGTCCTTTTCTTATAGCAATGCCACATGCTGTAGAAGTGTCCCCTTTTGTGCCATTCTTCACACAAACACACAACAATTCTTCTCACCTGTCCTTTGTTCCCTCAGTGTCTTCTTTGCTATCGTTCCTGCTTTTTGTGGCCCAAAGCCCCCTTGATGATCGTAGCTGGTGCAGGAGCCACCGCGCTGCGTAGAGACAAACTCTCCCTGCACAGATATACCACTGGCAGATGCAGTCCAATAAGAGACTAGCAAATGACGTCATACAAATCAGCTAATGGTCTCTTATTAGCAGGCGGCTGCTATTAGAATAGCTGTATAAAGATAACTTGTCTCTGCGCAACACCTGCAAGTCAGTCATTTGAAATAAAGCATTGACTGTGGGGGGCCCTGTACCGGCCGCGATCAGCAAGGGAACCATGGGCCGGCGGGCCACAAGAAGCAGCAAAAGGGGCTCCATGTGGGCTGCATGTTTAAGACCCCTGATTTTGACTAATACACATAAAACTTCAAATTAAAAATAAAACTAAATAAATAAGTGCCGTAGGCCGGAGTCACATGAGATGATCTATCGTGCGATCGCATGAGCGATCGTACCCGCCCCCGTCGTTTGTGCATCACGGGTAGAGTTGAGCGATGTTCGAGGTTCGAGATTTGCCCATTTCATGTTCGAGTGATTTTGGGGGGTGCTCGAGATCGAACTCGAACTCGAGCTTTTTGCTAAAAGCTCGATGGTTCGAGTTACGTTCGAGAACGGTTCGATCACTATAAACGTGGCTTTTCACAGTAAGGCTATGTGCACATTTTGCTATCTGCCTATCCTTCATCCCCAACACAATCCCTTTCCTACTCACCGATCATGGGCATCTCGCTCCACATCTGTCACAAATCTGCGGCATCTTTTCCTCTATAGAAAATGGCTGCCACTTTATTAGTCAATTAGTTATTCCGTGCTTTCCTCACCCACCAGTGCCCATGATTGGTTGCAGTCAGACACGTCCTCAAGCTGAGTGACAGCTGTCTCACTGCAACCAATCACAGCCGCCGGCGGGCGGTTCTATATCGTGCAGTAAAATAAATAAATAAATAAATAAAAAAAAAAAATGCGGTTCCCCCATATTTGATACCAGCCAGGATAAAGCCGCATGGCTGGAGGCTGGTATTGTCAGGATGGAGAGCTCCACGGTATGGGGAGGCCTCCACCCTAACAATATCACCCAGCAGCTGCCCAGAATAGCCGCATCCATTAGATGCGACAGTCCCGGGGGACTCTACCCAGCTCATCCCGAATTGCCCTGGTGCAGTGGCAATCGAGGAAATAAAGAGTTAATCATGCCAGGCGTCTCCCCGAGACACCTTCCATGATAGACGTGAAAGTAAAAAAACACACACACCGAAAAATCCTATAAAATCCACAAATACCCCTCCAGGTCCAATATAATCCACACGACACTGTCAGCTCTGCTACAGAACAAGAGTGCTCTGTATCAGCTCCACGTAGCAATGAAGTGAATTGCGCGGTCAGCAGAGACTTCAGCAATGCAGACTTCCAGATTACTAAATTACTGCCTATCTTTATCAATAGAGTCAGTAGCTGAGTGGCTAGAGCGCTCTCCTAAGGAGCATTAGGTCGCGAGTTCGAGTCCTGGTAAAGAACTTTTTTCTTTTTTTTTATTTTAAATTATATTTATAATATATTTATAACATATTTATAATTATAATTTAATTATGCACTGAGGGGAGGAGCCAGACATCAGCTGTGAGCCACGGGACACACCTCTAAAATCGGAGCAGTTCACGGAATGGAGCTATATTGCTCTCTCCTCTCTCTCTCTCTCTCTCTCTCCCTTTCTCTCTCTCTCCTTTCTGTCTCTCTCCTTTCTCTCTCTCCTTTCTCTCTCTCCTTTTTCTATCTCTCCTTTCTTTCTCTTCTTTCTCTTCTTTCTCTTCATTCTCTTCTTTCTCTTCTTTCTCTCTTTCTTTTCTTTCTCTCTCTCTCTCTCTTCTTTCTCTCTCTCTTCTTTCTCTCTTTCTATCTCTTCTTTCTCTCTTTCTCTCTCTCTTCTTTCTCTTTTTCTCTCTCTCTTCTTTCTCTCTTTCTCTCTCTCTTCTCTCTCTCTCTTTCTCTCTCTCCTCTCTCTTTCTCTCTCTCTCCTCTCTCTCTCTCTTTTCTTTCTCTCTTTCTCTCTCTCTTCTTTCTCTCTTTCTCTTTCTCTATTTCTCTCTCTCTTCTCTCTCTCTTTCTCTCTCTTCTCTTCTCTCTCTTCCCTCTCTCTTTCTCTCTCCTCTCTCTTTCTCTCTCTTCTTTCTCTCTCTCTTCTTTCTCTCTTTCTCTCTCTCTTCTTTGTCTCTCTCTCTCTTCTTTCCCTCTTTCTCTCTCTCTCTCTCTTCTCTCTCTCTTTCTCTCTCTCTTCTTTCTCTCTTTCTCTCTCTCTCTTCTTTCTCTCTCTCTTTCTCAGACCTGGCGGTGATCAGTTGATGTGGTCATCTGACGGAATCAGCTGACACTGGAAGTCAAGCAGTGTGGCCGGCTTCTTACCACCCGTCCGGCTAAACTATCAGCTGATGCCGTCGGACAGGAGGCTGCACTGAAATGTGTAGTTTTTGGGGGGGTTTTTTGCACTGATGCATCAAGCTGATTGTATAAACGGCTGTTATACAATCAGCTGCTGTGTCATGTGATTCAGGCCCTTGAACATGACACATCATCTGATCGCTTTGCCTTCCAGCAAACTGATCAGATGATATTGTATCCGGATTGGACAGCGCGGGACCCTTGACCCAGGATTACTGCAGAGGGGGGTTCTTTATTTCAATAAAGATGGAGTCACTAATTGTGTTGTGTTTTATTTATAATAAAATATTTTTCTGTGTGTTGTAGTTTTTATTATCGGTACTAGAAATTCATGGTGGCCATGTCTAATATTGGCGTGACACCATGAATTTCGGGCTTAGGGCCAGTTGGTAATATACAGCTAGCCCCGACCCCATTATTACCCAGCGAGCCACCCGTCACCAGGGCAGCTGGAAGAGTTGGATACAGTGACAGAAGATGGCGCTTCTATGAAAACGCTATTTTCTGGGATGGCTGCAGACTGCAATTCGTAGCAGAGGGGCCCAGAAAGCTCAGACCAACCTGTGCTGTGGATTCCAATCCCCAGCTGCCTAGTTGTACCTGGCTGGACACAAAAATATGGCGAATCCCACGTCATTTGTTTTTTAATTATTTCATGAAATAAGTGAAATAATTAAAAAAAAACAGGCTTCCCTATATTTTTGGTTCCCAGCCGGGTACAAATAGGCAGCTGGTGGTTGAGGGCAGCCCGTAGGTGCCTGCTGTAGCTGGCTAGCATACAAAAATATGGCGAAAAAATGAAAAACGCAATATATGCAAATATAAATAGCAATTCTATATATAGGCTAGAACCCATTCTCAGGTATAGGAAAAGAAATTGAACATATATAGCATCCATTTTTAACAGATCCATAGGATAGGACGGACCTCACATCTCTATATCATTAATCATCACATTCCCTATAGAGACCCAAGGAAAGAAGGGAATTAGGTATATAAACATAGAGAAAAAGAATAAGGAAAATAAAAAACTTTATAACAAATTTTATAACAAATGCATAAGACAGGACGGACCTCATATCTCCATATCAATAATTATCGTATTACCTATTGAGACCCAAGGGGGAAAGGGTATTGAGCATATGGATCCAATAGGATTCTCGTTCTTTCAGCTTCTTAATTCTATCACCCCCTCACCTCAATGGTGGAACGTGTTCCAACACTTGAAAACGAAGTTGTGAAATTGAATGTCCGCACTGTATAAAATGATGGGGAATAGGAAGCATAACCAACTTGCTCCTTATTGTGGACTTATGTTTCCCTATGCGGTCTCGGATATGCTGGGTGGTTTCCCCAACATACCCGAGACTGCACGGGCATTTTATCAGGTAAACGACATATGATGTGTCGCAAGTAAAAAAGTCTTTTATGTGAAAGATACGACCAGTTCGAGGATGTGTAAATTGGTTACCCTTTATAATGTTGGAGCAGTGGGGACAATGGAGACAGGGAAAAGTACCTTATTTAGGAGTGGATAAAAATGTTTGATGGGACTTGAGGACCATCGAGCCTATATCCGCCCTAACTAATAAATCCCTAATATTTGAAGACCGTTTATAACTAAAAAGGGGTGTGGAATAAAATTCAGGTATATGGGGATAGGATCTGTTCAATAGCTGCCAGTATTTCAATATGATTCCCTTAACAATAGGATGAAAAGGGTGAAAAGTATTGAAAAAAGTGATGAAGGAACCTTCCCTTCGAGTCCTATGAGTGGTTTTTAAGCTCTATTGATACGCAGAATTTATTATAGATAAGGGATACCCTCTCTGTAAAAACTTATGAGATATCTCTTCATGGCGTATTAGGTGCTGATTATGAGAAGAAACAATTCTTGAAACTCTTTTATGTTGAGAAATGGGCAATGAATGTTTTAAATGACGAGGATGGCTACTTGTATAGTAAAGTAAACTGTTGCGATCAGTGGATTTAACATGAATATCCGAGGTAATGCAACCCATGGAATCAATTTGTATAAGAGTATCAAGAAAAGTAATCTTAGCAAAATCAGTATGTTGGGTGAAGGTCAAACCTTCTACTCGAGTGTTGAGATAGCGGAAAAAAATCCTCAAAAAGTGCATGAGGGCCTCTGAAAATAATGAAAATATCATCTAGGTATCTTTTATACATAGAGATATATTCTTGAAATATCGGATGAGAATGAACATACAAAGATTCAAAATGTGTCATGAATATGTTCGCATAGGGTGGCGCAACATTGGAGCCCATGGCTGTACCCTTCTTCTGGAGATAAAATTGATCTTGAAATAAAAAGAAATTTTTATGTAAAACTATATCCAGTAGATCTAATCAAAATTCTTTTTGGGTCAATGCGAAAGAACTATATTTATCCAAAAACCAAGCAACTGCTTGCATACCAAGTGTATGATCTATAGACGTATAAAGTGAATTAAAGTCGAGCATGACAAGAAGAGAATTAGGTGGAAAAGGACCCAATGATTGTAAATGGTGTAAAAAATCACCCGTGTCTCGTAGATAAGAAGGAGTGTTAGACACCAAGGGTGACAATATCCGGTCGAGGGTAATTGCAAGAGGAGACAATAATGAGTCAATGGAGGACACAATAGGGCAACCAGGTGGGTGCCACAAATCTTTATGTACCTTAGGTAAGGTATATAGCACCGGAACAACTGGATTAATTTTATTTAGGTAAGTGGCCAATTTGGGGTCTATAACTCCAAGGGAAGAGTAATGTTGGATCTTATCCAAAATAATTCTCTTAATGTCACTCGTAGGATCAAATGAAATAGGGGTATACGTGGATCTATCGGCTAGTTGAGATTGAATTTCTGAAACATAATAGCTTGTATTCATAACAACCAGGGCTCCACCCTTATCAACTGGTTTGATCGTAATTGAGGGATTATTTTTGAGAGATTGTAAAGCTTGCGATTCACCAGAAGTCAAATTGTTTCTAACATATAGTTCTCCACTCATAACGGTATCAATAAATTTATCAATATTGGATTTGAGCAAAGATATAAATGTTTCTGCCAGATGATAAGTGCGGGGTGGCATGAAACTACTAGGCATATTGATATTCAGGTTGTGAAGAGAAAACTGCGTACTTGGCTGTATCTCAGAGGGTGTAGGACCCTGTACTTGAGGTAATTGATTAAAATGTACCTTAAGTCTTACTGACCTAAAAAACTTATTCAGTTCTTGTTCTAATTTGAAAGTATCGAACCGTGGCGTTGGGCAAAAAGTTAAACCTTTTTGTAAAACTTTTGATTCGAGGGGGGACAGAGTGTAGGAGGAGATATTGAAAATGAGGTCCGTCCTACCTGAGATCTCGTTGTCATCCGTTCCCGTTCTGGTTGTGGTTCTCCTCGGCCCCCTCCTCGTCTTCTTTGGACGTATGTGCGGCGTTGGCCTAAAAAAGAGGCTTGGTGAGATTCCATTTCACTGCCGGAACTGGCAGAAGAAGAATAATCGGTTCTAGTGGGAAAACGTCTGCGCGGAATAATTTCACCACATCGCCACCTATAAACTTTGCCTCGTTTGTAGTCTTCTTCATCTCGCACAAATTTATTACGTTTGCGTTCTTGTAAAGATCTCTTATATTCTGAGATGGTTGACTCCATCTTAGATTTCATACCACTTAATTCTGTAGGGAAACAAAATTCCAGAAAACCATGCTAAAGAAGATCCCGGGGGTCCCAAATGTCTGAGGACCACACGGGTGGCACAAACTCATGATTACGCATAAACAAGGAGAACAAACGAGTTTCTAAAGTGCAAAGTGTACATATTTATTCACAATGGTGGTGACACAACTTGTAAGTATTAGTAAAAATATAAAACCTGGACCGCACCAGGAATTGCATCCATGTCAACAATAAATCACAACTATTGGAACAATCAACTGCATGTATACATTCAGATTTTCCGTGTAAGGGAATAACACTGTCCCATATGTGGCAGAACTGCAGCACGTTCACCACATGTAAGGCTTAAACTGCATAAAAGCCACACATGATATACAGTGTACACTATTACAGTAGTATTCAGACAATAGCAGTTTACACAAACCAGCAATACATGGTATGACAAGATTGCTCCACCTAAGGAGGTCCAAAAGATTTACCCTCATATAATGTCACTCCTCTAGTTCAGGAGTCTAGCCCTTAATTGCCAAATACGGTACAACATGTATTATGCAGTATAATATACATGAAAGTCACTGTGATTACATTAAACCATAATGTGGCAATATTAAGGCAATTGATTATGACCACCTAATGAACAATCCAGTAGAAATGGACATTTGAAGAGGTTAAAGGACCTAGAGGGGTTCATACGCTTTCCCTAGTGGGTTGTCACTTCAATATGTCAGAAGTCATACCAGGAGTTGCTGATAAGAGTCCAACACATAAACGGCAGATGCACACCGATGGTCCAGGATCGTGGTCCCCAGGCTGCCCGACGTACGTTGCGATTGAAGCGTTCTTTATCTTCTTCAGGGGAAGGGGTGCCATGGTGTACGTCCCAAGAGTGCCGGTTTTTAAATGGTGGCGCCAATTTCCGTACCCGGAAGTCACGTAACGGCGCATGCGCAGATCCGTCCGGCAGCTCTCGCGTGATGCGACGCCGTCACACCAGTGTGCGCATGCGCGGGAGCGGAGGACGCGTCGCCATAGCTCCCGCGCATGCGCAGGCAACAGACAGCGGCAACAACACGGAGAGATGCAGAGGACCCGGGCATGCGCACATGAGTGCCGGGAGCGGGTAAGTTACATGCCATAAAGATGTACATTTACTTCACAATTTAAAGTGGTACCACACAAGGAGTTTTCTAGGAAATCCAGATAATTATATAGTGATTTTGCCTATAACAAAGGAAAAATCCAAATAAGAAAAACCGGCATTAGAACAACAGGACCAGAGATAAAATTAAAAACAATAATAAAAACACGAACAAGAATTACAGTGGGGTACTAATGGTCACTCGGAGGATGTCATAATTGAGCTGGGTAGGAAGGGGCGCATGTTAATTCACAAGAATGGAGCATAACTGACGGTTTCATTAAGGCCCATAGGTGTCATGGTGTTCAATGTGAGAATCCATTTTGTTTCACATTGTGCCAATCGCTTTCTAAGGTCACCACTAGTGATGAGCGAGTATGCTTGTTACTACTCGGTACTCGCACGAGTATCACTGTACTCGGGCTACTCGGCGGGTACCGAGTAATTTTGCAATACTCGTGCTTTACTCGTGGTCTTCATTTCTGCATGTTGGCGCTCTTTTGAGAGCCAGCCCTCATGCAGGGATTGGCTGGCAGACCACTGCAATGCCACAGCCCTGTTACTTGTGGAATTGCAGTGATTGGCCGGCCTGCACAGCGTGACCGAGCCTTTATACCGGCCGGCGCGCTGTGCTCTGTACACAGCCATCTCATATTCCCTGCTTTCCACGCCCACAGGCGCCTATGATTGGTTGCAGTGAGACACGCCCCCACGCTGAGTGACAGGTGTCACACTGCACCCAATCACAGCAGCCGGTGGGCGGGTCTATACTGTGCAGTAAAATAAATAAATAAATAATTAAAAAAAACGGCGTGCGGTCCCCCCAATTTTAATACCAGCCAGATAAAGCCATACAGCTGAAGGCTGGTATTCTCAGGATGGGGAGCTCCACGTTATGGGGAGCCCCCCACCCTAACAATATCAGTCAGCAGCTGCCCAGAATTGCCGCATACATCATATGCGACAGTTCTGGGGCTGTACGCGGCTCTTCCCGATTTACCCTAGTGCGTTGGCAAATCGGGGTAATAAGGAGTTAATGGCAGCCCATAGCTGCCACTAAATCCTAGATTAATCATGTCAGGCGTCTCCCCGAGATTCCTTCCATGATTAATCTGTAAATTACAGTTAAAAAACACACACACCCGAAAAATCCTTTATTAGAAATAAAAAACACTAACAAAGTCCCTCATTACCAATTTATTAACCCCGACAAACCCTCCATGTCCGGCGTACTCCACGGACTCCGGCGTCGCGTCCAGCTCTGCTGCATGGAAGTGACAGGAGCTGCAGAAGACACCGCCGCTCCGGTCACCTCCACGCAGCTAATGAAGGGAATAGCGCGATCAGCTGCTGTCAGTCAGGTAACTCCCGGCCACCGCTGGATCCAGCGGTGGCCGCGATTAACCTCAGTGACAGCATCTGATCGCTATACTCACCTCAGTTGGTGCATGGAGCTGACTGGAGCGGCGGTGAGTAGCGCGATCAGCTGCTGTCAGTCAGGTAACTCACGGCCACCGCTGGATCCAGCGGTGCCGCGATTAACCTCAGTGACAGCAGCTGATCGCTATACTCACCTCAGTTGGTGCATGGAGCTGACTGGAGCGGCGGTGAGTAGCGCGATCAGCTGAGCTGTCACTGAGGTTACCCGCGGCCACCGCTGCATCCACCGCTGGATCCAGGTAACCTCAGTGACAGCTCAGCTGATCGCTATACTCATCTCATTAGCTGCGTGGAGGTGACCGGAGCGGCGGTGTATTCTGCAGCTCCTGTCACCTCCATGCAGCAGAGCTGGACGCGATGCTGGAGGACTGTGGAGTACGCCGGACATGGAGGGTTTGTCGGGGTTAATAAATTGGTAATGAGGGACTTTGTTAGTGTTTTTTATTTCTAATAAAGGATTTTTCGGGTGTGTGTGTTTTTTAACTGTAATTTACAGATTAATCATGGAAGGAATCTCGGGGAGACACCTGACATGATTAATCTAGGATTTAGTGGCAGCTATGGGCTGCCATTAACTCCTTATTACCCCGATTTGCCAACGCACTAGGGTAAATCGGGAAGAGCCGGGTACAGCCCCAGAACTGTCGCATCTAATGTATGCGGCAATTCTGGGCGGCTGCTGACTGATATTGTTAGGGTGGGGGGCTCCCCATAACGTGGAGCTCCCCATCCTGAGAATACCAGCCTTCAGCCATATGGCTTTATCTGGCTGGTATTAAAATTGGGGGGACCGCACGCCGTTTTTTTAAATTATTTATTTATTTATTTTACTGCACAGTATACACACACCGGCTGCTGTGATTGGGTGCAGTGAGACAGCTGTCACTCAGTGTGGGAGCGTGTCTCACTGCAACCAATCATAGGCGCCGAAAAGCAGGAAAGCAGGGAATAGGAGATTGATTAATGAGCGACCGGCTTTTTCAAAAGAGGAAAAGCCACCGGAGTTTGAACAGCTGTGCAGCGCCGCGGCAGTGATCGGGGAACGGTAAGTAAGAGAGAGGGGGGGGAACTGACCGACAGACTGTGAGAGGGGGACAGACAAGACAGAGAGAGACAGACCGACGGACTGAGGGAGATAGAATAAAAAAAAAAAATGACCGACATCGCTAGTAAAAAGCACAAAACGTGCGTTTTGGACATCGGAGTGCCACACAAGGTTTTCATGTAAAATCTTTCATGTATTAATCTCAAAAAGTAACATACACCAGCTCTATCTCACTATTGGGTATGTGCCCTTAACATTTCCGCCATGAAAATTCATTTTGGTGTCATTTTGGAAGGTTTTCTGGTGAGTCCGTAAAAATGGCGTAAAACTTGGACAAAATTGTTCACAGCTGTGACTTTTGAGTGATAAATGCTTCAAGGGGTCTTCCCCATGCTGATGCCATGTCATTTGAGCACTCTTCTGAGACTTTTGTGACATTTTTAGGGTTTCTGCATGCTGCCGAGGGGTCATTTCACAAAAATACTCGGGTCTCCCATAGGATAACATTGGGCTCGGTGCTCGGGCCGAGTACACGAGTATCTTGGGAGGCTCGGCCCGAGCTTCGAGCACCCGAGCTTTTTAGTACTCGCTCATCACTAGTCACCACCCCTGATCCCCCCATCTATCACATCAATACCTCTAATTTGTAACTGTGAGGGGTCACAGGAGTGGTGAGACTTAAAATGCCTTGGCAGTGTTTTTAATAGTGTGGTATCTATTATTGCCCTGGCTGCAGAAATGTCTCTAACGTGTTCCCTTACCCTAATGCGGAGCTCACGTGATGTGAGCCCCACATAGGTCAGGGGGCAAGTACAGGTGGCAAAATATACCACGTGTGTAGTGCCACACGTGATATACTGTTTGATATTATAGGTTTTATTGCCATCAGAGGAATAAAATTGTGTGCTACGAATGACATTTCTGAAGGCAAGGCAATGACCACAAGGGAAACAACCCTGTAGTGGTCCCCTAGAGCCAAAGATGGTACTTTTGGGAGGAACATAATGGCTTCTAACCAAAAGGTCTCTCAGATTTTTGGCTCGCCTTGATGTCATTGATGGGCGGCCTGAGAGGTTATTGGCAAACACTGGATCGGTCAATAGGACTGACCAGTGTTTATTTATTATCTCACGCATCGTGTTCCACCTTTCGTTATAAGTGCCAATGAACCGTATCACTGGATCATGGGCTTCCTGTTTTTTGGGAGCCTGGGCCAGTAACTTTGCCCTCGGGGTAATCTTGGCTCTGTGATAACCATGTTTAATGGTTCTATTGCTGTAGCCCCTGTCCAAAAACCGGGCCCTGAGGTCGGATGATTGAGTTTCAAAACCATGATCAGAGGAGCATATCCGCTTCATTCTAAGGAATTGGCCGGTCGGAATGGCACGGATGGTAGATGGATTATGGGCAGAGGACGCATGCAGTAGCGCATTGACCGATGTATCCTTACGGAAAACATCAGTCTGGATTGACCCCCTGTCATCAACCGTAATTTTGACGTCCAGGAAGTCAATCATGCGACTACTGCATTTATAGGTGAGTTTGATGTTAAATTTGTTCTTATTTAGTTGCCCCATGAATCGATCAAGCTGCTCCACCGGACCCTGCCACACAAAAAGAATATCATCAATGAAGCGATACCAGCACTGCACATGGGCTGAGGCTCCCACACCTCCGTCACCAAAGACCAGCCTCTCCCAGTAACCAAGAAAGAGGCCGGCGTACGAAGGCGCACAGGCCGCGCCCATGGCAGTGCCGCGCTTCTGTAAATAAAATAATCTTTAAACACAAAAAAATTGTGTGTCAGGATGAAGTGGAGCAGCTCTAAGATCAATTCACCCATGTCATCACCCCGACCGGATGCTTCCAAGAAGAAGCGGACAGCTCTCAACCCATCTTCATGTGCAATACATGTATACAGACCTTCTACATCAGCAGTGACAATGATCATGTCATCCTCTAGAAAGATACCGTCAATGCGCCTTAGGACGTCCGTCGTGTCACGGACATAAGAGGGAAGTGTTTCCACCATAGGTTGAAGGTAGTAATCAATGAATTTACATATGGGGTCGCACATTCCCTCTATGCCGGACACGATCGGGCGCCCAGGCGGATTGACGGCATCTTTGTGTATCTTTGGTAAGATGTAGAAGGTCGGTATTTTAGGGCACTGCCTACAAAGTCCATCATACATTTTTTTATCAATCAATCCGATCTCAAGGGCCCGGTCGAGGATCACCGCAAGTTCACTACTAAATTTCTCTAGGGGATTAGATGGGAGCCTCATATATGTTGCCTTTTCACGCAACTGTCTTAGCACCTCTCTCTCATATTTTTCAACTGACATGATTACAATGTTCCCCCCTTTATCAGCAGGTTTTATAACAATATCGGAGTAGCCCTGTAGTTCAGTGAGGGCTTGTCTCTGTTTATAGGTGAGATTATCACGTCTCCGTTTGGTGTCAATTTTCCTAAAGTCCTCACTGACTAACCTTACAAATATATCTACCGCAGGGCACAATGAGAAAGGGGGGAACTTTGTAGATCTAGGTAAAAGAGATTGGGGAAACGCACCTGTTGACGGAGCCTCTTGCTCCTGGAGTAATTCTTCCAGGTTTTTGATGGCTTCCCTTTCAACTTGGCTATCCGTCACAGAGTCCTTCTTGTGAAAAAGTTTTTTTAGAATTGATTTTCGTGCAAATAGATTAACATCTTTCAAGGCTGTAACAAGATGGAAAGAGTTAGATGGAGCAAATGTCAGGCCTCGGGAGAGGACCTCAATCTGAGCACCGGAAAGGGTACGTTCAGATAAATTAATTACCTGTAGTTTGTTCGCTTGTTTTTTATTTTTGCCAAGGGGAACAAATTGTCGATTGCGTTGTTTGACACGGTCACCCACTGTTTCTACAGGTATGTTGGAGCTCTCCGATGCCCCGGATGAGGACCCTTCGCCCGAGGTCTGAGATATCAGAGATGTAGATCTGGAACGTTGGTTCTTACCGGGACGAGTAAACTGACGCCCTCTTGTGTGTTCCATTTTCCATCTATATGCCTTGTTAGATGAATAATCTAATAAATCCCTGTTGAGTTTTTTAATTTTATATATTTTAATTTCCTTCTCCCATTTCTCTACTTCTTTTTCCATCTCTGAGTTGAATCGAGTTATGGTTGAAGTATCACACTTATCTGTGATCATTTTATCCAGAGATTCCAATTCACTTTCAATTTGGGTCAAGGAACGGGAATTATGATCACTCAACAGGGCAAGAAACCCCTTTGAACAGGTTTGTGCTAATGCTTCCCATTTGATTTTAAATTCATCATCCTCAACAGGGAAGGACGGGAACACTTGTACCCTAAGGCCCCTAGGGACCAAGTCCCTTTCCATATATTTATTCAAAAACGCCCGATTCCACCACAGCTTCATTCTCTTTTTGGAAAGATCTTTATACTTGTGAATAAGGACATCATCCGAGTGGGCACCAACCACCCCACTAGTAAGGTCACCATCATTTTTCATGACATCATCCAATATGGAGAGCCAGGTGTTGTCTCTGGCCCTAAAATTCATGCTGGTTCTGGTATGAGCTGTGAAAAACACAGAAACAATCAATATGTAAACAAAATTCCAGAAAACCATGCTAAAGAGAATCCCGGGGGTCCCAAATGTCTGAGGACCACACGGGTGGCACAAACTCATGATTACGCATAAACAAGGAGAACAAACGAGTTTCTAAAGTGCAAAGTGTACATATTTATTCACAATGGTGGTGACACAACTTGTAAGTATTAGTAAAAATATAAAACCTGGACCGCACCAGGAATTGCATCCATGTCAACAATAAATCACAACTATTGGAACAATCAACTGCATGTATACATTCAGATTTTCCGTGTAGGGGAATAACACTGTCCCATATGTGGCAGAACTGCAGCACGTTCACCACATGTAAGGCTTAAACTGCATAAAAGCCACACATGATATACAGTGTACACTATTACAGTAGTATTCAGACAATAGCAGTTTACACAAACCAGCAATACATGGTATGACAAGATTGCTCCACCTAAGGAGGTCCAAAAGATTTACCCTCATATAATGTCACTCCTCTAGTTCAGGAGTCTAGCCCTTAATTGCCAAATACGGTACAACATGTATTATGCAGTATAATATACATGAAAGTCACTGTGATTACATTAAACCATAATGTGGCAATATTAAGGCAATTGATTATGACCACCTAATGAACAATCCAGTAGAAATGGACATTTGAAGAGGTTAAAGGACCTAGAGGGGTTCATACGTTTTCCCTAGTGGGTTGTCACTTCAATATGTCAGAAGTCATACCAGGAGTTGCTGATAAGAGTCCAACACATAAACGGCAGATGCACACCGATGGTCCAGGATCGTGGTCCCCAGGCTGCCCGACGTACGTTGCGATTGAAGCGTTCTTTATCTTCTTCAGGGGAAGGGGTGCCATGGCGCATGCGCAGATTCGTCCGGCAACTCTCGCGTGATGCGACGCCGTCACACCAGTGTGCGCATGCGCGGGAGCGGAGGACGCGTCGCCATAGCTCCCGCGCATGCGCAGGCAACAGACAGCGGCAACAACACGGAGAGATGCAGAGGACCCGGGCATGCGCACATGAGTGCCGGGAGCGGGTAAGTTACATGCCATAAAGATGTACATTTACTTCACAATTTAAAGTGGTACCACACAAGGAGTTTTCTAGGAAATCCATATAATTATATAGTGATTTTGCCTATAACAAAGGAAAAATCCAAATAAGAAAAACCGGCATTAGAACAACAGGACCAGAGATAAAATTAAAAACAATAATAAAAACACGAACAAGAATTACAGTGGGGTACTAATGGTCACTCGGAGGATGTCATAATTGAGCTGGGTAGGAAGGGGCGCATGTTAATTCACAAGAATGGAGCATAACTGACGGTTTCATTAAGGCCCATAGGTGTCATGGTGTTCAATGTGAGAATCCATTTTGTTTCACATTGTGCCAATCGCTTTCTAAGGTCACCACCCCTGATCCCCCCATCTATCACATCAATACCTCTAATTTGTAACTGTGAGGGGTCACAGGAGTGGTGAGACTTAAAATGCCTTGGCAGTGTTTTTAATAGTGTGGTATCTATTATTGCCCTGGCTGCAGAAATGTCTCTAACGTGTTCCCTTACCCTAATGCGGAGCTCACGTGATGTGAGCCCCACATAGGTCAGGGGGCAAGTACAGGTGACACGACGGACGTCCTAAGGGCTTCCTGTTTTTTGGGAGCCTGGGCCAGTAACTTTGCCCTCGGGGTAATCTTGGCTCTGTGATAACCATGTTTAATGGTTCTATTGCTGTAGCCCCTGTCCAAAAACCGGGCCCTGAGGTCGGATGATTGAGTTTCAAAACCGTGATCAGAGGAGCATATCCGCTTCATTCTAAGGAATTGGCCGGTCGGAATGGCACGGATGGTAGATGGATTATGGGCAGAGGACGCATGCAGTAGCGCATTGACCGATGTATCCTTACGGAAAACATCAGTCTGGATTGACCCCCTGTCATCAACCGTAATTTTGACGTCCAGGAAGTCAATCATGCGACTACTGCATTTATAGGTGAGTTTGATGTTAAATTTGTTCTTATTTAGTTGCCCCATGAATCGATCAAGCTGCTCCACCGGACCCTGCCACACAAAAAGAATATCATCAATGAAGCGATACCAGCACTGCACATGGGCTGAGGCTCCCACACCTCCGTCATCAAAGACCAGCCTCTCCCAGTAACCCAGAAAGAGGCCGGCGTACGAAGGCGCACAGGCCGCGCCCATGGCAGTGCCGCGCTTCTGTAAATAAAAATAATCTTTAAACACAAAAAAATTGTGTGTCAGGATGAAGTGGAGCAGCTCTAAGATCAATTCACCCATGTCATCACCCCGACCGGATGCTTCCAAGAAGAAGCGGACAGCTCTCAACCCATCTTCATGTGCAATACATGTATACAGACCTTCTACATCAGCAGTGACAATGATCATGTCATCCTCTAGAAAGATACCGTCAATGCGCCTTAGGACGTCCGTCGTGTCACCTGTACTTGCCCCCTGACCTATGTGGGGCTCACATCACGTGAGCTCCGCATTAGGGTAAGGGAACACGTTAGAGACATTTCTGCAGCCAGGGCAATAATAGATACCACACTATTAAAAACACTGCCAAGGCATTTTAAGTCTCACCACTCCTGTGACCCCTCACAGTTACAAATTAGAGGTATTGATGTGATAGATGGGGGGATCAGGGGTGGTGACCTTAGAAAGCGATTGGCACAATGTGAAACAAAATGGATTCTCACATTGAACACCATGACACCTATGGGCCTTAATGAAACCGTCAGTTATGCTCCATTCTTGTGAATTAACATGCGCCCCTTCCTACCCAGCTCAATTATGACATCCTCTGAGTGACCATTAGTACCCCACTGTAATTCTTGTTCGTGTTTTTATTATTGTTTTTAATTTTATCTCTGGTCCTGTTGTTCTAATGCCGGTTTTTCTTATTTGGATTTTTCCTTTGTTATAGGCAAAATCACTATATAATTATATGGATTTCCTAGAAAACTCCTTGTGTGGTACCACTTTAAATTGTGAAGTAAATGTACATCTTTATGGCATGTAACTTACCCGCTCCCGGCACTCATGTGCGCATGCCCGGGTCCTCTGCATCTCTCCGTGTTGTTGCCGCTGTCTGTTGCCTGCGCATGCACGGGAGCTATGGCGACGCGTCCTCCGCTCCCGCGCATGCGCACACTGGTGTGACGGCGTCGCATCACGTGAGAGCTGCCGGACGGATCTGCGCATGCGCCGTTACGTGACTTCCGGGTACGGAAATCGGCGCCACCATTTAAAAACCGGCACTCTTGGGACGTACACCATGGCACCCCTTCCCCTGAAGAAGATAAAGAACGCTTCAATCGCAACGTACGTCGGGCAGCCTGGGGACCACGATCCTGGACCATCGGTGTGCATCTGCCGTTTATGTGTTGGACTCTTATCAGCAACTCCTGGTATGACTTCTGACATATTGAAGTGACAACCCACTAGGGAAAGCGTATGAACCCCTCTAGGTCCTTTAACCTCTTCAAATGTCCATTTCTACTGGATTGTTCATTAGGTGGTCATAATCAATTGCCTTAATATTGCCACATTATGGTTTAATGTAATCACAGTGACTTTCATGTATATTATACTGCATAATACATGTTGTACCGTATTTGGCAATTAAGGGCTAGACTCCTGAACTAGAGGAGGGACATTATATGAGGGTAAATCTTTTGGACCTCCTTAGGTGGAGCAATCTTGTCATACCATGTATTGCTGGTTTGTGTAAACTGCTATTGTCTGAATACTACTGTAATAGTGTACACTGTATATCATGTGTGGCTTTTATGCAGTTTAAGCCTTACATGTGGTGAACGTGCTGCAGTTCTGCCACATATGGGACAGTGTTATTCCCTTACACGGAAAATCTGAATGTATACATGCAGTTGATTGTTCCAATAGTTGTGATTTATTGTTGACATGGATGCAATTCCTGGTGCGGTCCAGGTTTTATATTTTTACTAATACTTACAAGTTGTGTCACCACCATTGTGAATAAATATGTACACTTTGCACTTTAGAAACTCGTTTGTTCTCCTTGTTTAATTCTGTAGGGGTAAAAGTATTGGAAAATTGTCCTTCAATGGTAGCAATTTGATTAGAGATGGTATCCAATTCCTTTTACTTCACCTTACAGATGCGATGAGTCTCCCCCGTTCATTGCCAGAGATTGAGGAGTTCTGATTCACATTCAGATGATTTTCCCTTCTGTGCATGCGATGCGCGCACTTCCGGGATCCACTGCGCACGCGCGGCGTGCGTTTCACTTGTTTTCTATGTGCGTTCATTAGTTTATGCCCGCCCTCTTCAGCATATAAACCCCGTTGCGATCACCTTCTCACACACTTTACCGCTGACCACTGGCTGCACAGGTAACTCTTTTATTCTCTGTCAGGCACTATGTCTCCTCGCTTTTTCTTGTCTGTTATATCGTTCTGCTCTGGTGTTTTCATGCTGCCAAATGACTTTCACACAGATAGGGGGCAATAATGTCCTTTTATTATTTCTTTTTAGCTATCATCATAGTGATGTTATAATTAAACTCTTGGATATGCCAGTCTTTTTCCTTCTATTACCATATAAGGTAAATTGAGTTATGATATGCACATGGTGTTAATATTGCCCCACTGGTATGTACATGCTGCTACTGGTTTACCTGCGCTTCTTAGGATAGTGGAGCTTGTGATATATTAAGCTCCAATCAAGTATGTTTTTTCATTTTTGCTCTTCTTTTCTTGTCTTGTCTATCTGATACGGACATTTTTTTCATTGTTTATTAATATATGGTATTTCTCTCATAGATACTTTGTATATCAGCACTCTTGATGTTTCTTCCTAGAGAATAAATCTTGTTTCAGCATTTAGGTAATAATGATTTTTTTACACACGTGTATTATTGGATGTTGATATGATATTGTAATATGAACCCACGGTACTGATGTTCTAATTTTTGTTCTGTTTTTTACGCATTTCAGTTTCGAAAAAGGCATTAGCCGAAACGTTAATAAATAATACTGAATAGGAAATAAAAATATACAGAATATTTTTCACCACAATTCATGTGCCGGAGTTTTTTCTTATTATTGCTAATTTTTTCTCCTGAGCACCACCGTAGAGTGAGCCAGACCATTACTGGACTGTGAACACGCTACGATATGTCTAACGATGCCGGATGTGCGTCACGGAATCCGTGACCCCGACGACATATCGCCTGATATTTCGTAGAGTGTGATGCCGGCCTTATACTTTCTGATAGTTAATAACTGGAAATATGTCAAAATGTCACTCAGCACTTATATGACATGTACAGATATAGAAAATTAACATCTGAATGGCAAGACCAGGAAGGTATACCAAAAGTTTAAAAAAATACAATAAAAGTTTAATTGAAAGACACCAACGGGAAAAAACTAACTGAGCCAGAACAGTTCAAAGATGGAAATAATATTTGGAGCACCTTTACAAGAATGAATCAGTGATACAGGAAGAAACTGAGACTGGAAATGATAGTGAACCGAACATTTGAAAGACAAAGTTGTTGCTGCAATAAATCTTCTATCAATAAAGCAAAACACCTGGATATGGCAATATTCCAATAGAGCTAGAAGTGCGAAAGAATGGCGAAACATTCATTGGGGCGAGGGGGGGTGAATAGAGTACAGCCACCACTGGTAAGGTGGAATTATATCATTGACACTGGCCTGTTTGTTGTATACCTATTGATTAGACACATAGCACTGACACTTTATATATTAGGCGGTAGGTGGTTACTTTACAAATTTTTTTTACTGGTATATGGGCTGTGGACGCTATGCCGCCCCCCTGTTTATGTGCAGTGCCAGCTATTAGTAGCAAAACTATTTTGAGTATACGTAATTTCTTGAGTGTTTTATTTACCTTGTTGTGAAGCATGGGATGTTAAGAGTCCGTTAGATGCAAATATTTTTTCCAAAGGAGTTTATTTTAACACAAGAATCTGTCTTCCAGCAAAAGAGAAATATCACCAGGCAAAAACAAATCCACATGCAGTTCACATTGGTCTGGTACATAGGCTGTTGCAGCTCCACAAAACAGAAAACATTATCCACCCAGATTGCTGTTAATTGCAACCTTTTATACACATGGAAACCCCCCACAATTCCTGCCCCAGTCCCTATATAACACCAGAGAATTCCTGGCCAGTCTCTTATAAGGTCAGGACAGACACACCTTGCTGCAGGTAAGTGAATTTACAACATAGAAACAGATATAATATACAGAATTGCCTTGGTATTTGTACATTATTCCTAACTAGCAGCACACAGCAAGAAGAGAAAAATACATCAGGTGGCCAACCCAATAAGAAAAGTAAGAAGTAAAAGCATCTACACACATTCACACAGAAGCTGTCAGATTAGGAAAAGTCATGTACCAGTACCAGGGTTAGAAACAAAAAAAGAAACACTTTCTACCTCCTCACATTCCTCCCTCCTTAGGCTTTGTGCACACTAGACCGTTTTACCCGCGGATATACACGCGGATTTGCTGCGGAAATTTCTTGAGAAAGGTGTTAAATCTTTCTGCAGACATTTCCCAGCAAAACCTATGGAAAAAAAAAATAGGTGTGCACACACTGCGGATTTTTCTCAAGGAAAGTTTCTTGAGAAAATGTTCTCGAGAAACTTTCTTGAGAAAATGAGCATGTTCATTATTTCCTGCGGATTACCCCTGGATTTGCACTTATCCCTTCATAAAAATCCGCAGGGAAAAATCCGCGGGTAATTCGTGGCAAATCCGCGGCAAATCCGCATGCATTTTTTGCCGCAAATTTGGTGCGAATTTTTTCCGCAGATGCAAGAATCTTCAGCTCCCAGAATGTCTCTCAAGAAAGTTTCTTGAGAAACATGACATTTCTAGTGCACACATAGCCTTAAGAGGAAGCTTGTCCTTCCTCAGGCTGCTTTCACTTCAGCACTATACCTGGATAAATGGTCGGCATTCTGGTGCTCCTTCCCTGATCGATATTTTATTTGAAACTTAAATGGCTGTAATGCTAAATACCATCTTGTAATTCTAACATTTTTATCTTTCATAGAGTGAATCCAAGTAAGAGGATGATGATCTGTTATTAAAGTGAACTCCTGTCCCAATAAATAATACCACAACGCTTCTAAAGCCCACTTAATGGCTTACCCTTCCTTCTCTATAGTGGCATATTTTTGTTCATGAGGAAACAATTTTCTACTTAAATAAAGGATAGGGTGTTCTTCACCATTAATCTCTTGGCTAAGGACTGCACCAAGTCCAACCTCTGATGCGTCTGTTTGTACAATAAATGGGTTGTCAAAGTTTGGACTTTGCAAAACCGGCTCTTTACACAAGATTTCTTTTACTTGCCTAAAAGCGAGATCACATTATTTTGTCCATACCACTTCCTCTTTCATGTTCTTTTTAGTTAGGTCGGTTAGGGAAGCAACTACCTCAGCGAATTCAGGGATGAAATGCCTGTAGTACCCAACAAGACCTAAGAAGGATCTGACTTCTTTCTTCGTGTTGGGGATCCCTGCAGATTGGATGGCTTGTACTTTGGTAATTTCTGGTCTTACTATACCATTACCCAAAATGAATCCGAGGTACTTTGTTTTCTGAAATCCCAAAGCACATTTACGTGGATTAATGGTGAACCCAGCCTTCCCAATTTCCTCTACCACCTTTCCTAAGTGGTACAAATGGTCTCTCCATGATCTACTAAAGATAACCACATCATCTAAATAGGCAGTACTATACCCTGTAAGATCTTTTAAGAGTAGGTCCATGGCTCTCTGAAAAGTAGCTGGAGCACCATGAAGACCAAATGGCATAGTCTTAAACTGATACAAATCACTAGGCATCGCAAAAGCAGTTTTTTCTTTTGACTTTTCTTCAAGGGGAATTTGCCAATAACCCTTACATAAATCTAGGGTAGAGATATAAACAGCTCCTTACAATCTATCAATTAGATCGTCAATGTGAAGCATAGGGGAGCTGTCAAACTGGGATATAGCATTCATTTTACGAAAATCTATACAAAATCTTATTGTCCCATCTTTTTTCCCAACCATCACTACAGGTGAAGACCAAGGGCTTTTTGACGGTTCAATGACACCTAGTCTCAGCATTTCCTTGACTTCATTTTCTGCTATGCTTTTTAGTTTTTCTGGTATTCTATAAGGTTTCTGTCTAACTGGAGCATGATTCCCTGTATTTATTTCATGACAAATGACAGATACACGCCCCCTCGCTGACTACCGAAAACATGTGAACTTGATCTAATAAGGTTTCTCAAGTCAAAATGTTGCTCCTCGGATAACTTTGGATTAATAAAGATCACATCTGACCACTTTGCAGAATTATTTAAGAAAGGATACATGTCCTCAGACATATCTTGTGAAGACTCTGGAAGAACAGTACAAGCAATGTTACGTTCTCCACTGCCCTTTGGTTCTGGTTCAAGCCATCGTTTCAATAAATTAACATAATAGACCTTACTACTTGTTTTTTTTGTCTGGTGTACACATGAAAAACCGTCACAATACCTTGCCCCAGTCCCTATATAACACCAGAGAATTCCTGGCCAGTCTCTTATAAGGTCAGGACAGACACACCTTGCTGCAGGTAAGTGAATTTACAACATAGAAACAGATATATTATGCAGAATTTCCTTGGTATTTGTACATTATCCCTAACTAGCAGTGTCGCGGGCGGAGGGGATGCCCTCGCCACGCTCGGGTCCGGGGCTTCTGCTGCTGCTGCTCGATGGCTCGAGCGGTGGACTGGACCCGGGGACTCGAGCAGCGCTCCTCACCCGTGAGTGAAATGGGGATGGTATGTTTAGGGAGATTGTTCGTGATGCCACTTACGGGTCGTTGTGATAATGGCACCACCGCTGCTGGTAACGGGGATCCCGGGAGAGATGGTAGGATGCAGCTGAGATGTTGTCCCCTCTGTGGGCAGGGGTTGGTGATCCCGGGGCCTGATGGTGTAACGGGGAGGCCGGATGGCTGGGGTGCAGGGACTGCGTGGCGTGGTGCCGGACGGCACTGGTGTACTCACTCAGACAATCACTGACGACAGAGTCGTAGGTAAACCAAAACGGCCGGATGGATGGGTCCCGCAGCCGGCTGCAGTGTTGTTGTTGTGCTCTCCCCGGACGGCTGATGGTGGCTGTCTTTCCCTGCACCTTTGAGAATTTTCTTGACTCCTGTGGTTGCCCACCGGTAGTCCGCTCCCCGGTGTATAGGTGCCGTAGGAGCCCGTTTTGCTCGCAGGTGCTGGCCCTTGGATCTCTAGCCTGTGGCGGTGGCTGTACATCCTCTCTGGGTGAACGGTTGCCTTCAATCGGGACTTTAGTAGTTGAGAAACCCCTGAGGTTCCTGTCACATTCGGATTTGACTATTGACGGCGGCTCTAAAGCCTGATCGGGGTCCGATGGCCCTGCCTGTGTGCTTTGCTTCACTCCGTTGCCCGTTCCGGTACCGGCAGGCCGACGCCCGACCCCGGTCCTTACAACTCTGCAGAGTTCCACCAATCCTGCAGATGGCCACCACCGTCTGCCAACCTTGCTGTCAGTGTCTGGGCTCCAACCCAGACACCTCAAGTGTTCACGCCTCTCATTTTCACCTCCAAGACTGAACTGTCACTTTTCCCGCCTCCAGGCCTGTGAACTCCTCGGTGAGTGGGGCCAACCGCCTGGCTCCGCCCCACCTGGTGTGGACATCAGACTCTGGAGGGAGGCAACAAGGGTTTTTGGTTTGGCTGGTGTGACTGCCTAGGGTGGCGGTGTGTGTGTGTTGTTATGTATGTGACTACCTGGCTAGTCCAGGGCGTCACAGCAGCACACAGCAAGAAGAGAAAAATACATCAGGTGGCCAGCCCAATAAGAACAGTAAGAAGTAAAAGCATCTACACATATTCACACAGAAGCTGTCAGATTAGGAAAAGTCCTGTACCAGTACCAGGGTTACAAACATAAAAAGAAACACTTTCTACCTCCTCACATTTGTGCATAATAAATATTTTATTGGGAACTATATTCCTGTTTGGTTGCATTTTTGCACAACCAGGTTTCCTCTTGTTTGCTTCATCTCAAAGAGGATGCCTGATTTATGTGCAGCAGACCGTGGACCGTGGATCTCATTCATACATGTATAACTTTGAAATGCTGCGTTATTTCAGAATAAACAGTCAAAAACTTTTTAATAGTCTCCGGTGACAGAACTTCAAGGATCAGTGGTGGTTCGTGAAGTCTCCGGACCCGGGGGTCGTGCGGCCACTCAAATTAAGGGGGATATTTACATGGGATAGTGTCTAAAGTTTGTGACGCCACCCGTGGTGTGTGGTAAGGTGGATAACCACCGCTGCAGCTGGGAGTACCCGGGGGCAATGGAGTGGGCAGCCAGGTGTTAGACCCTCCACGGGTAGGGGAGATGCCATGGGGCTCGGTGATGGTAAGGGAGTGACGTTAAATGCAAGGGGGTTGGAAGGCAGGGAGCAAGGAACTCACAGTTGGTAGTCATGGTGCTGGATGAGGCTGGTGCTGTTTTGGAAGGCCAGAAAACACACAGACTGTAATTAAACCAAAAGTCCTGGAGTACCGCTGCCGCTTAGGAGGGGAGCCCGTCCAGGTGACCGTTCCCAATGATATTGCTTGGTGTGTTCCAGTCTAGTCCGACCTTCCGGGAGCTTCTACTACGCAGCCCCTCACACTCTGAGGGCTGCTGCCTCGCTGTCCTGGGAGTTTAAACTCCTCAGCCTGCTCGACCCCTGAAAGCTACTTGAGAGCCACTACTTTCCTTGCTCCCCTGTCGATGACTGCTCAGTCACCTCCCACCCCCCCAGTCTGCCTGACTCTAAGGTGGGCGGCCCTTTCTCCACTGGACCTACCCACTGGTGTATGTGTGACTGGGGTTTGCATGCTGGTGTTATCAATACCATTGGTGGCACCTGGAACCAAGAGGGAGATGGATACTACACGGAAGGGAAAATTGTGCAATACCCTGTGACAACCTGATAGTCCAGGGTGCCACATTCCCCCTTGGTTAAACGTAGCTCGTCCCCGAGCTACAGGACACATCAGGTTTTATTTAAAACTGCTCCTGTAAGGAGGAAAAAGGGATAACATGCTATAAACAGTTTCCATCCCTCACAGGGGAGGCACATTTTTCAAACATTGCAAAAAGACTCAGAGTCCACATTCCCCAATGTCCCGGATCCCATTTAACCTGCCACCCAAACAACCTGACCTGCTGCATATGTATTCGTGGGTCTGTGACCAGGTTAAAATCCCGGGTTTAAAGGGTGACTCTGGTACCAGTCCTGAGCAACCTGGTAGCTGTTGCCCCTTGCACCGACCCCCACGGGGCCTTCTGGTGCTGTCTACCAGCACTGCACCATCCAAGGCCCTGATGGTCTTTTCCCTGTAACAACGGGTGGAAAAAGGTTCAACAAGGAGGACGCAGTGTAATTATAGCAGAACTTTCCTACAACCCCCCACCTGTGGATCCAGATCGTCTTCTCCAATGAACACGGGAAGGTTCAAAAAGGGTGACAGTCCACATAAAACTTTTAACTAACTTGTGGGTAGCTATCCATGTTCAGCTACCACTGCTGCATAGGGTCTTGATGTTCACTCAGCCCTCCAGGGCCAGCATTCCAGGAACAACCTCAGCACATTCCGGGAGTCAGGTTCACAAGTGGAAATGGAGGTGGCATGGTCGGCAGTGCTGCAGCTTCAGGGAGCCAGGCTGGCTGGTGCTCCACAACCAGATTGAAGACAGGTTCCGGCTCTGGGCAGGTCAGTGAGGTTAAGAGGGTCTGTGTTCCCATCTCCCAATGCTTCTCTGCGTGCACAGCCTGATTCTCATAGGCCCATACTGCTGCTTTATACCGTTACGCCCCCTCGGTTTTCACACAGCACTTCTTCGCGTGCTGTGGCCCTCTGGGAACTTACGGTTCCAGGCTCACTGTCAGAACAAAGGGCGGGGCCTCTACTCCGCTCACCTTCGTGGAGAAGACGGCGTTTTGGCGCCAAAAGGTGGCGGAAGATGACGGAATTGGCGGGAAACGGGGGTTTTGACTCGCAGTTTTGGTCTTCAAAGCGCACGTCATCCAGGTAAGTGGGTCTTGCTCGTATCCTGTTTGTGACGCCAAAGTTTTTGAGGTGTGCCACCCCCGCGCCAGCTCGGATCCAGATCCGTGGTGGCTAGAGGGGCGTCCGGACCCGGGGGTCGCGCGGCCACTCGAAGGGAGGGAGGTATTTACAGGGGATGGTGTATTGAGAGTTCGTGACGCCACCATGGTGTGTGGTAAGGTGAAGTACCCCCACTGCAGCTGGGAGTACCCAGTGGCGATGGAGTGGGCAGCCAGGTGTTTAACCCCTCCATGGGTAGGGGGGATGCCTCGGGACTTAGTGATGGTGACAGGGATGTATCGTTGGGGAGGTAAGGGTCACTTGCGTACTCACTCAGTCCCATAACGCTGACACCGACAACTTTAGTAAACCAAAGTTTTAGACACCGCTGTCACTGAGGGGGAGCATGTTTGGGTCCCGTTTCTGCTGGTGTTGCCTGTTGATCTGTGACCTTTCCCTTGGCACTTTGTTCTCTTCTAGTTGGTCCCTATAGCATGAAACTAATCGGGTCCAGCTCACCATTGTGGCTAACTGAGGGAGCTTGCTCTCAGCGTTCACGCTTGGGATTTCCTGGACTGTATGTGTGGAATGTCCTATCCCCTCGTTGTGCTAGTTCCCTGATTTTGGAGTGGGTGGAGAGCGGATCTTGAAGGCTCCTTCCTCGTCGGGTGAATTGTCAGGTTGCTTGAAGCTATTCCCTGACATAGGGTCCACATACCCCGTTATGCCCTGGTCCCAGCCCGGTGATGGTACAAGGCCACTGGCTGTCAACCACGACAATGCTGTGGCCCTTGTCATGATCCCCTGTTACCGGGGGTCCAGCTCCTACCAGGCCCAGACTAACGTCTGCTACCTAGTACTTCCAAGGAGTCCAGCTCCTGACCTCCTCTCTCTTTCACCTCCAACACTACACTCTCCTTTTCTCTGACTCACTCCTGACACTCCTGACCTCCCATTAACCAACCCCCCACGTGGGCGACTCTATTCCACTCAGGCCGTCCACTGGTGTGTCTGGTGGGTGTGTTGCAGAGTGTTCCTAGGATTTTGATTCGCTGGTTTTGGCAACACCATTGGTTAGGGACTGTAACCAAGGAGGAGGTGGATATTGCACAGAAGGGCAGATTGCACAATACCCTGTGACGACCTGGTAGGCCAGGGCGTCACATTCCCCCTTGGCTAAACGTAGCTCATCCCCGAGCTACAGGACATCAGAGGTTTATTTTATTTTTTCAAACTTTGGAAAATAGAAAAAAAAAGGAACATTTTTATTTACACAGGTTCATCCCACAATAGGGAGACATGTTACTTAAATGTTACTTAAACTTTATGAGCTCATCTCTCCAACGATGGAATGCTACCGGTTTCAGTAGTAGCGGAGGCTCAACCTCCTCCGTTGCAGTATCCTCCTGCAACAGTCCAGTCGCAATGTCCCGGATCCCATTAACCCGCCACCCAAACAACCTGACCCCCTTCAAACCTATTGTGGGTCCGTGACCAGGTTAAGGTCCTGGGTGTTGTGATAGATGACTCTGGAGGGCACAGGAGGTGCAACTATTTCCAAAACACAAGTTCGTGTTGGTCACAACCAGTCCTGTGACCGTGGTCAATTTTTACTATATATAACTAACACAGTCCATGTACCGGGGTACACACTATAAAAAATCTCTTTGCAAATCAGGTAACTTCTTTTCGTTCATTTAAACCCTTTTAATTAAATGCTTATCTCCTAACAGTTTCTATACTAAAAATAATAAACTTTGGAAAACAACAAACGAAGGCACAGATACCCAACACTTTATATTAAACATCAAACATTACTGGTACCGCTCACTGGGAAGCTGGTAGTTAACAGCGGCGGCTGGCACCACCTGCTCGTTAACCATAGCGAGCCGCTTTACATCAAGGGCATACCAGCCCCGTTCACTCTAATGCCGAGTGTAACCAACTACCTCTCCTGGCTTCAGATTACCGCCTGGGTGGTCTCTCGGGAGGTGTTGCTCTATATCTCTTCAAGCAACGAACACCTCCTCGGAGAGATCCGCTTCCCATAGGAAACCCCCCCTTTTTTCGGGGTTGAACCACCTTACGAGGCCTCTGCACCATGGCCCTCTGATGCGGAAGGTGGCCTTCCTCAGGTGCTCCTTCTCCCTCTGTTCATGGGCAACCGCTTCCCACTGCCTCTGATCTGAATTTGTCATCTTTGGTTTCAATCTTGGGTGTTGTCGTTCCCAGTAGGGGGCATCGGCGTCCGGCCTAGGCTCCCTAGCTGGCTCTGGCTTCAGGTGCGCTCTTGCGGCCCCAACAGCCGTTAGGATGCTGCGCGGCAGTGGAACCGGCAGCTCTCCAGGCTCCACTTCTGCCTTGGGTAAGAGACGGGCTGACTGCTCTGCAGCCAGAGTTGCAGGGTCCGGGTGCTCTGCCTCTGAGGATGGGCCCGGTTATGCAGCCTGGTCTGGTCTCGCCGGTGTCGGGGTGACCGCTGACGTGACCGGGTCGAAGGACAGGACCTGGGTTCCTGCAGCTGGGGCTTCACACAAAGACACCGAAGGTTCCGCAGCCGCTGTAGAAGTGGGCAGCTCGGTGTCCTCCAAGGAGGGCGGTCCAGATCCCACAGCCACATTGGCCAGATTGGGGTAATCAACAGAGACTTGGTTACCGCTTACCCTCTCTTCACGTGGGATCTCTATCTCATGGGCTCGCACCGCCATCGCCAGGCTCCTCATCTCTTCTCTCCAGTGATCTAAGATGAACAGGAACTGTGTCTGCATCCTCCTGCACAGCTGCTTAGTCTCCTCCTCGATCAAGGTTGCGGTCCCGGGAACAGCGCCTTCCAGTGACCAGCTTTGCTCCGCCATCTTGCCTCTGCGCTGTCCAGGAATGTTATGGCAGAGTCCTGGAGTCGCTGCTTCTCTTCCGCTGTAGTTCCAGCCGGCACGCCCCCTCGGTTTTCACACAGCACTCCTTCGCGTGCTATGGCCCTCTGGGAACTTCTGGTTCCGGGCTCACTCTCAGGACGAAGGGCGGGGCTTCTATTGCGTGCGCCTTCATGGAGAAGACGGTGTTTTGGCGCCAAAAGATAGCAGAAGATGGCAGAATTGGCGGAAACTGGGGTTTTGACTCGTGGATTCGGTCTTCAAGGCGCACGTCACCCAGGTAAGTAAGTCCTGCTCGTATCCTGTTCGTGACACCAAAATTTGTGGTGTGCCGCCACCATGCCAGTGGCCGGGCTGCTCGGATCTGGATCCGCGGTGGCTCGATGGGTCTCCGGACCCGGGGGTCATGCGGCCACTCAAATTAAGGGAGGTATTTACAGGGGATAATGTCTAAAGTTCATGACGCCACCCGTGGTGTGTGGTAAGGGGGAGTACCACCACTGCAGCTGGGAGTTGGAGTGGGAAGCCAGGTGTTAGACCCCTCCATGGGTAAGGGAGATGCCCCGGGACTCGGTGATGGTAAGGGAGTGCCGTTAAATGCAAGGGGGTTGGAAGGCAGGGAGCAGAGAACTCACAGTTGGTAGCCGTGGTGCTGGATGAAGTTAATGCTGTTTTGGAAGGCCAGTAAACACATAGACTGTAATTAAACCAAAAGTCCTGGAGTACCACTGCCGCTGAAGAGGGGAGTCCATCCAGGTGACCGTTCCCAATGATTGGTGTGTTCCAGTCTAGTCCGACCTTCCTGGAGCTTCTACTACTCAGCCCCTCACACTCTGAGGGCTGCTGCCTTGCTGTCCTGGGAGCTCCAACTCCCCAGCCTGCTCTCCCCCTGAGAGCTACTTGAGAGCCACTACTCTCCTTGCTCCCCTGCCGACGACTGCTCTATCTCCTCCCCCCCATTGTGCCTGACTCTAAGGTGGGCGGCCCTTTCTCCAGTGGACCTACCCATTGGTGTGTGTGTGACTGGGGTTTGCATGCTGGTGTTAGCAATACCATTGGGTGGCACCTGGAACCAAGCAGGAGATGGATACTGCACAGAAGCGAAAATTGTGCAATACCCTTTGACGACCTGATAGTCCAGGGCGTCACACAGGCCCATGGCGGCTTCTTTGCATCTTCTGCCTTGGAGTGACAACCTTCTACCTCCAAGTGCACACAGGGAGAGACCTGTCAGACAGTGGAGAAAATGGAAAGAAGCTACCAGGGATCCAGCGTTCTTACTAGACTACTGTGCTGCTCAGTCGCTGGCAGCTATAAAACTGTTTTTCTCTGCAACACTGAAAATTTCAGAGTTAACTCCTTCAGCACACAGCCAGTTTTCACCATCATGACCGGGTCAATTTTTTTTACTTCTTACCAGTGTTCCTCTATGAAGTAATAACTCTGAAATGCTTCAACGAATTTCAGTGATTCTGAGATTTTTTTTTTTTACATGTACTTCATGATAGGGGTAAATTTAAGATGATATTTTATGCATTTCTTTGTAAAATATTACAAAGTTTGAAACGTTTGCAATTTTAATATTTTGAATTTTTATGCCCTCAAACGAGAGTTATATGTTACACAAGATAGTTAATAAATAACATTTTCCGCATATCTACTTTACATCAGCCCAATTTTCGACATTTTTTTTAGTGACATGATTTGAACTTTGAAAGGCCTATGTGACAGAAAATACTCCAAAATGACATTATTCTGCATTCAATCTAATCAAAACCACATCCATGAAGTTTATTACCCCTCTAGGCCTTTCACAGGAAAATTCACATAGGAGAAAAAAACATGATATGGAGACGAAAAAAACCCTCACTTGGTTATTCTTACACAAACTGTTATCAAGCGGCCAACAGCTTCCCAAAATTCATAAGGGGAATATAGCCTAGATAGCCAGACAGTTGTTAGACATGGCAGAGAAAGAACATGTTAATGAGTGTGGTCTGCAATTAGTACCTAACCATGCTAAATGGGTGACTTGAAAACTTACTAAAGCTTAGGATTACAAAACCAAGAAATTAAACTCCAAGCATTTATAAAACAAAATCCCCAGCCACACACATTGTACAGAAAACTATGGTTCAATAATAAATAACCTGAATGTCAGATGTCTATCCAATAGGGGGTGATACTATTATCCTTATCACAATCCAAACTCCTGACAGAGACAAATATAATAATGACCATAGGGAAAATTCATTAATATGCAAAAAGTAATGATAAAGAAAAAGTGTTACCACCATACACCAGAGGGGGGGACTAATATCATAGCCACACCATACCCTCCCAGGTGGTAACACTCTGACCTCAATCATCCAAGCTCCTGGATCTCCCTGCACGTTTTGTTGGACTAATCAGGGGAGAAACAATGCCGAGTAGAGCACTCTTAATATTGCAAAAAGATGGGCATGTGTTTGTATGCCCGTCCGCATCAAATATTAAGCCCAAACATTTGTCTATAATGCCCTTCTTTTTGCAATATTAAGAGTGCAAGAGAAATAGGTAAAAAAGACCCTATAGTATGTTACACACATTCTCCTGAAATTGGCAATACCCCACTTGTGACAGTACAGTACTGTTTGGCAGCAGCAGAGTGCTCAGAAGGGAAGAAGCACCATTTGATTTTTGGACCATAGATTTTCCTAAACTAGTTTGCGGATCATCCTAGAATAGTTTACGAATTTGCCTAAGGCCCCCTTCACACGTCCGTGATACACGTGCGTGTTTGGTCCGTTTCCGTATATACCGGAGACGCGGCCAAACGTGCACCAATGTTAATCTATGATTGTGGTCACACGTCCGTTATTTCATTATGTCCGTGTGTGCGTGTCCGTGATCCGTATGTGTTTGCGTTTGTCACGGATGCATGTCCGTTATCTGCACGGAGCACGCACACGTGGACACAATGAAAGTCTATGGGTATGTGCACACACGTTAGTAAACACGTATGCATATACCTATAGTCCGTGTCCGTTTGGTGTTTTTATTTCTAGTGATGTCGGCTATTCTTTCTATTTCTGTGTATGTCGGTCAATCTCCCTGAGTCCGTCGGTCAGTCTCTCTGTCGGTCTCTCTGTCTGTCTGTCCCTCTCTCACAGTCTGTCGGTCAGTTTCCCCCCCTCTCTCATACTTACCGTTCCCCGATCTCCGGCGCAGCGCTGCACGGCATTCACACTGCTGCAGCGGCTTTTACTATTTTGAAAAAGCCGGCCGCCCATTAAACAATCTCGTATTCCCTGCTTTCCCCGCCCACCGGCGCCTATGATTGGTTACAGTGAGACACGCCCCCACGCTGAGTGACAGGTGTCACACTGCACCCAATCACAGCAGCCGGTGGGCGTGTCTATACTGTGCAGTAAAATAAATAAATAAATAATTTAAAAAAAACGGCGTGCGGTTCCCCCCAATTTTAATGCCAGCCAGATAAAGCCATACGGCTGAAGGCTGGTATTCTCAGGATGGGGAGCTCCACGTTATGGGGAGCCCCCCACCCTAACAATATCAGTCAGCAGCCGCCCAGAATTGCCGCATACATTATATGCGACAGTTCTGGGGCTGTACCCGGCTCTTCCCGATTTGCCCTGGTGCCGTTGGCAAATCGGGGTAATAAGGAGTTATTGGCAGCCCATAGCTGCCAATAAGTCCTAGATTAATCATGTCAGGCGTCTATGAGACACCCTCCATGATTAATCTGTAAATTACAGTAAAAAAACACACACACCAGAAAAAATCCTTTATTTGAAATAAAAAACACACACAAATTCCCTCATTACCAATTTATTAACCCCGACAAACCCTCCATGTCCGGCGTACTCCACGGACCTCCAGCGTCGCGTCCAGCTCTGCTGCATGGAGGTGACAGGAGCAGCAGAAGACACCGCCGCTCCGGTCACCTCCACACAGCAAATGAGGTGAGTAGCGCGATCAGCTGCTGTCAGTCAGGTAACTCGCGGCCACCGCTGGATCCAGCGGTGGCCGCGGGTAACCTCAGTGACAGCAGCTGATCGCGCTACTCATCTCATTTGCTGTGTGGAGGTGACCGGAGCGGCGGTGTCTTCTGCTGCTCCTGTCACCTCCATGCAGCAGAGATGGACGCGACGCTGGAGGTCCGTGGAGTACGCCGAACATGGAGGGTTTGTCGGGGTTAATAAATTGGTAATGAGGGAATTTGTGTGTGTTTTTTATTTCAAATAAAGGATTTTTTCGGGTGTGTGTGTTTTTTTACTGTAACTTACAGATTAATCATGGAGGGTGTCTCATAGACGCCTGACAGGATTAATCTAGGACTTATTGGCAGCTATGGGCTGCCAATAACTCCTTATTACCCCGATTTGCCAACGGCACCAGGGCAAATCGGGAAGAGCCGGGTACAGCCCCAGAACTGTCGCATATAATGTATGCGGCAATTCTGGGCGGCTGCTGACTGATATTGTTAGGGTGGGGGGCTCCCCATAACGTGGAGCTCCCCATCCTGAGAATACCAGCCTTCAGCCGTATGGCTTTATCTGGCTGGCATTAAAATTGGGGGGAACCGCACGCCGTTTTATTTTAATTATTTATTTATTTATTTTACTGCACAGTATAGACACGCCCACCGGCTGCTGTGATTGGGTGCAGTGTGACACCTGTCACTCAGCGTGGGGGCGTGTCTCACTGTAACCAATCATAGGCGCCCGTGGGCGGGGAAAGCAGGAAATAGGAGATTGTTTAATGGGCGGCCGGCTTTTTCAAAATAGTAAAAGCCGCCGCAGCCGTGTGAATGCCGTGCAGCGCTGCGCCGGAGATCGAGGAACGGTGAGTATGAGAGAGGGGGGGAAACTTCAGTCAATCGGGGGATTAGCGGTCACCGGTGAATCCTTCACAGGTGACCGCTAATCAGTACTCGACACAGACAGAGCCGCGGTATGAGGATGAAGTCGGGTGAAGTTCACCCGAGTTCATTCTCATCGCGCAACTCTGTCTGCTGTCAGCCGACATTTATAAACGACATTGTACATCACACACACGGACATTACACACGGACATTACACGTACACATACACGTTAATTCCACAAGCACACACGGACGTTCTGCACACAAACACGGCTAGCATACGCAATTCACACAGGTGCCACACGGACCATAAAAACGGACACAAAAACGGGACACGGACCCGAAAAACGGCCCGTAACACACGTGCGTGTTTTTCACGGACGTGTGAAGGGGGCCTAAAACAGTTTTCGGATTCCATTTGTAGAGTTCCTAAGTGCTAGAACAGCAGAAACCTCAAGTGACGAAATTTTGGAAATTACACCCCTCTGGGATTTCATCTACAGGTGTAGTGATGATTTAAGTCTCTGAAAAAAACCCAAGGAGTCAAATGCTATGAATAATGCACAATTAAAAATTGCAAATAATCCTTTGTTGTGCCTAATACATTGTAGTGTCCGTACATTGTGCCATCATACTTTTGGAAACCTGTACCCCATAAATTAAGCAGACTCTCTTCACGACAATAAAACCAGTTATGGGGATGTTAACTGTGCTTCAGGCACATTGTGGGACTCAAAAGGCAGGGGGGCACTTGCATTTGGGAGCGCAGATTTTGCTGGTCTTTTTTAAGGGGGGAGTCATTTTTACAGAGCCTTTGTACTACCAGTAACATGGAATCCGAATATATTTTAATTTACAGATGATAGACCTGAGTGGAGCTTTGTGTTTTTGTGGGTTGAGTTAAATGCTATTTAGTGGAAATATGAGGCACAGAACATTTTTGAGCAGTCCACATTTATCCTGTGCTCTGTGCTGAGCATTTACTTACAGGGTTTCCATGTACTGTACATAATCGAAATACGTGATTCAGGTGAAACACCTGATGGATCCATTCACTGTAATGAGGCAATAGAGTTGCTTCAGACGAGAGATCAAAGTGACTCCTTCTGCTTCATTAGAGAGAATTTTCTATTGGGAATTTTGTCTCAATCACATCTTTCATAGTTACAAGTATTCCCCTGTGTATGCACTCAGTGTAGAGAACAGGATAAATATGAGCCATGCAGAATGAATAAATCAACAGCAGTTAAAAAAAATTGCTTTTTTCATTTATTTTTTACGTGGTTCACTGTGCGGTATAAGTGATTAGGTGGCTTTATTCCTCAGATCATTATGCTGACAGCGATACCAGATTTTTATCTTATTTAAGGTTTACTACTACCACACTAAAATGCTTTTTTACGAAATAAAGGGTTTTTTTGCATCACTGAAATTTGAAGGCTATAGTTTTTTTTTATTTCTCTGCTTACAGAATCATGTGAGGGCTTGTTTTTTGCGGGATTTTTATTGGTACTTTGTTAGGCCAAAATAATATCTTTTGAGTGCTTTCTATTCTGATTTATGTGAGCAGAATAATGAAAAAATAGCAATCCAGCAAAAAAAATTCTGTTTTTTTTTTTAAAACGCCATTCACCATGTTGTAAAAGTGAGGACAGCTTTATTATTTAGATCCGTATGATTACAGCCACATTACATTTATATATTTTTTGTTAAATTTTGCTGCTTTTAAACCACAAAACCATTTTATAGAAAAAAAGAACTTCTGCATTACTGTATTCGGATAGCTAAAGCTTTTTGACTTTTTGCTGTCAAAGCTGTATGGTTGCTTATTTTTTGCGAGTCAAGATGACGTTTTCAGTGGCGGCACCATTTTTACTTTTATATGACTTTTCGATCACTATTTTTTCCTCGTTTTTGTCAGTTGTATGAAAAATGACAGTTTTCACTACCTTTTTTATTAGTTGGACAGTTTCATAGATCACAAATAAGAAAAATCCAGTGCTGTATTCAAATCATTTAAAAAAAAATCTTTTTATTTTAATAAACTTGTTAAAAGTTCATCAGATAAGCAGCAGATAGTATCAAAAAATATGATAGAACAATGCGTTTCGACGCTATGTCTTATTCATGCTGAGAGACATAGCATGAATAAAACATAGCGTCGAAACACATTGTTCTATCACATTTTTTTATACTAACTGCTGCTTATCTGATGAACTTTTAACAAGTTTATTGAAATAAAAAGATTTTTTTTTAAATGATTTGAGTACAGTGCTGGATTTTTCTTATTTCTGGATTTCATGGTAACCCTGCCATTCCATGCACAGTATCCCAGCTGATACCAGATAGCAGCTGATCGGTGAGCTGAATTTTTCTTTAATTAGTTTTATAGATCACCTTATTGCAGATGTAGCAAAACAAAATATGTGTACCTTTTTTATTCCCTTTTTACATAAATATACATATTAATTGGTATAATTTTTTTCTGATTTTTTTAAAAATACTTTTATGTTTTTTGTACTTTTTTGTAACTCTTTTACTTACTATATGGAGCATTAAATTTTATTGTTTTGATCTAGAATTGCATTACATTATACTTTCAGTGTTGCACTAACAGAAGCACCTGGGATCATCTATAGCTTGGTGACCTGGATGTCCTCATGATGACCTTGGGTCACCATGGAAATGATTGGGCCCTTGTGATCACATTTTGGGGGCACAGATTGGAGGTTAAAGGGAGTTCAATCCTTCTCTCCATCCCATAAATGCTTTGATTGATATTGATCACTACACTTAGGGAGGTCAACAGCCAGGGATGGAGTGGGGACCATATTTAGCTGTGAGAGCAAAGGTTCAGCTATTGGGAAAACCATGTCCCCAGTGGCGATCATGTGCAGAAACCTATTCTGCCCCCACAATTGTCAGGATGTACCGATACGTCCAAGGTTGAGGAGTCCTCGACATTCAGGCTGTACTGGTATGTCCATGTTCGTTCATACAGTCATGGTCTATTACATAACGCCCATGGATTTAGCAGCATGTATCAGCTGTCAGGTAAGGTTCCCTTAAACCCTTTAATGACCAAGACAATTTTGACCTTAATGATCATGTTAGGTTTTGGAAATCTGACCAGTGTCACTTTACGTGGTAAAATCTCTGGAATGCTTTAACAAATTCACTTTAGAATAGTGGTAGAAAGGGCTAGGGGGATTAGAACAGGTGCATTATACTTAACAGTTTCCCACATGGCTGTAACACTACTTCCAGGGCCACTCATAATATTTCATAAATGTACACTGCTTCACCCACCCACTGGCAGTCCTGACGTCTGAGATTGGTTGCAGTTAGACTGCATCCCCACCCTGTGTGACACTGTCTGACTGCTTGTAATCAAAGATGCTTTTTCATGCCTATATTGGTGGAAAAATTATTAAATTAAAAAATTGGAATAGGGTCCCCCCATATTATGATACCCAGCACAGATAAAGCATATGGCTACAGGCTGCAGATCCCAGTTGTATGCTTATCTTGGCTGTGTATCAAAATAAGTCAGACCCCATGTGGCTTTTTTGTTAATTATTTTAATGATTTTAAAAAAAATTGCATGTGGTCTCCCCAATTTTGATACCCAGCCATGATAAGGTCAACAGCTGGGGGCTGGAATTCTCAGGCTGGGAAGATCTATGGTTATTGGGCCCCCAGCCTAAAAATAGCAGCCTGCAGCCTCCCAGAATTGTTGCATCCATTAGATGCAACAGTCTTAGAATTGTAGCAGGCGCGTCATGATTACCCTTGTGTGGTAATCGCTGTGGTTTCAGGTAGAGAATGACTGAGCAGCTGCAATGAGTGGTGATGTCACTCAGTTTATTTGGGGTTTACAGCTGGAGGTTTCCAATGTACCTGACCTTAGGTGACCTCATTAAACTCAGTGAGCTCACTTCAGGTGAGGTCACTGAGTTCACAATCCTATGTCTCCTGGCAGAAAAACACGGTTTTTTGCTAAGAGATGCAGATTTGGTGCTGAAATTTATATACCATATTACTGTACCCGATCTACATTTTCTGACAAAACAAAGCACCAAAACACAATGTGGTTTTGATGCTAAAGTGATGCGATTTTTTTTGCCAGGAGATTCAGATTTGGTGCAGGAATACGGTGTATAAATTTCAGCACCAAATCTGCATCTTTTTACAAAAAATGCACAAAAACAGTGTTGAAGCCATTTCAGTGCGGTTTTCTACCAAGAGGTTCACATTTGGTACTGAAATCTGAGGCAGAAGTTTCAGCACCAAATTTGCACCTCTCGGCAGAAAACTACGCCAATTTTTTAATTTATTTATTTATTTTTACACTAATATAGACACGCACACAACGTCTGTGATTGCAAGCAGTCAGACATGCTGTTACACAAAGTGGGGACGTGGTCTGACTGCAACCATTCACAGACACTGGGACTGCTGGTGGGTGGGAAAGCAGTGCATATGTATGAAGTATAAGGAGTTACAGCTGCCTGGGAGACTGGGAAGTATAACGCTCCTACTTTTCCCTATTTTCTTTTTTTTTCATTTATTTTTCTTTTACTTACCCGAGTTGCCGAATCCAGATAGGCACCTGGAGTTCAAGTTCCCTCAGAACCCGGTGCACTGGTACTTGTGAACCACCGCGGATCCAGACTTTTACAGTCCGGGTCCACCCATCTATAGTTAGTGGTAAACTTTAATACATTTTTTTTTTCATTTATTTGTGAATATATAGGAATTTTAGCAAATTTTAAGAAATTTCACAATTTTTAAACTGTAGAATTTTAAATCCATAAACCAGTTACTTATGCTGTACAAAATAATTCATAAATAAAATTTCCCACATGTCTCTTTTACATCTCCAGCATTTTTCAAACGTCAATTTATTTAGGATGTTAAAAGGGTTAGGTTTAACAGCAATTTTTTTCATTTTGTAAAGATTTTTACAAAACTTGTTTCCTTAGGGACTGTAACGTTGCGTCCTGCAACGTGGGGGTTCCACTCGCTTGCAGCGGTGTGAGGTAGCTTCAGCAACACACGTACACAGTCTCTTCATAGAAATTCCAGCAGTTTATTTAAAAACACTCAGCATAAACTGCCCTCAAACATAAACAATAAGTCCATAATGGAAGTTTTAGCAACTTCCCCACTCTCTGGCTCCTGCCAGCGTACAACTCTAGCCAAGGTTTCTTCCAGCACCCAGGGCCCTCTGCAGACCCCTCTCTGTCTCTCCTCCTGGAGAGATTCGGCCCTACAGCCCTGGCCTGGCTTGGCTGCACTCACCTCAGACTCAATTTCAGAGCCTTGTGTTCAGCCTCCACACAGGCTGATACACCCAGAGCTCCCAGCTCTGCTCTCACTTGTTTCCAGTACACACACACACTGGAAGTCTGGAGCCAGTCTCTATCTAGACTGCCCTAGACACACTCCACCTAGGTTCAGAGACAGGATTGCTTTAACCCCTGGAGCCACACCCACAGGTGGTAAGGAGTGTGCAATCAGCATCACACACCCTTCCATGGCTCTGCATGTAATGCAATCCTGTGGAACCAAAGGTCCCAGCCAACTTCACATTGCAGAGCACCCATGCTTCTGCAAAACATACCAGCCCTTTGTTATACAGCCGGTTGATACGTCACAGGACTTATTTAGATTTAAGTGGACTTTGTGAGACCTATATATTAGATACTCCCAAAAAGTGATAACATTTTAAAAATGCACCCTTTAATTATTTCAAAATTACTTTCAGGAATGTTCTACCCATTCAGGTTTTACACAGGAATTAATGCAATGTAGAATGAAAACAATTCTTATTTTCCCTCTAAAATGTTGTTTTAGCACCAACATTTTCACTTTTACACCTGATAGCATGAGAAAATGGACCCCGCAATTTATTATCCAGTTTTTTCTGAGTGCAAGGATATCACACATGTGGTTAAAAACCTCTGCTTGGATAAACAGCCAAGCTCAGAAGAGAAGGAGCACCATTTGAATTTTGGAACACAAATTTGGCACAAATAGATTGCGGGCACCAAGTCATATTTGCAGACCTCCTAAGGTGCTTAAACAGCAAAACCCCACACAAGGTACCTCATTCTGGAAACTACCCCCTTCATGGATTTTATCTAGGGTGATAAAAATGCATTTTGAGCCCAGAGACTTAATACATTTTGATAACATTAGGTCATCATATTGAAAGTTTTCATTTTTTTCATGAAAATGTTGTTTAGCTCCAAATTTTTTACTTTTTCAAAAGGTAACATGAAGTGGACTCTGCATTTTGTAAACCATTTTTCTTCTGAGTGTAGTGATACCTCACATATAGTCAAAAAGTTCTGCTTAACAAATGGCAGGGACTGGAAGGGAAGAAGCAACATTTGTAGAGATGAGCGGACCTATGAAAGTTCAGGTCCACTGAGTTCGGACAGACTTTAAATAAAAGTTTGGGACCTGGATTTGACCTGATCTTAACCCTGGATGCTGAACCTCCTATATTTCAATGGATACCCAAACTTGTGTGTTGTAAAATGGCTGTAATATGGTCAGAGTAAGGCCAAATGGGCTGCAAAAAAACCCAAGGAAATTGCCCTTCAACAAATGCAGATAGGGAATAAATAATAAAAAAAGACATGCGGTCGTTTTGATAACCAGCACATAGCACATATAAAGCAACAGCTGTGGACTGCAGCCCTCAGCTGTCACTTTTATGTTGGCTGGTTATCAAAAAACAGAGGAGATCCCAAGCAGCTTTTAAAAAGTGTTTAAGTAAATAATTTAAAAACCAATATGGGCTCCCCTCTGCTTTTGATAACCAGCCAAGGTAAAGCAAACAGCTGGGGCCGGTGTTATCAGGTTGGGAAGGCCAGGTTAATTTCCCCCCCAGACAGAAAATAGCAGCCCTCAGCCGCCCATTACTAACCTGGCAAGTAAAACATTAAAAACCCACAGACAGAGAAGAAGAAATATTTCAATAAACACTATCCACATGCCCTTGTTTACCAATTTATTAATGAAAAATAAATCTTGGAAGGTCCTACGTAATTGAAAGAGTAATGTCCCCCCGATGTCCATCGAATCCTATGGAGCTTTGTTATGAGAACTATCTCAGAACTCAGCTCTATAGGTCACTGTCGGTCAGCAGCAGCCCAAAATTTTTCATGCTCGTGAGACATTCCATACCTACCAAGTCAGCCAGAAACCCTGATGTAGCTTCATTCTCAGAACGTTCACAAGGCTGTATAGGTTACTACTGGTCAGTGGCATTCTAGCATTCCTGTGATCTGGGAAAATGTATTTTTCATTAATAAATTTGTGACCGAGTGAGTGTGGGAGAGTGTTTATTTCACAATTGAATTACGCTGGAACTTTGAAGATTTTTTTTATTAAGAAATTGGTGAACATGGGTGTGTGAGAGAGTGTTTATTCAAATAAATAGGGTTAGTAATGGGGGGTGTTTGACAAATGCCTACCTATTATCAACCCCTGGGCCTAATGCAAGCTGTCAATTAACAGCTGACATCAACCCCAAAAGTATTACCCTGTTTGCCACCACACCAGGGCCATCGGGAATAGCTGGGTAAAGTTCCAGAATTGCTGGCTCTAATGAATATGCCACTTCTGGGGTGGCTGTGGGCTGATATTTTTAGGAGAGGAAGAGCACTTCCCACCATGATAAAACCAGCCTCCAGCTGTCTGCTTTACCTTGGCAGTTTATTACAAAAAGGGGGGACCCCACATAGTTTTTAAAATTATTTATTTAAATAATTAAAAATAACGAGGTGGGATTCCCTCTAATTTTGATAACCAGCCAAGGTAAAGCTGGCAGCTGAGGGTTGCAGCCCGCAGTTGTCTGGTTATCAAAAGTAGACAGGAGTTCAAGCAATTTTTTTTTTATCTTTATTGTTCACAGCAGCCCATAGTTAACATCCGCATACAATAAAGCTTGTTGATTTGCTACGCTGAGGCCTTTCAACAAACTTTACTAACATTTGAACAGTACCCGACCAAGAAAGTCGGAAATGGACGTTTTTAAAACTCCGTGTTTGCCTCCGAGACCCAGACACCCAGTGTCCAGTACTAACACCAAACTTTACTGATCGGGTTTCCTCATTCCTAGACATTTGGTATTTCGAATTTAAATTTCTCTGGAATAGATTGCAGACAAAATGTCTCATTTACAGAGCCCCTGAGATACTAAAACAACAGAAAACCCAACAAGTGACCCCATTTTGGAAACAAGACCCATCATGGAATGGGGGTGTTGAGCATGGTGAACCTGTACATGCTTTACAGATCGTTTTAAAATGTGGATATGAAAACAAAACCTTTTTTTTCTGCTAAACAATTGTTTTAGCCAAAAATATATTATTTTTACAATGGATAATTGGAGAAAATGGACCACATAATTTGTCATACAATGTCTCTTGAATGCGCTTATATCCCATACGTGGTCAAAACCTGCTGTTTGGGCACATGACAGGGCTCGAAAAGGAGAAAGCACTATTTGATTTTTGTCAGAGTACCTGTCATGCGATAACAGCAGAAACCCCCAATAATTGAAAATGTAGTTTCATTTAGTAGCTGTAAATTTGTCAATTACACAAGTGTTAAAGTTGAAACACCACGATTCATTGCGCAATTTCTCTCAAAAAGCAGAAATGCCTTATATATCATCAGAATCTACCATTTCATCACATTGCACAGCTGAGAAGGAAGGAGCGATATATGGCTATTGCAGCACTTATTTTTCAGTAATGCTTTGCGGGCGACATTTGCAGAGCTCCTAAGGTGCCAGGACAGCAGAAAAACTTCAAAAGTGATGGAATTGTAGAATTTACCCTTTGCAATTAATTCATCTATGACTGCAGTGACTATTTTGTAATATCCACACCATGATTTTTTTTCTGGAGAATTGTGCCCAGCTTGTGCATCTGGAGACATGCACCGCATGACTTAAATGCACTCTCCCACTTTAATAATGCCAAACATGTGGCCACTTACTTCAGTTTAGCCACAATAAGCTCAGAAGGAGTAGGGCATCTGAATTTGGGAATGCAGATTTTATTTGAGGGGGTGGAAGCCATGTCACTTTTCCAGAGTCTTTGTTCTACCAGTAATGTGAGAACCCCAGATATTTCCAGTGACAGATAAAGAACCTTAGTGGGATCTGATTTTGTGAGGGATAAGTTAGGGTTTTTATTGGTATCAAATTTTGATTACATAACATGTATTGCTCGTTTTCAGCATTTTGTGGGGATCACATTCTTGTGTTCTATGCTGAGCAATTATGTTTGAAATACCACAAAAATGCCATTCAGATGAAACCTCCAACAGAATGTCAGATGCGAGTGCATCGGATGTGATATGCTAATGACCCTCGGCTCCCGCTGTGCTGCCATCGTGGACCAAGTGTCATGCAACTGTGATATGATCCTGTGATCAGATCACAGCTGCTGAGGAGAGGAGCTGTGGAGGAGAGGGAGGTATTAATCTCCCCTTCTCCATTGTCAGCTGATGCGATTATCACACTGCACTCGGATGTCATCCAAGTGCAGTCCGATGTTTCGATGTTTCACTCACACCCATAGACTTGTAAGGGTGCGAGTGACATGTCTCTCATTGACAATTGCAGCATGCTGCGACTTTTCACTCATCAAGAATCTGGATGAGAAAAATGCTGACCATCTGCTCTCCCTCATTGAATAACATTGGTCCTAGGGCAATGCGAGATTTTCTTGCACTGCACTCGTCTGAGTCATACACTCATGTGAGAGTGCCCTAGCGACACATTGGACTACATTTGGTGTGTTTCCCAGGGGTATCCATTATTTTAGGAATGCACAAATCTGTGGTTGTCCACACTTGCTCGCTGAAAAGACAACTAAAGGGATGGAACACCTCCGGTACAGAAATCATATGGAGTCCAAAGTGACTCCACCTACAGTACCTCAATATAGTGAGTTTTTCCATCAGGAGTTTTGTCTAAGTCGCGGTTTTGAAAATTTACATGGAAATATAATGTAAGCGCTCAGCACAGAGCAAAGGATAACTGTGAACAGAGCCTTATTCTGATTTTTGGGTCATAGAATGAACAAATAGTAGTAAAAGAATGCTTTTTTTATTTTCTGGAATTTTATCTTGTGATTAGTGATGAGCGAACCGGTCCCGGTTCGGCTCGAGGTCGGTTCGCCGAACGGAGGTCCCGTTCGAGTTCGGCTCGTCGAACGTTCGACGAACCGAACTCGAACTGCGTAGGAAACAATGGCAGGCAATCACAAACACATAAAAACACCTAGAAAACACCCTCAAAGGTGTCCAAAAGGTGACAAACAACTCAAACACATGGGAAAGTGACAAGGACATATACTCATGGGAAAACAAAACAGCTGGACAAGGAAAAAGAGGAGGATACACAGATATATGAGTATATGCAAGGAAACATCGATTCCATTATTGTGCAACTTGAGCCCTGCTCATTTTAGGCTTCCAATCTTGATAAATTGCCTGAGCTCGCCACGTACGCCTTGGGGATCTTGTCGTGTCCTGCAGCTAGCGTTCTCTCGGAACCTGTCTTCAGTGCTGCTGGGGGTCTGCTGGCAGATAAGCACACGTGTCTGTCCACTGACAATGTGGACATGGCTCTCAGATGACTTTTCTTCCCCTGGGTCAGCCAGGGGAGGTGAAAGGCACGCGTATTTTTGAGAGTGCTTCATGCAAAGCATCTTTTTCATCTTGAAAATTGGGTCAATTGATGCCAGTCAAGTGGGGTGTGTGTGGCCCAATTAGTGGCAACGAGAGAGACTGTGGTTGGAGTCCCCTCGCTGTGTTTCTAAAAGAACCAAGATGAACAAGTCATGGCTCTCAGAGGACTTTTCTTCCCCTGGGTCAGCCAGGGGACGGGAAAGGCACGCGTATTTTTGAGAGTGCTTCATGCAAAGCATCTTTTTCTTTTTCAAAAGGGGGCTCAACTGATGCCAGTCAAGTGGGGTGTGTGTGGCCCAGTTAGTGGAAACGAGGGAGACTGTGGTTGGAGTCCCCTCGCTGTGTTTCTAAAAGAACCAAGATGAACAAGTCATGGCTCTCAGAGGACTTTTCTTCCCCTGGGTCAGCCAGGGGACGGGAAAGGCACGCGTATTTTTGAGAGTGCTTCATGCAAAGCATCTTTTTCTTTTTCAAAAGGGGGCTCAACCGATGTCAGTCAAGTGGGGTGTGTGTGGCCCAGTTAGTGGAAACGAGGGAGACTGTGGTTGGAATCCCCTCGCTGTGTTTCTAAAAGAACCAAGATGAACAAGTCATGGCTCTCAGAGGACTTTTCTTCCCCTGGGTCAGCCAGGGGACGGGAAAGGCACGCGTATTTTTGAGAGTGCTTCATGCAAAGCATCTTTTTCTTTTTCAAAAGGGGGCTCAACCGATGCCAGTCAAGTGGGGTGTGTGTGGCCCAGTTAATGGAAACGAGGGAGACTGTGGTTGGAGTCCCCTCGCTGTGTTTCTAAAAGAACCAAGATGAACAAGTCATGGCTCTCAGAGGACTTTTCTTCCCCTGCGTCAGCCAGGGGACGGGAAAGGCACGCATATTTTTGAGAGTGCTTCATGCAAAGCATCTTTTTCTTTTTCAAAAGGGGGCTCAACCGATGCCAGTCAAGTGGGGTGTGTGTGGCCCAGTTAGTGGAAACGAGGGAGACTGTGGTTGGAGTCCCCTTGCTGTGTTTCTAAAAGAACCAAGATGAACAAGTCATGGCTCTCAGAGGACTTTTCTTCCCCTGGGTCAGCCAGGGGACGGGAAAGGCACGCGTATTTTTGAGAGTGCTTCATGCAAAGCATCTTTTTCTTTTTCAAAAGGGGGCTCAACCGATGCCAGTCAAGTGGGGTGTGTGTGGCCCAGTTAGTGGAAATGAGGGAGACTGTGGTTGGAGTCCCCTCGCTGTGTTTCTAAAAGAACCAAGATGAACAAGTCATGGCTCTCAGAGGACTTTTCTTCCCCTGGGTCAGCCAGGGGACGGGAAAGGCACGCGTATTTTTGAGAGTGCTTCATGCAAAGCATCTTTTTCTTTTTCAAAAGGGGGCTCAACCGATGCCAGTCAAGTGGGGTGTGTGTGGCCCAGTTAGTGGAAACGAGGGAGACTGTGGTTGGAGTCCCCTCGCTGTGTTTCTAAAAGAACCAAGATGAACAAGTCATGGCTCTCAGAGGACTTTTCTTCCCCTGGGTCAGCCAGGGGACGGGAAAGGCACGCGTATTTTTGAGAGTGCTTCATGCAAAGCATCTTTTTCTTTTTCAAAAGGGGGCTCAACCGATGCCAGTCAAGTGGGGTGTGTGTGGCCCAGTTAGTGGAAACGAGGGAGACTGTGGTTGGAGTCCCCTCGCTGTGTTTCTAAAAGAACCAAGATGAACAAGTCATGGCTCTCAGAGGACTTTTCTTCTCCTGGGTCAGCCAGGGGACGGGAAAGGCACGCGTATTTTTGAGAGTGCTTCATTCAAAGCATCTTTTTCTTTTTCAAAAGGGGGCTCAACCGATGCCAGTCAAGTGGGGTGTGTGTGGCCCAGTTAGTGGAAACGAGGGAGACTGTGGTTGGAGTCCCCTTGCTGTGTTTCTAAAAGAACCAAGATGAACAAGTCATGGCTCTCAGAGGACTTTTCTTCCCCTGGGTCAGCCAGGGGACGGGAAAGGCACGCGTATTTTTGAGAGTGCTTCATGCAAAGCATCTTTTTCTTTTTCAAAAGGGGGCTCAACCGATGCCAGTCAAGTGGGGTGTGTGTGGCCCAGTTAGTGGAAACGAGGGAGACTGTGGTTGGAGTCCCCTCGCTGTGTTTTACATGCTTTTAGAAGGGCATGACATGGCTTAGAGGTTGACTTTTAGCATCTGGAAACTGTTGGCTACCAAAATGCTGCCTTTCCAACCTTTTTAACCGAGGATTTTCAAGACCTTATGCCCATCGCAGTGCCCCAAGAGCCGATGCCCAGGCGCCACTCCTTCTCCAACAAAGGCGTGCACGCGCTACACCAGCATGTCGCACTAAACATCACTGATTCCTTGAGAAACTCTGTGTGACAGGGTGCATTTCACCACAGATAATTGGCCCAGTAAGCATGGACAGGGGCGTTACATGTCGCTGACTGGGCAATGGGTTACTGTGGGGAGAGATGGAGAAGGGTCTGCTGTACAAGTCTTGCCGTCCCCACGAGTTGTTTCAATCCTTCTTCTGTATGTAGAAGTTAATACACTGCTTCTGCCTCTTCAACCTCGTGTGGGTCCTCCACCTTGGCGCAAACCCTGTGTGGTCAGGCCACCCTTCCTTGTAACTGCGCACAAGGACTACCACACACCTCCTTACTATGCTGGCAGCAGAGCTCAATGCCATCAGGCGGTCAAAGGTTTACTTTGAAATGTATGGGAAATGTGAGTCACACCGCTGAGAAGTTGTGGACGGTTAGCTCTGGAGACCGAGTTTCATCAATGGTTGTCTCCACTCAACCAGCAGCCAGGGAAGGCCGGGTGCGACAATGATGCAAACATGGGTGCGGCCCTTCGCTGTGACAATGTGACACACGTGCCTTGTGTGGTTCACGTGTTGAACCTGGTTGTCCAGCAATTTTTAAAGCACTATCCTGGCCCACATGGCCTTCTGCAGAGAGCACGGTGTAACGCCTTCCTTGATCCACACACTCAGATGGGCTGTAAATGATAGGCTAGAGGGAAGCCACTCACCAAGCAGGACCCCTAGAACCCTGAAACCCTTTAACCCCTATACAGGGATTAGGAATTACACAGGGCCCAAGGTGATTAATACCTGTGGAAGGCTGCAGTTCCAGAGAATAGTAGTCAGGCAGGGTCAAAACATTAATTGAGGAACAGGAACAGAATGGGACGGCCAGGACTTAATCAGAAAACAAGCAGAGGTGAAATGCGGATCGGCCAACAAGGTACATAAACAGCAAGCAGGAAAAGTAGTCAGGTAACAAGCACACAAAATCATAAAACTGAACTGGGGGTAAAAGCAGAGCTATGTCTGGCAGTGGTCTGCAGACAGGATGGGCATAAAAAAGGGTGTGGTGTCTTCCCATTGGTTGTAGCTGAATGATGGTATTTCATCTGTGAAATACCCACCAGCTACATTCAGCCAGAGATTCTGCATCTGTCAAGGTAATGCAGCCCAGTGGGTGAGCATAACCTGCGTCCACCTGCGCCGCTGGCATCGACTCCTCTCCCATCATCAGCACTATGCATGAAAGGAACACGTTGTCACCTGGCGACCGGAGTACAAATTGACGGAGCGGACTCCGTTGGTGACTTAACAGCCGTGTGCGGCAATGATGCAAACCTGGCTGCGGGCCATCGTCAGGGCAATGTGACACACGTGCCTTGTATGGCTCACGTGTTGAACCTAATTCTCCAGCAATTTTTAAAACACCATCACGGCCTACATGGCCTTGTGCAGCGGGCACGCTCGCTATGTGCTCACTTCCATCGTGCGCACACAGCAGCTCAACAACTTTCGTCGCTACAGAAGTCTTTAGGTCTGGTGGTTAAACGCCTGAAATGCGATGTGCCCACACGCAGGAATTTGAATCTGCACATGTTGCAGCGTTTGTGGCAGCACCGCCGAACCCTGCTGCAATACGTTATGACATATAGCCTGGGATAACTTGATCCAGAGGTGGTGCAGATCACGCTGCTGGAGTGGTGTCAGATCAAGGACCTATGCACCCTGCTACACAGTTTACAAATGTCGACGAAGATGTTTAGCACTGGCAATGTCATTCTCAGCGTGACAATTCTGGTCATCTACATGATTGAGCACACTGTATTTATTATTCGGAGTCAGGTGTTGGGACAAGAGGAAGGGGAGGAAGTACAGGAGGAGTCATATGCGGAAGGGATAACAAGATCTACGAGGTCCAGATGGTCAGCGGCACCTATGCGGAAGTCATGGTGAGGGAGAGGAATTAACAAGGGCGCATAGTATCAGCAAAAAGTGTTGAGGAAGGTGCAGGAGCCCATGAAGAAATGGAGGACGAACTGGCGATGGGCATGGAAGACTCAGCAGATGAGTGAGAGCTTGCTCACATTTCGGTTGTGCGAGGTTGTGGGGAGAGGGCAGAGGAAGGAGGCACGATTCTCACCTCTCTGCCACCAACACACCAAGGACTTGGTCCTCCTGGATGCACAAGACACATGAGCGCCTTCTTGCTGCACTACCTACAACATGACCCTCGGATTGTACGAATTCAAAGTAATCCAGAATACTGGGTTGCCACACTGTTAGATCCCCGGTACAAGACAAAATTTGGCGAAATAATTCCTGCCATAGAAATGGACGCACGTATACAGGAGTATCTGCAGAATGTGGTACGCAATCTTAGATCTGCTTTTCCACTAAACACCAGTGCTGCACAGAGTGAATCTCAACGCTTTGTCATGGATAGGAGGAAATGGTCTTTTACTTGTCCACATCTGAGGGACCGAGGGCTGGCTGCTGTGCTGAGATGGCGTTGAGTACGGTGTCCCTGCAGAGTTGCACTTTTGGTCATATACCAAAATGAGTTGAAAAAGGACAGATGCTGGTGGAAAGGGGAACAGGTGTGTTGGAAAGGGGAAAAAAGTTTTGGTCCGTGGATTTGGTGGTTAAGCAACAGTAACATTTGCTGAAGAAACACCATCTGTTACAGTGGGACTGGCAGATTTGGATAAAGGGGTATATACTATGTTACCGCTATATAACGAAAATTAATAAGAAAAGAAAGAGAAAGGTATATATCCCCATCAGCAGTCAGTGTGCACCGTGCTCCCAGTTGGAAAAGGAGAGGTTGGCAACTGGAAGGTTTGGTGGAGGATACAGAGCTGTGTGGCTATGAAACTAATAGTAGCCTGAACTGAGTTAGACGCCATTCGGATCTGGAGACTGGGAGCCCTGTTAGCGTCACAGGGTCCACATGCCCACCCAGCCCAGGAACTCCCTGTTAACAACACAGGGGCCATTGAGTACGCTGACCGTGTGCGTAGGGGCACACCTGTGGACAGCAGGCGCATCAGCAGCAGCAGGCCTGTTAATGCCACTGGGCTGCACAAGCATAACTGGTAGGACAGGAGCTGGTCTTAATCGTTCTGCGTTACCAACTGTGGTGGTGGCCTGCATCGACACCCTATCCCTGCCTACCTCTAACCTAAAGCCGCAATGGGTTCAACACATGGAGGTGTGCTCTTTCGGAGCATAATAGAAGACTGCGCACCTCCTTGTTGGCTCCAGCCCCTTTTATAACCTGGGTCCGCCCCAAACCAGGGTGAACCACAATGCACCTCCTGGAGACGAAAGTAGAGTGACACGTCATGAGTGGCATAACTAGCGTCCTATTTGGAACCGCAACTTCAATGATGACCTCATGGCTGCCATGACCCAAACACCTCACCAGTCATCGTCTGACCATCACTAATGCGGTGACAAGTCATAGGGGTGGGCATCTGCAAGCCATTTGGGAGGACACCTGATGCCCTGTGGTCTATATGGGACCCCCACATCAGGGGCAGGGCCAAAGAGTTCATTACCGGACCTAGTCTCTGATGCAGTAAGTGCCTGAGCATGCTCAGTAGCATGAAATACAGTCTCTGAAAAAAGACTATCAGCTTTAGCATGGTGTCTAGGCACAAAACAGGACTTAGACCTGGCACGGAATGCAAGCACCTGTGCAAAGAGGCTTTTCATACTTAGTGTGGGAGCATGCGCTGTATCCCGAAATGAAGACTTAGCGTCAGGAATGGCACAGTCAGGCTGAGCATACTCACTAGGCGAAACACTGTAATTAGGCTGCAGCTGGGGTAAATCGGCACACGCATGCGCACTAGCTGCCTCTCCACACTTAGACGTGTAGGAGAAATTGCTCTTGGAGATGCTGTCTATGAACAGAAGGAAAAGCTAAAGGAAGCCTGACTTTCTATCCCTCCGAATTATCAAATGCAGCAATGAATTCCCTGAGTGTGCTATAACATTAGCGTAGCAAAATGTGCATGAGGGTGTCATGTAGAGGTGCTAGAAATAGCTTGGCACCAGTGGGGCACTAATGGAATACAACAGCCAGTTCTATGATGCCACTAAATGGCAGTATTTTTTGCTATCATTATAGCTTATTAAAAACAGAGCAGGAGGGTGTCATGCAGAGGTGCTAGAAATAGCTTGGCACCAGTGGGGCACTAATGGAATACAACAGCCAGTTCTATGATGCCACTAAATGGCAGTATTTTTTGCTATCATTATAGCTTATTAAAAACAGAGCAGGAGGGTGTCATGCAGAGGTGCTAGAAATAGCTTGGCACCAGTGGGGCACTAATGGAATACAACAGCCAGTTCTATGATGCCACTAAATAGCAGTATTTTTTGCTATCATTATAGCTCATTAAAAACAGAGCAGGAGGGTGTCATGCAGAGGTGCTGCACATAGATTTGCACCAGTGGGGCACTAATGGAGTACAACAGCCACTTCTTGTATGCCACTAGGTACACTGAGTGTTTGCTAGTATAATGGCTTAGTAACAATGAGTTTGAGTGTGCAATGCAGGCAGAGGTGCTGCAAATATCTTTGCAATAGTGTGACTAGACAAAAGTCCAATAGCCACGTTTAGGATGCCACTAGGTACACTGACTGTTTGCTAGTATAATGGCTTAGTTAAAAAACGTTTGAGTGTGCAATGCAGGCAGACGTGCTGCAAATATCTTTGCATTAGTTTGACTACACAAAAGTACAATAGCCACGTTTAGGATGCCACTAGGTCCACTGAGTGTTTGCTAGTATAGTGGCTTAGTTAAAAAGAATTTGAGTGTGCAATGCAGGCAAAGGTGCTGCAAATATCTTTGCAATAGTGTGACTAGACAAAAGTCCAATAGCCACGTTTAGGATGCCACTAGGTACACTGACTGTTTGCTAGAGTTGGAGTGTGCAATGCAGGCAGACATGCTGCAAATATCTTTCCACTAGTTTGACTACACAAAAGTCCAATAGCCACGTTTAGGATGCCACTAGGTACACTGACTGTTTGCTAGTATAATGGCTTAGTTAAAAAAAAGTTTGAGTGTGCAATGCAGGCAGACGTGCTGCAAATATCTTTGCACTAGTTTGACTACACAAAAGTACAATAGCCACGTTTAGGATGCCACTAGGTACACTGAGTGTTTGCTAGTATAATGGCTTAGTTAAAAAGAGTTTGAGTGTGCAATGCAGGCAGAGGTGCTGCAAATATCTTTGCAATAGTGTGACTAGACAAAAGTACAATAGCCACGTTTAGGATGCCACTAGGTACACTGACTGTTTGCTAGTATAATGGCTTAGTTAAAAAAAGTTTGAGTGTGCAATGCAGGCAGACGTGCTGCAAATATCTTTGCACTAGTTTGACTACACAAAAGTACAATAGCCACGTTTAGGATGCCACTAGGTACACTGACTGTTTGCTAGTATAATGGCTTAGTTAAAAAGAGTTGGAGTGTGCAATGCAGGCAGAGGTGCTGCAAATATCTTTGCAATAGTGTGACTAGACAAAAGTACAATAGCCACGTTTAGGATGCCACTAGGTACACTGACTGTTTGCTAGCATAATGGCTTAGTTAAAAAGAGTTGGAGTGTGCAATGCAGGCAGACATGCTGCAAATATCTTTCCACTAGTTTGACTACACAAAAGTCCAATAGCCACGTTTAGGATGCCACTAGGTACACTGACTGTTTGCTAGTATAATGGCTTAGTTAAAAAGAGTTGGAGTGTGCAATGCAGGCAGACATGCTGCAAATATCTTTCCACTAGTTTGACTACACAAAAGTCCAATAGCCACGTTTAGGATGCCACTAGGTACACTGACTGTTTGCTAGTATAATGGCTTAGTTAAAAAAAGTTTGAGTGTGCAATGCAGGCAGACGTGCTGCAAATATCTTTGCACTAGTTTGACTACACAAAAGTACAATAGCCACGTTTAGGATGCCACTAGGTACACTGACTGTTTGCTAGTATAATGGCTTAGTTAAAAAGAGTTGGAATGTGCAATGCAGGCAGAGGTGCTGCAAATATCTTTGCAATAGTGTGACTAGACAAAAGTCCAATAGCCACGTTTAGGATGCCACTAGGTACACTGACTGTTTGCTAGTATAATGGCTTAGTTAAAAAAAGTTTGAGTGTGCAATGCAGGCAGACGTGCTGCAAATATCTTTGCACTAGTTTGACTACACAAAACTACAATAGCCACGTTTAGGATGCCACTAGGTACACTGAGTGTTTGCTAGTATAATGGCTTAGTTAAAAAGAATTTGAATGTGCAATGCAGGCAGAGGTGCTGCAAATATCTTTGCAATAGTGTGACTAGACAAAAGTACAATAGCCACGTTTAGGATGCTACTAGGTACACTGACTGTTTGCTAGTATAATGGCTTAGTTAAAAAAAGTTTGAGTGTGCAATGCAGGCAGACGTGCTGCAAATATCTTTGCACTAGTTTGACTACACAAAAGTACAATAGCCACGTTTAGGATGCCACTAGGTACACTGAGTGTTGCTAGTATAATGGCTTAGTTAAAAAGAGTTTGAGTGTGCAATGCAGGCAGAGGTGCTGCAAATATCTTTGCAATAGTGTGACTAGACAAAAGTACAATAGCCACATTTAGGAAGCCACTAGGTACACTGACTGTTTGCTAGTATAATGGCTTAGTTAAAAAAAGTTTGAGTGTGCAATGCAGGCAGACGTGCTGCAAATATCTTTGCACTAGTTTGACTACACAAAAGTACAATAGCCACGTTTAGGATGCCACTAGGTACACTGACTGTTTGCTAGTATAATGGTTTATTTAAAAAGAGTTGGAGTGTGCAATGCAGGCAGACATGCTGCAAATATCTTTCCACTAGTTTGACTACACAAAAGTCCAATAGCCACGTTTAGGATGCCACTAGGTACACTGACTGATTGCTAGTATAATGGCTTAGTTAAAAAGAGTTTGAGTGTGCAATGCAGGCAGACGTGCTGCAAATATCTTTGCAATAGTGTGACTAGACAAAAGTATAATAGCCACGTTTAGGATGCCACTAGGTACACTGACTGTTTGCTAGCATAATGGCTTAGTTAAAAAAAGTTGGAGTGTGCAATGCAGGCAGACATGCTGCAAATATCTTTCCACTAGTTTGACTACACAAAAGTCCAATAGTCACGTTTAGGATGCCACTAGGTACACTGAGTGTTTGCTAGTATAATGGCTTAGTTAAAAAGAGTTTGAGTGTGCAATGCAGGCAGAGGTGCTGCAAATATCTCTGCAATAGTGTGACTAGACAAAAGTCCAATAGCCACGTTTAGGATGCCACTAGGTACACTGACTGTTTGCTAGTATAATGGCTTAGTTAAAAAGAGTTTGAGTGTGCAATGCAGGCAGACGTGCTGCAAATATCTTTGCAATAGTGTGACTAGACAAAAGTACAATAGCCACGTTTAGGATGCCACTAGGCACACTGACTGTTTGCTAGTATAATGGCTTAGTTAAAAAGAGTTGGAGTGTGCAATGCAGGCAGACATGCTGCAAATATATTTCCACTAGTTTGACTACACAAAAGTCCAATAGCCACGTTTAGGATGCCACTAGGTACACTGAGTGTTTGCTAGTATAATGGCTTAGTTAAAAAGAATTTGAGTGTGCAATGCAGGCAGAGGTGCTGCAAATATCTTTGCAATAGTGTGACTAGACAAAAGTACAATAGCCACGTTTAGGATGCCACTAGGTACACTGACTGTTTGCTAGTATAATGGCTTAGTTAAAAAGAGTTGGAGTGTGCAATGCAGGCAGACGTGCTGCAAATATCTTTGCACTAGTTTGACTACACAAAAGTACAATAGCCACGTTTAGGATGCCACTAGGTACACTGACTGTTTGCTAGTATAATGGCTTAGTTAAAAAGAGTTGGAGTGTGCAATGCAGGCAGAGGTGCTGCAAATATCTTTGCAATAGTGTGACTAGACAAAAGTACAATAGCCACGTTTAGGATGCCACTAGGTACACTGACTGTTTGCTAGCATAATGGCTTAGTTAAAAAGAGTTGGAGTGTGCAATGCAGGCAGACATGCTGCAAATATCTTTCCACTAGTTTGACTACACAAAAGTCCAATAGCCACGTTTAGGATGCCACTAGGTACACTGACTGTTTGCTAGTATAATGGCTTAGTTAAAAAGAGTTGGAGTGTGCAATGCAGGCAGACATGCTGCAAATATCTTTCCACTAGTTTGACTACACAAAAGTCCAATAGCCACGTTTAGGATGCCACTAGGTACACTGACTGTTTGCTAGTATAATGGCTTAGTTAAAAAAAGTTTGAGTGTGCAATGCAGGCAGACGTGCTGCAAATATCTTTGCACTAGTTTGACTACACAAAAGTACAATAGCCACGTTTAGGATGCCACTAGGTACACTGACTGTTTGCTAGTATAATGGCTTAGTTAAAAAGAGTTGGAATGTGCAATGCAGGCAGAGGTGCTGCAAATATCTTTGCAATAGTGTGACTAGACAAAAGTCCAATAGCCACGTTTAGGATGCCACTAGGTACACTGACTGTTTGCTAGTATAATGGCTTAGTTAAAAAAAGTTTGAGTGTGCAATGCAGGCAGACGTGCTGCAAATATCTTTGCACTAGTTTGACTACACAAAACTACAATAGCCACGTTTAGGATGCCACTAGGTACACTGAGTGTTTGCTAGTATAATGGCTTAGTTAAAAAGAATTTGAATGTGCAATGCAGGCAGAGGTGCTGCAAATATCTTTGCAATAGTGTGACTAGACAAAAGTACAATAGCCACGTTTAGGATGCTACTAGGTACACTGACTGTTTGCTAGTATAATGGCTTAGTTAAAAAAAGTTTGAGTGTGCAATGCAGGCAGACGTGCTGCAAATATCTTTGCACTAGTTTGACTACACAAAAGTACAATAGCCACGTTTAGGATGCCACTAGGTACACTGAGTGTTGCTAGTATAATGGCTTAGTTAAAAAGAGTTTGAGTGTGCAATGCAGGCAGAGGTGCTGCAAATATCTTTGCAATAGTGTGACTAGACAAAAGTACAATAGCCACATTTAGGAAGCCACTAGGTACACTGACTGTTTGCTAGTATAATGGCTTAGTTAAAAAAAGTTTGAGTGTGCAATGCAGGCAGACGTGCTGCAAATATCTTTGCACTAGTTTGACTACACAAAAGTACAATAGCCACGTTTAGGATGCCACTAGGTACACTGACTGTTTGCTAGTATAATGGTTTATTTAAAAAGAGTTGGAGTGTGCAATGCAGGCAGACATGCTGCAAATATCTTTCCACTAGTTTGACTACACAAAAGTCCAATAGCCACGTTTAGGATGCCACTAGGTACACTGACTGATTGCTAGTATAATGGCTTAGTTAAAAAGAGTTTGAGTGTGCAATGCAGGCAGACGTGCTGCAAATATCTTTGCAATAGTGTGACTAGACAAAAGTATAATAGCCACGTTTAGGATGCCACTAGGTACACTGACTGTTTGCTAGCATAATGGCTTAGTTAAAAAAAGTTGGAGTGTGCAATGCAGGCAGACATGCTGCAAATATCTTTCCACTAGTTTGACTACACAAAAGTCCAATAGTCACGTTTAGGATGCCACTAGGTACACTGAGTGTTTGCTAGTATAATGGCTTAGTTAAAAAGAGTTTGAGTGTGCAATGCAGGCAGAGGTGCTGCAAATATCTCTGCAATAGTGTGACTAGACAAAAGTCCAATAGCCACGTTTAGGATGCCACTAGGTACACTGACTGTTTGCTAGTATAATGGCTTAGTTAAAAAGAGTTTGAGTGTGCAATGCAGGCAGACGTGCTGCAAATATCTTTGCAATAGTGTGACTAGACAAAAGTACAATAGCCACGTTTAGGATGCCACTAGGCACACTGACTGTTTGCTAGTATAATGGCTTAGTTAAAAAGAGTTGGAGTGTGCAATGCAGGCAGACATGCTGCAAATATATTTCCACTAGTTTGACTACACAAAAGTCCAATAGCCACGTTTAGGATGCCACTAGGTACACTGAGTGTTTGCTAGTATAATGGCTTAGTTAAAAAGAATTTGAGTGTGCAATGCAGGCAGAGGTGCTGCAAATATCTTTGCAATAGTGTGACTAGACAAAAGTACAATAGCCACGTTTAGGATGCCACTAGGTACACTGACTGTTTGCTAGTATAATGGCTTAGTTAAAAAGAGTTGGAGTGTGCAATGCAGGCAGACGTGCTGCAAATATCTTTGCACTAGTTTGACTACACAAAAGTACAATAGCCACGTTTAGGATGCCACTAGGTACACTGACTGTTTGCTAGTATAATGGCTTAGTTAAAAAGAGTTGGAGTGTGCAATTCAGGCAGAGGTGCTGTAAATATCTTTGCAATAGTGTGACTAGACAAAAGTACAATAGCCACGTTTAGGATGCCACTAGGTACACTGACTGTTTGCTAGTATAAGGGCTTAGTTAAAAAAAGTTTGAGTGTGCAATACAGGTAGACGTGCTGCAAATATCTTTGCACTAGTTTGACTACACAAAAGTACAATAGCCACGTTTAGGATGCCACTAGGTACACTGACTGTTTGCTAGTATAATAACTTAGTTAAAAAGAGTTGGAGTGTGCAATGCAGGCAGAGGTGCTGCAAATATCTTTGCAATAGTGTGACTAGACAACAGTACAATAGCCACGTTTAGGATGCCACTAGGTACACTGACTGTTTGCTAGTATAATGGCTTAGTTAAAAAAAGTTTGAGTGTGCAATGCAGGCAGACAGGCTGCAAATATCTTTGCACTAGTTTGACTACACAAAAGTACAATAGCCACGTTTAGGATGCCACTAGGTACACTGACTGTTTGCTAGTATAATGGCTTAGTTAAAAAGAGTTGGAGTGTGCAATGCAGGCAGACATGCTGCAAATATCTTTCCACTAGTTTGACTACACAAAAGTCCAATAGCCACGTTTAGGATGCCACTAGGTACACTGACTGTTTGCTAGTATAAGGGCTTAGTTAAAAAAAGTTTGAGTGTGCAATGCAGGCAGACGTGCTGCAAATATCTTTGCACTAGTTTGACTACACAAAAGTACAATAGCCACGTTTAGGATGCCACTAGGTACACTGAGTGTTTGCTAGTATAATGGCTTAGTTAAAAAGAGTTTGAGTGTGCATTGCAGGCAGAGGTGCTGCAAATATCTTTGCAATAGTGTGACTAGACAAAAGTACAATAGCCACGTTTAGGATGCCACTAGGTACACTGACTGTTTGCTAGTATAATGGCTTAGTTAAAAAAAGTTTGAGTGTGCAATGCAGGCAGACGTGCTGCAAATATCTTTGCACTAGTTTGACTACACAAAAGTACAATAGCCACGTTTAGGATGCCACTAGGTACACTGACTGTTTGCTAGTATAATGGCTTAGTTAAAAAGAGTTGGAGTGTGCAATGCAGGCAGAGGTGCTGCAAATATCTTTACAATAGTGTGAATAGACAAAAGTACAATAGCCACGTTTAGGATGCCACTAGGTACACTGAGTGTTTGCTAGTATAATGGCTTAGTTAAAAAGAATTTGAGTGTGCAATGCAGGCAGAGGTGCTGCAAATATCTTTGCAATAGTGTGACTAGACAAAAGTACAATAGCCACGTTTAGGATGCCACTAGGTACACTGACTGTTTGCTAGTATAATGGCTTAGTTAAAAAGAGTTGGAGTGTGCAATGCAGGCAGAGGTGCTGCAAATATCTTTCCACTAGTTTGACTACACAAAAGTACAATAGCCACGTTTAGGATGCCACTAGGTACACTGACTGTTTGCTAGTATAATGGCTTAGTTAAAAAAAGTTTGAGTGTGCAATGCAGGCAGACGTGCTGCAAATATCTTTGCACTAGTTTGACTACACAAAAGTCCAATAGCCACGTTTAGGATGCCACTAGGTACACTGACTGTTTGCTAGTATAATGGCTTAGTTAAAAAGAGTTGGAGTGTGCAATGCAGGCAGACATGCTGCAAATATCTTTCCACTAGTTTGACTACACAAAAGTCCAATAGCCACGTTTAGGATGCCACTAGGTACACTGAGTGTTTGCTAGTATAATGGCTTAGTTAAAAAGAATTTGAGTGTGCAATGCAGGCAGAGGTGCTGCAAATATCTTTGCAATAGTGTGACTAGACAAAAGTACAATAGCCACGTTTAGGATGCCACTAGGTACACTGACTGTTTGCTAGTATAATGGCTTAGTTAAAAAGAGTTGGAGTGTGCAATGCAGGCAGAGGTGCTGCAAATATCTTTCCACTAGTTTGACTACACAAAAGTCCAATAGCCACGTTTAGGATGCCACTAGGTACACTGACTTTTGCTAGTATAATGGCTTAGTTAAAAAGAGTTTGAGTGTGCAATGCAGGCAGAGGTGCTGCAAATATCTTTGCAATAGTGTGACTAGACAAAAGTCCAATAGCCACGTTTAGGATGCCACTAGGTACACTGACTGTTTGCTAGTATAATGGCTTAGTTAAAAAGAGTTTGAGTGTGCAATGCAGGCAGACGTGCTGCAAATATCTTTGCAATAGTGTGACTAGACAAAAGTACAATAGCCACGTTTAGGATGCCACTAGGTACACTGACTGTTTGCTAGCATAATGGCTTAGTTAAAAAGAGTTGGAGTGTGCAATGCAGGCAGACGTGCTGCAAATATCTTTGCACTAGTTTGACTACACAAAAGTCCAATAGCCACGTTTAGGATGCCACTAGGTACACTGAGTGTTTGCTAGTATAATGGCTTAGTTAAAAAGAATTTGAGTGTGCAATGCAGCCAGAGGTTCTGCAAATATCTTTGCAATAGTGTGACTAGACAAAAGTACAATAGCCACGTTTAGGATGCCACTAGGTACACTGACTGTTTGCTAGTATAACGGCTTAGTTAAAAAGAGTTGTAGTGTGCAATGCAGGCAGACATGCTGCAAATATCTTTCCACTAGTTTGACTACACAAAAGTCCAATAGCCACGTTTAGGATGCCACTAGGTACACTGAGTGTTTGCTAGTATAATGGCTTAGTTAAAAAGAATTTGAGTGTGCAATGCAGGCAGAGGTGCTGCAAATATCTTTGCAATAGTGTGACTAGACAAAAGTACAATAGCCACGTTTAGGATGCCACTAGGTACACTGACTGTTTGCTAGTATAATGGCTTAGTTAAAAAGAGTTGGAGTGTGCAATGCAGGCAGAGGTGCTGCAAATATCTTTCCACTAGTTTGACTACACAAAAGTACAATAGCCACGTTTAGGATGCCACTAGGTACACTGACTGTTTGCTAGTATAATGGCTTAGTTAAAAAGAGTTGGAGTGTGCAATTCAGGCAGAGGTGCTGCAAATATCTTTGCAATAGTGTGACTAGACAAAAGTACAATAGCCACGTTTAGGATGCCACTAGGTACACTGACTGTTTGCTAGTATAATGGCTTAGTTAAAAAAAGTTTGAGTGTGCAATGCAGGCTGACGTGCTGCAAATATCTTTCCACTAGTTTGACTACACAAAAGTCCAATAGCCACGTTTAGGATGCCACTAGGTACACTGACTGTTTGCTAGTATAAGGGCTTAGTTAAAAAAAGTTTGAGTGTGCAATGCAGGCAGACGTGCTGCAAATATCTTTGCACTAGTTTGACTACACAAAAGTACAATAGCCACATTTAGGATGCCACTAGGTACACTGACTGTTTGCTAGTATAATGGCTTAGTTAAAAAGAGTTGGAGTGTGCAATGCAGGCAGAGGTGCTGCAAATATCTTTGCAATAGTGTGACTAGACAAAAGTACAATAGCCACGTTTAGGATGCCACTAGGTACACTGACTGTTTGCTAGTATAATGGCTTAGTTAAAAAGAGTTGGAGTGTGCAATGCAGGCAGACATGCTGCAAATATCTTTGCACTAGTTTGACTACACAAAAGTACAATAGCCACGTTTAGGATGCCACTAGGTACACTGAGTGTTTGCTAGTATAATGGCTTAGTTAAAAAGAGTTTGAGTGTGCAATGCAGGCAGAGGTGCTGCAAATATCTTTGCAATACTGTGACTAGACAAAAGTACAATAGCCACGTTTAGGATGCCACTAGGTACACTGACTGTTTGCTAGTATAATGGCTTAGTTAAAAAAAGTTTGAGTGTGCAATGCAGGCAGACGTGCTGCAAATATCTTTGCACTAGTTTGACTACACAAAAGTACAATAGCCACGTTTAGGATGCCACTAGGTACACTGACTGTTTGCTAGTATAATGGCTTAGTTAAAAAGAGTTGGAGTGTGCAATGCAGGCAGAGGTGCTGCAAATATCTTTACAATAGTGTGAATAGACAAAAGTACAATAGCCACGTTTAGGATGCCACTAGGTACACTGAGTGTTTGCTAGTATAATGGCTTAGTTAAAAAGAATTTGAGTGTGCAATGCAGGCAGAGGTGCTGCAAATATCTTTGCAATAGTGTGACTAGACAAAAGTACAATAGCCACGTTTAGGATGCCACTAGGTACACTGACTGTTTGCTAGTATAATGGCTTAGTTAAAAAGAGTTGGAGTGTGCAATGCAGGCAGAGGTGCTGCAAATATCTTTCCACTAGTTTGACTACACAAAAGTACAATAGCCACGTTTAGGATGCCACTAGGTACACTGACTGTTTGCTAGTATAATGGCTTAGTTAAAAAAAGTTTGAGTGTGCAATGCAGGCAGACGTGCTGCAAATATCTTTGCACTAGTTTGACTACACAAAAGTACAATAGCCACGTTTAGGATGCCACTAGGTACACTGACTGTTTGCTAGTATAATGGCTTAGTTAAAAAGACTTGGAGTGTGCAATGCAGGCAGACATGCTGCAAATATCTTTCCACTAGTTTGACTACACAAAAGTCCAATAGCCACGTTTAGGATGCCACTAGGTACACTGAGTGTTTGCTAGTATAATGGCTTAGTTAAAAAGAATTTGAGTGTGCAATGCAGGCAGAGGTGCTGCAAATATCTTTGCAATAGTGTGACTAGACAAAAGTACAATAGCCACGTTTAGGATGCCACTAGGTACACTGACTGTTTGCTAGTATAATGGCTTAGTTAAAAAGAGTTGGAGTGTGCAATGCAGGCAGAGGTGCTGCAAATATCTTTCCACTAGTTTGACTACACAAAAGTCCAATAGCCACGTTTAGGATGCCACTAGGTACACTGACTTTTGCTAGTATAATGGCTTAGTTAAAAAGAGTTTGAGTGTGCAATGCAGGCAGAGGTGCTGCAAATATCTTTGCAATAGTGTGACTAGACAAAAGTCCAATAGCCACGTTTAGGATGCCACTAGGTACACTGACTGTTTGCTAGTATAATGGCTTAGTTAAAAAGAGTTTGAGTGTGCAATGCAGGCAGACGTGCTGCAAATATCTTTGCAATAGTGTGACTAGACAAAAGTACAATAGCCACGTTTAGGATGCCACTAGGTACACTGACTGTTTGCTAGCATAATGGCTTAGTTAAAAAGAGTTGGAGTGTGCAATGCAGGCAGACGTGCTGCAAATATCTTTGCACTAGTTTGACTACACAAAAGTCCAATAGCCACGTTTAGGATGCCACTAGGTACACTGAGTGTTTGCTAGTATAATGGCTTAGTTAAAAAGAATTTGAGTGTGCAATGCAGGCAGAGGTGCTGCAAATATCTTTGCAATAGTGTGACTAGACAAAAGTACAATAGCCACGTTTAGGATGCCACTAGGTACACTGACTGTTTGCTAGTATAACGGCTTAGTTAAAAAGAGTTGTAGTGTGCAATGCAGGCAGACATGCTGCAAATATCTTTCCACTAGTTTGACTACACAAAAGTCCAATAGCCACGTTTAGGATGCCACTAGGTACACTGAGTGTTTGCTAGTATAATGGCTTAGTTAAAAAGAATTTGAGTGTGCAATGCAGGCAGAGGTGCTGCAAATATCTTTGCAATAGTGTGACTAGACAAAAGTACAATAGCCACGTTTAGGATGCCACTAGGTACACTGACTGTTTGCTAGTATAATGGCTTAGTTAAAAAGAGTTGGAGTGTGCAATGCAGGCAGAGGTGCTGCAAATATCTTTCCACTAGTTTGACTACACAAAAGTACAATAGCCACGTTTAGGATGCCACTAGGTACACTGACTGTTTGCTAGTATAATGGCTTAGTTAAAAAGAGTTTGAGTGTGCAATTCAGGCAGAGGTGCTGCAAATATCTTTGCAATAGTGTGACTAGACAAAAGTACAATAGCCACGTTTAGGATGCCACTAGGTACACTGACTGTTTGCTAGTATAATGGCTTAGTTAAAAAAAGTTTGAGTGTGCAATGCAGGCTGACGTGCTGCAAATATCTTTCCACTAGTTTGACTACACAAAAGTCCAATAGCCACGTTTAGGATGCCACTAGGTACACTGACTGTTTGCTAGTATAATGGCTTAGTTAAAAAAAGTTTGAGTGTGCAATGCAGGCAGACGTGCTGCAAATATCTTTGCACTAGTTTGACTACACAAAAGTACAATAGCCACGTTTAGGATGCCACTAGGTACACTGACTGTTTGCTAGTATAATGGCTTAGTTAAAAAGAGTTGGAGTGTGCAATGCAGGCAGAGGTGCTGCAAATATCTTTGCAATAGTGTGACTAGACAAAAGTACAATAGCCACGTTTAGGATGCCACTAGGTACATTGACTGTTTGCTAGTATAATGACTTAGTTAAAAAAAGTTTGAGTGTGCAATGCAGGCAGACGTGTTGCAAATATCTTTGCACTAGTTTGACTACACAAAAGTACAATAGCCACGTTTAGGATGCCACTAGGTACACTGAGTGTTTGCTAGTATAATGGCTTAGTTAAAAAGAGTTTGAGTGTGCAATGCAGGCAGAGGTGCTGCAAATATCTTTGCAATAGTGTGACTAGACAAAAGTACAATAGCCACGTTTAGGATGCCACTAAGTACACTGATTGTTTGCTAGTATAATGGCTTAGTTAAAAAAAGTTTGAGTGTGCAATGCAGGCAGACGTGCTACAAATATATTTGCACTAGTTTGACTACACAAAAGTACAATAGCCACGTTTAGGATGCCACTAGGTACACTGACTGTTTGCTAGTATAATGGCTTAGTTAAAAAGAGTTGGAGTGTGCAATGCAGGCAGAGGTGCTGCAAATATCTTTACAATAGTGTGAATAGACAAAAGTACAATAGCCACGTTTAGGATGCCACTAGGTACACTGAGTGTTTGCTAGTATAATGGCTTAGTTAAAAAGAATTTGAGTGTGCAATGCAGGCAGAGGTACTGCAAATATCTTTGCAATAGTGTGACTAGACAAAAGTACAATAGCCACGTTTAGGATGCCACTAGGTACACTGACTGTTTGCTAGTATAATGGCTTAGTTAAAAAGAGTTGGAGTGTGCAATGCAGGCAGAGGTGCTGCAAATATCTTTCCACTAGTTTGACTACACAAAAGTACAATAGCCACGTTTAGGATGCCACTAGGTACACTGACTGTTTGCTAGTATAATGGCTTAGTTAAAAAGAGTTGGAGTGTGCAATGCAGGCAGACATGCTGCAAATATCTTTCCACTAGTTTGACTACACAAAAGTCCAATAGCCACGTTTAGGATGCCACTAGGTACACTGAGTGTTTGCTAGTATAATGGCTTAGTTAAAAAGAGTTTGAGTGTGCAATGCAGGCAGAGGTGCTGCAAATATCTTTGCAATAGTGTGACTAGACAAAAGTACAAAAGCCACGTTTAGGATGCCACTAGGTACACTGACTGTTTGCTAGTATAATGGCTTAGTTAAAAAAAGTTTGAGTGTGCAATGCAGGCAGACGTGCTGCAAATATCTTTGCACTAGTTTGACTACACAAAAGTACAATAGCCACATTTAGGATGCCACTAGGTACACTGACTGTTTGCTAGTATAATGGCTTAGTTAAAAAGAGTTGGAGTGTGCAATGCAGGCAGAGGTGCTGCAAATATCTTTATAATAGTGTGAATAGACAAAAGTACAATAGCCACGTTTAGGATGCCACTAGGTACACTGAGTGTTTGCTAGTATAATGGCTTAGTTAAAAAGAATTTGAGTGTGCAATGCAGGCAGAGGTGCTGCAAATATCTTTGCAATAGTGTGACTAGACAAAAGTACAATAGCCACGTTTAGGATGCCACTAGGTACACTGACTGTTTGCTAGTATAATGGCTTAGTTAAAAAGAGTTGGAGTGTGCAATGCAGGCAGAGGTGCTGCAAATATCTTTCCACTAGTTTGACTACACAAAAGTACAATAGCCACCTTTAGGATGCCACTAGGTACACTGACTGTTTGCTAGTATAATGGCTTAGTTAAAAAGAGTTGGAGTGTGCAATGCAGGCAGACATGCTGCAAATATCTTTCCACTAGTTTGACTACACAAAAGTCCAATAGCCACGTTTAGGATGCCACTAGGTACACTGAGTGTTTGCTAGTATAATGGCTTAGTTAAAAAGAATTTGAGTGTGCAATGCAGGCAGAGGTGCTGCAAATATCTTTGCAATAGTGTGACCAGACAAAAGTACAATAGCCACGTTTAGGATGCCACTAGGTACACTGACTGTTTGCTAGTATAATGGCTTAGTTAAAAAGAGTTGGAGTGTGCAATGCAGGCAGAGGTGCTGCAAATATCTTTCCACTAGTTTGACTACACAAAAGTACAATAGCCACGTTTAGGATGCCACTAGGTACACTGACTGTTTGCTAGTATAAGGGCTTAGTTAAAAAAAGTTTGAGTGTGCAATGCAGGCAGACGTGCTGCAAATATCTTTGCACTAGTTTGACTACACAAAAGTACAATAGCCACGTTTAGGATGCCACTAGGTACACTGACTGTTTGCTAGTATAATGGCTTAGTTAAAAAGAGTTTGAGTGTGCAATGCAGGCAGAGGTGCTGCAAATATCTTTGCAATAGTGTGACTAGACAAAAGTACAATAGCCACGTTTAGGATGCCACTAGGTACACTGACTGTTTGCTAGTATAATGGCTTAGTTAAAAAAAGTTTGAGTGTGCAATGCAGGCAGACGTGTTGCAAATATCTTTGCACTAGTTTGACTACACAAAAGTACAATAGCCACGTTTAGGATGCCACTAGGTACACTGAGTGTTTGCTAGTATAATGGCTTAGTTAAAAAGAGTTTGAGTGTGCAATGCAGGCAGAGGTGCTGCAAATATCTTTGCAATAGTGTGACTAGACAAAAGTACAATAGCCACGTTTAGGATGCCACTAGGTACACTGACTGTTTGCTAGTATAATGGCTTAGTTAAAAAAAGTTTGAGTGTGCAATGCAGGCAGACGTGCTGCAAATATCTTTGCACTAGTTTGACTACACAAAAGTACAATAGCCACGTTTAGGATGCCACTAGGTACACTGACTGTTTGCTAGTATAATGGCTTAGTTAAAAAGAGTTGGAGTGTGCAATGCAGGCAGAGGTGCTGCAAATATCTTTACAATAGTGTGAATAGACAAAAGTACAATAGCCACGTTTAGGATGCCACTAGGTACACTGAGTGTTTGCTAGTATAATGGCTTAGTTAAAAAGAATTTGAGTGTGCAATGCATGCAGAGGTGCTGCAAATATCTTTGCAATAGTGTGACTAGACAAAAGTACAATAGCCACGTTTAGGATGCCACTAGGTACACTGACTGTTTGCTAGTATAATGGCTTAGTTAAAAAGAGTTGGAGTGTGCAATGCAGGCAGAGGTGCTGCAAATATCTTTCCACTAGTTTGTCTACACAAAAGTACAATAGCCACGTTTAGGATGCCACTAGGTACACTGACTGTTTGCTAGTATAATGGCTTAGTTAAAAAGAGTTGGAGTGTGCAATGCAGGCAGACATGCTGCAAATATCTTTCCACTAGTTTGACTACACAAAAGTCCAATAGCCACGTTTAGGATGCCACTAGGTACACTGAGTGTTTGCTAGTATAATGGCTTAGTTAAAAAGAATTTGAGTGTGCAATGCAGGCAGAGGTGCTGCAAATATCTTTGCAATAGTGTGACTAGACAAAAGTACAATAGCCACGTTTAGGATGCCACTAGGTACACTGACTGTTTGCTAGTATAATGGCTTAGTTAAAAAGAGTTGGAGTGTGCAATGCAGGCAGAGGTGCTGCAAATATCTTTCCACTAGTTTGACTACACAAAAGTACAATAGCCACGTTTAGGATGCCACTAGGTACACTGACTGTTTGCTAGTATAATGGCTTAGTTAAAAAGAGTTGGAGTGTGCAATTCAGGCAGAGGTGCTGCAAATATCTTTGCAATAGTGTGACTAGACAAAAGTACAATAGCCACGTTTAGGATGCCACTAGGTACACTGACTGTTTGCTAGTATAATGGCTTAGTTAAAAAAAGTTTGAGTGTGCAATGCAGGCTGACGTGCTGCAAATATCTTTCCACTAGTTTGACTACACAAAAGTCCAAGAGCCACGTTTAGGATGCCACTAGGTACACTGACTGTTTGCTAGTATAAGGGCTTAGTTAAAAAAAGTTTGAGTGTGCAATGCAGGCAGACGTGCTGCAAATATCTTTGCACTAGTTTTACTACACAAAAGTACAATAGCCACGTTTAGGATGCCACTAGGTACACTGACTGTTTGCTAGTATAATGGCTTAGTTAAAAAGAGTTGGAGTGTGCAATGCAGGCAGAGGTGCTGCAAATATCTTTGCAATAGTGTGACTAGAAAAAAGTACAATAGCCATGTTTAGGATGCCACTAGGTACACTGACTGTTTGCTAGTATAATGGCTTAGTTAAAAAAAGTTTGAGTGTGCAATGCAGGCAGACGTGCTGCAAATATCTTTGCACTAGTTTGACTACACAAAAGTACAATAGCCACGTTTAGGATGCCACTAGGTACACTGACTGTTTGCTAGTATAATGGCTTAGTTAAAAAGAGTTGGAGTGTGCAATGCAGGCAGAGGTGCTGCAAATATCTTTGCAATTGTGTGACTAGACAAAAGTACAATAGCCACTTTTAGGATGCCACTAGGTACACTGACTGTTTGCTAGTATAATGGCTTAGTTAAAAAAAGTTTGAGTGTGCAATGCAGGCAGACGTGCTGCAAATATCTTTGCACTAGTTTGACTACACAAAAGTACAATAGCCACGTTTAGGATGCCACTAGGTACACTGACTGTTTGCTAGTATAATGGCTTAGTTAAAAAGAGTTGGAGTGTGCAATGCAGGCAGACATGCTGCAAATATCTTTCCACTAGTTTGACTACACAAAAGTATAATAGCCACGATTTGGATGCCACTAGGTACACTGACTGTTTGCTAGTATAATGGCTTAGATAAAAAGAGTTTGAGTGTGCAATGCAGGCAGACGTGCTGCAAATATCTTTGCAATAGTGTGACTAGACAAAATTACAATAGCCACGTTTAGGATGCCACTAGGTACACTGACTGTTTGCTAGCATAATGGCTTAGTTAAAAAGAGTTGGAGTGTGCAGAGGACAGGAGGGTACAGTGCCAGGATTGTGGGGCTCTGGGTAGAGGAATGGAAGCCTGCCTTTCTATTCCCTCCTAATGTTGAAATGCAGCGACGAAATCCCTGACCTTGGCTACACAGACGCTGTCGCTGTTTTCAGGACCTGTCACCTATGGCTCTGACCCTACCGGTTTGAGCCCTTAAAAGGACTGATAGAAAGTGCTCTCCCTAAGCTGTCCAGCGCTGTGTATGGAGCGCATACAGCTGTATCAGCGATAGGACTCAGGACGGAGCTGTGACAGTGATGTCTGACACCAAAGACGCAGAAGAGATAATGGCGTCCTGGAGGAAAATGTCCGGTTTTATAATGCAGGGACATGTGACATGGACATCCTATCACACATGCCGTTGCTTCTCTGGCTAAAAGTCCATTTAGCTGTGTGTGTGTCTGGGATTGGCTGACATGCTGGCCTGCCCCACAAGACGTGCGCGCTTAGGGAAGGAAGACAAGGAAAAAAAAAAAAAGGCGATCAGCAGTGATCTGAAGGCGCTGTTCCCGCACACTATACACTGAAATGTCATAATAGTGTGATTCACAGAGTGACTTACACTATTACAGCGGAAAGCCAGCTAGGAATTAGCTGTTTTTTTGCTGCTAGAACCGTTCTCGAACGTTTCTAGAACTATCGAGCTTTTGCAAAAAGCTCGAGTTCTAGTTCGATCTAGAACAGGCCCCAAAATCACTCGAGCCTAGAACTGGAGAACCTCGAACCGCGAACCGCGCTCAACTCTACTTGTGATATTAGCAATAATATGGCTTTATTGTTCGGTTCGGTGTGATTTCAGCAACATCAGATTTATATAATTCTTATGTCTTGCTACTATCACACAGTAAAAATGCTTTTTTTATAAAAAAAAAAAGGAAAAAAAAAAGCTTTTTTTGTTGCCATGTTCTGAGAGCTGTAATATTTTTTTGGGAACAGAGCTGTATGAAAGCTTATTTTTTGTAAGACACGTTGGAGATGTTTTGCTACCAATTTGTGGTATATAACATTTGTTGATCACATTTTATTCAGATTTTTCAGGCACCAAATGAACAAAAACCAGCAACTCACTTACTGTTTTTATAAGAAAGAATTTGCGACGTTCATCATGTGGTAAAAGTGATAAGACCAATTTATTAGTAGCGACTAGAGTTGAGCGGATCGGTCATAATCCGGGTCCGGTGGATCCGGATCGGGAATCCGCGGCCATACAAATCAATGGGGAATGGGAGAGAGAGAGAGAGAAAGAGGGAGAGAGAGAGAGAGAGAGAGAGAGAGAAAAAAAGGATCCGGATCGTGCTCTCAAACCGTGCGGATCCGGATTTTGCGGATCCGGGTCTGCTCAACACTAGTAGCGACATCATATTTAGATTTGTTTTTTTTCATGATTTGCTACTTTTAGACATTAACCCCTTTACGACCATGGACGGAAAGATCCGTCATGGTGCCCTGGTACTTAAAGACCAATGACGGATCTTTCCATCATGGCGAAATCGTGGCACCGGAGCCCCGGTGAGTGCGATCGGTTCACAGAAACCGCAGATTCGGGGAGGAGGGGACCTGTACCTGACCTCAGGAGAGGTGGTGCCTCCTCCCCGGACCTACGGAGGCTGTGATTGGCTGACGAATGCCGCTCAACCAATCACAGCCACTTTAATGTTCCAGCCATTTAAAGTGGCTGAAACATTGAAATCCAGCCCTGACCAGTGCAGCTGTAGCACTGGCCATTGGCTGGAGCTTGGTGACCTCCCCCAGCTCCAGTAGCTCTGATTGGAGAGATCGGCCTTGTGACCGATCTCCCCAATCACCGTGGACCTGGGGCCGGAGACTGCCCCCCTCAGCTTCACTTGTCGGTCCCTGCAGCACGCCAGCACATTGAGTGTATACAGTGCAATGGCGGGGCGGAGATGAGCGGGACGTAAACATCCCACCCACCTGCTTCCTTCCGCATTGCCGGCGGGAGCCGCGGGATGCAGGTAAGCTGTGTTCATCGTTCCCAGGGTGTCACACGGAGCGATGTGTGCTGCCCCAGGAACGATGAACAACCGGCGCCATTAAAAATAAACTATTTTTTAAAAATAAGCGACGAATACATGACTCACAATTTGTGAGCAATTCTGCGTCGCTCGGAGGTGTCACACGAAACGATGTCGCAAGCGATGCCCGATATGCGTCACGAAAACCATGACCCGACGATGCATCACGCAATAGCTCGTCTCGTGTGACGCCCGCATAAGACTTACCGTGGTCTCCATGCTGTGCTCCAAAATAAGCCATAATACAGCAGGATTGTTGATGCAGGCTTTTATTAATGAAGTCATAAGTTCTACATGTATTTATATTCTTATTAAGACAAATCTTTTTGGGTACAAACTATTACTATAGCTAACTTCTTTTCTTGGAAAATTCACAGAGGAATTCTGGCTTCAAAAAGTCGCTTTTATAGCATTGTAGGCCTACCAATTAAAGTATAAAATAATTATATGGGATATTATCTAAGGCATGTTAAACAGTCAAAAGACAGAACAAAAGCTATAGCATTTGTTATCATACTAAGTCGCATTGGGCGAATTATTTTCATGGATGTCCATTGTCTTAAAAAGTAGAACAATTCAGCAAAAGTAATGTGATTTTTTTCATTTCAGCACCTTCAAAATACCCTAAATTCAATCAAAAAACTTGGCACCTGAAAACATTTTTTTTTATAGATCTGTGTAATTTTTTTAAAGGGAATCTGTCACCAGATTTGGTGCCTATAAGCTGCAATCACAATCAGTGGGATCTTATATACAGCACTCTAACATGCTGTATATAAGAGCCCAGGCCGCTGTGTAGAACATAAAAAACACTTTATAATACTCACCTAAATAGTTGGTGTGGTCCAGACTGGTCGGATGGTTGTCTCTCCGGGTCCAGCGCCTTCTCTTTCGCCGATCTTTGTCTTCCTTCTTCTGAGGCATGGGTGAATGACGCGTCCTACATCATGCACACAGGCCAGCATTGAGGTCCTGTTCAGCAGGGCAGAACAAAGTATTGTAGTGCGCATGCGCGAGACCTCATTGCCAGCCTGTGTGCATGACTTAAGACACGTCATGCATCAAGGCCTCAGAAGAAGGAGGGCAAAAATGGCCAAAAGAGGAGGTACCGCAACCGGATAAAAGAGACACGCATCCGACCCATCTGCTCCTTACCGACTGTTAAGGAAAGTATTATAAAGTGCTTTTTTTTGTTCTACACAGTGGCTTGGGTTCTTATATACAGCATGTTAGAATGCTGTATATAAGAGCCCACTGGCGGTGAACGCAGGTTATAGTCGCCAAATCTGGTGACAGGTTCCCTTTAACCCTTCTAACTTCTTAAAAATACAAATTATGTTTCCAAAATGGTGTTAATGTAAAGTAGATATGTGGTATATTTTATTTATTAACAATTTTTGTGTGACATTAATGTCTGGTTTAAGGGCATAAAAAGAGTTTGAAAATTGAGCCATTTTTGTCAAAATTCTGATATTTTCTGATATTTTCACTGCAATTCCTGATGAAGAAGTGGGCATAAACTTTGAAACACTTTGATTAAAGCACCTATATCTAGTTTCCAGTGGTTTGGAACTTATTTTCTTCTACAGCAACTCAGTTTAATCCACATTTCTTCTAGTTCCTTAATATTGCTTCAGCGTCTGAGCTTTTGGACCTCACAGCAGCTGTTTACACTCATTCTACTGGTGGTGGGTGACACAACCATACAAGGTAAGCACCTTACTAGCATAGTACCACCCTTATGTTTTGATAAATCCCTATTGCGCTTGTTTGTCCACAGCATTTGAATGTATCATGAAAAACGTTCTCAGAATCACAGGAATCCATTGAAGTATTTAAGGGCATAAAAATACAGAGTTTGAAAATTGCTACATTTTCTCCAAAATTCTAATATTTTCGCAAATAAACGTAAAATCTCTCAACCTAAATTTGTGGTACGGGTGCGGGCCGTGTGACACCCGTGTTGCGGGAGAAAACACTGACATGTCAGCGCTTTCAAAAACGCACACACATACAAATGCACACGGACACACGTTCCGTGTGGTTTTACGTGTGTGTGCCTGCTACAATAGGGTAGCATTGCTTAACGTGTCTCCGTGCCGGCGGCACGTGTAAAAAATGACAAACACGTGCCGGCGGCACGGATGTGTGTTGCAGGCCTAAAACGAAGTAAATATATCACGAAATAACAATTTTAGAATCACAGGCATCTTTTGAAGCATTCCAGACTTATTACTACATTACGTGACTCTGGTCAGAATGGTCAAATTTGGCCTCATCATGGAGGTGACAACAGGCTTCGGCAGTAAGGGGTTAAGCTCCAATAAGCTGCTAAGTGGCATTTAAAATAAAAGAAAATGTGTGAGATGCTATTTTACAAAATATTTCAGTCACCAGCATAGCACTTCTGTCAAAAAATAGTAATTGCTTTTATCATGATGTTTGTAATAAGAGAATAAACAAGGACAATATAAGCAATGTCTTTGTAATTGGGTACTTAGTCTCAATGCATCTAATGAAAAAATCCCATTAGCTCTCACAGTCCTTTGCTGACTTTGCTTTTTAAAAAAATGCCACCCTTTCATATAAAATAAAGTAACATTCAATTCAGTTAATATTCAGATTACTGCTTACTTCATACTTGTACTTCATAATTCTACAGTGATATAAAACAACAGATTCATTTATATCTTTAGCAGAGGACATTAAATGTAAGGTAAAAACTGCTGAAGACTGGCATAATGCCTTCCTAGCATTAATAATAATGATAATAAAGCACTTGCATATTACATGCAAAACTGTGTTTATTATTTGCTTTCATTCTAAGGCAAATATATTCTATCACAATTTCTAATGAACATTATTGAAATTGCTTGATGTTCATTAGCCAAAATCTATTCCTAGTGCTGTTCAGTGAACAGTTTTAGCTGCTTTGAGATTTCCTAGCTGAACCCATAAAATACTAATTTTTATTTTTGAATCATTTAACCATTCGGACATGGACTTTCAAAGTAAGTACACCTCTCTTATAAAGACTATTAGAACATCAACTATGCATCATAAATGAACTGCAGTGGTAGCCATTGCTAACACTTAACACACTGCACTATACATTTCAATCACTGTGATCACACATGCACAACAGTTGTGCCTGTATGCAGAGGTGTAACAATTAGAAATGACCAAACCCTTTCGGTAAAGGTTCGCCAATTTCAAATTCGGTATGAGCCTTAAAGCCCCATTACATGCAACGACATCGCTAACGAGATGTCGTTGGGGTCACGGAATTCGTGACGCACATCCGGCAACGTTAGCGACGTCGTTGCATCTGACACGTACGAGCGACCACTAATGATGCAAAATACTCACCAAATCGTTGATTGTTGACACGTCGTCCATTTCCTAAATATCCTTGCTGGTGCTGGACGCAGGTTGTTCATCATTCCTGAGGTAGCACACATCGCTACGTATGACACCCCAGGAACGACGAACAACATCGTACCTGTGTCCTCTAGCAATGAGGTGGGCTTAACTTTCATGCGGCTGCTCTCCGTCCCTCTGCTTCTATTGAACGCCTGCCATGTGACGTCGCTGTGATGCCGCACAAACCGCCCCTTAGAAAAGAGGCTGTTCGCCACCCACAGTGACGTTGCTAGGAAGGTAAGTATGTGTAACGGGTATTAGTGATTTTGTCCGCCACGGGCAGCGATTTGCCCGTGACACACAAATGACGGGGGCGGGTGCGAATGCTAGCAACATTGCTAGCGATGTCGCAGCGTGTAAAGCCCCCTTTTTGCATGTTCATTCGGGCTTGGTAAGCTTGAGCACCTTCCCCAAAAGTCAGCGATTTTCTGTTTTCTTCAGTTTTGCCCCTGAACACTGTCCGTGTTTCCAAAAATGCTTTTCTAATAGCATTTTCTGCTTTTGTATAGGATTTTGGTGCTGTCTGAAGAACGTTGGAAATGGGGGGATGAATAGGGGGAGAAGGATTTTTGGCACACGGCTCCAGTTTTTTTCTTAATTTTATTTACGGATGTTCCTGCAGGAATTTCATATGCAGGGACAAAGGAGCACTAAGGAGCTGCTTACCAGATGGAAGAAAATGCCTGCTAATGGTAAAATTCCTGTAATGACGTCATGCCCGTGTGAGAGGAGCTACAGAATATTGCTGGCTGGAAACAGCAGGAGGTAAAGAACAAACTGTAGGAGATGGAGCAAAGGTGACAGTTAATGATTGAAGAGGGGGCATGGGGAGTGCAGGGTGTGTGGCAAATGGGGGATTCAGACTGTGAAAGAGGGGTGTGACGGGTGCAAGGTGTTTGAGAGAGGGGTAAAAGAAGAACAGTCAATATGGGATATGGGAGTACAGGGTGTGAAAGGGAAGCAGGGTGTTAGATAGAGGGGTGAAGGGTGTGAGATAGAAGTGTGCATGGTGTGAAATAGAAGGATAAGGGAGGCACAGGCTGTGTGGGATATGTGGGTGAAGGGTGTGACAGGAGTGCAGGTTTGAGATAGATGGGTGCAGGGTGTGAGATAGATGGGTAAAGGGTGTGAGATAAAAGGATAAGGAGAGTACAGGCTGTGGGAGATTTTGGGGTTCAGGTTGTGGGGGGTGCAGGGTGTGATATAGAGGGATGTAGGATGTGAGAGATTAGAGGGGTTTGAGAGGGGTGCAGGGTGTGTAAGAAAAGGAAAGCTTACCAAGCATAGTGAAGTATGTAGCCAGGTAGCCAAGAAAATTTGTGAGCTCAGTGCTGGGCAGTGGAGCAGTTCTGTGATTGTCCAGCTGGATCCTGACCCTAGGCAGAAGTCCTATAGAATGTTAGAATCACACTGGTGACAGGAGCAAGGCCCTTTTTATATCCCTCAGTTCCCATTTCAGGGTTTTATATCTTACAGAATTTGGGGGGAAACAATCGTTGATGTTTCCATGGTGCCCACTGATTCAATTAGACTGTATAATTGTCCTTCAAATGCAGACTAGTACACCGCACGATGCTGATGCGATCTGTAATCAGCAGACATTCCACAAATTACCATACAGAAAGAGGCACTGAACAGTCTAACATGAAACAGTGGCTTATGTGGCGCCCCTGTGGTTAGGCGCTACAGGGGAATACAGCACCCTAACATCAAGGTGCAGTGCCCTTTGGTCACAGGTGAAAGAGAGAGGAAATGCAGAGTCTTATATTAGATTGAGTAACATTGACTCAGCAGTCCCTACCTTCATAATCCTGGGACTGTTTATATAGTAGGTGCATAGGGGGGTGGAGCCTAGCTGAGCGTGAGGCGCGATGTGATTGACAGGATGACTGAGTGACAGTCAGTTAATATTCAGTCAGTAAGGAGTGACAAGAAGAGACGAGAGTAAATTGATGACTGAAAGAAGGGCTAGAAATAACATAGACCCAACGTCCTCAGCGAGGGTAGCCTAAAAGAAAAGAAAGACACTGGAAAAGGGGTAACCCAGACGGAAAGGGGACGCTTTAGTTCTGGCGAAAGCCGGCTGAAGAGTTCAGGTCGACACCCGTATAACCGGACCGAGGAGGTTTGTCAGGTTTATCCCCAAAACCATTGACCGTTAACCTGGGATCCTAAATAAGAGGAGGCCCGATACCCATCAAGAGTCTGACTACTAACCCCAAGTCGAGTTCACGACGCTGTTGCGGGATAGATAAAGAAATCGTGCAGCATCAGACCCCTGGGAAAACCAGTGACAAGACTAACGAGTGGGTTAAAGAGGGAGTCACAGAGCCCTCAGAGCAGAGACCGAGAAAGAGACAAAGAAAGGTTACCTCAAAGAGAGACTGTCATCAAATCTCCTCCGAAACTTGTGACCATTGGCCTTCTGGTAACCGAACTGTTTCTGCTATGAACTGTGCAAAACAAACCAGATGCTAGTAAAAAGGACTTGTTTAAGCTGATGTGGCCTCGGTATGTCATCTCTCCGCCGTTCTACAGGACCCTTCAGAGAAGAAGGCAGCCATCACAGCTCGGTCGCTTCCCTCCTGGTCAGCGACCCGCCACCCTGAGGTAATAAATCTCCACCTTTGGGGAGCTGAGAGATCTTAAGCTGCCGTCACCATCGCCTAAGAGGTCAGCCGCGGACAGCGCTGGTATATCCCGCTTACCAGACACCACAGGTGACGTCACGTATATCCCCAAAATCAACCCTGAACCCCATTCCAAAGCCGCAGAGTGAGCACCCAGGGCACAAAGCCGGGACCGACCACCTGTGATAACCCCATCGAGAGTAAAGTATCCGTATTGCCGGCGCCAGAGTACCCCCCTATTGAAAACCCTGATGGTCGACTCACTAATGTCTCTTGATTTACTAAAAGAACAATACATTTTGGATAATTAACAATAGTCCACTCCTCATAAGTGGCCAGATTAACACTAAAGGCCCCATCACACGCTACGATTTATCTGATGATATGTCGTCGGGGTCACGGTTTTCGTGACACACTTCCGTCATCGTTAACGACATCGTTGCATGTGACAACTACGTGCGACTCCAAACGATCGCAAATAGAGTGAAAATCGTTGATCGTTGTCATGTCGTTCAGTTTCAAAATATTATTCGTTGTTTGGAACGCAGCAGACATATTGCTACTTTTGACACCCTGCCAACGAGAAACAACATCCACACGACCGCCTTGGTCGAACAATATATCGCTGAACGATGTAGCGTCGTTTGTGAGATGTGTACATGTGACCGCTACATAAAGACCTATGTGCGATCTCAGCAAATCGTAACAACAATATGGGCGTGTCACATCGCTAACGAGTAGAGTTGAGCGCGGTTCGTGGTTCTCCAGTTCGCGATTCGAGTGATTTTGGGGCGTGTTCTAGATCGAACTAGAACTCGAGCTTTTTGCTAAAAGTTCGTTAGCTCGAGTTACGTTCGAGAACGGTTCTATCAGCAAAAAGCCAAGCTAATTACTAGCTAGCTTTTCGCTGTAATAGTGTAAGTCACTCTGTGACTCACACTTTTATGAAATTTCAGCGTATAGTGTGCGGGGACTGCGCGTTCAGATCACTGCTGCTGGGATAATGGCGATCGCCATTTTTTTTTTCCTTCCTTCCCTAAGCGCGCGTGTAGTGGGGCGGGCCAGCATGTCAGCCAATCCCAGACACACACACAGCTAAGTGGACTTTTTTGCCAGACAAGCAAGGGCATGTGTCATTGGCTGTCCATGTCACATGTCCCTGCATTATAAATATGGGCATCTGCCCGTCTAGACACCATTATCTGCCTTCTGCTTCTGGGTGACAGTCATCGCAGAAGCAGCTCCTTCCGCCGATCCTGCTGTGTACGCTCTACACACAGTGCTATACAGAATAGGGATAGAAGTTTCTTTCAGCCCTTTTAAGGGCTAATTACAGCTGGCTCAGAGCCATAGGTGACAGTCAGGTCCGTAGAAACAGTTTTTAACAGCTATAGATAACAGCGTCTGTGTAGCTAAGCTCAGGGACTTCCTTGCTGCATTTCACCATTAGGAGGGATAGAAAGTGAGGCTTCCTTTCCTCTACACTGACCCACAACCCGGCCACTGTACCCTCTGACCCTTTTTAGCAAAGCCATTTTAATTGCAGAGTGCTGCCAGATAGTGGCATCCTAAAAGTGGTTGTTGGACTCCATTAGTGTCCCACTGTTGCTAAGCTATTTCCAGCACCTCTGCATTGCACCCTCAAGCTCATTTTTACTAAGCCATTATTATAGCAAACACTGAGAAAACTTAGTGGCATCCTAAAAGTGGCTGTTGGACATCATTAGTGTCCCACTGGTGCCAAGCTATTTCCAGCACCTCTGCATTGCACCCTCAAGCTCATTTTTACTAAGCCATTATAATAGCAAACACTGAGAAAATTTAGTGGCATCCTAAAAGTGGCTGTTGGACATCATTAGTGTCCCACTGGTGCCAGGATACTTCCAGCAACTCTGCATTGCACCCTCAAGCTCATTTTCACTAAGCCATTATAATAGCAAACACTGAACAAACTTAATGGCATCCTAAAAGTGGCTGTTGGACTTCATTAGTGTCCCACTGGTGCCAAGCTATTTCCAGCCCCTCTGCATTGCACCCTCAAGCTCATTTTTAGTAAGCCATTATAATAGCAAACACTGAGAAAACTTAGTCGCATCCTAAAAGTGGCAGTTGGACTTCATTGGTGTCCCACTGATGCCAAGCTATTTCCAGCACCTCAGCATTGCACCCTCAAGCTCATTTTTACTAAGCCATTAAAATAGCAAACACTGAAAAAACTTTGTGGCATCCTAAAAGTGGCTGTTGGACATCATTATTGTCCCACTGGTGCCAAGCTATTTCCAGCAACTCTGCATTGCCCCCTCAAGCTCATTTTTACTAAATTTTTACTAAGCCATTATAATAGCAAACACTGAGAAAACTTAGTGGCATCCTAAAAGAGGCTGTTGGATATCATTAGTGTCCTACTGGTGCCAAGCTATTTACAGCACCTTTGCATTGCACCCTCAAGCTCATTTTTACTAAGCCATTATAATTGCAAACTGTGCTGCCAGTTTAAGGGCCATAGTTGCATGGTCAGGAACAGTCTGTGTTGTTTCTTCTGCTGCCAATAAAGCTAGACCACCTCTGCATTCTACACCACCTCTCAATTTTTACTACCACATTTTAAATGGACAATCTTGTCACAATCAAAATGAGTGGCAAAATGGCAGATGCTGGAGGGAAGGGGAACAGGCGTGTTGGAAAAGGAAAAAAAGTTTGTGTCCGTGGGGAAGTTGGCAAAGCTCCAATAACATCTGCTGAAGATAGGCCATCTTCCAGCAAAAGTAAGATGTCTACTACTTTCCGTGGACAATCAGATGTGCTCCCTTTTTTACGGACACGAACAACTGGAACAAAGGTAGATGATGCCCAAAAAAAGAACATGCTTGAATGGATCTCAAGTGGTCCAACCAGTGCCCTCTCCTCCACCTTAACTACCGCATCCGAAAAAAACCAGTCCTCTGAGTTGTCATCCCAATCACACTTGCTTTCTCCCAGCTCTCAAGTCTCCATCCGCCCTGCACAGCATGGTGGAACAGAGATGGCTGAGTCTGCAGAGCTGTTCAGTCACACTATAGCCTGGGAATCAGAGGACTGCTCAAAAGCTACAGTGAGTACAGACCAGGAAATGGTCTGCAGTGATGCCCAGAACCTTTGTGACTCAGATTTAGGCCGTGATGACCAAGTTTCTGAGCATAATGTTGACCCTTATTCACAAACTGTAACACCTGTTGTTATAGACAATGAGGAATATACTGATGACGATGAGACGCAGATACCAGATTGGGATGACAACTTAAATATTCGGTCAGGGCAGGAAGAGGCTCGGTCTGAGGGTGAGGGGAGTGCAAACACAACGCTTGATGAGGAAGTTCTAGATCCCACCTACTGTCATCCCACAGTCAGGCACTCGAGGAGGTCAACAGAGGCGGTGGAGGAGGATGCAACTGACGACGAAGTTACCTTGCGCCTTCCTGGACAGAGGAGGAGTACTGGTAGCACGTCTACAACTGCATCGTCAGCCACCACTCTGCCTCTGAGCACTAGTTGGGGTGGCTCAGCAGGTCGCATGTCCTCTAAGCCTTGCCTAGCCTGGTCCTTTTTTGACCTTGCAAAGGATCGCCCAAATCATGTGATCTGTAAAATTTGTCGTGATTCTGTTAGTAGAGGAAAAAACTTCAGCAATTTGACAACTTCTTCCATGAATCGTCACATGAATAAATATCATATGTCCCAGTGGGAAGCTCACCGTGCTGCATTGCGGCCTAGCGGAGCAGACCATCCACCGCCTGCCCCTTCCAGTGCATCCGCGCGCTCTTCATCTTCTAGGACTGTGGGGACAGCTGTCACACCTGGTTTTCCACGCACAACTTCCACCACTGTAACCGCAACAGGCAGTTTGCTTAGTAGGTCGTCAGTTGGTTTGGAAGGGGAAACAAGTGCGTGTGTACAGCTCTCTCAGACATCGATAGCACCAACGTTGGATGAAGGCAACATTATGTCTACGCCTGCACTTTCCTCACAAACCTGCATTTTTCCAGAGACACCCTACTCACCACCGTCTACGCACAGCAGCCAGATCGCTGTCCCTCAGATGTGGACAAATAAAAGGCCATTTCCTGCGACCCATGACAAAGCTAAGAGGTTGACTTTATCCCTCTGTAAGCTCTTGGCTACCGAAATGCTGCCTTTCCGCCTGGTGGACACACAGGATTTTAGAGACCTTATGTCTGTCGCTGTGCCCCAGTACCAGATGCCCAGTCACCACTACTTCTCTAAGAAAGGTGTGCCTGCGCTACACCAGCATGTCGCACACAACATCACCGCTTCCTTGGGAAACTCTGTGTGTGAACTGGTGCATTTCACCACCGATACTTGGACCAGTAAGCATGGACAGGGACATTACATGTCGCTGACTGGGCACTGGGTAACTATGGTGATAGATGGTGAAGGGTCTGCTGCACAAGTCTTGCCGTCCTCACGACTTGGGTGCCAATCCTGTGTCTGGCCAAGTTTCTCCACTGCTTCTGCCTCCTCAACCTCGTCTGGGTCCTCCACCTCCGCCCCAAGCCTGCCTGGTCAGGCCACCAGCATTTTAACTGCGCAGAAGGAATCACGCACCCCTCATTACTATGCTGGCAGAATAGCGCAACGGCATCAGGCGGTCTTTATCTTAAAATGTCTTGGAAATAAGAGTCACACAGCGGATGAGTTGTGGGCAGCTCTGGAGACTGAGTTTGGTAAATGGTTGTCTCCACTCAACCTGCAGCCTGGTAAGGCCGTGTGCGACTGCTGCGAACCTGGGTGCGGTCCTTCGCCTGGGCAAGGTGACACACGTGCCTTGTATGGCTCACATGTTGAACCTTGTTGTCCAGTAATTTTTAACACACTATCCCAGCCTAGATGGCCTTCTGAACAGGGCACGAAAACTGTCTGCTCACTTCCGCCGTTCAACCACCGCAGCTGAGCGACTTGCATTGCTCAAGAAGTCTTTTGGCCTGCTGGTTCATTACCTGAAATGCGATGTGCCGACACGCTGGAATTCGACTCTCCACATGTTACAGCGACTGTGGCAGCACCGTCGAGCCCTGGTGCAATCATGACGTATAGCCTGGGCCAATGAGATGCAGAGGTGGGGCAGATCACCCTGATGGAGTGGTCTCAGATCAAGGACATATGCACCCTTCTGCACAGTTTAGACATGGCGACAAATATGTTTAGCGCTGACAATGCCATTATCAGCATGACAATTCCAGTCATTTACATGCTGGAGCACTCGCTAAACACTATTCAGAGTCAGGGGGTGGGACAACAGGAAGGGGAGGAACTACAGGAGGATTCATATGCGCAAGAGACAACATCATCACCAAGGTCCAGACGTTCATCATCACCAACGCGGCAGGCATGGGACCATGGGGGACAGGGATCAACAAGGGCGCATGGAAGCAGGCAAAATGTTGAGGAAGGTGCAGGAGAACATGAAGAAATGGAGGAAGACCTGTCCATGGACATGGAAGACTCAGCGGATGAGGTAGACCTTGGTCTCTCTTTCAGTTGAAAGAGGTTGGGGGGAGATGTCAGAGGAAGAAAGAACGTGTAGCACCTCTATGCCACAAACAAAGCGTGGACTTGGTCCGCATGGCTGCGCAAGACACAGGAGCGCCTTCTTGCTGCACTACCTCTAACATGACCCTCGTATTGTCAAAATTAGAAGTGATGATGAGTACTGGCTTGCCACACTATTAGATCCCCGGTACAAGTCCAAATTTTGTGACATAATTCCAGCCATAGAAAGGGACGCACGTATGCAGGAGTATCAGCAGAAGCTGTTACTCGATCTTAGCTCGGCTTTTCCACCAAACAACCGTGGTGCACGGAGTGAATCTCCCAGTTGTAACTTCACAAACATCGTCATCGTCATCTTCAACAGTCTACCCGTACCAGCAGCACCGTATGTGGTGCTGGTAACAGCAATTTTATTGAATCTTTTCATAATTTTTTTAGACCATCCTTTGCAAGGCCCCCAGAGACAACAAGTCTGACACATAGTCAACGGCTGGAGAGGATGATACAGGAGTATCTCCAAATGAACATCGATGCCATGACTTTGCAAATGGAGCCTTGCTCATTTTGGGCTTCAAATCTTGAAAAATGGCTAGAGCTCTCCACTTACGCCTTGGAGATCTTGTCGTGTCCAGCTGCCAGCGTTGTTTCTGAACGTGTCTTCAGTGCTGCAGGGTGTGTGCTGACAGATAAGCGCACACGTCTGTCCAGTGACAATGTGGACAGACTAACGTTCATCAAAATGAACAAGTCATGGATCCACAAGGAATTTACTTACCCCTGTGTCATCCTGGGGAGAGTAAAGTATATGCTTGTGTATTTTGATTGTGCTTGATGCAAATCTATCTGTGAAGTGCACGACTGGGGCACAAGTGCTGCCACAGAAGGGGTGTCTGTGTGGCCCAATTTTTGGAAAAAAGGGAGACTATGCTTGGAGTAACCCTTGCTGTGTTTTTAAAAAGGAGCCAAGATGAACAAGTCATGTTTCAGCAAAGACTTTGCTACCTACCGCGGTGTCATCCTGGGGACGGTTAAGGATGGCGTATTTTTGAATGTGCTTGTTGCAAATCTACCTGTGAAGTGTACAACTTTTGCACAAGTGCTGCCACAGAAGGGGTGTCTGTGTGGCCCAATTTTTGGAAAAAAGGGAGACTCTGCTTGGAGTAACCCTTGCTATGTTTTTAAAAAGGAGCCAAGATGAACAAGTCATGTTTCAGCAAAGACTTTGCTACCTACCCCGGTGTCATTCTGGGGACGGTTAAGGATGACGTATTTTTGAATGTGCTTGATGCAAATCTATCTGTGAAGTGTACAACTGGGGCACAAGTGCTGCCACTGAAGAGGTGTCTGTGGGGCCCAATTTTTGGAAAAAAGGGAGACTCCGCTTGGAGTAACCCTTGCTTGCAGTGTTTCTAAAAGTGATCCAAGATGAACAGATCTGGGATCAGCGAAGACTTTGCTACCTACCCCGGTGCCATCCTGGGGACCGTTAAGGATGGCGTATTTTTGAATGTGCTTGATGCAAATCTACCTGTGAAATGTACAACTGGGGCACAAGTGCTGCCACTGAAGGGGTGTCTGTGTGGCCCAATTTTTGGAAAAAAGGGAGACTCTGCTTGGAGTAACCCTTGATGTGTTTTTAAAAAGGAGCCAAGATGAACAAGTCATGTTTCAGCAAAGACTTTGCTACCTACCCCGGTGTCATTCTGGGGACGGTTAAGGATGGCGTATTTTTTAATGTGCTTGATGCAAATCTATCTGTGAAGTGTACAACTGGGGCACAAGTGCTGCCACTGAAGAGGTGTCTGTGTGGCCCAATTTTTGGAAAAAAGGGAGACTCTGCTTGGAGTAACCCTTGCTTGCAGTGTTTCTAAAAGTGATCCAAGATTAACAGATCTGGGATCAGCAAAGACTTTGCTACCTACCCCGGTGCCATCCTGGGGACGGTTAAGGATGGCATATTTTTGAATGTGCTTGATGCAAATCTACCTGTGAAGTGTACAACTGGGGCACAAGTGCTGCCACTGAAGGGGTGTCTGTGTGGCCCAATTTTTGGAAAAAAGGGAGACTCTGCTTGGAGTAACCCTTGCTATGTTTTTAAAAAGGAGCCAAGATGAACAAGTCATGTTTCAGCAAAGACTTTGCTACCTACCCCGGTGTCATTCTGGGGACGGTTAAGGATGACGTATTTTTGAATGTGCTTGATGCAAATCTATCTGTGAAGTGTACAACTGGGGCACAAGTGCTGCCACTGAAGAGGTGTCTGTGGGGCCCAATTTTTGGAAAAAAGGGAGACTCCGCTTGGAGTAACCCTTGCTTGCAGTGTTTCTAAAAGTGATCCAAGATGAACAGATCTGGGATCAGCGAAGACTTTGCTACCTACCCCGGTGCCATCCTGGGGACCGTTAAGGATGGCGTATTTTTGAATGTGCTTGATGCAAATCTACCTGTGAAATGTACAAGTGGGGCACAAGTGCTGCCACTGAAGGGGTGTCTGTGTGGCCCAATTTTTGGAAAAAAGGGAGACTCTGCTTGGAGTAACCCTTGCTGTGTTTTTAAAAATGAGCCAAGATGAACAAGTCATGTTTCAGCAAAGACTTTGCTACCTACCCGGGTGTCATCCTTGGGACGGTTAAGGATGGCGTATTTTTGAATGTGCTTGATTCAAATCTACCTGTGAAGTGTACGACTGGGGCACAAGTGCTGCTACAGAAGGGGTGTCTGTGTGGCCCATTTTTTGGAAAAAAGGGAGACTCTGCTTGGAGTAACCCTTGATGTGTTTTTAAAAAGGAGCCAAGATGAACAAGTCATGTTTCAGCAAAGACTTTGCTACCTACCCCGGTGTCATTCTGGGGACGGTTAAGGATGACGTATTTTTGAATGTGCTTGATGCAAATCTATCTGTGAAGTGTACAACTGGGGCACAAGTGCTGCCACTGAAGAGGTGTCTGTGGGGCCCAATTTTTGGAAAAAAGGGAGACTCCGCTTGGAGTAACCCTTGCTTGCAGTGTTTCTAAAAGTGATCCAAGATGAACAGATCTGGGATCAGCGAAGACTTTGCTACCTACCCCGGTGCCATCCTGGGGACCGTTAAGGATGGCGTATTTTTGAATGTGCTTGATGCAAATCTACCTGTGAAATGTACAACTGGGGCACAAGTGCTGCCACTGAAGGGGTGTCTGTGTGGCCCAATTTTTGGAAAAAAGGGAGACTCTGCTTGGAGTAACCCTTGATGTGTTTTTAAAAAGGAGCCAAGATGAACAAGTCATGTTTCAGCAAAGACTTTGCTACCTACCCCGGTGTCATTCTGGGGACGGTTAAGGATGGCGTATTTTTTAATGTGCTTGATGCAAATCTATCTGTGAAGTGTACAACTGGGGCACAAGTGCTGCCACTGAAGAGGTGTCTGTGTGGCCCAATTTTTGGAAAAAAGGGAGACTCTGCTTGGAGTAACCCTTGCTTGCAGTGTTTCTAAAAGTGATCCAAGATTAACAGATCTGGGATCAGCAAAGACTTTGCTACCTACCCCGGTGCCATCCTGGGGACGGTTAAGGATGGCATATTTTTGAATGTGCTTGATGCAAATCTACCTGTGAAGTGTACAACTGGGGCACAAGTGCTGCCACTGAAGGGGTGTCTGTGTGGCCCAATTTTTGGAAAAAAGGGAGACTCTGCTTGGAGTAACCCTTGCTATGTTTTTAAAAAGGAGCCAAGATGAACAAGTCATGTTTCAGCAAAGACTTTGCTACCTACCCCGGTGTCATTCTGGGGACGGTTAAGGATGACGTATTTTTGAATGTGCTTGATGCAAATCTATCTGTGAAGTGTACAACTGGGGCACAAGTGCTGCCACTGAAGAGGTGTCTGTGGGGCCCAATTTTTGGAAAAAAGGGAGACTCCGCTTGGAGTAACCCTTGCTTGCAGTGTTTCTAAAAGTGATCCAAGATGAACAGATCTGGGATCAGCGAAGACTTTGCTACCTACCCCGGTGCCATCCTGGGGACCGTTAAGGATGGCGTATTTTTGAATGTGCTTGATGCAAATCTACCTGTGAAATGTACAAGTGGGGCACAAGTGCTGCCACTGAAGGGGTGTCTGTGTGGCCCAATTTTTGGAAAAAAGGGAGACTCTGCTTGGAGTAACCCTTGCTGTGTTTTTAAAAATGAGCCAAGATGAACAAGTCATGTTTCAGCAAAGACTTTGCTACCTACCCGGGTGTCATCCTTGGGACGGTTAAGGATGGCGTATTTTTGAATGTGCTTGATTCAAATCTACCTGTGAAGTGTACGACTGGGGCACAAGTGCTGCTACAGAAGGGGTGTCTGTGTGGCCCATTTTTTGGAAAAAAGGGAGACTCTGCTTGGAGTAACCCTTGATGTGTTTTTAAAAAGGAGCCAAGATGAACAAGTCATGTTTCAGCAAAGACTTTGCTACCTACCCCGGTGTCATTCTGGGGACGGTTAAGGATGGCGTATTTTTTAATGTGCTTGATGCAAATCTATCTGTGAAGTGTACAACTGAGGCACAAGTGCTGCCACTGAAGAGGTGTCTGTGTGGCCCAATTTTTGGAAAAAAGGGAGACTCTGCTTGGAGTAACCCTTGCTTGCAGTGTTTCTAAAAGTGATCCAAGATTAACAGATCTGGGATCAGCAAAGACTTTGCTACCTACCCCGGTGCCATCCTGGGGACGGTTAAGGATGGCGTATTTTTGAATGAGCTTGATGCAAATCTACCTGTGAAGTGTACAACTGGGGCACAAGTGCTGCCACTGAAGGGGTGTCTGTGTGGCCCAATCTTTGGAAAAAAGGGAGACTCCGCTTTGAGTCACCTTGCGGTGTTTTACATCATTTTAGAAGGGCATGCCATGCCTATATCTGTGTCTCCTCTTCTTTTTCCTTGTCCAGCTCTTTTGTTTTCGCATGAGTATATGTCCTTGTCACTTTCCCATGTGTTTGTGTTGTGTTGTGAGTTGTTTGTCACCTTTTGGACACCTTTAAGGGTGTTTTGTAGGTGTTTTTATGTGTTTGTGATTGCCTCTCATTGTTTCCTATGTGTTCGAGTGGTTCACCGAACCGGTTCGCCGAACCGAACTTGAACTAGACCTCCGTTCGACGAACCAAGCTCGAGCCGAACCGCAACCGGTTCGCTCATCTCTACTAACGAGATTGCTAGCAATGTTGCTGCATGTGACGGGGCTTTAAGTCATCACACCGGTGTTATCAATGTACAGTCTATGTGTCCATGTTTTCCATCAGTGTCATCAGTGGTTTTCCCCAAATGGATAAGTAAATTGCAAGCTTCTTATACTTTGCAATGCTAATCAAGGACAGCACATGGACTGTAGACTGATACCATCCATGTGCTGTAAGTGGTTTTTGTTACCCAAAAGACTTGTATTGAAACTTTTCATCCATTATACTATAAAAAATAGACATGTATCTGTGAGTTTTACACAGGTACTCCGTGAAAAAACATGCATATGTGAACTGCCCCATTGGCTATATTGGATACATGTTGTATCTCTGAAACACAGAACAAGTACGTGAAAACAGAAAAAGTACGTGAAACAGACATCTGCATGAGGCTTTTGTTAGACTTACCATTAGAGAGCGTGGCCACTTTAACTGCTTCATGACCTAAGATGTACTAGTATGTCATATGATGTGACTGAAATGCTAACAATGAATAAGAGAACTCTGTTATTGCATTACTGCTAAAGGCATATTTGAAAAAAAGAGATATTTATCATATAAATTGGCCAATGCATGTGATCTCTGTATACCGGAAATCTAACTTGAAATACCACTATCCAGGTTAAAAACCTCCATGTCTGGGCAGCTAGAATAAAGGGTGCTTTACATGCTGTGACATCGGTAATGATATATCATTGGGGTCACGTCGTTAGTAACGCACATCCGGCGCTGTTACCGACATTGCAGCATGTAACGCAAATGAGCGATGATCATTGAGCACAAAAATGGCAAAAATCGTTGCTCGTTGTCACGTCGCTCATTTCCTTATTATTGCTGCAGCGACAGGTACAATGTTGTTTGTCATTCCTGCCTCCACCGGAAAAAGAGGAAGGAAGGAGGTGGGCGGCATGTCCCTTTTCTATTGGGCGGCGGTTCAGTGACACTGCTGTGACGTCGCTGTGACGCTAAACGAACCGCTCCCTTAGAAAGGAGGCGGATCACCGGTCACAGCGACGTCGCAGAGCAGGTATGTGCATGTGACGCTGCCGTAGCGATAATGTTCGCTACAGCAGCGATCACCACATATTGGCCATACGATGGGGGCAGGTGCTATCGTGCTCAGCATCGCTAGCATCGGCTAGTGATGTCGCAGCGTGTAAAGCGGCCTTAAGAACCTAAAGGGGAGTTAAGACAGCCTGGCTATAGGGCTTAACCTGTTCACACTTGTTGGATGTGCTGCTCAGTCTTTTTTATATATTTATAGTGCATCTTTATGATTGAGCACTCCACCCTATAACCAGGCTGTGTTCACTCCCCTTTATAGCTGGAATCAAACTGCCCAGTCATGGAGGTTTTAACGCAGATAGTGGCATTTCAAGTTAGGTTCCTGGTATACAAAGATTGCATTGCCGTGGTTATCGGGCTCACATGCATTGGCCACTACATATGCTAAATATCTATTTTTTTTCAAATATTCCTATAGATGTAATGCAATACCAGAGTTCCCTTATTCATTGTTAGCATTTCAGTATGCAGCTGTATATGTTTTTTTATATTTCATAGTAAAAAATAAAATAAATAAAAAACCCAACTTCCCGTCGAAAATGCTCATAGCTCATGCTTATAGCTGGATGAATGTAGGCGGACACCTGAAAAGGTCAATCACTTACTTTCTATAATGCTCGTTACTCCCGTTGAGCTCGTCGGAGCATCTGACAAGCTCAAATCAAGTAATGAACATTTGAGCATTTTAGTGCTCGCCCATCACTAATTATTACTTCTCTTCACATACAGTTAGGTCCAGAAATATTTGGACAGTGACACAAGTTTTGTTATTTTAGCTGTTTACAAAAACATGTTCAGAAATACAATTATATATATAATATGGGCTAAAAGTGCACACTCCCAGCTGCAATATGAGAGTTTTCACATCCAAATCGGAGAAAGGGTTTAGGAATCATAGCTCTGTAATGCATAGCCTCCTCTTTTTCAAGGGACCAAAAGTAATTGGACAAGGGACTCTAAGGGCTGCAATTAACTCTGAAGGCATCTCCCTCGTTAACCTGTAATCAATGAAGTAGTTAAAAGGTCTGGGGTTGATTAAAGGTGTGTGGTTTTGCATTTGGAAGTTGTTGCTGTGACCAGACAACATGCGGTCTAAGGAACTCTCAATTGAGGTGAAGCAGAACATCCTGAGGCTGAAAAAAAAAGAAAAAATCCATCAGAGAGATAGCAGACTTGCTTGGAGTAGCAATATCAACAGTCGGGTACATTCTGAGAAAAAAGGAATTGACTGGTGAGCTTGGGAACTCAAAAAGGCCTGGGTGTCCACGGATGACAACAGTGGTGGATGATCGCCGCATACTTTCTTTGGTGAAGAAGAACCCGTTCACAACATCAACTGAAGTCCAGAACACTCTCAGTGAAGTAGGTGTATCTGTCTCTAAGTCAACAGTAAAGAGAAGACTCCATGAAAGTAAATACAAAGGGTTCACATCTAGATGCAAACCATTCATCAATTCCAAAAATAGACAGGCCAGAGTTAAATTTGCTGAAAAACACCTCATGAAGCCAGCTCAGTTCTGGAAAAGTATTCTATGGACAGATGAGACAAAGATCAACCTGTACCAGAATGATGGGAAGAAAAAAGTTTGGAGAAGAAAGGGAACGGCACATGATCCAAGGCACACCACATCCTCTGTAAAACATGGTGGAGGCAACGTGATGGCATGGGCATGCATGGCTTTCAATGGCACTGGGTCACTTGTGTTTATTGATGACATAACAGCAGACAAGAGTAGCCGGATGAATTCTAAAGTGTACCGGGATACACTTTCAGCCCAGATTCAGCCAAATGCTGCAAAGTTGATCGGACGGCGCTTCATATTACAGATGGACAATGACCCCAAGCATACAGCCAAAGCTACCCAGGCGTTCATGAGTGCAAAAAACTGGAACATTCTGCAATGGCCAAGTCAATCACCAGATCTTAACCCAGTTGAGCATGCATTTCACTTGCTCAAATCCAGACTTAAGACGGAAAGACCCACAAACAAGCAAGACCTGAAGGCTGCGGCTGTAAAGGCCTGGCAAAGCATTAAGAAGGAGGAAACCCAGCATTTGGTGATGTCCATGGGTTCCAGACTTAAGGCAGTGATTGCCTCCAAAGGATTCGCAACAAAATATTGAAAATAAAAATATTTTGTTTGGGTTTGGTTTATTTGTCCAATTACTTTTGACCTCCTAAAATGTGGAGTGTTTGTAAAGAAATGTGTACAATTCCTACAATTTCTATCAGATATTTTTGTTCAAACCTTCAAATTAAACGTTACAATCTGCACTTGAATTCTGTTGTAGAGATTTCATTTCAAATCCAATGTGGTGGCATGCAGAGCCCAACTCGCGAAAATTGTGTCACTGTCCAAATATTTCTGGACCTAAGTGTAACTATTGTGATTTTCTAATTAAAAGTATGTAGGATTTTATTTACAATGATATTTCCTTTAGTTATTTTTTTTTTCTGTTCCCAAACAACCACTTTAGTCATGAAAGAAATTCCCAGACTATGACCCTTTATAATGGCACTACACATTCTAGTACAAAGTACTGCGGGGAGGTAAAGTGTTCTTCATCCCGTGCCTTATGTCTTCCAGTGCAACATAACCAATTGATTTTATTCTGTTAGAAAGTATGCAAAGTATTAGAGAGAATGAAATACTTTCCCCTGGTTACAAATAAAAGATCAAAGCTCTTAGATAACCTTGTTTGTACAAGTTGTACAATTTAAGCTGTAACATAATCTGTATTACCATAGGAAAAGATTTTATTATGTTTTGCAGTGAACGAAAAAAAAAAAGTCTTGCTTGGAGCATTTGAACTGTGTTGAGGAGTTCAGAAAGATTAATGTACCCCCAGAGAATGTTATACAGCTGATTTTAATGTTTCACTTGAAGCAGTTTAGGAAGGGATAATAAACTCTCTGCTGTACGCTTTGTTTAAAGGGTTTTACAGTATGAGAAAAAAACAAAAAACTAAAACATCTTTATTGTTGTGTATTTGTCTTGTTATTTCAGGGTCTGTAAATGCCTGTAGGCCATCGTGCATAACATAGATCATTCTATTGGAATTTTGCAAAGATACAAATTTCAGCTTTAATGCAGTATTTTCCTAAGATTTTCATACTATAGTTTTAATTAGAATTACGTTATTTACAGAATAAAATAAATATTTTTTAACATGCACCTATTTCACTACAATCAAGGTTGATGGATTATTCCTTAGGAAAAATATACCCTAAAAGTATAATATAATGTCAATTCAAATGTATTTTACCTTTATGAATGTGGGCGGGATCCTAAACATGGTAATTGGAAGAAAATAGATGGGACAACACTACGGATGAGTGAATCCGAACTGTAAAGTTTGGTGTCTGTAGTGAACCTTGTGTTTAGCACTGAACACCGAATGTAGACTTTCACTATACACCTGGTTGCTGTTTGGATTTTTTTCACCCAAATAAAGCTTGTTGAAAGGATGAAAAGCAGCAAGATTTTAGGCTGTGGCTACTTCCGGAGTCATCGCATGAGCTACAGTGGATTAATTTTCTAAGAAATCAGGAAAGAACTCCGGCTCTTCCTGCTCCCTCTTCTGCTGCAGTGTTGACCTCTTCAGCTGTGGTCTTGGCATCTTGCATCTGCTCATGATGACCAGGGCCACCTTCCTCTCCCCAAGCACATGATGTGGCAGAAAGAGCACCACCTCCACCACTAAGACCACCATCAGCATCACCTACAATATTCACACCATCCTATGGAAGTCTGCAGCTCTCCATTCCCCAAACTCTTGATAGAAAGAGGAAATCCCCCTTAGTCACCGATGAGCCCTAGCCCTGAATGACAGCATTTCCAAAATGCTTGTCTTTGAAATGCAGCCATTCATTTCAGTGGAGATGCACTGTTTCCAACAAATTATTTCTGTGGCTGTATCACAGTATAGTATGCTGTTCCCAGCCACCACCACTGTTGCCATCCCTGCCCTGCCCACACATGTGGCAGAACAAATTCATTGTTCACCCGCAACACCATAAGTGGAAAGGTCCATGTAACTATGGATACTTGGATCACTAAGCATAGGCAGGGTTGGTATCTCTCTAACTTTCAAGCACGGGACAGTTTTGATGAAGGAGCAGGAACCATTTTCCCAGCAGTGTGGTAAGAAAGTTAGATCAGGGGCATCACTGCAGCGTGGCTGGGGTCATACAGAGGAGCCAGGCCACACACTTGCGACTGAGGACAGCTTGTCGTTGACTCTGGAAAGCCTGGCACACATGAGCCAATACATGCTGTTGTGCCTGCGCAAGAACCCATGAGTTGCAAGGATTCTGACTAGTGGTGATTGATGGGTGGTGACCCAGCTGGACCCATGCTACAAAGACCACGTAACAGCACTACTTTCACTACTGGAGCGAGATCAAAAAATGTGCAAATATATGTCCAATCTGTGTAACACTGTACTTATGGCATTCCCACCGGACATCGTGGCTTGATGGAATAACAAGGCATCATAGGAGGAGGAAGTGAATAACTCAGTGGTTGCATAGGCCACACTTCTGCAGGGAAGGTCATCATGTCCGCAATTTTCCAACAATGCATATGCAGTCCTCCACACCATCCAGCAGCACCATCTGCTACATTGCATATTTCCAGGAGTCAGTATTCAGCAAACATGGTGGAAGCGTAGGTGTCCACAGGTATCTCAGTGCTATCTAATCGTTATATACCATTACATTTCTGGAAGAAAAAGGAAAAAAGTGTCCAAAGAAAACTATTAAAACATGTCTTTATTAATTTGCTTAAAAAAATTATAGAAAGACCAGCATAAGAATATGAGTAGAGTGATCGAACTCCCCAAAAACCGGGACCGGCGGATCATTGCCAGATTTTAAAAAGAGTCCAATCCACTCCGAAATCCAGTGCCCATATAAGTCAATGGGGACCGGAATCCGGAGATTAAAAACGTTTGTATAGGTGATAGGGGGGTAGGAGCGTGTGCGACATACTCACCGAGGCGCTGTCATGGTGGCACACTCCTTCCGGGTCACGCTTTTCCCTTCTGGAGCCAACAATTCAATAATCACTACTTTGCCCACCCACTGGCGCGTGTAATTGGTTGCAGTTAGACGCGCCCCCATCCTGAGTGGCAGCGTGTTAGCTGAGTGCAACCAATCACAGGTGCCAGGACGGTTGGTGGGCGGGGAAAGCAGTGTATCCCTTGCAAGTGTGACTCCAGCTTTTTTTTATTATTATTTAAAAAAATAATTTAAAAAAAAAACGACGTGCGGTCCCCCCCAATTTTCATCCCCAGCCATGATAACGCCGCCTGGGGGCTAGTATTCTTAGCCCGCAGCCGCCCAGTATTGCCACATCTATAAGAAATGTGACAATCCCGGTGCGATACTAACCCTTCCCGTTGGCCTGGTGCATGCGAATCGGAGTAATAAGAGGTTAATAGCACAGCTGCTACTAAGCCCTAGGTAGGTACAAACTTGTAAATGAATGTAAATAATCACACACACACAGAAAAATCCTTTATTTGGAATAAAGTACAAAACACACCCTCCTTCACCACTTTATTAAGCCCCAACACCCTGCAGCTCCGGCGTAATCCACACGAGCTCCCACGACGACACATCCAGCTCTGCTACATCCCAGAGCGAGCAGCCATAGAGAAGACTGCCAGCTCTGAGTGTAGCCTATTACTGAGCCACGATGAGCGATGACTGTCACAGGCTGGGTGGTGCATCAGCCTGCAACCAATCACAGACGAGAGGACGACAGGTGGACGGGGAAAACATGGAAAGCTGTGTGTATGCGATGTACAGTACAGGAAGAGAATGCGCGACCCGGAAGCAGTGTGCTTCACTTATTTCTTCTTTTCTTTATTTTTACTTTCATTGCCGAATCCAGATCGTGCACCCAGAATTCCGCGCCTGGGACCAGCACCCAAAGAGCGTTGAAACCGCGCAGATCTGGACTTTTACTAAATAGGAGACAAAAAGGGGGGGACGGAACTACGTGTTTTGTTAAGTAAACTTCATCATGATCTGTACTGAATTTGAGTCAGATCACCACTGTAAACTAAACAGGAAAAAAAAAATGTGTCCTCACAAGAAGCAGATAATTAGATTAAAAATAGTAGTAGTTTCCTAGTACACAAAGGGGTGATACAGGACAGACTTAAACCCACTATGTCCATGGTAGAATAAAAAAGGAGAAAATAAAAATAAGGACTGGACATAGAAAAAAACTGAAAAAACTGGAAAAAAACACATAGTAAGCATATAATCAAATACATTTGACAGTTTTTTCTATGTTCAGTCCTTTTTCTAATTTTTATTTTTCCTCTTTTTCATTCTACCATGGACACAGTGGCTTTAAGTCTGTCTTGTATAACCCCTTTGTGTACTAGGGTCTGTGGCCTTAATTTTTGGGAAAAACTAACTCTCGCCACTTCTTCTCAGGGTCTGTGGCCTTAATTTTTGGTACAAACTACCTCTCGCCACTTCTCACCATGATCTGTGGCCTTACATTTTTTGAAAAACTAACTCTCACCACTTCTCACTAGAGTCTGTGGCCTTAATTTAAAATAAATAAATAACTCTCGGCACTTCCCACCATGGTATGTGGCTTTTGTTTTTAACAATAGTATACTTGTCTCCAGTCTGTAGCCGGGTCTGTGACATTATTTAAAAAAAATAAATCAATAAAATAGTTACTGTGCATCAGGTGTTTCCGGTTTTATCAGTCACAAACCTTTATCTGCGCTGCAGCAAGCACAGTTTGGCAGAGCTCTGAAAACCATCAGTATTAGGCTATGTGCGCACAGTGCGTTTTTCGCGGCGTTTTTGGCCTCAAAACTGCAGGACTTTGCTTCCCCAGCAAAGTCTATGAGTTTTCATTTTCGCTGTCCGCACACATCTGTTTTTTTTCAGCTGCGTTTTTGTGGTGCCACAAAAACGCAGCATGTCAATTATTCCTGCGTTTTTCACTGCGCTTTTCATCCATTGAGTTCAATGGGATGTTGAAAGACGCAATGAGAAACGCAAATAGCTGCGTTTTGGTGCGTTTTGATGCGTTTCTAAGACCAAAAACGCAGCTATAAACGCAGGAGGTGGGTAGTAAAGTGACGTGTACAGGAAGAGGATTCCTTCTGTCAGTATATACAGAAGCGTGAATCCTACCGGTACCGTCACCGCTGCGTCCACCTCCCGTCCTGTGCATGTATGCTGCCGTGCGGCGCCATGTCTGGGCGGGAGGTGGAAGCGGCTGCGAAAACAAAAGTGAACAGTAGAAAAAAAAAAAAGGTATACTCACCTGACTGCAGCCTCCCGGTGCCATGCCCGCTCCCATCTCCTCTCACGGTATCGCCACCCCCGCTCCGGCTGTGTGCAGACGGCCGGGAAACCTCCGATGGATGCAGGACCTGGCGATGGATCACCTGATGCAGTCACCTGACGCATCAGGTGATCGTAAGTATCGCGGTGACGCGGGCGCCCGGCCGGTATCAGCGGATGCGTCAGGAGACTTCATCCCTGATTACCGGCAGCTGCTGCAGTGATGGGCCAGGATCAGACTCCCGCCCCATCGCTGCAGGAGCTGCCGGTAATCAGCACATAAGTGAGTATTATTTATTTTTTTTTTTTTTGCACCGATGCATCTGCTGATTGTATAATCGGCTTTTATACAATCAGCTGATGTGTGATGGGATTCAGCCCCTAGAACCTGACACATCATCTGATCGCTTTGCCTTCCAGCAAACCGATCAGATGATATTGGATCCGGATTGGACGGCGCGGGACCCTGACCCAGGATTACTGCGGAGGGGGGGGTTCTTTATTTCAATAAAGATGGAGTCACTAATTGTGTTGTGTTTTATTTCTAATAAAAATATTTTTCTGTGTGTTGTTTTTTTTTATCTTTACTAGAAATTCATGGTGGCCATGGCTAATATTGGCGTGACACCATGAATTTCGGGCTTAGGGCCAGCTATACAGCTAGCCCTAACCCCATTATTACCCGGCGAGCCACCCAGCATCAGGGCAGCTGGAAGAGTTGGATACAGCGCCAGAAGATAGCGCTTCTATGAAAGCGCCATTTTCTGGGGTGGCTGCTGGACTGCAATTCACAGCGGGGGTGCCCCGAAAGCATGGGCACCCTGCACTGTGGATTCCAATCCCCAGCTGCCTAGTTGTACCCGGCTGGACTCAAAAATTGGGCGAAGCTCACGTCATTTTTTTTTTAAATTATTTCATGAAATTCATGAAATAATTTAAAAAAAAGGGCTTCCCTATATTTTTGGTTCCCAGCCGGGTACAAATAGGCAGCTGGGGGTTGGGGGCAGCCCGTACCTGCCTGCTGTACCCGGCTAGCATACAAAAATATGGCGAAGCCCACGTCATTTTTTTTGTTTGGAGGGGCAAAGAAATCCTGCATACAGTCCTGGAAGGAGGATGCTGAGCCTTGTAGTTCGACAGCTGCTGTCTGCCCTCCTGCATACACTATTGGATGGAGGATGCTGAGCCTTGTAGTTCGACAGCTGCTGTCTGCTCTCCTGCATACACTATTGGATGGAGGATGATGAGCCTTGTAGGTCTGCTCCCCCTTACTCTCCCTCAAGCATACAGTCCTGGATGGAGCATGCTGAGCCTTGTAGTTCTGCAGCTGCTGTCTGCTCTCCTGCATACACTATTGGATGGAGTATGCTGAGCCTTGTGGTTCTGCAGCTGTCTGCTCTTCTGCATACACTAGTGGAGAATGAAGAACACATTGAAGAAGGAAATGACATCAGACCTTTTCTTTTTGTTCACTGATAAAAAACGCATAAGGACGCAGTGAGCAAAAACGCAGCAAAACGCAGCAAAAAACGCACAAAATCGCGGCAAAATGCGTGCGTTTTTGCCGCGTTTTTTTGACGCAAATGCGTTTTTGTGCGTTTTTAGCGGCCAAAAACGCACAAAAACGCAGCGTCAAAAAAACGCAGTGTGCGCACATAGCCTTACAGCCCTGTGCACGAGTGTTGGATCTCGAGCATTCTTGGAAGAGAGAGTCAACCAGGTAAAGAGGATGTTTAGGGGCCATTGTAAAATATGTTTTCTGGAGTGGGGAGGAATTTGAATATTTTAAACAGCAATACACCTTTAACTGATGACAGCTTGCTGTTGCCTCTGGGCAGTGTGGCTAACATGAGCAAATCCTTGCTGCAGTGACTGCCAAGTGACCGCCAAGTTCCCTTTACTGTTACTAGTACCAATTACTGGGTGGCCCCCCTGCTGGATGCTCGCTACTATGTCAAGGTGTCATGGTTACTTTCATCACTGAAGTGTGGCCGAGTCCCCTCTTCATCACAGCCACAGTACCACGAAACTCAAAGATTTAAACAGAGTCTTAGGGGTACTTTGCACGTTGCAACATCGCTAGCATCGGCTAGCGATCTCGAGCGCGATAGTAACCACCCCCGTCACACATGCAATATCTGGTGATCGCTGCCGTAGCGAATATTATCTCTATGGCAGCTTCACACGCACATAACTTCTCGGTGACGTCGCGGTGACCGCCGAACAATTCCTCCTTCAAGGGGGAGGTGCGTTCGGCGTCACCACCACGTAACATCCCGCCCACCTCCTTCCTTCCGCATTGACAGTGGACGCAGGTAAGGAGATGTTTTTCGTTCCTGCAGCTTCACACACAGCGATGTGTGGTGCTGCAGAAACGACAAACAACATCGTATCTGCAGCTGGAGCGACCTTATGAAAATGAACGACGTGACACAGATCAGCGATTTTTGACTGCTTTGTGCTCATTCATCGTCGCTCCTAGGATTTACACATTGCGATGTCGCTACCGGCGCCAGACGTGCGTCACAACAACTGTGACCCCGACGATATATCGGTAGCGATGTCACAACGTGTAAAGTGCCCCTTAGTCCACTATTCAAAGCTGTCATACTCAGACATGGTAGCATGCTTTGAACAATAATTATTTCTAAATAAATGCATTAGATTAACGGAATACACACTGAGCAGCATGGGTGGGCCACTTCAGGTCTAGAATTCAAAACAATATGTGTACAGCATGCCTTGCTTTGTGAATATCTGTCAAATCTGATGGTGCATTGCATCATGCAGCTTTGCAAAGCTGTCTAAAATCACAGTGTACAGGCAGTGTAATTGTGGCGCCTCTGACCTGGTCAGGCACCACTGAGTACTGCACCCATGCTGGGACAGTACTTCCAGGTAATCCTAAAGGCCAGAATGAGGTGTGTACGCACAGACACATAGCAACCAGGTCTCCCACACCTTTAGATGGGACCCTTGGTCAGTCCCTAGAGGGGTCTGGCCTTCAATTCTTGTCAAGGGGTGTAGTGGAAGGGCTGGGAGCTAAAGTGCAGAGGCTGTCAGGAAAGGAGTGGAGCGAGCCAGTCTGGTAGTGGTGAGCGGCGGTTGCTAAGGGATACGCGCGCTCACACTAGTCAGACACTGCGCGGTGTAGTGACAGTTGACGGGGAGAACGGTTACCTGGGCAGTCAGAGAGAATTGTCCGGGGTGACTAGGCCTGTACGGGGAACAGGTCCCTAGAGCAGACTCCGTTTTAACGACCTGCTAAACCTGCTGGTGAGGGGAACTACAGGTACCTCACCAATCTTACAGAGTCCGAGCCTCAGCAGCAACGCAGGGACCCATAAGGAGACAGAGCCAGAAGCCATCTCACCTGGTCCACGCTGCCAGAAAACAGTCCAAAAAGGGGAGAAAAGGCAGTAGCGACTCCCTGGATAGACCCCCATGGTACTTCAGGTTAGGGGGTTATCCAAACACAGAAGTGCTGGGAAGGCGAGCTACCTGTTACCCTCAGACTGGCCTGAAGGAGCCCCTGGTCCTACCTGGTTGATCACAGCAACGCCCTGGTCAGCTCACAGCAACATATGTGTGAGTAAAAATCAGTTAAATGACTTTTGGACTCTGCCTGAGTTATTCTGGGACCCGTTATTCTACACACCTGAGTCCCTGGGGCCTTCCTCACTCATGGGAGGCCACACCATCTGTCTGCAGACCCCATCAGCCCCAGACGCTCATAAAATCTGCAGTGGCGGTCATCCATATACCTGACCGCAAGTCGTGAGTGGCGACACGACACACATACAAAATCTGACCTACGTGCTTGCCATATTAGAAGAAGACCCTGTGGCTTCCCTGAAGCTGGATCGATGTCCCTGGGGTGACACATCTTCTCTTAGTGTCCATAGTACCACCAAACCCTAAAATAGAGACAGAGTTATTCATTGCTGCTGTCATATTTAGACAAAGGTACCTGCTTGGTTCAATTTCTTTTTTAAAAGAAATGCTTTGGATTCATCGGATACACACTAAGCAGCATGGCTGGGCAGCTTCTAATGGAAATGGCTTAGACTGGTAGTAGCAACTCTAGCTGGCATAGCTTCACAGGACCAGGAAATTGTCTACTGTGTGGGAACAATTAAAACAAGCATTCAAAGAATTGGGGCCTTGCTGAAAGCGCAAAGTTGGCACCTAAGGAACATAGCCATCTTTATCAACATCACCTCCTTGAAAACGAGCAAAGCAGTTGAAACCTCAACAAGTTAGGCACCTGGCACTTCTGTTTTTCGAGCACTCTGTTAGATGAGGTTCTGTGTGGCCCATCTCTATTTTAATTCGGTGCTATGTAGCGGATCTTGAGTAATGAGAGCTGTGAGAGTCAACCGGGTAAATAGGCTGTTTAGGGTCTTTTTTTTACAATTTGGTGGTCTGTGGTTGAGCTCTGTTAATCTTGGCTCTGTGGGTGAACTGGGAATACAGGCTACATAGGGCAAATTTGTTAAACTTCTTGCTCTGTGGGGGAAGTCTAGCAATCTCGGCTGTGTGCGGCAACTGTTTAAAGAGACTCTGTTGAGGCCTACATTTTCAGCTTACGCTCTGTGGTTAAACTTTGGTAACCTTGGCTGTGTTTGTGAACTGGGAATACAAGCTAAATAGGGGAAACTGGTTAAACGTATTGCTCTGTGGGAGAGGTCCGACAATCTTGACTGTGTGGGTGAACTGGGAATACAGGCTCTGTAAAATTTTGGTCTGTAGAGAATGAAATCCATCTGTTTGTGGTCAATGTTAAATTTTTAGTTTCTTCATTTACTTGATATGTAACCGTAAATACTTGAGTGCCAGAAGCTCTTTAAGTCATTTACTCATTCACATTTGTTTGCAAGGCAATTGGCATACTTTTACCTACATTCAGGTTCCCTTTGCAGCCCATTAGCCTATACTATAACCATTTGCAACCCCGAACTTGAGCTCCCCCTTGGGTTTTGTTGTTCGGGGTTAAGTTCAGCATCAAGTTTGCTCGCCGATCCTGATATTTCTTTTTTTGTTCCAGTGCTTGTTCGTTAAAATTGATTATCCCCGTGTTAGCTCATCACTAGACAGCACCTCAGATTTTTTATAAGTTGTGAAAAGACATAAATTAAAAGAATCCAGAATAAAACCCTTACTGACAAAGGCTGTTTGCAAAGAGGGAAAAAACTTACTGTTATACAGCATATAATATTAGAGGAAATAAAAAAGAATATTGATCAAAAGGTTGTAAGTACACAAAAATTTTACTAATCTACAAATCCACCAGCAACTAAGGTTAGGGGTCTTTTGATTGTGGAAAAGTAGAAAACATAAAAGCTGTAAAAATTTGGACTTACCATATTTACCCCAAAGTTATGTTAGCATTTGATTTATACCTTATATGAGCATGGTGAAATAAAAATTCAAAAACTCCCTAAAAAAATTATTAGAAGATAGCCAATATATTTTGTTTGCCATCATATCATCTGCCATAGAGTTAGGGAACATGTATCAGGGATGCCCACTGCTGGTCAACCCTTTATTAGTTGAGTAGTTGAGACAGCATGCTGCATAAATTAATTAAATCTATACTTATGCTAAATTTCAGCCTGGTCCTCTATTGTGATCAATGTATCCCCTCTAAATTCCTGACAAACAATGTCCCATGACCGCTGCAGCCAATAACAGTTAAATCCCCAGTTGATGAACAGTGTTGCATTTATGAAGAATAGTGTTGTAATTGTTAAGGCTGAAGTCAATTAGGGGCCACTGATTGGCATTGATATGACATTGTTTATATTATGATATCAGATGGAGACATTTTGCTCATGCCAGAGGAGTGTGGTGTTTCTGGTAGGTAAGTATCCACTTGCTTTTATTTATACAGTAAACTGGGGGAATTAAATAGAGGTTGTCCATTAGTTGATAACTCCATTGAGGCCTAAAACACACTTCCGCAAAAAAAACGTACGTGTCTTACGGTCCGTTTTTCGGGTCCATTTTCTGTTTTTTAGGGGCGTTTCTCCGGTACATATGGCATCTGTGTGATGGCGTATGCGAGTGTGTGTGCGTGTGGAATGTCCGTATTGACATAAAATACGTACGTGTGCAGTCCGTGTGCCGTCCGTTTGTCCGGATCCGTATTTTCACACAAATAACCTTGTTAGCCCATCATAATGTGCTCCTGGTGTGTTTAATTGGTCAATTAACTACTCAATTTGGTTAGTTTGCTTAAAAAACCTTTAAAAACTTGGCTTCTGAGCTCATTCTCACATTATACACACTCCAAAATGTCTCTCTCCAATGAAGCAACCATGTATTTGCTCTGGTTGATATCTAGGAGATTTGGGGTTAGGCGACATATGATTAAAGAAGAGCCACCACTGGAGAGAAGGATGTGGATTCACCCCCTTGTGAAGCTCAGGAAAACACATGGGCATTTTAATATTCTCTATGGCGAAATGCAGAAATTTCCACCAAAATTCCAAGCATACTGCCATCTCACCATGAATTCATTTGACAACATCCTTGGCCTTGTAAACCATTGTTTGAAGCATCAGGACACCTGTATGCGCCTCAGCATCTCCCCTGAGGAACGACTGTTGGTGACTTTTCGGTAGGTGTTGCCATGTATACTCATGCTTTATCTGTTATTTTGAAATACATGTTAAAATTCAAAGGCATCATTTTGTAGAAATTATGTAATTTTAATTTTAGGTATTTGTTGAAAACTTATATAGATCACATAACCTCATTGTAATCTTAAAATATGATCTAAGTGCTCACATCTACCATCCTAACTCTACCAAAATGAAAGAAACAAGAGTCATAAATCAAACAATCTTGTTTATTCAACAGAAAAGCAATTATTTTTCCAATATGGAAAGTAACTATCAACACATGTTTTTCCAACAAAAGCAATAAAATAATAGTCATACACAGTATCTCGCCAGTCATTGGATGACACAAATATTTGTTTTGAAAAACAACTTTCATGAATAGTCAAAGTAATGTCATGTTTTTTTTCTATTTCAGTTACCTTGCAACTGGGCAATCCATCAGCAGTCTACATTTCGAATTCTTATTGGGAAGGTCTACAATTGGCAAGATTATCCTGCATACCTGCACTGTGCTATGGGAGACCCTTAGACATCATGTCATACAGCTGCCTTCAACACAGGAATGGATGCACATTTCAGAAGATTTTTTGGAGAAAACAGCTTTCCCTAATTGTATTGGCGCCATTGACGGAAAGCACATTAGAGTGAAGAAACCACCTAACTCTGCATAAAGATATTTTAATTATCATAAGTTTTTTTCTGTAGTTATTTTGGCCATGGTAGATACAAACTACTGCTTTTTATTTGCTGATATTGGGGCCTATGGCAGTGCCTCAGATGCACGCATTTTCAGAAGCTCACGTTTAGCAAGACGATTAATGTCTGATAGTTTAAGTTTGCCTGCACTAAGACCATTGCCTGGTAATAATGGCCCTATTGTTCTTTTTGTCATGGTTGCAGATCAGGGGTTTGCATTGTCTAGGCATTTGATGCGTCCATGTCCCAGAAGGGGGCTGGACAGATCAAAAGTCCTATTTAATAGCAAATTGACCAGAGCACGATGCTATGTTGAACGTGCCTTTGGCATTTTGGCCTCAAGATGGCGCATTTATCAAACCACCATCCAACTCCAACCAACCACCGTCAAGGCTGTCATTAAAGCTACAGTAGTGTTACATAATTACTGTAGATTACATGAAAGCAATGACGAAGACATTGAGGAGTTGCCAGCTTTAAATGCACCATTTGTAGAGAATGGTAGTGTTAGAACCAATGTGTCCACTTCTGGTCTACAAGTGAGGAATCAGTTTAAAGATTATTTTAGTTTAAATCGCCATAGTCATGTATAAATTTGACATTGTTATAGTTTTTTATCACTTGGTTACATAATCACAAACACATATGTAATACAAAAGAGAACATGACCATACATAGGTATAATTTGTGGTTATTTTTGTTGGTTGGTTGTGTTTGTGGTCCCAATAAGCTATTGTGATTTAACTTTATTGCTATAAAATCAGGAATTTTTGTTTTGCAAGTAACAGTACTACTGAATGTACATGACTAATAAAGATATGGCATATTGGATTTGAAAAAAATAGTCCAGATTTTTTATTGAACCTATGTATGTATGTTATCTTTTTCAAAACACCCTGTATTCTATTATTTTTTTTTTACAGAATTTTGTCAGGGACATTAGCCCATACAAAACACCATACTTTGGGAGTCCAAAATGGCCGCGGTCGGAGACAGACGTACATGAGGGAGCTCCAGACCATCTGACACCATCCTGCTCCCCCGCCATCAATACTCAGGCCGGGACCCTCCACCTAAATCACGGAGACCTTACGAAAAGAAGGCGACCCTGAGTTTGCCAGCAACACCGGTGCTGGGACCCCCGAGAAGTTCCTCGAGACTGAGGCCAGGAAGCACACAGTAGGCCGCAGGGCCCGAACAACGGGACCCCCAGAGACGTGGAACACCCGTGCTGGGGTGACCCGGACAACGGCAAAGGGCCCAGACAGAGCCGGCCGGGATTGAACAGATCCGTGCCCCCCCAGGCTCGGCCTCACGAATCAGCGAGCCCGGCGACCCGGGAGGAGAGGAGAAGGGCCGCCGCCATCTTGAAGACCTGACCCCCCTGGTTCTTCAGGCCAGAAGCTGGTGCGGCAAACTCACGGACGCAGGACAAAAGCTAGACGGCCGACAAGAAGAAGAGAGGACGCTGTCACTTACCCGGCCACGAGTCAGACTGAGCCGGAGCAAAGGAGGCTGCAGGACGCGTCGGGCCTTCGGGCGGCCGCCGGGAGTTCCTGAGATCCGGCCGGAAGTCTCGCGACGGCTGCGGGTGGCGCTCTGGGAGACCCCGCCGGGACCGGAGAGGAGATCGGGTGGTAAGTGAAAGCCCCCGGACACCCTTCCACTTCCCTGCGTCCACCCCGCGAGACCCAGGAGAATCCAGGGCATACCCCGCCGCGGCCCCCATCCACCGGGACGGCATCCCCCTCCCACCCTCCCACAGCTGAACAACGCACGCTAATCCGGGAGTCGGGGGGCTGCCAGACCCGCACCCGCTGAGAGGCCGCACGCAGGTACCAGACAGGAGAGCCTGAGGGAGCCCCAAGCAAAGAGCAAAGAGGCCCCCCCTCATAGCCTAAGGGCTGCGTCCATAACATCACAGGGGACACCCCACACCTCTCTCCACTACCTGGGGCCCTACCAGGGATGAGACCCTCACACTTAGGGTCACAAGAAGGGCACTTTGGCAATATTCTAAGATCCTGAGCCACATATCTTCTTGGACCCTGAGGCTACTGACAGGACCACACAGAGGAGTGGGCACAGAGAAAGTCCACGCAGACCTACACTCTATATAAAGGCACAGTCCATCCGACCCCACCCCCAGGGGCATGTAAAGCGGTGAACTCCACACTGCTCAGAGGGAGCAGAGGGACCAGACCCCCACTCTACTCATTATAGCATAATACCATAAGGACTGACTTCGACATGGTCAAATTTGGCAATAAAATGGCCAGCGCTTTGCCCAAACCAGCTGTGACCACGACTCAGGCAGACGTCGATAAGTTTCTCAAAAAACACCTCTTGCCAGCCGAGGCGGGGGCTGACAGCCTTCAAAACTCATCTACTAATGCCACACAAGAAATGGAAGATGACGCAAGTGATGCAGAGGACATGGATTCCAGCAAGAGCCTCCCAATCTCCAGGTCCTTTATCAAACGGATTCTCAACAAAGCCTTAGAACCGGTAGTGAAAAAACTTTCTAACATCAAACAAGATATTGGCCAGATAGGCCACAGAGTGGAAACCCTGGAAGCTTCCCAGGCCACTATCACCACTACCTCCAATGCCATCATCTATTGTCTCCACCAACAAGAAGACAGTGTCAATCAAATACATGCTATTCTGGAGGATCATGAAAATAGAGAAAGGCGGAACAACCTCAGGTTAAAAGGCCTCCCAGAATCGGTAGCCAACGAAGCCCTGGTTCCGGCTCTTCAAAGCATCTTCTCCGACCTGATAGACGCTGATCCTACACCACCGATAGAGCTGGTCAGAGCCCATAGATCATTGAGACCCCGACCCAGACAGGGGGAACCACCAAGAGATGTCATCTGCCGCTTCATGGACTACCAAATTAAGGAGCTCATTCTTAAAAAAGCAAGAGAAGCTAGCACCATAGGATATGAAGACTCCGAAATCCGGATATTTCAAGACCTTGCAGCCACCACTCTGACCAAGAGGCAATTACTAAAACCTTTTACAGAAGAGCTACGCCAACGCCAATTTCCATACCGCTGGCTATACCCATTTGGCATTGCAATAACAGCAAAAGGGAAACACTACCAAGGCAAAACATCAGCTGAAATTAGACGAATCTGTGAAGACCTGGGGATCACTCTGGAGAAATATCCCGAATTGGAAATCCACAGTATGACGTCTGCGCTACAGCAACTCCCAGAGCCGTCACCTTGGCACAGCATCACTCCGAAGACCCACAGGTCCAGACGCAACGTGGCAAAGAAGCTCCAGATGAACTCAGAAAGCGAGCCCCCTGAAAGGGCCTAGGCTCAGGCCTACCATTGCCTGCCATTGCTTATGCATGCTAAAAGCATGAAGTCACTATAGGGGTCCTGCACTTTCTGCTCCCTCTCGATGCATACCCATTCCTATTCCGAAGTTGAAAATGTTGTTATTGTTGAAATTAACACCCTGTTCCCTATCTGATCCTTTCTCTACCCTCCATCCCATCTGCTCTTTCTTTTCCCAGTCTGGTCGTGGGTCTGGTCCATTCATCCCACCGGAAAAAGAGACCATCCACCCGCAATTGCCACTATGCCGACACATCATAAGGTATTTAATGTGATAAGTCTTAATGCGCACGGGCTGAACTCCCCCATACCAAGGGCACAGACTCTATCTAGCCTTCATAAGAAACATATTGACATAATCTTTTTGCAGGAAACACACTTCTGCAAAGGCAAAATTCCAAGCTTCGAAAAAGCACACTACAACACGTGGTTTCATGCCCCCTCCCCAAATAAACGCACTAAAGGAGTTTCAATAGCACTCGCCAAAGACATACCCTTCTTACCCCAACATGAAGTCATTGACCCTGAAGGCCGGTTCATATTTATTAAAGGCCTACTGGCTGGCTCAATGGTAACTATGGGAAATATATATGCTCCAAACGTCAAACAGGTTCGATGGCTACTGTCCACACTCAAAAAATTCCGGACTTTTTCGGAAGGCACTCCAATACTCTGTGGAGACTTTAACGTAGCCTTGGAGCCAAAATTAGACTCAACCTCAAAAAAGAGCCACATCTCACTCAGGGACCTCTCCCGGATCAAAACTTCTCTCCTCTCTCTTTCCCTGATTGATATCTGGCGATTACAACACCCGACAACCAAAGATTTCACCTTCTTCTCCCATCCCCATAAATCATACCACAGGCTAGATTACATTTTTTTACCTAGGCATCTATTACCTAACGTCACTGACACAACAATCCGATCTACGCCACACTCTGATCACGCTTATGTCACGGCAAGTTTCACATTGCAGAGGCCATATCTGATCCACCGCACATGGAGGTTAAATGAGTCAGTCCTCTCCTCAGAAGACAATAAGAAACGTATTTCTGAGCGTCTCCGCAATTACTTTGCGGAGAATATGACACAGGACATCAATGCACCAATTTTATGGGAAGCACATAAAGCGGTCATAAGGGGAGAACTGATCTCCATTTCCTCACACCTTAATAAACAAAGGAAACTAAATCTGCAAAGCTTATATGAAGATATAGCTACTTTGGAAACCCAACACAAAAAATCCCTGTCCCAACAGACTTTAGAACTATTGACTGCCAAGCGGGTGGCACTGAGAGACATACTCAATAAACAGTCAGCCAAATTACACCTGAGCTGGAAAAAACGCATATTTTTACATGGGGACAAAGCCTCCAAACTTATGATGTCACTAATAAAAACAAGGCAGGCTCGCACGTTTATACACACACTTAAAACACCACAGGGCCATCGCACCCAGGACTATTGCCAAATCTCAAACGAATTTCTACAATTTTATAAGACCCTATACCAATCTCGGCCAGAAGAGTCAGCAACAGAAAGAGACAGGAGAAAATGCGGCATACATAACTATCTAGCCAAATTAAACCTCCCGACACTCTCCAAAACACAACAAGAATCCCTGACAAAACCGTTTTCTCGTGCTGAGGTTCAGTCCATCCTGTCCAAAAGCCCCCTGGGAAGAGCACCAGGCCCGGACGGCCTACCAACCATATATTACAAAAAATTCTTTGATATCTTGGGGGATCACCTCCTGGCAACATGCAATGCTTTACTTCTCGGCGATCCTATTCCCAAACAAGCCCTGGAAGCCCACATATCATTAATACATAAGGAGGGGAAAGACCCGGAATGTTGTGGAAGCTATAGACCCATTTCACTTCTGAATGTGGACCTAAAAATTTACGCTAGCTTAATCGCTAACCGGATTGCGGAAATCCTCCCTGACCTCATATCCCCGGAGCAATCCGGATTTGTACGAGGAAGAGAAGGGAAAGATAATGCGCTACGCTTACTACACTTAATGCAGTATGCTAGGGCCCAGAACCTGCCTCTTGTGCTTTTGGGAACGGATGCCGAGAAGGCATTCGATAGGGTGGACTGGACCTTTTTGCGGGGCACGTTGGAAGCTTTTCACTTTCCTCCGACTGTCATACATGCAATACTACAGATATACACATCCCCCACAGCCAGAATCAAAATAAATAATATGCTGACTGATCCCTTCGATATCAGAAATGGAACCAGGCAGGGCTGCCCCTTGTCCCCCCTACTCTTTGTCATGGTAATGGAGCCATTAATATGCTCCATCCAGCGAAACCAGGAAATTGAGGGGATTAACCTACAGGGGATTCACCACAAGTCCGCCGCCTTTGCGGACGACTTGTTGGTAGTAATGTCCAGACCGGAAAGGGGCTTCCCTGCCTTCATGAACACACTAGAAGATTACAGCCAATGGTCCAACTTCAAAATCAATCTTTCCAAATCTGAAGCGCTGAGTCTAAACATCCCGGGCAATGTAACTAAACTTCTTCAAAAGTCATTCCCATTCAGGTGGCCAAAGAGCCACATTACGTATCTCGGCATCAAGATAGGGAAGGCCCCCAAGTCCCTTTTTGACCTAAATTACAAGTCTCTCCTTCCCAAACTTACCACGCAAATAGCCTTTTGGAAAGCACCCTTTATCTCTTGGATAGGCCGGAAAAATTTAATCAAAAGCATCATACTCCCAAAACTCATATACCTCTTTCAAATGTTACCTATACCAGTCCCCAAATCATTCCTTTCTCAATGCAATTCTCTAATTTCCAACTACATCTGGAACAAACATAAACCAAGAATTAACTTTCAAACACTGAGCCTCCCAAAGGACAAAGGGGGTATGGGACTCCCCAATATATCCACATACTATAAAGCCGCCGTCGTCTCTAGAGCAGTAGACTGGGTCAGACGCCCTCCGAATAAGTTATGGACGACAATAGAGGAACACTTGGCCCCCAGCCCCCTACGAGCCCTCTTACTCGCTCCCTCCTGCCAGGGAAATAAAAGAACCTTTACCAATGAACTGACTAGAACACTTCTGGAAAATTGGAACCATAACGTTGAGTTCCAGGCCCCTCCTCTCTCCCCACTAACCCTAATCTCCGATATTCTAGACACCAGCCTGAACCTTGCCAACACCGCAAAATCCACGCACCTGAGTAATGCAAAGATCCCGGCTACGGATCTTTTGGAGGATGGCTCTCTGGTTTCGAGGCAGGAGATGGGTAAGATCCCCCCCTCTCTAAACTCACATTTCTTCATTACATGAAAATAAAACACACAATCCAACCACTACTGCCACAATCCAACCTCGCCAGATCCCTAACCACATTTGAATCCTTTTGCTTGCAAACAAGGACCCCCAAAAAAATCCTATCTCGCTTATACAACACTTTACTTAAAAAAGAATTAGCAGTAAAGAGAGCATACATACTGAAATGGGAAAAAGATCTGAACACCGACGCTCAAACGAGTCAAATATACAGAGCCTCACACGGACCATCATGCTGTGTGAGAGTCCAAGAGAATTCTTTCAAAGTAGTTGTGAGATGGTACATAGTCCCTACCACGGTTGGCACATGGAACCCCGCCTCTTTGGATCTCTGCTGGAGATGCGAGGGGGACAAAGGAACGTACCTCCACATATGGTGGACATGCCCACGCCTCCAGATATTCTGGAGGACAGCAACTCAGCTGATCTCTGACCTTACAAGCAAACAGGGGGACCCAGAACCTAGGCATCTGCTACTAAATTTCCCACTGTGGCCTAATGATAAAGCTAACTCGAGACTAGTGTCATTTGTGAGCTCAGCCTGTAAACTGCTTATTGCCCAATTGTGGCGCACAACAATGATACCCACCATCTCGCAGCTACTACTGAAAATTGACCAATTATACTACGCGGAAGAGCTCTCAGCCCTCTTACGACAGAATATGTTCTCTTTCATGCAAGTTTGGAATGCCTGGAAGGATTACAAGTCTAAACCCCCTTTTCTGGCAGCTATTGCACAGAAGATGCCATAAAGGACCCTAAGTCATCTCCTCCCCCCCATTAGGGGACTGAACGAGCTGATGACTTAGCACAGATTATTATGGACATATGATGACTGGACCCTAGACCAACACCCTCTTCCTACTCCACCTCCCCCCATCTCTTCCCCCTTTCTCCAACCTCTTGGACCCCCTATTTCTCTTACTAAAACTGAGTTTCAGGTGCTATAAGGCTTCTCTCAGGAGTCTCAGTTACCCCCCCTATATCCTAGTTTCTCTTATTTGTTTTTTCGAAAAAGAAAAAGGAAAAAACTGTTTTTATAATATTCCAGAGGGCGAGTTATGGTCCCGCTCACCTTCCACCCCCCGTCTGATATAAAGACTATCAATCGACTTGAGAATGTCACTCCACAGACGGCATCAGAACTGGAAGGCGGCTCAACACAAATTAGTTCAATTGTGATATTAGATCTGACTATGCTTTCCGATGATTGTATATTTTTTGTTTATAACTGTTCAATAAACAAAACATTAAAACAAACAAACAAAACACCATACTTTATTATGCAATAATGTCACGCAAACATAATTTGTTTGACACTATTGGAATACAAGTATGGGACCAGACCATATGCAGATACTGCATAGTGGCTGGATTTTTAATAATAAAGGTGTCTGAATGTTAGTGTAGTAGTTTATGTGCATGTATTTTTTTCCTAAACCCAGTTTTTTCTAATGGATGGTCCAAACAACATGTCCAGAGCAAGGCAACATTCTAACAGGCAGGTAATGTTTTTGAAGTGATAGAGTAATTTCTATTGAATCTTTGGAAAGGAAAACACAAATATGACCCCATGCATATAGAGTAAGTAATGTGTTACATTTTGAAATGTTTTCCGACCAGCAATACCCTAGAAAACATACCAAAATGTAAAATAATACATACAATATCACATTATGATTCAACTAAATCCTCTAGGCTAGTGATGCTTTCCTGTGTAGTCTCCATTGCATTGACACCTACAGAATATGTTTGCTGCACAACACCAGATGTTGTAGTGAGTGACTGATCAGTGTTTCCACTAGTAACAGTTGTTGTACTTGGAACAAATAATGATGCAGTTGTTTGAGCAGATGGAAGACCAAGTGTAGGTGGTACATATTGATGTGTTGGAAGAGGCTGAGTATGTGTGTATGTGAAGTTAGTTGGGTAAGTCTGTTGTTGAAAGTACTGTTGTTGTGGATTATTAGGAACATGGTAGGATGTTGGTTGTTGAAACATTTGAGGTAGTCTATGAACATTACTAACAATACTAGGATAGTTAAAAGAGGTTTGCATTGGTGTCTGTTGGGGTACTTGTGGGACAAATGATGGCTGTTGAGATGGCCTTTGTGTCATTAATGTACCTGTTTGGTGTGGGACAATTGTTGGCCTAATTTGTACATCACTTCCCATAGAAGAAGATGGACACTGTATATGTGTTTGTTGCACTACAGGATTTAGTTGAAAATTAGAGTAATGTTCATTAGTTTGGGTTTCCACAGTTTGTTGCGTTGTGTTTGTGTGTGTACCACGTGGATTAGCTCTCCATTGCTCTATCACTTCAAAACAATATATGGGTTCAGGCTCATGTTGGGTAGCAGATATTAGTGTTATTAAGGACGCCCTCAATCTGTCCTGCCTATCAGCATGAACCAATGCAAGAGAGGGAGAAAGGGAGCAGAAAAATCTCTCTCCATCATTCTCTGGTATCAGTGAATTCATCATGTGTATTATTCTGGTATCAATGATATCTGGCAGGGAACGTAAATCTTCATAACGCCTATGTCTGCGACCACGGATAGATTGGGCTACTGTGCGCATGATATTAGTTGTTGTTCTTGGCTGTGTGCCTGCATGTTTCAGTGGACTACTCTCTGCAAGAACTGGTGAAGGGCCACTTTACTGCCCTGTAGACTGGCCTGGAATTACATTAGTGGATTGACTTGTTCCCAAACCCAAATCAGAGGACATTTCTTCTGCGTCTGGCTGGCTGGTGTTGGGGATTGTTGGTGGTTGATATGAGGTAGGCTCCATCTCGGAAGCAGAGGTCGCTGTTAATACTGCTGACTGGGCTTCCTCACTATGTTCTAGATTATCCTCTGTACTTTGAAGAAAGAAAAAAAATAAAACAATTAATGTGTGCATTTAAAAAAAAAACGCCATGTGATGTAATGGTTTAAACTTACTTTGGTACTTCCATAATGGAAAAAACCGTCATAGATAATTATTTAAGGGATCATAACCTGTAAACCGTAGAAAAAAAACCCTTATTAAAACATCATTTTATTTAATTTAGATTAAAAAAGATATCCCAAATTGATAGACATACACACAAATATATACAAACACATAGAGAAAGTGCCACAGTGCAGAATGGGAGTGGTCAACACCCTACCACTTCTCCCTACCTAGCCTGCGGAGGTCGGCACCCTAAATCACGTAATGGCGCCTCCGCTCGGACGTCGGCTCACCCTCCTCTCCCTCCACTAGATTATAAGTGCAGCTAGTCTGGGAGTATAGGAGTGCTCAAAACAGGGTTTTTCTGCACTGTCACAAAATGATAACACAAAATGCAAAAATTTAAATGTCAGGGATAAGACCTGTTTTCAATTGGCACATATGTGAGTATGACTCAACAGGAAAGGGGTGTGGAATCAGACAGCGGGCTCTGTCATATGAGGATAACATGTCATGATTTCAAAAATAGTTCAAAGGGGTTTTATGCACATATGTTAACTCTAAGATGTAAACATTCCACTCAATAGCAGCATACAAGTGAACATATATTAACGTGCTGTGCATATAGCAGCCTGAAACCAGGAGGAGGGTTCCCTCAGGCCCTATAACAACCTGCTTCCACCAGTGTCAGATTATAACACACTGGTAACATTCAATGGCTCCCCAAACAGTACATATACCATAATCCTCAGAGGCAACCCCGTAATGGTAACAGCATAAATAGTAAATTCCACATGGATCAAATACTCCACTAGCACCCAATCACTGTAGGTAAAAGTAACAATAATATAGTCAAGTACTTAGCTTGTTACGCAGACTTGGACCAATCGCCAAATAACCGTATACTTAAGTGTAATCACTGGACGCCTAAATATGTACAGGCTTGATACAGGAACCGCTTTTTCTGCTCGACACGTTTCCCCCTGGCATCTAGTCCCACCAGGGTTCCTCAGGAGCTCCCACAATGGGGTATGTGCAGGTGGCCACAGTCTGCCGCACTGCCTCGGTCCTAGTCCCCGCCTCCTCGGGCCTCCTCGGGGAGGCGGGGACTAAGACCGAGGCAGTGCGGCAGACTGTGGCCAGCTGCACATACCCCATTGTGGGAGCTCCTGAGGAACCCTGGTGGGACTAGATGCCAGGGGGAAACGTGTCGAGCAGAAAAAGCGGTTCCTGTATCAAGCCTGTACATATTTAGGCATCCAGTGATTACACTTAAGTATACGGTTATTTGGCGATTGGTCCAAGTCTGCGTAACAAGCTAAGTACTTGACTATATTATTGTTACTTTTACCTACAGTGATTGGGTGCTAGTGGAGTATTTGATCCATGTGGAATTTACTATTTATGCTGTTACCATTACGGGGTTGCCTCTGAGGATTATGGTATATGTACTGTTTGGGGAGCCATTGAATGTTACCAGTGTGTTATAATCTGACACTGGTGGAAGCAGGTTGTTATAGGGCCTGAGGGAACCCTCCTCCTGGTTTCAGGCTGCTATATGCACAGCACTTTAATATATGTTCACTTGTATGCTGCTATTGAGTGGAATGTTTACATCTTAGAGTTAACATATGTGCATAAAACCCCTTTGAACTATTTTTGAAATCATGACATGTTATCATCATATGACAGAGCCCGCTGTCTGATTCCACACCCCTTTCCTGTTGAGTCATACTCACATATGTGCCAATTGAAAACAGGTCTTATCCCTGACATTTAAATTTTTGCATTTTGTGTTATCATTTTGTGACAGTGCAGAAAAACCCTGTTTTGAGCACTCCTATACTCCCAGACTAGCTGCACTTATAATCTAGTGGAGGGAGAGGAGGGTGAGCCGACGTCCGAGCGTGGGCGCCATTACGTGATTTAGGGTGCCGACCTCCGCAGGCTAGGTAGGGAGAAGTGGTAGGGTGTTGACCACTCCCATTCTGCACTGTGGCACTTTCTCTATGTGTTTGTATATATTTGTGTGTATGTCTATCAATTTGGGATATCTTTTTTAATCTAAATTAAATAAAATGATGTTTTAATAAGGGTTTTTTTTCTACGGTTTACTTCCATAATGGGCATGAGGAAGCTGAGTCTTTCATAATGGACATATTTCTTCTTTTTGGCTGCGGCAGCTGTGGTTGCCACTGGGTTATATTCTCTTCTGAACTGGTCATGTGCTGAGCACCATCGCTGTTTAACAAGATCCACTGTTTGAAAACAAAAAATTGTATAATAAGGTCACAAATTATAACAATTGAACAATAAAAAAATAAAACATTATTCTTGTATTGCAGCAATTTAAATAAATTGGAACACACATCCATGTGTATGAAAACAACAACCCATGACACTCATATAGTGACATAATAACACAATAAGCATGACAAAGTAAACAAGATCTCCAGTAAAAAGATTAAACCACTGTATAATCATTTATCTCCTTTTTTACTTACAAAAATAAAAAAAAACCTTCAGTAAGCCATGAGAAACAAAATGTCTATAAACCCATAAAGTGCCATATGTTCCTCAAAGATTTTCCATTATACACTACACATTACTGTTACCATTCCAGACATGGTGACACCAAGGGACATGCATAATAAACCAAACATAAAAATACAACTCAAAATGTATAGACATTTCACAGCACATTTACAATAGAAAAAGCACAAAATTGAAAACAAAAATATATTTCAAACATGTTTAATTGTTGCTTGACCACCCTGAAATGCCTTTTGTACATGCATAAAATGCTTTGCAGCCCATATATACACATGCTGACATTACTAGAAAACTGCAATGAATAGTTCAAAAGGCCAAAAAACTACACTATCCTGTTTGTGAGTCTCCAGTGTAGCTCAAAATGAGTCAGGCCCATTAATACATGCCAAAAAAACTATACAAATATGGATGTAATCTGCCTACAGAATGAGCACATGTAGGTAAAGACAGAAGCAATGCAAATATCTGTACTCACCATATCTATTTTTCTTTCCAGGGGTACATTGAGAACATCCATTCCTAGGGTAGACTAGCTCTGCCACAGACATCCATGCTCGTTCCACCATTAATCTGTCATGGTAGCCATCAACACGTGTGTCCCACAGCTCTGGATGCGTCTTTACTTCTCCAATCAGCCTCTCTGTATCGCTCCTGGGTGCCATGCTCAGTACCTGTGGTGTTCTACATGTCGTCCGTGTAGAAAAGCGCACACATGTACTTACCACTCGGACACACGTTCCGTGTGATTTTACGTGTGTGTGCCATCTACCATTGAATAACATGGGTCTACATGTCTACGTGTCTCCGGTATGTGCAAATACGTACCGCACACGTACAAAAAAAACGGATGCGTGTTTCGGGTCTAAGTCAGTAATGGTTTTCTGTTTTTATTTTATCCCATTTCCTGCTGTTAGGCAATTTTTTTATCTTAAATATTGGACAACTTTCTAAAACTGGCTGCACCTTTAAATGGTTAATTTTACTATTATTTTCCTTGTCCTTTAGCACGAGTATTTCTGTCTTTCAAACTTAATTATTGTCACCACCTCAAATTATTTACTTTCAGGCTCTGCAAATGTGCGATGCTCAACCTACTGCATGATTTATGAAATAAGCACTGCATCTTATTTAAAAGAGAAACAAAACGAAATTAAAAATTAATATGAAATTAATTGAGCACAGATGATGCCCAGTTGTAAATAAAAGTGTGATTATTTCATATATCGTGCTTTTAAGCTGAAACATTGCATTTGTATTCAAAGGACTAAGTCCTTTCAGTGACACTAAAGATTGGATGGATCTTCAAGACTATAATTTTAGATGACAGATATGCTAAATTATTATACAGAATTGATCAAAAGTCTTCATACTTTGAAAATATTAGTCCTCATCATTTCAAGATTTAAGAATTGAAATTTATGGTCTTATGAAATACTTTTGAGGCCACCAGTACTCACTAGGGATGATCGAATACCTCAAATATTCGGCTTCGCGAATATTTGCCGAATAGGTCGCTACTATTCGAATATTCGATGTGCAATGTAAGTCTATGGGAAACCCGAATAACAACTATTCGGAACTATTCGGGCTTCCCATAAACTTACATTACGCATCAAATATTCGCATAGCGGCGACCTATTCGTCAGATATTCGCAAAGCCGAATATTTGAGGTATTCGGTCATCCCTAGTACTCACCAATCTAAATCTTCCTACTCAAGGATATTATTCAGCAATTTATGAAATAATGTCAGACAAGTTTTAGGGTTTTTTGAAAACCGTTAAAAAAAAATATTCCTGTTTTTCATACTAAGCGGAGGATACAGAAAAAACACTGCCAAGTGCTTCAACCAGCCTGATTTTTTTTTATCAGTTCCGTTAAAGCGTACTAATTGTTTTAATTTTTATTTAATAAATCAATAGTACACATGATAATAAGCAACTTTGTAATATATCTTATCAGACAAATCTGCTTTTTTTCTTTGCCAGAATTGATCAGTCATTACCAAAATTCTCAATTCTGAGATAAAATCGCTATTCACTGGACTTTCCCATTACTGTGATAGATGACAGCTGTTACTGATGAAATTCTATGATGGAGGTAAGAGGGAGGAGCTAGAGGCAAAGGGAGGAGCTCTGCCCCCCTTCCCCTTCTATCTACATAGAATCTCATCAGTAACAACTACCATCTCCTATCTCAGTAATGGGAAAGTCTTCACTGAATACAGATTTTACCTCAGAATTGAGAATTTTCATAGTGACTGATCAATTCTGGCAGAAAAAGAATGAACCAAATTTGTCTACTAAGGTATAGTATAATACAAAGTTGCCTATTATCATGTGTAATATTGATTTATGAAATAAAAATGAAAATGACAGTTGCATTTTATACAAGACCAGCTGTAGTGCCCAGTATTGCCCGGGATAGTAACTAAATGTCTCTTTGTCTGTCTCTCTGTCTGTCTGTCTCTCTGTCTGTCTGTCTCCTCTATCTGTCTCCCTCTTTGTCTGTCTCCCTCTCTGTCTGTCTCTGTCTGCCTCTCACTCTCTCTCTATCTGTCTCTCTCTGTGTCTCTGTCTCTGTGTGTATCTCTGTGTGTATGTCTCTATCTGTCTGTCTCTGTGTCTGTCTCTGTGTGTCTCTGTCTCTGTCTCTGTGTTTGTCTGTCTCTATATCAGTTTGTCTCTGTGTGTCTCTGTCTCTGTTTGTTTCTGTGTGTGTGTCTCTGTGTGTCTCTGTCTTTGTGTGTCTGTCTCTGTTTGTCTGTGTGTGTGTGTCTCTGTGTGTGTGTGTGTCTCTGTCTGTGTCTCTGTATCAGTCTCTGTCTCTCTGTGTGTGTCTTTCTCTGTATCAATTTCTGTTTTTCTCTGTGTGTCTGTGTCTGTGTCTCTGTGTGTCTGTCTCTATTTGTCTCTGTCTCTGTGCATCTCTGCCTCTGTGCATCTCTCTCTGTATCTCTGTCTCTGTGTGTCTCTGTATCAGTCTCTGTATGTCTGTGTGTGTGTGTGTGTGTGTGTGTGTCTGTCTCGGTCTCGTTGTGTCTCTGTGTTTCTCTGTGTGTTTCTGTGTGTGTCTCTGTGTGTGTATGTGTCTCTGTGTGTGTGTCTCTGTAACAGGGTGAAAATGTACATAAGATAAACTTGCATGTTTGTTAATGTATTTTATATATTTATGCTATAATTTAAACGGCCACTAGGTGTCACTAGAGGGCAGGCACACTGCTAGACAGTAAAGGGGTTACATTAGGTTTCCCAGGTAAATTGAAGTGCTTGAAAAATCCTTCAAATCCAAAAAACGTGGCGCTAATCCCCAAATGTATTATATCAGAAGAATTTTTCTTCGGCTACTATAAAATATTACATAAATATTACAACGCGTTTCGGCTAAAAATCTTAAAAAAAAGATAGCCTTCTTCAGGTAAAATGTTATGTGTGATTTTTGATTTATGAATTTTTAGCCGAAACGCGTTGTAATATTTTATGTAATATTTTATAGTAGCTGAATAAAAATTCTTCTGATATAATACATTTCGGGATCAGCGCCAAGTTTTTTGGATTTAAAGGATTTTTCAAGCACTTCAATTTACCAGTTTCCTGTGGAGGTGATTTCACAGTGTATCAAATCCTAGTGAGCAGCAGATCAGCACAGAGATTGTGGAGATTGATCCTAAAGGGATCTTTGGGTTTGACCTAACTTGAAACAAGGTGAGTGCAATTTATGCACATTTCTAAATCATTTTTTATGCTTTTGAACTACTACATTTAGAGTGGCGCCGCGTGTGTCCCTTTTTATTTTAAACCCCTCAAGGTTTACCATCGTATTAGGTTTCCCTGGTAACGTAGACTGAGTGAGACAGTTGAAAATTTCAGTCAAGATCTGAGGGACTGCGCAAGAGAAAGACGGGTGTTGTTTTCCCGTGGTTGGATTCATAGGATTGCCTGGGGCTTTTTTGTTTTTTTTCTTCTTTTTATGGACTGCTTACTTGGGTTTTTTTTTTAGCTCCTACTGCCCCTGACGAGGGGAATTCATCTGAGTGAATTTTTCTCCAGAAACTGTTTGGACAAAATCATCTAAGAGTGAATCAGAAGCAGTCTGAGGGGACGGACGCCATCTTGGTAAAAGACTTCAGTGAGTAACAATTGACCTGAGACCGATCGGTGTATAATAGTCAGTCAGGGACAGATAGATAGATAGGATAAAGACGCATTGAAGGAAGATTATTCTACAGAATATTTACTGAGAAGGAGCGGGGTTTGCTTGCTTATCCTGAGGCGTTTGCTCTGAACCGGAAGTTATTGGAGGTTAAGCTGTGTTGTGCTGATAATAAGGCTATTCTTCCTTTGCTTCATCACACTGTCTGGGGCAGTGAGGTACCGAATATTGAATAGAGGTACATGTAGAGATAGAGGCACAGGTATAAAGGTACATGTACATATATTTACTTGTTTGTGAATGTATATGGGAAGGTGGCCGGGTACCCTAATTGAATTGTAAACATAAGGGGAGGTGGTTGTAAGATTATATCCTTGGAGGGATCATGTGCCATTATCTGTAGTAGTGTACCCGGGTAAGCCTTATTAATAGATAAGGGAGGGAGCGGTATAGTGGGGGGAAATATAGTCCAGTTCATCCCTACAGACTAACACTTGAAGTCCTCCAAGTTGCATAAACTGTTATTGTTTTTTCCGGGCTGTTGTGGCCCATAATTTGTAAGAGAACTGTTTTTTTGTAAAATAATTTTTTGAGACTTATAAAGAAAACTGTTATTCACCATCTTTGTGTCCCTGGGTGTTCCATAGTGCCATCGTATCTTAATAGTCATAACGACTGGCATTCAGTCGTTACATCTCTATGTGTCTCTCTCTGTTTGTCTGTCTCTGTGTATCTGTGTGTCTCTGAGTGTCTCTGTGTATTTCTGTGTGTGTGTGTGTGTGTGTGTCTCTGTGTGTGTTTCTGTGTGTCTGTCTCTGTCTCTGTGTGTGTCTCTGTGTGTCTGTCTTTGTCTCTGTGTGTGTCTCTGTGTTTTTCTGTGTGTCTCTGTGTGTGTGTTTCTGTCTGTGTTTCTTTCTGTGTGTCTCTTTCTGGGTGTGTCTCTGTGTATCTGTCTATGTGTATCTCTGTCTCTGTGTGTATCTTTGTGTGTCTGTCTCTGTCTGGCTCTGTGTGTGTCTGTGTGCCTCTGTCTCTGTGTTCCCATATGTGTCTGTCTCTACCAATATCATATTACCTCACTCATAAGCTTCTTATACTTAGAATGTCCTTCATTGACTTCATCGCAACCAATCAAAGCTCCTATTAATGACTCACAGCTTCCAGCTCCATTGACTTTAATGTAAGCAGGTTTTTTGGCAAATAATTGTAAAGCACGGGGTTAAATGTTCCTCTCAAAACATAGTCTATGACATTCCCAGAGTCAAGTGAGGTGTCCGTGCAAAATTTCGTGATTGTAAATGCGACGGTGCAGATTCCTTTAGTGGACATATATGAGATTTAAGATTAAATATTAATCAGATTTATATGTTACAGTATCTTTATTTTTATTGTTAGAGTTAACATTAGAGATGAGAGATGTTCGAGGTTCGCCAATTTCATGTTCGAGTGATTTTGGGGGGTGTTCGAGTCGTTAGACGTACCTGTACAATTTGCTAAAAGTTCGGCAGTTCGAGTTACGTTCGAGAATGGTTTGATCACCAAAAGCGTGGCATTTTACAGCTAAGTGTGCAGTGAGCCATCGCTGGCAGCCTGCGGTAAGCTGGTGACCAGGGTAAATATCGGGTATTCAAGCAAAGCGCTTTGCTTAGTAACCCAATGTTTACCCTGGCTACGTGTGCAAAAATCCCCGAAAGCCACACAGAAGCACTTCCGTGTGACTTCCGTCGGATGGGCATCACAGACTTGGCGCTATCTTGGATCTCCTTATACTTAACCGACCGAACTTTCAGCGTCTCCCTCTCTCACACCACTTCCTCATCTCGCCCCCTATCTGTCGGGGTCCCCCAAGGTTCAGTTCTTGGACCCCTGCTGTTCTCCATTTACACCATTGGCCTGGGACAGCTCATAGAGTCCCACGGCTTTCAGTATCATCTCTACGCTGATGAAACGTAGATCTACCTCTCTGGACCTGACATCACCTCCCTACTAACCAGAATCCCACAATGTCTGTCTGTTATTTCATCCTTTTTCTCTGCCCGATTCTTAAAATTGAACATAATCAAAACAGAATTCATTGTCTTTCCCCCCATCACTCAACTCCCGCACCTGACATATCCATCAATGTCAATGGGTGCCCACTCTCCCCGGTCCCTCGTGCTCGCTGCCTGGGAGTATTCCTAAACTCTGATCTCTCTTTCAAGCCACACATCCAACCCCTCTTCTCCTCCTGCCACCTCCAACTTAAAAATATTTCACGGATCCGAACACTCCTTTCCCAAGAAGTTGCAAAAACATTAGTACATGCCCTTATTATCTCCCGCCTGGATTATTGCAACTTCCTGCTCTGTGGCCTCCCTTCTAACAGTCTCACACCCCTACTATCTATTCTAAACTATGCTGCCCGACTAATCCACCTGTTCCCCCGCTACTCCCCGACCTGTCCTCTCTGCCAATCCCTTCACTGGCTTCCCATTGCCCAACGACTCCACTTCAAAACCCTAACCATGACCTACAAAGCCATCCACAACCTGTCTCCTCCTTACATCTCTGACCTAGTATCCCGGTACTTACCTGCACGTAACCTTCGATCCTCACAAGATCTCCTTCTCTGCTCCCCTCTCATCTCCACTTCCCACCATCGCATCCAAGATTTATCCCGTGCCTTCCCCATACTCTGGAATGCTCTGCCACAACACATCAGACTCTCTCCTACCTTGACAAGCTTCAAAAGGAACCTGAAGACCTACCTCTTCCGACAAGCCTACAACCAGACGTAACCCTCAGTCTGATGCAGCGCCGCACTCAGCTCTACCCTCACCTACTGTATCCTCACCTATCCCTTGTAGACTGTGAGCCCTCACGGGCAGGGACCTCTATCCTCCTATACCTGTCTGTGTCTTGTATTGTTTAGGATTATTGTACTTGCCCTATTATGTATACCCCTTTCACATGTAAAGCGCCATGGAATTGATGGCGCGATAATAATAAATAATAAATAATAATAATAATGCTGCTGCAGTCTGTGTCCCGCTCCAGCTCCAGCCCCGCGGCTACCCACACTGCAGTGTCAGCATATGCCCGCACTGTACGGTGTCCGCAGCTGCCCACACTGCAGTGTCAGCATATGCCCACACTGTATGGTGTCCGTAGCTGCCCACATTGCAGTGACAGCAGCCGCGGGGATGACATGCGCTGCCGTCAGGAGGTTAGTGAAGTTCCTTACCTACGATGATGAAGTCCTGCCCTCCCGACATCAGCACTGTCACTGTCCTCTATGGCCTCCGCTTGTCACATATCCTCTCGCTGCCGACCCGAGACTGTCACTAGCGGTGACGTCACAGGCTCCCGCGATACTTCGTTGTGAAGGCGGCGGTCATTGAACTCAGTGACAGCTCTGCTATCAGGAGTGCAGCAATCACAGCAGGTAATGTACCTCACTAAGCTCCTGACAGCAGCACTTAGCAGAGCTGTCACTGCAGGGCATGACATCAGTAGTGCAGCGATCAATGCAGGTAATGTACCTTACTATCCTCCTGACAGCAGCACTTGTCATGCACTGCAGTGACCTGGGCTGACCTATTGATGTTAGCTCAGGTCACCGCATTGCTCTCCCAGCCAATATGGAACATTCTGTTCTTCATTGACTGGAACATTGACTATGGTATGGATCGTCATGGGACCCCCTTGGAATACACCAGACCTGGATTTGTTTTCTAATAAATTGGTGAAAGAGGGAATGTTTTGGGGAGTGGTTTTTCAAATAAAAATGTGTTTGTCGTCTATTTTTTTTTTATTTCTGACTGGGTTGGTGATGTCGGGTATCTGATAGACGCCTGACATCATGAACCCCAGGGCTTCATGCCAGGGGACATTACACATCTGGTATTAACCCCATATATTACCCTGTTTGCCATGCACCAGGGCAATGGGATGAGCTGGAGCGAAGCACCAGAATTGGCGCATCTAATGGATGCGCCACTTCTGGGGCGGCTGCGGCCTGCTATTTTTAGGCTGGTAAGAGTCCAATAACCATGGATCTCCCTAGTCTAAGAATATCAGACCCTATCTGTCCGCTTTACCTTGGCTGGTGATCCAATTTTGGGGGGACCCCCACGTGTTTTTTTTAATTAGTTATTTAATTTAAAATAACAGCGTGGGGTGCCCTCAGTTTTGGATTACCAGCCAAGGTGAAGCTGCCAGCTGTGGTCTGCAGGCTGCAGCCGTCTGCTTTTCCCTAGCTGGCTATCAAAAATAAGGGGAACCCCATGTCATTTTTTTTAAATTTTTTTTTTTTTGCTAAATACAAGGCTAAGCACCCCTTAGTGCCACATGAAAGGCACCAAAGGGTGCAAAATTATAAAATGCAGGAGACTGGGACATTATTATTATTATTATTTATTATTATAGCGCCATCAATTCCATGGCGCTTTACATGTGAAAGGGGTATACATAATAGGGCAAGTACAATAATCATAAACAATACAAGACACAGACAGGTACAGAAGGATAGAGGCCCCTGCCCGCGAGGGCTCACAGTCTACAAGGGATAGGTGAGGATACAGTAGGTGAGGATACAGTAGGTGAGGGTAGAGCTGCATCAGACTGAGGGTTACGTCATGTTGTAGGCTTGTCGGAAGAGGTGGGTTCAGGTTCCTTTTGAAGCTTGTCAAGGTAGGCGAGAGTCTGATGTGTTGTGACACATTATGTTTCTTTCTGCCATTATAATGACAGAAAAGACTGATATGACTGGGCGGCACGGTGGCTTAGTGGTTAGCATTGCAGCACTGGGGTCCTGGTGTTATGGACAAGATTCTGAATTATTATGAGTATATAAGAGTTACATGGAGATATCCATAAAGAACAGGATTTAAGATGGTGTTTGAACTGTACCACACATATCTCTTGGCATAAGACTCAGACAGTCTGGGCTATTCTTGTGACAAGTGAATCATGCTGACATTGCTTAATATAAATGAGGAACCAAGCACATTACAGTTAATTGCATATCACAGAATAAGCTGTTCTACTTTATCCAATAGGAGACGTGTTACGTATTCTTGGCACCTAGCCAATAAGCCCGGTTATATATATCTGTACAAACTTCCGGAATAAAGGAGTCTTACTTTCTATTCAAATCTGAGCACGTCTCTGGTGTGGGTGAAAGAGAGTGGAATGCATGCTACCACGAGTGACTCATAATTTGGACTGCAGACAGTTTAAGAGGGATGCATGACTGAATGGCATCAACCTAAATTAAGGCCTTATCATTTGGCGCCCAACGAACCTTAGGACGGAGCTCTGGATGGCGGACAGCCGTGCTGACACCTTCAGTCGAAAGGCAACTACGCGAGAGGTGGAGATGCGCACTCCAAATGCAGGTGAGAAAATTTGTATGATCTCACCTTGCAATCCTCATGCGTGTACTTGCATTTCGAAGGGGGGGTTGGGCTGTCCCAGTCTAGACACCTAATGACCGCCATCTCGCATGAGATAAGCCGTCCTTAGAGATCCCACACCAAGGTGGTCAGGTTCACCTTAAGCTGTCTGTAATGTAATTGTAATTCACATGAAATGTAATGTGGTTTGAGGTTTTGTCTGCTCTTTGGAGAAAAGCAGAAGTTCTATGTTATTTTTCTCTGACTTAACTGCAGGGGAAAATGAGGAAGTTGTGATATACGCTGGATATATGGATATAAATGGTTATATCTGCAGGTGAGATCAGCCACCTGGATGGTGTATATAGTGTCCTTATTGTTATGTCATTGTGTTTACTTGTGTTTACCTGTTGAAATGTCTGTTTCTTTGCAGCAAGCTGAGTACTTGCTGGCTGCCTGGAAAAGAGGAAGTTCTATGTGCTTTGTTCGTACTTACTGGTTTACGGAAAAAGAGGAAGTAGTGTCACGAGAATGTACTTTGATATATTGAAGCTGTTTCTTCTATGAGTGAAGAAAAAAAAACTCTGAAGCTGTACTTTGAAGTATGCTGTTTATGTATACTGTTATGTATATAGTGTATACACTGGTGTGTGACAAGTCTGGTCGATAGTTGATGTTTGATAAGGCCTTGAACGGACCTGATCTTCGGGGATAGAAGATTTGGAAGGGTTTTCTATGTACAGGTGCAGTGTTGTATAAAGTGGGGGACTGACCCTGACTGTTACCTGGTACGGTTTTCCTGCTAAGCAGTGAGTTGAACGTGGTATGCGTACTCATTGGTCTTGTTTTAGTGGATGTCAGTGTATTCTTACCTAGGAATTGAATAAACTGGGGAAAACCCTTGATTTTAGGCTTAATCATTGAATATTGATGTTCTGGACGGACTGTTCAAATAAGGTGTATATAGTGTGAACAGAGGTTACTAGTACTTGAAGTAAGATATAGTGAGGGTGTATCTAGTTTCTATCACCCACGTGACACTTCTTCCTGGTAGGACAACCCGTTTGTGTTGTGGTTTGTGGACTGAGGTAGAAATTCTGTGTATTCTGTGGATGTTAAAAAAAAATATGAAGTCGCTCCTCAAGGTGGCAGTGATCACTGCCAAGAGAGGGAGATTAGAGGAGCAAGAATGGAAAGATGTCTTGTTAAATAAGCGAGGGATCTTGAAAGGTAAAGATCTCCTTATGGATGCTGAGGCATGGTATAGAATAGTCATGGCGAACCTTTCAGAGACGGAGTGCCCAAACTACAACACAAAACCCATTTATTTATTGTGAAGTGCCACGAGGGCAATATAATCTGAATAACAGAACTTTACAATCATTTGGCATGCTTTTGAACAATTAATGTGATTTTTGCTGTTGCATGCATGCTGATAACTTGTCTACCCTTGGCTCATACTTTGTAAGTTTGAGGGCAACACATGCTGCACTCAGGTCATCTGTTAGTCTGTTTCTAATGTCAGATTTGATATAATTCAAAGCTGAAAACAGCTGCTCACAAGAATATGACGACCCAAACAGGGTAAGTAAAGCAATCCCAAGTGCTTTCATTGACTTAAAATTATTTGGCAGAGAATTCCACACTTTAAGGATTTCATTTTCTGAACTAACTGGGCTGTCCTTTGTCATTCCTTCTATCTTCTCAAGTGTTTCACGCAGGTCACAGAATTTATTTTTCCAGATAGAGCTTTCTTGAAATTCCAATAGCTCCATTTCAAGATTCCCTAAATCTAACCATTGTAAGCAGGAAAGATCAATATCTTCAAATTTGGCTCTCTCTGGAAATGTCAGAAAACACAGAGTTGTCTCCATTTTACGGAACTGTAAAAATCTGTTACTAAAATTGACCTTTGCAGCTTGTACAATGCTAGAAAATTCCTTGTAGATTTCTTGATGGCTGGTGAGACTGTCTACAAATGTAGAATTTTCTAAATGCATTTTTAGATTTGGAAAATATTTCAGTTGCCCACTTTCAATGTCTCTTTCAAAAACCTGAAGTTTTCTCTCAAATGTTTTAATATCACAAAACATTCTTTCTGCTGTTTTCCCTACAGCTACACCTTGTAGTTGTTTATTCAGTACATTGAAGTGTAGTGTAAAATCTGTGAAAAACATGAGGTTGGTAAGCCAGGCCATATCAGTGAGCTGTGGATATTCCTGCCCTTTTTCATTCATAAACAGCCTAATTTCTTCCAAGCAAGCTACAAATCTCTCCAGGACTTGTCCTCTGCTCAGCCACCGGACATTATTGTACATAAGTAAGCAATTATACTGTGCCTGAACCTCCTCAAGAAGTGCTTGAAATTGTCGAGAATTTAGAGCACGAGCTATGATGTAATTAACCATTTTTGTGACATCTTTAAGGACATCCTCAAATTTTTTGCTACTTTCCCTGGCACAGAGAGCTTCTTGATGTATAATACAATGGAACTGAATGACTTCATGTTTTATTTCTTTAACAAAGAACTGTATGAAACCAGCTGATTTACCCACCATAGAAGGTGCCCCATCACTAGTAATTGAAACAACTTTTTCTGGTCTTATGTCTTGTGACAAAAAAGCCTCCATCACAGCATTGTGGATATCTATCCCTTGTGTTCTTTCAGGCAAGGATAACAGTTTCACCAGCTCCTCTCTCATAGTGTCACCAGCAGCATAACGCAAAATTACTGCTAGTCTTGCGTGATTTTTTACATCTGTGCTTTCATCCAAGCACATTGAGTAACAAGCTGCCTTTTGTAGGTCAGTGGTGAGCTGCTGACTAACATCACTTGCCATGCGCTGGACTCGATCTTTAACAGTATTTCTGCTAAGTGGCATCTCAGAGATGCGTTGACTAATTTTATCTTTATTTGGCAAATCATGAAAAAGAGAATTACTCCCAGACAACATGGCTGCTTTGATAATTTCCCCATCAGAGAAGGGCTTACCATGTTTTGCTAAGACCAGGGACATTTGAAAACTGGCAGCTGTCAGATGATTTGTTCTACTTGGAGAAAGATAGTTGCAAAAACTAAGAGACTGGGAATTATATTTTCTCAATTTGCCTTCAAGAAACTCTTTTCGTTCAGTTTCACTTAGTTGGGCAACATTTTTGTGGTTGGTGTCAAAGTGCCGTCTGACACTTGATGTGCGACACACAACACTTTCATTACACAGAGTACATAACGCTTTCCCACTGCGTTCAATAACTCCAAATGACTCTGTCCAGACCTCTTGGAATGATCTTCCACTATCTGTTTTTGCTTTTTTTGCTGTACTCATATCTGGTGGCTGCCAACTTCTGAGTCCTGATTAGCTTGGAAAGTAGCAAGGGAAGCTGGCTGTCTCGGAAAAGCTGGTTGTCTCAGAAAAGCTGGCTGTCTCGGAAAAGCTGGCTGGCTCGGAAAGCTGGCTGGGCTAGCTTGGAAAAGCTGGCTGGCTCGGAAAAGCTGGATGGGCTGGCTCGGAGAAGCTGGATGGACTGGCTTGGAAAAGCTTGCTGGCTTTGAAAATCTTGCTGGCTTTGAAAAGCTTGCTGGCTTTGAAAAGCTTGCTGGATTTGAAAAGCTTGCTGGATTTGAAAAGCTTGCTGGATTTGAAAAGCTGGCTGGCTCAGAAAAGCTGGCTGGCTCGGAAAAGCTGGCTGGTTCGGAAAGCTGGCTGGCTCGGAAAGCTGGCTGGCTCGGAAAGCTGGCTGGGCTGGCTTGGAAAAGCTGTCTGGCTTGGAAAAGCAGGCTGGCTGGCTCGGAAAGCTGGCTGGGCTGGCTTGGAAAAGCTGTCTGGCTTGGAAAAGCAGGCTGGCTGGCTCGGAAAGCTGGCTGGGCTGGCTTGGAAAAGCTGTCTGGCTTGGAAAAGCAGGCTGGCTGGCTCGGAAAGCTGGCTGGGCTGGCTTGGAAAAGCTGTCTGGCTTGGAAAAGCAGGCTGGCTGGCTCGGAAAGCTGGCTGGGCTGGCTTGGAAAAGCTGTCTGGCTTGGAAAAGCAGGCTGGCTGGCTCGGAGAAGCTGGATGGACTGGCTTGGAAAAGCTTGCTGGCTTTGAAAAGCTGGCTGGCTCGGAAAAGCTGGCTGGATCGGAAAAGTTGGCTGGCTCGGAAAAGCTGGCTGGCTCGGAAAAGCTGGCTGGCTCGGAAAGCTCGCTGGGCTGGCTTGGAAAAGTTGGCTGGCTTAGAAAAGCAAGCTGGCTGGCTCGGAAAGCTGGCTGGGCTGGCTTGGAAAAGCTGTCTGGCTTGGAAAAGCAGGCTGGCTGGCTCGGAAAGCTGGCTGGGCTGGCTTGGAAAAGCTGTCTGGCTTGGAAAAGCAGGCTGGCTGGCTCGGAAAGCTGGCTGGGCTGGCTTGGAAAAGCTGTCTGGCTTGGAAAAGCTTGCTGGCTTTGAAAAGCTGGCTGGCTCGGAAAAGCTGGCTGGCTCGGAAAAGCTGGCTGGCTCGGAAAAGCTTGCTGGCTTTGAAAAGCTGGCTGGCTCGGAAAAGCTGGCTGGCTCGGAAAAGCTGGCTGGGCTGTCTTGGAAAAGCTGTCTAGCTTGGAAAAGCTGGCTGGCTTTGAAAAGCTGGCTGGCTCGGAAAGCTGGCTGGCTCGGAAAGCTTCACTGTGAACTGAAAAAATATATATTGGCTGCAGCTCCACATTTGACAAAAGAAAAATATATATAACTTAAATTGTACCTATCAAAGACATGTCAAAAGTTTCGCTGGCGGTCCGGGTGCTAAGATTGCCAACAGCCGCCAAACGTGTGACAGGTGCACTTTAACTTTTAATTACTGTGTTCACCACCTCTCCAATAAGACTGGTTCCATGGCCCCCCCACTCCACATCCACAGCACATGTAATGTTCCCATCCTGATACTCTCCATCTAGTACTGTGCCCCACCCAGATCCTTGTAATACTGTGCCCATCCAGATACATATAATACTGTGCCCATCCAGATAATACTGTGCCCATCCAGATACATATAATACTGTGCCCATCCAGATAATACTGTGCCCATCCAGATACATATAATACTGTGCCCATCCAGATAATACTGTGCCCATCCAGATACATATAATACTGTGCCCATCCAGATCATTGTAATACTGTGCCCATCCAGATACATATAATACTGTGCCCCATCCAGATACAGATAATACTGTGCCCATCCAGATACATATAATACTGTGCCCATCCAGAACCATATAATACTGTGCCCAATCCAGATGCATATAATACTGTGCCCATCCAGATACATATAATACTGTGCCCATCCAGATAATACTGTGCCCATCCAGATACATATAATACTGTGCCCATCCAGATCCTTGCAATACTGTGCCCATCCAGATACATATAATACTGTGCCCCATCCAGAACCATATAATACTGTGCCCCATCCAGATACATATAATACTGTGCCCCATCCAGATACAGATAATACTGTGCCCATCCAGATACATATAATACTGTGCCCATCCAGAACCATATAATACTGTGCCCAATCCAGATGCATATAATACTGTGCCCATCCAGATACATATAATACTGTGCCCATCCAGATCCTTGTAATACTGTGCCCATCCAGATACATATAATACTGTGCCCCATCCAGATACATATAATACTGTGCCCCATCCAGATACATATAATACTGTGCCCCATCCAGATACATATAATACTGTGCCCCATCCAGATACAGATAATACTGTGCCCATCCAGATACATATAATACTGTGCCCATCCAGAACCATATAATACTGTGCCCAATCCAGATGCATATAATACTGTGCCCATCCAGATACATATAATACTGTGCCCATCCAGATCCTTGTAATACTGTGCCCATCCAGATACATATAATACTGTGCCCCATCCAGATACATATAATACTGTGCCCCATCCAGATACATATAATACTGTGCCCCATCCAGATACAGATAATACTGTGCCCCATCCAGATCCTTGTAATACTGTGCCCATCCAGATCCTTGTAATACTGTGCCCATCCAGATCCTTGTAATACTGTGCCCATCCAGATCCTTGTAATACTGTGCCCATCCAGATCCTTGTAATACTGTGCCCATCCAGATCCTTGTAATACTGTGCCCCATCCAGATCCTTGTAATACTGTGCCCCATCCAGATCCTTGTAATACTGTGCCCATCCAGATCCTTGTAATACTGTGCCCATCCAGATCCTTGTAATACTGTGCCCCATCCAGATCCTTGTAATACTGTGCCCCATCCAGATTCTTGTAATACTGTGCCCCATCCAGATTCTTGTAATACTGTGCCCCATCCAGATTCTTGTAATACTGTGCCCCATCCAGATCCTTGTAATACTGTGCCCCATCCAGATCCTTGTAATACTGTGCCCATCCAGATCCTTGTAATACTGTGCCCATCCAGATCCTTGTAATACTGTGCCCATCCAGATCCTTGTAATACTGTGCCCATCCAGATCCTTGTAATACTGTGCCCACTCAGTTTTTATTTGTTACTTTTTAGTCGCCTCTAGATAGTAAAAAAAAAAAAAAATCGTACTACTCACTAGAGATGAGCGAACCGGTCCCGGTTCGGCTCGAGGCGGTTCGCCGAACGGGGGGTCTGGCTCGAGTTCGGCTCGTCGAACGTTCGACGAACCGAACTCGAGCCCATAGGAAACAATGGCAGGCAATCACAAACACAGTAAAACACCTAGAAAACACCCTCAAAGGTGTCCAAAAGGTGACAAACAACTCACAACACAACACAAACACATGGGAAAGTGACAAGGACATGTACTCATGCGAAAACAAAACAGCTGGACAAGGAAAAAGAGGAGGACACACAGATATAGGCATGGCACGCCCTTCTAAAGTCATGTAAAACACCGCAAGGTGACTCCAAGCGGAGTCTCCCTTTTTTCCAAAAATTGGGCCCCACACACCCACCCCTTCAGTGGCAGCAGTTGTGCCCCAGTTGTACACTTCACAGCTAGATTTGCATCAAGCACATTCAAAAATACGCCATTCTTATCCGTCCCCAGGATGACACCGGGGTAGGTAGCAAAGTCTTTCCTGATCCCAGCTCTGTTCATCTTGGCTTCTTTTAAAAACACAGCAAGCAAGGGTTACTCCAAGCGGAGTCTCCCTTTTTTCCAAAAATTGGGCCCCACACACACCCACCCCTTCAGTGGCAGCACTTGGGCCCCAGTTGTACACTTCACAGCTAGATTTGCATCAAGCACATTCAAAAATACGCTATTCTTAACCGTCCCCAGGATGACACCGGGGTAGGTAGCAAAGTCTTTCCTGATCCCAGCTCTGTTCATCTTGGCTTCTTTTAAAAACACAGCAAGCAAGGGTTACTCCAAGCGGAGTCTCCCTTTTTTCCAAAAATTGGGCCACACAGACACCCACCCCATCAGTGGCAGCACTTGGGCCCTAGTTGCAAACAGGATGTTTTGATTTGCATCAAGCACATTCAAAAATACGCTATTCTTAGCCGTCCACAGGATGACACCGGGGTAGGTAGCAAAGTCTTTCCTGATCCCAGCTCTGTTCATCTTGGCTTCTTTTAAAAACACAGCAAGCAAGGGTTACTCCAAGCGGAGTCTCCCTTTTTTCCAAAAATTGGGCCACACAGACACCCACCCCATCAGTGGCAGCACTTGGGCCCTAGTTGCAAACAGGATGTTTTGATTTGCATCAAGCACATTCAAAAATACGCTATTCTTAGCCGTCCACAGGATGACACCGGGGTAGGTAGCAAAGTCTTTCCTGATCCCAGCTCTGTTCATCTTGGCTTCTTTTAAAAACACAGCAAGCAAGGGTTACTCCAAGCGGAGTCTCCCTTTTTTCCAAAAATTGGGCCCCACACACACCCACCCCTTCAGTGGCAGCACTTGGGCCCCAGTTGTACACTTCACAGCTAGATTTGCATCAAGCACATTCAAAAATACGCTATTCTTAGCCGTCCCCAGGATGACACCGGGGTAGGTAGCAAAGTCTTTCCTGATCCCAGCTCTGTTCATCTTGGCTTCTTTTAAAAACACAGCAAGCAAGGGTTACTCCAAGCGGAGTCTCCCTTTTTTCCAAAAATTGGGCCACACAGACACCCACCCCATCAGTGGCAGCACTTGGGCCCTAGTTGCAAACAGGATGTTTTGATTTGCATCAAGCACATTCAAAAATACGCTATTCTTAGCCGTCCACAGGATGACACCGGGGTAGGTAGCAAAGTCTTTCCTGATCCCAGCTCTGTTCATCTTGGCTTCTTTTAAAAACACAGCAAGCAAGGGTTACTCCAAGCGGAGTCTCCCTTTTTTCCAAAAATTGGGCCACACAGACACCCACCCCATCAGTGGCAGCACTTGGGCCCTAGTTGCAAACAGGATGTTTTGATTTGCATCAAGCACATTCAAAAATACGCTATTCTTAGCCGTCCCCAGGATGACACCGGGGTAGGTAGCAAAGTCTTTCCTGATCCCAGCTCTGTTCATCTTGGCTTCTTTTAAAAACACAGCAAGCAAGGGTTACTCCAAGCGGAGTCTCCCTTTTTTCCAAAAATTGGGCCACACAGACACCCACCCCATCAGTGGCAGCACTTGGGCCCTAGTTGCAAACAGGATGTTTTGATTTGCATCAAGCACATTCAAAAATACGCTATTCTTAGCCGTCCCCAGGATGACACCGGGGTAGGTAGCAAAGTCTTTGCTGACCCATGACTTGTTCATCTTGGCTTCTTTTAAAAACAATGTAAGCAAGGGTTACTCCAAGCGGAGTCTCCCTTTTTTCCAAAAATTGGGCCACACAGACACCCACCCCATCAGTGGCAGCACTTGGGCCCTAGTTGCAAACAGGATGTTTTGATTTGCATCAAGCACATTCAAAAATACGCTATTCTTAGCCGTCCACAGGATGACACCGGGGTAGGTAGCAAAGTCTTTCCTGATCCCAGCTCTGTTCATCTTGGCTTCTTTTAAAAACACAGCAAGCAAGGGTTACTCCAAGCGGAGTCTCCCTTTTTTCCAAAAATTGGGCCACACAGACACCCACCCCATCAGTGGCAGCACTTGGGCCCTAGTTGCAAACAGGATGTTTTGATTTGCATCAAGCACATTCAAAAATACGCTATTCTTAGCCGTCCACAGGATGACACCGGGGTAGGTAGCAAAGTCTTTCCTGATCCCAGCTCTGTTCATCTTGGCTTCTTTTAAAAACACAGCAAGCAAGGGTTACTCCAAGCGGAGTCTCCCTTTTTTCCAAAAATTGGGCCCCACACACACCCACCCCTTCAGTGGCAGCACTTGGGCCCCAGTTGTACACTTCACAGCTAGATTTGCATCAAGCACATTCAAAAATACGCTATTCTTAACCGTCCCCAGGATGACACCGGGGTAGGTAGCAAAGTCTTTCCTGATCCCAGCTCTGTTCATCTTGGCTTCTTTTAAAAACACAGCAAGCAAGGGTTACTCCAAGCGGAGTCTCCCTTTTTTCCAAAAATTGGGCCACACAGACACCCACCCCATCAGTGGCAGCACTTGGGCCCTAGTTGCAAACAGGATGTTTTGATTTGCATCAAGCACATTCAAAAATACGCTATTCTTAGCCGTCCACAGGATGACACCGGGGTAGGTAGCAAAGTCTTTCCTGATCCCAGCTCTGTTCATCTTGGCTTCTTTTAAAAACACAGCAAGCAAGGGTTACTCCAAGCGGAGTCTCCCTTTTTTCCAAAAATTGGGCCACACAGACACCCACCCCATCAGTGGCAGCACTTGGGCCCTAGTTGCAAACAGGATGTTTTGATTTGCATCAAGCACATTCAAAAATACGCTATTCTTAGCCGTCCCCAGGATGACACCGGGGTAGGTAGCAAAGTCTTTCCTGATCCCAGCTCTGTTCATCTTGGCTTCTTTTAAAAACACAGCAAGCAAGGGTTACTCCAAGCGGAGTCTCCCTTTTTTCCAAAAATTGGGCCACACAGACACCCACCCCATCAGTGGCAGCACTTGGGCCCTAGTTGCAAACAGGATGTTTTGATTTGCATCAAGCACATTCAAAAATACGCTATTCTTAGCCGTCCACAGGATGACACCGGGGTAGGTAGCAAAGTCTTTCCTGATCCCAGCTCTGTTCATCTTGGCTTCTTTTAAAAACACAGCAAGCAAGGGTTACTCCAAGCGGAGTCTCCCTTTTTTCCAAAAATTGGGCCACACAGACACCCACCCCATCAGTGGCAGCACTTGGGCCCTAGTTGCAAACAGGATGTTTTGATTTGCATCAAGCACATTCAAAAATACGCTATTCTTAGCCGTCCCCAGGATGACACCGGGGTAGGTAGCAAAGTCTTTCCTGATCCCAGCTCTGTTCATCTTGGCTTCTTTTAAAAACACAGCAAGCAAGGGTTACTCCAAGCGGAGTCTCCCTTTTTTCCAAAAATTGGGCCACACAGACACCCACCCCATCAGTGGCAGCACTTGGGCCCTAGTTGCAAACAGGATGTTTTGATTTGCATCAAGCACATTCAAAAATACGCTATTCTTAGCCGTCCACAGGATGACACCGGGGTAGGTAGCAAAGTCTTTCCTGATCCCAGCTCTGTTCATCTTGGCTTCTTTTAAAAACACAGCAAGCAAGGGTTACTCCAAGCGGAGTCTCCCTTTTTTCCAAAAATTGGGCCACACAGACACCCACCCCATCAGTGGCAGCACTTGGGCCCTAGTTGCAAACAGGATGTTTTGATTTGCATCAAGCACATTCAAAAATACGCTATTCTTAGCCGTCCACAGGATGACACCGGGGTAGGTAGCAAAGTCTTTCCTGATCCCAGCTCTGTTCATCTTGGCTTCTTTTAAAAACACAGCAAGCAAGGGTTACTCCAAGCGGAGTCTCCCTTTTTTCCAAAAATTGGGCCACACAGACACCCACCCCATCAGTGGCAGCACTTGGGCCCTAGTTGCAAACAGGATGTTTTGATTTGCATCAAGCACATTCAAAAATACGCTATTCTTAGCCGTCCCCAGGATGACACCGGGGTAGGTAGCAAAGTCTTTCCTGATCCCAGCTCTGTTCATCTTGGCTTCTTTTAAAAACACAGCAAGCAAGGGTTACTCCAAGCGGAGTCTCCCTTTTTTCCAAAAATTGGGCCACACAGACACCCACCCCATCAGTGGCAGCACTTGGGCCCTAGTTGCAAACAGGATGTTTTGATTTGCATCAAGCACATTCAAAAATACGCTATTCTTAGCCGTCCACAGGATGACACCGGGGTAGGTAGCAAAGTCTTTCCTGATCCCAGCTCTGTTCATCTTGGCTTCTTTTAAAAACACAGCAAGCAAGGGTTACTCCAAGCGGAGTCTCCCTTTTTTCCAAAAATTGGGCCACACAGACACCCACCCCATCAGTGGCAGCACTTGGGCCCTAGTTGCAAACAGGATGTTTTGATTTGCATCAAGCACATTCCAAATCCACAAGCATTTACTCTCCCCAGGATGACACAGGGGTAGTAAATTCCTTCTGGATCCATGACTTGTTCATTTTGATGAACGTCAGTCTGTCCACATTGTCACTGGACAGACGCGTGCGCTTATCTGTCAGCACACACCCAGCAGCACTGAATACACGTTCAGAGACAACGCTGGCAGCTGGACACGACAAAATCTCCAAGGCGTAAGTTGCGAGCTCTGGCCATTTTTGTAGGTTTGAAGCCCAAAAGGAGCAAGGCTCCAGTTGCACAGTCATGGCATCGATGTTCATTTGGAGATACTCCTGTATCATCCTCTCCAGCCGTTGACTATGTGTCAGACTTGTTGTCTCTGGTGGCCTTGCAAAAGAGGGTCTAAAAAAATTATGAAAAGATTCCATAAAATTGCTGTTACTGGCACCAGAAAAGGTCCTACTGGTACGGGTAGACTGTTGAAGATGACGAGACCGTCCCATGTTTGTCAAGTTACAACTGGGAGATTCACTCCCTGCACCTGCACGGTTGTTTGGTGGAAAAGCCGAGCTAAGATCTAGTAACAGCTTCTGCTGATACTCCTGCATACGTGCGTCCCTTTCTATGGCTGGAATTATGTCACAAAATTTGGACTTGTACCGGGGATCTAATAGTGTGGCAATCCAGTAGTCATCATCACTTCTAATTTTGACAATACGACTGTCATGTTGGAGGTAGTGCAACAAAAAGGCACTCATGTGTCTTGCGCAGCCATGCGGACCAAGTCCATGCTGTGTTTGTGGCATAGAGGTGCTACCCGTTCTTTCTTCCTCTGACATCTGACCCCAACCTCTTTCAACTGAAATTTGACCAAGGTCTCCCTCATCCGCTGAGTCTTCCATGTCCATGGACAGTTCGTCCTCCATTTCTTCATGTTCTCCTGCACCTTGCTCAACATTTCGCCTGCTACTATGCGCCCTTGTCGATCCCTGTCCCCCATGGTCCCATGCCTGCTGCGTTGGTGATGATGAACGTCTGGACCTTCGTGATGTTGTTGTCCCTTGCGCATATGAATCCTCCTGTAGTTCCTCCCCTTCATGTTGTCCCACCCCCTGACTCCGAATAGTGTTTAGCGTGTGCTCCAGCATGTAAATGACTGGAATCGTCATGCTGATAATGGCATTGTCAGAGCTAAACATATTCGTCGCCATGTCGAAACTGTGCAGAAGGGTGCATAGGTCCTTGATCTGAGACCACTCCATCAGGGTGATCTGCCCCACCTCTGCATCTCGTTGGCCCAGGCTATACGTCATGACGTATTGCACCAGGGCTCTGCGGTGCTGCCACAGTCGCTGTAACATGTGGAGAGTTGAATTCCAGCGTGTCGCCACATCGCATTTCAGGCGACGAACCGGCAGGCCGAAAGACTTCTGGAGCGATGCAAGTCGCTCTGCTGCGGCGCTTGAACGGCGGAAGTGAGCTGACAGTTTTCGTGCCCTGTTCAGAAGGCCATCTAGGCCGGGATAGTGTGTTAAAAATTGCTGCACGACAAGGTTCAACACGTGAGCCATACAAGGTACGTGTGTCACCTTGCCCAGGCGAAGTGCCGCACCCAGGTTTGCAGCATTGTCGCACACGGCCTTACCAGGCTGCAGTTTGAGTGGAGACAACCATTTATTAAACTCGGACCGCAAAGCTGACCACAACTCCTCAGCTGTGTGACTCTTATTACCAAGACATGTCAAGCTAAAGACCGCCTGATGCCGTTGCGCTCTGCTGCCAGCATAGTAATGAGGGGTGCGTGATTCCTTCTGCGCAGTGAGAACGCTGGTGGCCTGACCAGGCAGGCTTGGGGCGGAGGTGGAGGACCCAGATGAGGTGGAGGATGCAGAAGCAGTGGCGGAACTTGGACAGACAGAGGATTGACACACAAGTCGTGGGGACGGCAAGACTTGTGCAGCAGACCCTTCACCATCTATCACCATAGTTACCCAGTGCCCAGTCAGCGACATGTAACGTCCCTGTCCATGCTTACTGGTCCAAGTATCGGTGGTGAAATGCACCCGTTCACACACAGAGTTTCTCAAGGAAGCGGTGATGTTGTGTGCGACATGCTGGTGTAGCGCGGGCACACCTTTCTTAGAGAAGTAGTGGCGACTAGGCATCTGGTACTGGGGCACAGCGACAGACATAAGGTCTCTAAAATCCTGTGTGTCCACTAGGCGGAAAGGCAGCATTTCGGTAGCCAACAGCTTACAGAGGGATAGAGTCAACCTCTTAGCTTTGTCATGGGTCGGAGGAAGTGGCCTTTTATTTGACCACATCTGAGGGACAGAGATCTGGCTGCTGTGTGTAGACGGTGTTGAGTAGGGTGTCCCTGGAAAAATGCAGGTTTGTGAGGAAAGTGCAGGCGGAGACATGATGTTGCCTTCATCCAACGTTGGTGCTATCGATGTCTGAGAGAGCTGTACACACTCACTTGTTTCCCCTTCCAAACCAACTGACGACCTTACAAGCAAACTGCCTGTTGCGGTTACAGTGGTGGAAGTTTTGCGTGGAAAAACAGGTGTGGCAGCTGTCCCCACAGTCCTAGAAGATGAAGAGCGCGCGGATGCAGTGGAAGGGGCGGGCGGTGGATGGTTCGCTCCGCTAGGCCGCATTGCAGCACGGTGAGCTTCCCACCGGGACTTATGATATTTATTCATGTGACGATTCATGGAAGAAGTTGTCAAACTGCTGAGCTTTTGACCTCTACTAAGAGAATCATGACAAATGTTACATATCACATGAGTTGGGCGATCTTTTTCGATGTGAAAAAAGGACCAGGCTAGGCAAGGCTTAGAGGCCATGCGACCTGTTGATCCACCCCGAATAATGCTCATAGGCAGAGTGGTGGCTGAGGATGCAGTTGTAGACGTGCTACCAGTGCTCCGACTCTGTCCAGGAAGGCGCAAGGTAACTTCGTCGTCGGTTGCATCCTCCTCCACCGCCTCTGTTGACCTCCTCGAGTGCCTGACTGGGGGTTGACAGTAGGTGGGATCTAGAACGTCATCATCAATTGTTGTGTTTGCACTCCCCTCCCCCTCAGACCGAGCCTCTTCTTGCCCTGACGGAATATTTAAGTTGTCATCCCAATCGGGTATCTGCGTCTCATCTTCATCAGTATGTTCCTCATTGTCTATAACCACAGGTGTTACAGTTTGTGACAAAGGGTCAACATTATGCTCAGAAACTTGGTCCTCACGGCCTGAATCTGAGTCACAAAGGTTCTGGGCATCACTGCAGACCATTTCCTGTTCTGTACTCACTGTAGCTTGGGAGCAGACCTCTGATTCCCAGGCTATAGTGTGACTGAACAGCTCTGCAGACTCAGCCATCTCAGTTCCACCATACTGTGCAGGGCTGATGGAGACTTCAGAGCTGGGAGAAATCAAGTGTGATTGGGATGACAACTCAGAGGACTGGTGTTTTTTGGATGCGGTACTTGAAGTGGCTGAGAGGGCACTTGTTGGACCACTTGAGATCCATTCAAGCATTTTCCTTTTTTGCCCATCATCTACCTTTCTTCCTGTTGTTCGTGTCCGTAAAAAAGGGAGCACATCGGATTGTCCACGGTAAGTAGTAGACATCTTACTTTTGCTGGTAGATGGTCTATCTTCAGCAGATGATAATGGAGCTTTGCCACCTTCCCCACGGACAAAACCTTTTTTGCCTTTTCCACCACGCCTCTTCCCCTTTCCACCAGCATCTGTCATTTTGCCACTCATGTTGATTGCGACAAGATTGTGGACTGAAAATGTGGTAGTAAAAATTGAGAGGTGGTGAAGATTGCAGTGGTGGTCTAGCTTTATTAACAGCAGAATAATAAAGAATAAATATCCCTGACAATGCAACTTAGTTATAATTAGTTGGAGTGTGCAACGCAGGCAGACGTGCTGCAAATGTCTTTGCACTAGTGGGACTATAGCAAAGTCCAATAGCCACGTATAGGATGCCACTAGGTACACTGAGTGTTTGCTAGTATAATGGCTTGGTTAGAATGAGTTGTAGTGTGCAACGCAGGCAGACGCGCTCTGCAAATGTCTTTGCACTAGTGGGACTATAGCAAAGTCCAATAGCCACGTATAGGATGCCACTAGGTACACTGAGTGTTTGCTAGTATAATGGCTTGGTTAGAATGAGTTGTAGTGTGCAACGCAGGCAGACGCGCTCTGCAAATGTCTTTGCACTAGTGGGACTATAGCAAAGTCCAATAGCCACGTATAGGATGCCACTAGGTACACTGAGTGTTTGCTAGTATAATGGCTTGGTTAGAATGAGTTGTAGTGTGCAACGCAGGCAGACGCGCTCTGCAAATGTCTTTGCACTAGTGGGACTATAGCAAAGTCCAATAGCCACGTATAGGATGCCACTAGGTACACTGAGTGTTTGCTAGTATAATGGCTTGGTTAGAATGAGTTGTAGTGTGCAACGCAGGCAGACGCGCTCTGCAAATGTCTTTGCACTAGTGGGACTATAGCAAAGTCCAATAGCCACGTATAGGATGCCACTAGGTACACTGAGTGTTTGCTAGTATAATGGCTTGGTTAGAATGAGTTGTAGTGTGCAACGCAGGCAGACGCGCTCTGCAAATGTCTTTGCACTAGTGGGACTATAGCAAAGTCCAATAGCCACGTATAGGATGCCACTAGGTACACTGAGTGTTTGCTAGTATAATGGCTTGGTTAGAATGAGTTGTAGTGTGCAACGCAGGCAGACGCGCTCTGCAAATGTCTTTGCACTAGTGGGACTATAGCAAAGTCCAATAGCCACGTATAGGATGCCACTAGGTACACTGAGTGTTTGCTAGTATAATGGCTTGGTTAGAATGAGTTGTAGTGTGCAACGCAGGCAGACGCGCTCTGCAAATGTCTTTGCACTAGTGGGACTATAGCAAAGTCCAATAGCCACGTATAGGATGCCACTAGGTACACTGAGTGTTTGCTAGTATAATGGCTTGGTTAGAATGAGTTGTAGTGTGCAACGCAGGCAGACGCGCTCTGCAAATGTCTTTGCACTAGTGGGACTATAGCAAAGTCCAATAGCCACGTATAGGATGCCACTAGGTACACTGAGTGTTTGCTAGTATAATGGCTTGGTTAGAATGAGTTGTAGTGTGCAACGCAGGCAGACGCGCTCTGCAAATGTCTTTGCACTAGTGGGACTATAGCAAAGTCCAATAGCCACGTATAGGATGCCACTAGGTACACTGAGTGTTTGCTAGTATAATGGCTTGGTTAGAATGAGTTGTAGTGTGCAACGCAGGCAGACGCGCTCTGCAAATGTCTTTGCACTAGTGGGACTATAGCAAAGTCCAATAGCCACGTATAGGATGCCACTAGGTACACTGAGTGTTTGCTAGTATAATGGCTTGGTTAGAATGAGTTGTAGTGTGCAACGCAGGCAGACGCGCTCTGCAAATGTCTTTGCACTAGTGGGACTATAGCAAAGTCCAATAGCCACGTATAGGATGCCACTAGGTACACTGAGTGTTTGCTAGTATAATGGCTTGGTTAGAATGAGTTGTAGTGTGCAACGCAGGCAGACGCGCTCTGCAAATGTCTTTGCACTAGTGGGACTATAGCAAAGTCCAATAGCCACGTATAGGATGCCACTAGGTACACTGAGTGTTTGCTAGTATAATGGCTTGGTTAGAATGAGTTGTAGTGTGCAACGCAGGCAGACGCGCTCTGCAAATGTCTTTGCACTAGTGGGACTATAGCAAAGTCCAATAGCCACGTATAGGATGCCACTAGGTACACTGAGTGTTTGCTAGTATAATGGCTTGGTTAGAATGAGTTGTAGTGTGCAACGCAGGCAGACGCGCTCTGCAAATGTCTTTGCACTAGTGGGACTATAGCAAAGTCCAATAGCCACGTATAGGATGCCACTAGGTACACTGAGTGTTTGCTAGTATAATGGCTTGGTTAGAATGAGTTGTAGTGTGCAACGCAGGCAGACGCGCTCTGCAAATGTCTTTGCACTAGTGGGACTATAGCAAAGTCCAATAGCCACGTATAGGATGCCACTAGGTACACTGAGTGTTTGCTAGTATAATGGCTTGGTTAGAATGAGTTGTAGTGTGCAACGCAGGCAGACGCGCTCTGCAAATGTCTTTGCACTAGTGGGACTATAGCAAAGTCCAATAGCCACGTATAGGATGCCACTAGGTACACTGAGTGTTTGCTAGTATAATGGCTTGGTTAGAATGAGTTGTAGTGTGCAACGCAGGCAGACGCGCTCTGCAAATGTCTTTGCACTAGTGGGACTATAGCAAAGTCCAATAGCCACGTATAGGATGCCACTAGGTACACTGAGTGTTTGCTAGTATAATGGCTTGGTTAGAATGAGTTGTAGTGTGCAACGCAGGCAGACGCGCTCTGCAAATGTCTTTGCACTAGTGGGACTATAGCAAAGTCCAATAGCCACGTATAGGATGCCACTAGGTACACTGAGTGTTTGCTAGTATAATGGCTTGGTTAGAATGAGTTGTAGTGTGCAACGCAGGCAGACGCGCTCTGCAAATGTCTTTGCACTAGTGGGACTATAGCAAAGTCCAATAGCCACGTATAGGATGCCACTAGGTACACTGAGTGTTTGCTAGTATAATGGCTTGGTTAGAATGAGTTGTAGTGTGCAACGCAGGCAGACGCGCTCTGCAAATGTCTTTGCACTAGTGGGACTATAGCAAAGTCCAATAGCCACGTATAGGATGCCACTAGGTACACTGAGTGTTTGCTAGTATAATGGCTTGGTTAGAATGAGTTGTAGTGTGCAACGCAGGCAGACGCGCTCTGCAAATGTCTTTGCACTAGTGGGACTATAGCAAAGTCCAATAGCCACGTATAGGATGCCACTAGGTACACTGAGTGTTTGCTAGTATAATGGCTTGGTTAGAATGAGTTGTAGTGTGCAACGCAGGCAGACGCGCTCTGCAAATGTCTTTGCACTAGTGGGACTATAGCAAAGTCCAATAGCCACGTATAGGATGCCACTAGGTACACTGAGTGTTTGCTAGTATAATGGCTTGGTTAGAATGAGTTGTAGTGTGCAACGCAGGCAGACGCGCTCTGCAAATGTCTTTGCACTAGTGGGACTATAGCAAAGTCCAATAGCCACGTATAGGATGCCACTAGGTACACTGAGTGTTTGCTAGTATAATGGCTTGGTTAGAATGAGTTGTAGTGTGCAACGCAGGCAGACGCGCTCTGCAAATGTCTTTGCACTAGTGGGACTATAGCAAAGTCCAATAGCCACGTATAGGATGCCACTAGGTACACTGAGTGTTTGCTAGTATAATGGCTTGGTTAGAATGAGTTGTAGTGTGCAACGCAGGCAGACGCGCTCTGCAAATGTCTTTGCACTAGTGGGACTATAGCAAAGTCCAATAGCCACGTATAGGATGCCACTAGGTACACTGAGTGTTTGCTAGTATAATGGCTTGGTTAGAATGAGTTGTAGTGTGCAATGCAGGCAGACGCGCTCTGCAAATGTCTTTGCACTAGTGGGACTATAGCAAAGTCCAATAGCCACGTATAGGATGCCACTAGGTACACTGAGTGTTTGCTAGTATAATGGCTTAGTTATCAGTTGGAGTGTGCAGAGGACAAGAGGGTACAGTGGCAGGATTGTGGTGCTCTGGGTAGAGGAATGGAAGACTGCCTTTCTATTCCCTCCTAATGGTGAAATGCAGGTAGGAAATCCCTGACCTGGGCTACACAGACGCTGTTGCTGTTTGCAGGACCTGTCACCTATGGCTCTCTGACCCTGCCGGTTGGAGCCCTTAAAAGGACTGCTATAAAGTGCTCTCCCTAAGCTGTCTAACGCTGTGTATGCAGCGCATACAGCTGTATCGGCTATAGGACTCAGGAAGACGGAGCTGCGACAGTGATGTCTGACACCAAAGACGCAGAAGGCAGATAATGGCGTCCGTGAAGAAAATGTCCGGTTTTATAATGCAGGGACATGTGACATGCAGATCCTATCACACATGCCGTTGCTTCTCTGGCTCAAAGTCCACTTAGCTGTGTGTGTGTCTGGGATTGGCTGACATGCTGGCCCGCCCCACAAGACGCGCGCGCTTAGGGAAGGAAGACAAGAAAAAAAAAAAAAAAAAATGGCGATCGCCATTATAGAAACAGCAGTGATCTGAAGGCGCTGTTCACGCACACTATACACTGAAATGTGATAATAGTTTGATTCACAGAGTGACTTACACTATTACAGCAGAAACCAAGCTATGATTTAGCTGTTTTTTGGCTGCTAGAACCGTTCTCGAACGTTTCTAGAACTACCGAGCTTTTGCAAAAAGCTCGAGTTCTAGTTCGATCTAGAACATGCCCCAAAATCACTCGAGCCGCGAACTGGAGAACCACGAACCACGAACCGCGCTCAACTCTACTACTCACCTTCCTACTCCCACTTCACCGCTGTTCGCTCCTGGTCTCCTCAAGTCTTCTCTATTCCCGCGGCCACAACACGTGATGACGCCGGCACCGTCACCGTCACATCAAGGTATGAGACAGTGTCGGGCTTAATGACGCTGCGGGGGGGGGTGTCAGCGGGAGGAGCAATGTCTCCTCCGATCTGACAGTCACAACTTTGAACTGCTAGCGCTAGCGCGCCAGCAATTCAAAACGGCAGTACGATTCTGCCTGAGGCAAGGACGCGCGTGCCAGCAGAGTGCTCTGCGTGCCCTCTCTGGCACGCGTGCCATAGGTTCGCCGTCACTGGTATAGAATGTCAAAAGATGTTAGAAAATTGGCATGGAAAGAGGAATGGGATGGAGATAGTAGATATTTCTATATTGCACCAGCTCAGAAAAATGGCACTTCAGGAAGTGGCCAAGCCCATTAGGAAGCAACGCCCCCCTCCTCATAAGTCGTCCCCTGAGGGTTGGACTTGTGTAGTTTGTCCCCCTGCCCACCAAACGCCCTCCCTAGCCTGCCCAGACGCCGTTTCAGGTCGGGCCGCACCTAGTTCCCTTTTCCAGCCATCTTCAGTCCCAAGGCCACTGGCCTATTTGTTGCTGGAGCAACAGAAGACACCGAGGGGGGGCAGGAAGATGACAATGATTTAACAATGATTCACCCCACCACCAAAACTGATTTGTTTGGGCTCACCCAGATTAAAGCTGGGGATTCTTTCTGGCCAGTAATAGAGCCAGGTTTACAGTGAGGGTGCGTGTACCTTATCACCCAAGTGACACTGGAAGATGTTTTATGTATAATGTACGCAGTTTTTGGTGTATAACACCGTAGGGTTGAAATTGAAAGGAAAAAAAAAAGGGGAAGTGTTAGTTTCTATTTCAGTGTCCTGTGAATGTACGTATGTTGAAATGTAGAATTCTCCCAAGGCGGGAAGTTAGATGAGAATTGATGAGTAATTCTGAATCTAGTAACTACACTATGTGTATTTTACCTGTCTGTGAAAATAAGAAACATAAGCTGATATATAGGGTGGACTTGTGTGCTGTCTGTGGAGCACTGCGTCCACGTAAGCCCACCCCATTATTTCCTGTTCTGAATGTAGATTTCTTTCTGTCACTCAGTGTTTTACCCAGCCCTGGGTGGGGTATGGTATGGGGATATTATTCCAGGGGCTGACAGGAGATAGGGATACGCTGGAGGCTCGGCCCTGACCACCATCAGGTCTACCGTCGAGATGAGGGTGAGTACAGGGTCCCTAGTTACAGGGTCAGCCCAGGGGTCCCTATATAATCCGTATTCCCAGTGACAGATTGAATACCTCCTGAATGTAGATGTCACAATACATGTCACTCCCTCCCAGGACTCTTCAGACGCCATTTTTGGCCAACACCTACTTCCTCTTTTAGAGGCTGTTTCTTATCGGTAATTATCTTTAGTGGACGTTTTAACTCAGACACTACATAGTTCATCTTTTGACGCCATTTTAGTCCAGCCGACACCCAGTTCCCTATTTTTGTTTTAGCAGCCAAAGTCACTGCTCTGTTTATTGCTGACATAGCAGGGACTGCAGAGGGGGGAGACAGGGACCTGAAACACGCACACTCCATTTTTGGTCATATATGCAGTTTTTCCCCATTGTGTTCCCACTAATGAACCTTAGCAGAGGTTATTGCTGATAGTCCTGTGGAAACCTTTTCCCTTCACTTTTGCATGTTTGTTTTTGCTGTATCTAGTATACAGTTTAGTAGATCATATAGACTACTCACTATTAGTCCTGGTGGACAGTGAATATTTTTCTGCCTATGGCAGTTGCTGCTTAGCCTGGTTTGAGATATTCTCACTTGTATGTTATCCTACCTGGTATCTTGCACAAGAGTTCCCTGATAGAGAGGGTGGAGGTTCATGTGGTCCCAAGGGGACATTGATCATCAGGAGTTGACATATATTAGAGTTTTCGTTGGCAGCACCCAGTAATCCTTTGTGTCTTAGTTTGCAGGGTCTGACAGGAGAGAGGGATACGCTGGAGGCTCGGCCCTGACCACCATCAGGTCTACCGTCGGGATGAGGGAGAGTGCAGGGCCCCCAGTTACAGGGTCAGCACAGGAGAGGTAGAGTAGATATGCTCCACTGCTTTTTCCTAGTTGTGTATATGTAGTCAGGGGGTGCTGCTTGCTAGTTTCCAAACCCTCTTGTGCTCTTTTCTCTTTCCCCGGGGTTTTAGGGAGTCTTAGTTTTTAGAGTTTCTATGTGTTCTCCTGACCCCAAGTTACACCCATTGCTCTTTCTTACAAACCTGGGTATAGTCCTTTGTAGCAGGTCTCTGAGAGCCCACATGTAAACTACAGCTGGTAAAGACCAGGACACCCTCCTTCAAATGGCAAGACGTATGGAGATGAATCTAGCAGCTTACAAGATCACCTCACATACAGATGAGCTACAGTCAAAGACACCTTAAGAGTATCATCACGTTATCTCCAGCCCAGAAGTCATTCTACCTGTTTGCCATGGAGGAAGACAGCAGCCCTTTGAACACTACTCAGCCAGATTGAACGCCTACCTAAAGCACCAGTTGAAGATCAGTGCCCGTATGACATCACCGCTCCCTGACAAAGTCACCAACTCCCGGTGTGTGGTCCTTAATCCTGCTGAACTTCTCCCTCTTCCAAGGGGGGAGTGTCCCACCTCTGACACCTTGGTGGAAGAGGTAGTCGACTCTGGCATAGCTGAACAAACTCTGGATTCGATACAGTGACGGATACACCTTTGGACCCTGACTTAACCCCTTTGCGGATGGATCAAGATGTGCATCAAGAAGACGGTTCCACATGGGTATGGTGCTGGTAGCAGAAGACGCTGTGCTGATAGAGCAGTCGCTACCCGCATGCCTGTCTGTGAAGAAGCAGATGTATGTGCTCTCGCTGAAGCCTGCAAGATGGCAGCCAGCATCTACTCTGTATGGAGGACAAGAGACTTGATCACTGCCAATGGAACTGTACACCGCCATGAGGCCATAGAAGAACGGATGGAAGCTTTGCTATTGCCAGACAGTCGCGGTGAGCAGGGTTGAGGCCTACATTGGAGGAGTCAAGGGAAGCAGTAAGAAGTGCCCTCACTGACAGAACAGCCAAAGAAGCCCCAAGACCACTTACCAGAGAAACAGTCAGTCAATCTGAGCTTTTTGAATGACCCCGATGTGAAGAAGAAAGGAAAGATGGAAAGTCTTGAGAAAACATTGTCCTGACCCTACAAGAGCAAGTCTCAGAAGAAGAAGAGGACTGAGATAGGGTGCAGCTGTGGGCTCCCGGAGACCATAGAAAGTGGCTAGTGACCTGCTTTCACTGCCAGCCAAAGAGATATGGCAGGCCTTAGACACAGAACTGACTCTACACACCCCGTACCAGCCACAGAATAGAGGGAAGGTTGGGAGGATGGGGCAGTGTAGAAGGCAAAGGCATGAGAATCTTCCCCTTGAATTGTTCAGTGTCAGACACACCCCAGCAGGGACCACTAGGTTGAGACCCTATGAAATCCTGTTTAGAAGTACTCCCAGATACTTCAACTAAGCTTGTTGTTTGTTTAAACATTTGCCTAATACACGTTTTTGAGTTTTCTCCTCCAGATCCATCCAGATCTAGATTCCTCTCTCTTTTCTTTTTCTCTCTCCTCTTTTCCTCTCTCTTTTCCTCTCTCTTTTCTCAATCTTTCTCTCTCTCTCTTCCTCTCTTCTCAATCTCTCTTTCTCTCTCTTTCTCTCTCTCTCCTCTCACTCTTTTTCTTTTGGATGAAGATCCATGCATTCCACTACAAAGAGATGTCGGACCTGCCTGGGACCAGGAGATGGCTGCCTTCCCTCTTCTACCCGATACTTTGTGCCAGGACGATGATATCTAAGCATGTGGACCAGAAGACGACTGTGCATCCCACCTTTGATGATGTCCCACCATCACCGCCTAAGGACTGAGGAGCATGAGACTCTGAGTGAACCCAACCCTGATAAATATTAGCCAATTAGAGGACTACTGCCACGTTCCCCCTTCCTGAATAACGTGTGCCAGCGGAACATAGCCGTGAGGACAGTCTAGAGAATACGGTCAGGATCTGGCTTCCTATGCATAGTCTGTCGGGTGGGGAGATTCATCCACGAGGGATGGGGTATCTCGTATGTGAGTGAGGTAACCATCGGCATTAGGACAGATCAATAGACTCGGGAAAAGTAAGGAAAGACTTTTTAGCTATCTCCAAAGGGGAGACTGTTATGGACAAGATTATGAATTATTATGAGTATATAAGAGTTACATGGAGATATCCATAAAGAACAGGATTTAAGATGGTGTTTGAACTGTACCACACATATCTCTTGGCATAAGACTCAGACAGTCTGGGCTATTCTTGTGACAAGTGAATCATGCTGACATTGCTTAATATAAATGAGGAACCAAGCACATTACAGTAAATTGTATATCACAGAATAAGCTGTTCTACTTTATCCAATAGGAGACGTGTTACGTATTCTTGGCACCTAGCCAATAAGCCCGGTTATATATATCTGTACAAACTTCCGGAATAAAGGAGTCTTACTTTCTATTCATATCTGAGCACGTCTCTGGTGTGGGTGAAAGAGAGTGGAATGCATGCTACCACGAGTGACTCATAATTTGGACTGCAGACAGTTTAAGAGGGATGCATGACTGAATGGCATCAACCTAAATTAAGGCCTTATCACTGGGTTCAAATCCTACCAAGGACACCATCTGCAAGGAGTTTGTATGTTTTCCCCGTGTTTGCGTGGGTTTCCTCCTGGTACTCCGGTTTCCTCCCACACGCCAAAGACATACAGATAGGGACTCTAGATTGTGAGCCCCAATGGGGACAGTGTTGCCAATGTATGTAAAGCGCTGTGGAATTAATAGCGCTATATAAATGAATAAAATTATTATTATTATTATATGAAGTGTACAAGCACCGGAAAATCACCAGAGCGCTCTACGCTGTGAAAAGCAGTAGAAAATGGCACTGGAGTGAACATGTGACCGCCTTATGTAGGTTGAAGCTATGGATCCTGGGTAAATTTATGTATTTTTCCTCCTTCAGTTTTTTTTGCAGTGTGCAAAAAAACGGAAAGCACACGGATGACAAGCGGATGACTTACGGACTGTATACGAAACGGAAACGGATGCCACACGGATGCATCCGTGAAAAAAACGGACCGTGTTTTGCAGACCGCAAAAACGGATCGTTCGTGTGAATGTAGCCTTATTCTGATCTGCCGTTTATAAACAGCAAGCAGAAATAAGTGAATAGCGCCCCCCAGCGTCAGAAAATCTCCGGGGTTTCAGAGGCTAGCTGAGACCCTGGAGATCATGATTCAGGCCGGTTTTTCCGGTCCCCGCTCATGTGATCACCGGTGTACACCATATACCGATGATCACGTTACAGTAAATGACAGCGCCAGTAAAAAATCATTTATCTCCCATCTGGCATAAACAAACATGTCAGATGTTAGATAAATCTCCTCATCGGTCTCCTCCAGGCCTCCGGTGTCGCCAAAGTGCCCCCCTGATCCTCTCCTGAAAATCCAAGATGGCCACGCGCACAGCAGCGCACCGGCCATATTCACCCTACTCCTCTGATTTCTGTCGCATGTGCCATGACACATGCGACGGAAAACTCCTCACCAGGCCCTGCCAGGTCACCCCCCATAACCACACTGGTGTTCCCTTGTGTTCCACGGTACCTGTGCAGCGTTGATCCCCCGCGGCCCCCTCCTTCACAATAGACGCTTCCGCATGCACAGAGCAGCTGTCAGCTCAGCTTCCTGTGTTCAGACACAGTGAGTGGCAGTAACCATGCATCTGCAAGCTACTGCAATGCCCTGCTCATGAGGTAAGGAACATAGTTGATCAGGAGAGCTATACTACATTTCCAAATGGAGGTATTTGATTTTATAGGTGCCCTGCTGAACGAATACCAAACATGAGAGTCCATTATATGCCACAAGAAAACATGTCTAAATAGCGAGCTCTGTTGTTTAGTATTCATTCAGCTGGATAACTGGACTTACAGGGGTATTCCATCTCCAAGATCCTATCCCCAATATATAGTAGGTGGAATAGCAATAATATCAGCAAATACCAATATTTGGAAATGTAGAATAGTTCTCCTGATTAGGCATGCCCTTAACTCATGAGCAGGGCATTGCAGCTTTGGTTGCAACAGTTACGACATGGACTCTGCTGTTGTGAACCCGGGGAGAGTGGGTGCAGATTCATTGCACCCACACTCCTCACATGGAGGGTCTGCACTCCTAGAAAATGGGGGATACGTTCCCTGAGCGTGTCCCCCCATATTCTAGACGGTCCAGAGTCATCGTGGGACCCCCTTATTTTTTTTCCTTACAATAAATTGGTGAAAGAGGGAATGTTTTGGGAGTGTTTCTTCAAATACATTTTTTTTGTCTATTTTTTTTGTTAGCACTGACAGTTTGTGATGTCGGGTATCTGATAGATGCCATGACATCACAAACTGCTGGGCTTGATGTCAGGTGACCTTACAGCTAGTATCAACCCCATTTATTACCCCGTTTGCCACTGCACCAGGGCACGGGATGAGCTGGGGTGAAGCACCAGGATTGGCGCATCTAGTGCATGCGCCACTTCTGGGGCGCCTGCGGCCTGCTATTTTTAGGCTGTGAAGCACCAATAACTATGGACCTTCCCACCCTGAGAATACCAGACCACAGCTGTCCGCTTTACTTTGGCTGGTGATCCAATTTGGGGGGGACTCTACTTTTTTTTTGTAATTTATTATTATTTATAAAATAATTATAAAAAAAGAGACTGGGGTGACATCCACATTGGATCACCAACCACGGTATAGCTGCCAGCTGTGGTTTTCAGGCTACAGCCAAAAATGGGGGGACTCCACGTCGGTTTTTTTTTTAAACAATTTTTTTAAATAAAAAAAATAATGGGCTCCCCTGGATTTTGATTGCCAGCCAAGGTAACGTTAGGCAGATGGGGGTGGCAACCCGTAGCTGTCTGCTTTATCTGCGCTAAGAATCAAAAACACTGCGGAGCGCTACGTCATTTTTTAATGACTTATTTTTATGGTACTGATGTCAGGCAATCAAAATACAGGGAAGCCCATTTTTTTTTAGTTATTTAAATAAATAATTAAAAAAAATATATGGGCTCCCGCTGCTTTTTTTGTATTGCTAGCTAAGGGTAATCCAAGCAGCTACTGGCGCTAACCCCACTGCTTGGTATTACCTTAATTGGCAATGGAAAATCCAGGGAAGTATTTTTTTTTTTTTTTGCCAAAAAACTAAGAAAAAAAAAATGACGTGAGCTTCACCATATTTTTGTATGCTAGCCAGGTACAGCAGGCAGAAACGGCTGCCCCCAACTCCCAGCTGCCTATTTCTAGCCAGCCGGGAACTAAAAATATAGGGAAGCCCTTTTTTTTAATTATTTCATGAATTTCATGAAATAATTAAAAAAAAACAACGTGGGCTTCACCCCATTTTTGTGTCCAGCCAGGTACAACTAGTCAGCTGGGAATTGGAATCCGCAGCACAGAATAGCCCGAGGTTTCTGGGCCCCTCTGCTGCGAATTGAAGTCCGCAGCCGCCCCAGAAAATGGCAATTTCATAGAAGCGCCATCATCTGGCGCTGTATCTAACTCTTCCAGCAGCCCTGAAGCCAGGTGGCTTGCTGGGTAAATGAGTTAATACAAGCTTTGTTTTACTAGCTAGTATTAAGCCAGAGATTCCTAATGTCAGGCAAGTTTGACCGGCCATTAAGAATCTACAATAAAGGGTTAAAAAAAAGACACCACACAGAGAAAAAATACTTTAATAGAAATAAATACACAGACACATTTAGAGACTCCATGTTTATTATTCCCTCTCATCCCTCCACGATCCATGGTCTTCTGTCTTCTTTCTCCTTCAACCCATGCAGCTCTGCTACATCAGACAGCACTGCATGGGACGAAGATGCTGCTGCTCTGTGCAGTCTAATCACTCATTGAGTGAGCAGAAGCTGTATGCTGTATGCGGTGATGTCACCACTGACAGGCGTGTTACCATAGCAACGGTGCTCCAATCACGTGATTCCAGGTGCCGCTATTTACCGGCTGTGACAGCTAGTCCCTGCATGTGGGCTGACTCTGTAAAGAGCGCCCACATGCAGGAACGGGGAGTCGACCATGTGCCAGAGCATTTCGCCGGTACATGGAGAGATGCACTGACAGGACCTAGCAATGACGTCTAGCCATGTGACCAGTCTGTAGCCAATGAGATAATAGACACATGACTGGTCACATGCTATTTTGACATCACGATAGGTCCTATCATCAGTGCCGATTACCGGGAGGATGCAGCTATTATCGGAAGGAAAAGTGGTGGGAGAAAGAGTGCAGGACGTGTCACAGGGACCTGTAAGTGTTATGGCAATGTTTATTAACTGTATCTTTACATGTATAATGTGTTTTTATGTGTTTGTGTTTGCCTCCCATTGTTTTCAATGGGGTTTGAGTGGTTCGTCAAACGGTTTGACGAACGTTCATCGAACGGAGCCTCCGTTCCGCGAACCGAACTGAACTGAAATGCTAGGGGGGTGGCTCATCTCTAGTTAACATGTCAGGTGACTTTTTCTATTACCTTTTTTTTAATTTCACAAAGCTATATATAGCTTCCATTGTGTAGTGTAACCATGTACATGTGTGAAGGAAATGTGATCTCTGAAGCACATAATAATATTACGATTTAACCATTACTGCTGATCACCTTCCTACGACGGTGTGGGAGTCCACTTCTGTTTCATCTTTTGATGCTAACTCCTCATGGTGCTGCTGCAGCCGTAACCTACATGCTTTCAATAGTAGTTGTGCTATTTTCACAACTGCATTAGGTGAGCACATCTGATATTGCCTATAAACGTTTTTAACGTTAGTACCCTATTAGCTCCTTTTGTCTTTTCAGTCTTTGTCACATATATAAAGTTACTCTCAGATGGGATAGCCAAAATCTGGTGATTCCCTTTAATTGTTACTTATAGATGCATTGGTGGTCATATCATTGGTGCAACCTGTGCAGCAGCCCCGGGGCACAACAGGTAAGGGGGCCCACTTCTATCTCTGAAACAGGTGGAGTTAGGCATTTTCAGAAGTTATATGACTGCAAAGGGCCTATATATTGTTCTTGTACAGGTGCCCTTTTCTGTCTTTGTCTGCAGTGTACAGATTACCTAACATTTTAAGCAATGCCATTATATTATTTAATTAAATACCATAATTAACTTCTGAATATTGATCCCCCAAATGAACACAAAAATAATTGTGTTTGATGTTTTCTCATCACAATCCATCACTTCAATGCTAGCTGGATACACCATTATTTAGTTAGGTCGATTTATGAAATCAAAGATGTTATCACGAGAAGTAGACTATACACAGTGCTAAACACAAAGTACAATGGCAGTGGCACAAGGAGCCTAATTATAGGCCTTTTTATCTTTCTATGACACGAGTAATTGATGCAGAAACCTGTGAATCAAACATCATCAGCCAAATATTCCTAAAAATGTTTTCAAAGCAGCTCATTGTCACATTTGTTTCAGATCATGCGCTTCTGTCTCCCTCATTTGTGAATTTCTTTTCATCTATTTCCAGAAATGTCGTATAATTTTAATAATTCATTTAGTACCCTTCTAACATGTATTTCCTGCTGAGATTACTGGCTCATACCAAAAACTTTTAGATTTTATATATTTAAAAGATGTAATTTAAATCAAAAGTCTTTTTATGTTTTCTACTGTATTTTCCTTTACCCGATTTGCCATTTAGGCAAATTTGGAGCCCCACTGTTACTGAAATCTTATGCAGTATATTCTTTATACTCATCAAAGAGTTTAATATAATGTATATGATTGCTCAAAGTAATTGAACATGGCTTCTAAATACAAGACGTCAGGATATCACTAAGGCCAGCTTGACATATGTGGGTCATTTGGTGTCAGTCTCACTGCGAGCCCATTTTATGCCCCCTCATTAGCTTCACAAGAGTACAGTAAGTTTACAGATCTCTGCTGGCCTTCAACCTCAAATGAAACCTTGCAACCACCCAGGTTTACTCATCCTGATGCTAGCCATTAATATGGCAATGATCAAAGCTTTGTATTTAACAATTCTGACTATTGCTCTCAATTACCAAAAAATATTGTGTGCTACTATTTTTTGTTTATTTTGGTTTATTTTTGTTTTTTGAACTTTTTCTAATGGTTGCATTTTGCATTGCATTTACATACATTTTAAAGCATATGTTTAAAATGGAACCCCAGAACATAATAAATAACATTTGATTCATATTCTATTATCTTCCATATGATTCTGATTGTCTCGCGAAATTAGAGCATTTTGCCAATTTAGAATTTTTGAAAGATTTCTCCAGCACTAAATAGCATAAAAATGTATACTGCTCAAAAGAAATAAAGGAAACACTTAGGGTATGACCGCACTTTGCGTTTTTACCTGCGTTTCCGCAGCGTTTTGAGCTGCAGCGTTTTCATGCCAAAATGCATACGTTTTGGTTTTCCATGATAGTCTATGGAAAATGATGATTTCCTGACCGCACTTTGCGTTTTAAAACGCTGTATTTAATTTGCATATTTTGTGGCAAAAAACATGCGTTTAAAGAAGCAGCATGTCAATTGTTTTTGCCATTTTGGGTGCGTTTTGCTAACAATGAAGTCAATGAGAAATGGCAAAAACCAAGAAACTTCAAAATTCCTGCGTTTTACCTGCTTTTTAGGTGCTGAAAACATGCGTTTTGGACTTCAAAAACGCATGCTTTTCTGACATTAAAATAATGGAATAATATGTCCCTTTACACACACACATAGTCCGACAATTAAATTTAAGAAACTTTTGATTTTATTGCTATTATTTCAATAAATATTATAAAACCGCAATAAATTAATTAAATATAACTATTTTCTTTATTAATTCTAAAATTATATATGTTTTGCTTTTTTTTCTCTTTTTTCTTTCTGTTTGACTATTTAATCTTTATTTAGCAGTGTCTTGTTGTTCAAAACGCATCTCACACAAAACGCAGGTGAAACAGCATGGAAAAAGCGCTAAAACGCGGTAAATACGCATACGTTTTTAGCGCTAAATTTCTGGAAAAGGCAATTTTGGCTAAATCAATTAATTCCAAAACGTGCGTTTAGAACTGCAAGTAGGACGACGCAAAGTGCGGTCATAGCCTTAAACATCACAATGGTATTTTAGTGTTCCCTTTATTTCTTTGAGCAGTATATATATTTATATATATATATATATATATATATATATATATATATATATATATATAAAATAAAGTAATATACAGGATCTTCTCACAGTTTATGCTTCATTCTACACTTTGGAGCTAATTCTTCTCCGCCCTGGTTCTTGAACTTACGATTTATTTCAGAAATTGATCAAGTCTTTCATTCTCAAGACAAGCAGGACTGCCAGCTCACTAATCCTATTGATGTCTTTGTAGAGGAAGCAGGAGGAGCAAAAATGGAAGTAGATGGACAGTTAAAGCAAGAGTAATAGATATAGCTTTCTGGAACGTGTTCTATCTCACAACAAGCTGAAGTTCAACTACACTGTCAGAACTGCTAATTTCCTTCATAATGCTGCTACATGTGAACATGTGCTACATAGAGACAGGAGAACACGACAGTCTCCACCCAATACTAAGAAAAAATTAAAGACTAAAAATAGAATTTTTAAAAAGAAAAAAAACTGCGTGTGAAAAATTAAAACGTTGTGGCCTCCATTTTCTTGAATTCAAATAGAGCAAATTACAAAATTCTGTATTCTCCAGAATGCAGATTTTTGTTAAAAAAATGTAGTTGAAATCAATTCCAACTGCATACATTCACCAATCTCTTTAGATTTATTCTGAAATGTCACCTATTTGCTTTAACTTTCATATCCCCTATCTTTAGCACTTTATACAAAGGGCTTGTGGGCATGTATATAGCTAGATGTGAAAACAGTCTGCTTTAATTCAGTTTTACTCTCTATGGCACTGTTGTAAATATTGATGCTTTGACAGATCTCTTATTTGTTGTTATTATTACATTTTCTTTGATTTTTAAACTTTTTTTGTCTACTGTAACTGTGTGAATTTCTTGTAAATGGAAATTAGCAACTGTTGATGATGTACTCTAGTTATGCAAATGTCTCAGTTTAATTTAATACTTTATACTGGGGAGTGGGATTTTTACATTTATACATTTTGGATACCTGGTTTATTAATATATTGTATAACAATAAAAGTATTAGCAATTATTAAGCTACATAGATGTCAATATGCTTAGAAGGCCAGCATTTTTTTAGTTTTCATAAGATCTGTCAACAGTATGCTAAAAAGATTACATAAAGAAGGGGGCATGTCCGGAACTCCATGAGGCAAGACACCTAGGTGCTGAGCTCCTCCACCCGGGACTGCAAAAAGCACTTTTAAACAAGCTTGGAGGATCCAAAATGGGGAAGAAGAAACCCCCAAAGATTGTTAAAGACTCTGGGACCCCAGCATCACTCACCCTGGACTCCTATTTGACAAGGGAGCCGCCGGGGGAGCAGGAACAGGAGGAAGCCCGAAATGAAAAGGTGACTCATCATCTCTCCCCTCGCCCGACTGCAGCGGCGGTAACTGTGGAGGAGACCACGCGGGGACCACCTGCACGCGCTGCGGAAGGCAGAAGGAGTGTGGAGCGGGGACCCGTGAATGCCGGCGGGATGGAGGCCTCCCTCGCGGTCAAGATGGCGGTGGTGGGGAGGACGCGCAGTGGCTCACCTGTAGCCCAGCGGGAACGAGAACGCAGTGAGCTGGAGGATCCTGAGCACCCCTGACCCTCCAGGACAGGTGAGCGACTGCCGTTCTCCCTAGAGGCGAGCCCTGGGAACCAAACTGGGACAGCGGTGATGATGCTGCTCCTCCCCCCTCTGGAGGTGCTGGAGCGTGGCTGGAGTCCTGCAGACCACGTGGACGCCACAATGAGAGGAGTGGGCGGCACAGAGTGGAGCGCAGGGGAGCTAGGAATGGAGATCAGTGGCTATGAGGGATCAGGGGATATGGCAGGAGGTGGCAGGGAGGCTTTGGAGGACACATATGAGGCCCTACAGAATGCTGGAGTCCCCCAGCCCCCATGGGACAGTGCAACAGTGCCAAATAGTGACTCCCTGTCTTCTCCACTGGAACTACCAATGTTGCAAAATGAGACCCTCATCCCTAGGCCCCAAAGACCCCACAAATTAACCAGGGGCCTAGGTCTGCAGAGCCCCGGGTCCCCATCTGATCCTCCTGGTGTAGATATCACCAGGAAGAAGGCCCAGGAGAGGGCAATGGCCAGCCCTTCTACCATGCAACCTATATGCCTCCCTGGAGTGGTGGGAGCATGTCCAACAGCTCCATACCAACAAAGATTTCCAAACACTCATTTCTGACGGTATAAATGCCTGTAGATCTGAAATAGCGGCGTTTCCGGCAGGACGTCGTGTCTATCTCTAAAAGAATAAACCAGCTGGAGAACGATCATACTGAAGCTAGAACAACCATCCGTCATCTCCAGTCCCAAACCTCCTCTCAAGCTGACGTCATAAGGGAGCTGCAGCGTCATATTGAAGATCTAGACAACAGAGGCAGGCGCCATAATATAAGGGTCAGAGGTGTACCCGAGTCCCAAGCGAAGGAGGACGTTATAACAATTTTGCAGACTATATTCAACTCACTTCTGCAGCGGCTTCCTGACAATCCAATTCCCATGGATAGAGCGCATAGGGCCCTACGCTCTAAAAATTTGAAAGGGAATCCAAGAGAGATTATCTGTCATATCATTGACTTCCAACTTAAAGAAGAAATAATGTTTAAAGCACGACCACCGTACCGTAGCACAAAATCCAGTTATTCCAAGACCTCTCGTGGATAACACTCCAGCAGAGGAAGGCCCTCCACCCACTACTGTCATCTCTGAAGGATAACAACATTCTTTACAGATGGGGGTTCCCGTTTAGCCTCACCGCACGGCGAGAAGAGACGCAGGCCAGCCTTCGGGCCCCCGCCGATCTTGAGCTTTTCTGTCGGGCCTTTGACCTCCCTGTTCCAGATTTACCAGACTGGACTATGCCCCAGCAGATGCCGCCACTTCCTCAAAACTGGCAGCCGGCCACTGCATCGCGTAAACAATGATCCAGGAGTTTGAGGGAAGAAGAACCTACTTGACTGTGCTCTCCTGTGAACTTATGGTTACCTGTAGAATTTACTTTGTCCTAATGGGTCTAACTATATAGTTCTCTATATCTTTGTGATTTCTTCTCTTTAGAAAATCCCGGGGGAAGGGGGGGGCGGTGGCCAGAGTGTCGGATTTGTGGAGTTTTGCCACCCACCCTCTGACCGAGTCGTACTAACCTTTTCGCACTTTAGTTCTCAGTGCAGGTCATATCTAGTGTGATACTCTCTGTTTTGAGTACATATAAGTCGACTCTGGTATTGGGATAGTGGACGGCTAGTGTTGACTGCCATACACTTATCTCATAATCGATAATTCCTATTTTATAGTTGAACATAGTTTGTTTGTGTTTGTTATTTTATGTCCTGGTAAGATCCACAGGTATGCAACTTATCAAAATGTATACACTTTATCACAGAAGGGTTCAGGGGGCTCGCCTACCACGCACACTAAACGAAAGTTTCAGACACTAGCTTTCACACTAGCGCATTTGGAGGTTACGGGATGGCTAAGATAATGAGCCTTAATGTTAAGGGGTTGAATTGTGATGTGAAGAGGAGGCTGGTCCTTCAGGAGATGTGGAAGTCAAGAGCGGCAGTAGTGTTCCTGCAAGAAACACACTTTACAGACAAAGGGTCTTTTAACTTTGCCCGCCATTGGTTTCCCCAATCCTTTTCAGCCACAAACTTAAAAAAAAAAAAGCAGGGGTGGCCATATTGATTTATTATACTTGCCCATTTCAAGTGAGCAAGTGGGAGGCGGATCTTTTGGGTCGCTTCCTGATTGTCCAGGGTACTTTGAATGGGATACGGCTAATCCTATGTAACCTATATGCTCCCAACGTCAATCAGATTAAATTTGTTTCATCCGTCCTGTCACGCCTCCCAACAGATCGTGGGGCCACACACATTATAGGGGGAGACTTTAATATGGTGTTTTCGGAGAATGCTGATAGATTGCATGCACCCCCACACCCCGTAAGTCTACATAGACCATCACAATTATTTGTTGGTTTCCGCAGATTGATCCGCAAACACCAATTGTATGACCTCTGGAGAATAGACAATCCATCAGCAAGACAATACACCTTCTTCTCACACCCAAATAATTCACATAGTCGAATAGATTACTTCTTTGGCAATATCCCCACACTTAGAACACTTCAGCAGGCGCGGATTGGTAGCATCACCTGGTCGGACCATGCCCCCATATTGATATCTCTGGATCTGATGACTGCCCCTCTAAAAAGAACCCACTGGAGACTTAATGAATCCTTATTAACTAACATTTCTTCTCGAGAATCTCTCCGCTGGGCCATACAGAATTACTTTACGGAAAACTCTCAGTCACCTCCATCCTTCCCGCTAATATGGGAAGCCCACAAGGCAGTCATTAGGGGGGAGTGCATAGCTCTCTCTTCTAGGCTTAAAAAGGACTCTCAACAGCTCTATCGCCAATATGAAAAGGATTTACGTTCAGCAGAGGAACATCTCTGTACCCGTCCCTCTAAGACTCGCCTGAAAAAAGTGATAGACTTGAGATCTAAATTAAAAGAAATTACGCAGGGTCACATAGAGAAACTCCTCCGGTACTCTCGCCAGAAATACTACAAATACGGGAACAAACCGCACACGATGTTAGCCAGAAAGCATAGAGATCAAACGATAACTTCTGCCCCTTGCGCGATTAAAGACACTTCAGGTATCCCTCAATATGACCCCACAAAAATGGCCCAATTGTTTCATGCTTACTACACATCTCTATATTCTATCCCTCCACCATTTCCAATGTCCCATCCAGACAGAGCAAAAATAGTGAATGATTACCTGACCACCTGTCATCTCCCAAAATTATCCCAGGAGGCATTGGATGAACTCAATCGGAAAATACTCCCAGACGAGATACAACAAGTTATCAAAGACCTACCGGGCCATAAAGCCCCGGGTTCCGATGGGTTCACCTATCTATACTACAAGACCTTCGTAGAGGAGCTGTCTTCTCACCTGACATACCTCTTCAATCTGTTCATGGAGGGTGTAGACATCCCAAACACATTCCTACATTCTTACATAACTATTATTCCCAAAGCCGGTAAGGACCCGATGGACTGTGCGAGCTACCGCCCGATTAGCCTCTTAAACTCTGATCTCAAGATACTCACTAAACTCTTGGCTGAACATCTAAATAATTTTCTCCCGCACTTGGTCCATAAAGACCAAGTAGGGTTTGTTCGCTACCGTCAGGCGGGAGATAACACTCGTAGGATCCTGGACTTGGTGGAGGTGGTGAACAGGGAGGGAGTGGAGGCTCTTCTTTTAAGCTTGGACGCGGAGAAGGCCTTCGACAGGCTGGACTGGTCCTTCATGTTTTCTGTGTTGGATCACTTTGGACTGTCGGGGCCATATGTCTCTGCATTAAGAGGCTTATACTCGTGTCCGGCGGCGACAATTCACCTCCCCCACGCTCATTCAGAATCCCTCCCTATCCAAAATGGAACTAGGCAGGCATGCCCACTGTCCCCTCTTTTATATGTTCTTAGCATTGAGCCGCTGGCAGCACAAATTCGGCTCAACCCAGATATTATGGGGGTCAAGGTTCGGGAAACATTCTTCAAGGTGGCCTTATTTGCGGATGATGTCTTGTTGTCCCTGACTCACCCCGTTATCTCCCTACCAAATTATCTCCCTACCAAACTTGCATGCAGTCTTAGCGCAGTATGCTAGGTTTTCGGGATATAAACTTAACTCAGATAAAACGGAGGCATTACCAATGAACATTCCAGAAGCTAAAGTGCGGTCCCTAAAGCAAAACTTTAAGTACTCCTGGCGTTTGGACTCCCTACAATACTTAGGGGTTAAAATAACCCCCAGTTATAAAACAATATATCAGACAAATTTCCCACCCCTGATTCGAGACGTTGAAAATAGCCTAAAGAGGTGGTCATCCCTACAGATCTCCTTTTTAGGCAAAATAGCCACAATTAAAATGTCAATAATCCCAAAATTTCTGTATATGTTTGAAACACTTTCGGTACGGGTTCCTATGGGGGTGTTGAAAAAAGTCCAGTCAATGCTTATGCAATTCATCTGGCACTCGGGGAGGCATCGCATACCAGACTCAGTCCTGTGCGCACCACGTGCAAGAGGAGGTCTGTCGTGCCCGAATCTTATACTTTAGTATTATGCCTCTCATTTGCGTACCCTGGCCTCTTGGACAACCTTACCAGCATATAATAAATGGACGGAGATTGAGAAGCTCTGGATGGCACCTTTCCATCCAAGCTCCCTAATCTGGGGCCGCCCTAGTGAAACTCATTCTAGAGACCTTTTGGGCCCAATGGCATTTATAAGGGAGCTGTGGCGGCAGTGCAGGATAAAGTTCCAATTGGCAACGCAGTCTTCTCTACTGACTCCCTTCCTGTTCACTCCACACTTGACAGAGGGCATGAGCCCGGGGGTAGTGGAGCAGTGGGCAAAGGTGGGCCTGTATTGTTTCCGTGATATTGTTAACCCAGTCACGCTAAAATTAAAACCATTCTCAGACCTACGACACCAATACAAATTACCTCTTTACTTCTATTTCTCATACCAACAGATAACACATTTCTTCTCAAGGATCAGGGGGCAGATTACTTCAAGTCACCCTTCGGCTTTTGAGGCCCTCTGCTCGGGGCGCACTTCAACTAAGGGTCTAATTTCAGCCATTTACAACATATTGTTAAGAGGGAATTCTTCAGGGACTGTGAAGCACACATATATGAAGAGATGGGAAGGCTGGGTCGGTCGACCTATATCGGAAGCACTCTGGTCGGTGATATGGACTAGGACATTTCGGTCCTCAGTCAGCACTCTCTATAAGGAGAACCAAGTCAAGGTCCTCCTTATGACATGGTATCACACTCCAGAGCTTTTGCATAAGTTCAACCGCACCTATCCAGATGTATGTTGGAGATGTGGTCTTGGGGGAGCATCCTTATACCATATATTCTGGACATGCCCAGCTATCGGTGGTTTCTGGGAGGAGGTGGAGTCCCTGATGGGTAGATTAGTAGGTAGAAATCTGAGTAGGGACCCTGTGGTGTATTTACTAAATGCCCTCCCGTCGTCTTTAAGCAAACCTGAATTAAAGCTTCTCCTACATATTCTCACAGCTGCCAAATGTCTAATATCACTATTCTGAAAGAGGGTGGCACCACCGTCAATCTCAGATCTCTATGCTCGGATAAAGGATGCTAGAAATATGGAGAGGTTGACGGCACAGCTTCACAATACAATGGACGGATTTATAAAGACATGGTCTCTGTGGGATGATTTTGGAAATACTTTCCAGATTTGAAGGCTGAGTAGGTATTTACAGCAGTGGGTGCTCATATTATACACTAGTCCCAGAGAAGACGAGCATGTATCCTGAGTCCCCATAGTGGCGATGGTGATTTCTTTCCCCTTCCCGAGGCCGAAATCCGTTAGGAGCCTATTCCTCCTTCACCTGACTTCTAATTTGTGTGTTGCATAATGTATCTAATTGCATACCTGGGAAATGTTTCCTTTACATGTATAACTGTTTCTGTCTTACTGTAAAACTTGTTTAAAAACCTTTTTTTCAAAAATAAATAGTTGAAGAAAAAAAAAGTTTACATAACGATATATTTTAAAAAGGCTAGGCTTCAAATACACAGTGCCTTCTAAATCTATTCATACAGTGTGCTTTTCAACATTTTTAAAACTAAACAGGACATCAGGCTCGGAGGGCCTTAGCTGTCCCTGAACCCAAAGATACATCTAATGGTGACAATGTCTGGGCTCCCTTCTTTGCCCTGCACCTGTACAGCCCTGATCTACTGTAATACCAACTCTTCCTCACCCCAAGGGAGGTCCAGGACAGAAGTGGTAGAACCCACAGATAAGGAAAAATATGGAAAATTAGCATGCTCACACAGAGCTATTAGGCAACAAGTGATAAGGAGGAAAATAAGAGCAGGAAAGAAACAACGAAGAGACGAGAGAACGCCACAACTACACACACACAGCAATGCATTCACCAGCAGGATTGGGATAGACAGGCTCCAGACAGACATGGGAAGACAGGCTCCTCCATATTAAAAAGGTGGGGAGTGGCTGTGATAGGTCTCACACAACATGTGATCCAAGAGATAACCATAAGGTTAGCAGAAATTAACTCCTGCAAGCCTGATCACTAATGAGAACACAGTTGGTCAGCGCTGAACTTGTCTGTGTACCCCAGAAGCACCAAAGGAGGCATAGTGAAGAGTGTCAGACTCTGCACTCTGAACAGCATCAGATGCTGGCATGACACTCGGCGAGTTTAGCGCCAAATGCCATGTGACCCAAATGTAAATGTATTTTATTGGGATCTTATGGGAACTTTTCAACATTTTTTTTAAGTTACACCCACAAACCCAAATGTATTTTATTGGGATTTTATGTCATATACTTACACAAAGTAGCAAGTATTTGTCAAGTGTAAAGGAAAAAAAGAAATGTTTTTCTAAATATTTTACAAATATAAATCTGAAAATTGTGATGTACATTTGTATTCAGTCCCCATAGTCTGATACTCACAAATAAAATCCTGAGTGGAGGAAGGTTCAACTAGATGGACCTAGATCTTTTTTCAACCTATGTAACTATGAGTGTCCAATTGCCTCCAGAAGTCAGCAGACACTAAATTGAGTCCACCTGTATGCAATTTATTCTCAGTATAGCAACAGCTGTTCTATGAGGGTCACATAGTTTTGTTTGAGAACATTTAGGGATCAAAGAGCATCATCAAAAGCAAGAAACACACCAGATACGTCAGGGATAAAGTTGTGGGGAAAAGAAAAGCAATGTTAAGTTATAAAAAAAAATAGCCCAAGCTCTGAAAATCTCACAGAGCATTGTTGAATTGATTATCTAAAAATGGAAGAAGTATATGTGATACAACTCTTGTTAGTGGACACACATGTCTTGAAAGCTATATACACTGACAAGTAAAAGGGTAACAATGTTTTGAACTTTTGATTTTCAGGCTCCATATCTCACCATCCACTACAGCTTTGAGTGTGAAACTACCTTCATTTTATAAACAATCATCTTAACTATCTTATACATAAATTTGAATTGCAACTATTTAGCATATGTTTATCAAAATCTTATCCCAGGTCTCTTCTACATGCTCCCAATGTTGGTGCATACTGGTTGGCTCACTTGGGTATGTAGTCAACATTTTCTTCAACTCTATTCACAAGTCTTTGAATGGGTTGAGGCCTGGGGACTGTGTAGAGCAATATAGCACCTCTATTTCATTTTTGGTGTTCTGCAAGAATACTATGCCGTCCTTTTCACTCCCATAGTATTCGAGTGTACAAAGTAATTTGCCCTGTAGGATATTTACATATAGCTCAGTATTAAGCCCACCATCTATTCTGGTTAGCTATCCAATATATCTGGCTGTGAAACAACCACATATCATCATGATTCTGTAACGGCCATACTGGCATCCCTGCACTGTCCTTCTCCTCTTTTCCAGTGAGGACGCCAGCTCTCTCATCTTCCCGGCTGCTCACCGGTGACTGCTCCATCATTGGATCCTGCTGCCAACTCCCAGGGACTGATTGCACATGCCAAACAGGTCTCCTGGGAGTGTCGTTAGTGCGAGCTTGCATGTACATGCCTCTTTTCTAAAAGGGCCCGTATGCTCTAACCAGGAAGTATTTCTCAGCAAATTCCTGAGAGGCATCAGTTATATTAGGCAGGTACTTGGACAACATGTTCCTAATATTGCTAGTTCACAGGTCCCTTTGTGCTGCTGCTGATTTTTTTTGCACTATGTGCTATATTACTGATACTCTTCTGTGTTCCAGTGAATGATGAATCTGCTGCAATTATCCATACATACTACTGCTGCAAGTATCCACACCTGCCATTCCTACAATAACAGCTGCTGCATCTTGAACTATCGACCTCGGCTGCCGCTGCTGCTGCTGTTCTTCTTGGCTGCTGTTGCTACAACTACACACCACAGCCGAACCTACGATACCAGCTGCTGCCACTACTATTAGAGACTATTTGTGTATATACCCATGGCACTAGCTGCCAGGGCACCATAATCCCCTGGGGCTGCCTCCAGTGGCTTTAGAGAAGACACAGTAGCCATTCAGGTATGCTTCTCTAGGTCAGTTGGTGGTTTCTTTTGTCCAGTGTATCTACTTAACCCTTGCTCGCCTAGCGAACATTACAGCTTCCTCCACTGAACTTGACAGTTCCTTTAATTTCTCAATCCATTATACCCTTTTTTATTGTTTCTTCCAGACCCATTTGCACTCATCAGAGCCTAATCTATTGACTTTAGTCTCATCATTACAATTCACTCATTTCCAATTTTCCATTGTCCACTTTTCTGTTTTGTAAACTCAAATTCACATTTCTTATGATGATAATGAAGTCGAGGCTCCTTCACCTTCTTCTGGCCACCAATCCAGTAACGTGTCTTATATGATGCTTGCATCTGTTGCTCCAGAAATGATAGACGTTGCGATGAGCCAACGACCACCTTTTGGCTTTTTAATGGATGGATGTATGCATTTCATTTCATATTTTTCCAATTGTCATGGAACTTAAGTTATGCAGTTCTGCCATTTTCTTGGCCGACAGACTGGTATTGATGAGCTGGATGATGCTGTTTCTCTTTTCTTGGGACATTTTCTTGATGGCTGCTCCTCAATTCGAACCTTTGACCTTTTGCTTGGGAATAAACCTAATAAGATACTGATGTATTAGGGAATGTGAGAACCATTGTAATTTGTAGCATACAGGAAAAAAAGATTTTTAAAGACCAGGAGCAAAACATTAACAATGCAGTGATATGACAAGAATATCGAATATCAAAACTAATCATATGCTAAATAGTTGAAATTCAAATTTATTTATGACCTAGCCAAGATGTTTGTCTATAAAATGAAGGTAGTCTCATGTTCTAAGCTGTAGTGAATGGTGAGAAATGCAGCCTGAAAGTCATAAGTTCAAAACATTGTTCCCCTTTTGTTCATCAGTATGATATCAATACTCAGCACATTGATTTGATTTAACAAATAACTATGAGTTCCATTTATAGATTTTAGATCTTAAAATGACATTCTGAAAAATATTTTTAACTTTACTTATGATCTCAATGGCCATCGACTCCTTCTACATAATTCAACTTTTCATCTGCCTAAAGGGCGCTTTAGACACTACAATATATCTTACGATGTGTCGGCGGGGTCACGCCGTAAGTGATGCACATCCGACATCGTAAGTTGCATTGTAGCATGTAACAGCTACGTGCGATTGCGATTGAACAGTAAAATGTTCATCACATGCACGTCGTTCAAGTCCTAAAAATTGAACGTCAGGTTGTTTATCGTACCCGGGGTAGCACACATTGCAGTGTGTGACACCCCGGGAATGATGAAAAGATCTTACCTACGTCTTGCGGCTCCCGCCGGCAATGCGGAAGGAAGAAGGTGGGCGGGATGTTTACGTCCCGCTCATCTCTGCCCCTCCGCTTCTATTGGCCGGCTGCCGCATGACGTCGATGTGACGTCGAACGTCCCTCCCACTCCAGGAAGTGGATGTTCGCCGCCCACATCGAGGTCGTATGGACGGGTAAGTACGTGTGAAGGGGGGTTATTCGTTTGTGCGTCACGTTCAACAAATTGAACGTGCCGCACATACGATGGGGGCGGGTACGATCGCATATGATATCGTATGCTGGATCGTATGGTGTAAAGCAGGCTTTACACTAAGTCAGCAGTCCCTGTGAGACTCAGGTGAATATGCACTGATGTACATGGCTAAACAACTGTGGCAAGAGATCTTAATATATTTTAAAGTTCATGGTTATCCACATCGGATGTGACACTGTGATCAATCTGTACTTTTCATAAATCATAAATAATCTAAGGACAATATAGTGGAGATTATTTACTTACCACTTTTAATTACCAATGTCCTGATTTAATAACCAATGGTCACAATTTTTTGTTCTCACTGGGACAACTCGAATATGGACCTACACATCACAAAACATATTTTTGTTAAACCACTTATTGGCTAGTTGAACTAAAAGTTTGAGTGATCATTTAATGAGGAGTTATGCTTCATGCCCCGCCAAGTTCTACTTTAGTGGATGTTATCCTTGTGGCAATTGCAATGTCTGTCCCTTGATGACACCTCCATACGTTTTTGCAAATTCCTGAAACACAATTCAAACATCATGAATATATCAGTTGCAGGTCAAGTGATGTCGTAGATGATTTGATATGCCTATACCATAATTTATGCTGGTTAGTAGTGATGGATGGACTCGCAGATATCCAGGATTGGCAGGTCTAACCAGAATTTTTTTAAAAAATGGCTCTGGCCCAGAATCGATCCTTGATATCTGGCCAGACACCGGTCCCCATATAAGTCTATGGGGACTAGAATCCGGTGCATAAAAATGGTGGTAGAAGGAATAGGGCAATTGGAACAAGTGTGTTACTGAGTCTCTTACATGGCTGTAACTGCTTCCGCACTACTCATTCTATTTCTGGGACTGCTCATTATCGCTCATGCATATATGCACTGTTTTCCCCGCCCACGGGCAGTCCCCACCTCTGTGATTGCTTGCAGTCAGACGTGCCCCCACCATTAGTTTCAGCGTGTCTGAGTGCTTGCGATCACAGACCCTGTCTGCATCTAGATTGGTGTAACTGCATAACAATTAGGAAATTGAATTGTTATGCAGTTTTTTTCTGAGAACCCAGTCCCGCCCTTTAGCCATGTTTATTCAATTTCCTATATAGCCAGGTCCCTGGCTTCCCATACACAAGCTGGTTTCAACCGCACATAAAGGTAACATTTGGTTAGGTACCCATACACACAAGCAGGTTTTAACCGCATATAGAGGTAACATTTGCTTAGGTACCCCATAAATAAGAGATTACCGTGAAGTGGTTATGGGGCAGTAATGAATTGATCAATACTTTAGCTAAATATCTCTTTTTTTCAAATAATCTTCAGCAGTTATGCAATGTCACATTTCAATTTTTTCAATTTTTCATATGGGTAATTGTATTTTTCATTCCTTGTGTATTATAAAGTGGTTATGCTTGTTCATATTTCTCTGAATTTGGTGTGCAGCTTTCACTTCATGAATTAGTTTATGGTCCTCCACATTGCTATAAAAGGGTATATTTTGTTGCTTTGATTTATTTTATGGGTTTTTTTATTATTATTACATAGTGTCTTTGTTGTGGTACATTTATTTATTTGTCTATATTATTCCTATTCAAACCTTGCAGATTCAGACATTATTTTTTATGGTACATCCAGTAAATATAAAGAGTCTACTACAAAACCCTGTCAAATGCCAGGTTTTTGTGATGCAAAAAAATATTATACCAAACAGAATCATTTTACAACTTTTATCTGTACAATTCAATTGAAATATAAACTGAAGTGGACAAAAAAAATCTAGAAGTAAAATACAGTCATATGAAAAAGTTTGGGCACCCCTATTAATGTTAACCTTTTTTCTTTATAACAATTTGGGTTTTTGCAACAGCAATTTCAGTTTCATATATCTAATAACTAATGGACTCAGTAATTTTTCTGGATTGAAATGAGGTTTATTGTACTAACAGAAAATGTGCAATCCGCATTTAAACAAAATTTGATCGGTGCAAAAGTATGGGCACCCTTATCAATTTCTTGATTTGAACACTCCTAACTGCATTTTACTGACTTACTAAAGCACTAAATTGGTTTTGTAACCTCATTGAGCTTTGAACTTCATAGGCAGGTGTATCCAATCATGACAAAAGGTATTTAAGGTGGCCACTTGCAAGTTGTTCTCCTATTTGAATCTCCTATGAAGTATGGCATCATGGGCTCCTCAAAACAACTCACAAATGATCCGAAAACAAAGATTATTCAACATAGTTGTTCAGGGATAGGATACAAAAAGTTGTCTCAGAGATTTAAACTGTCAGTTTCCACTGTGAGGAACATAGTAAGGAAATGGAAGAACACAGGTACACTTCTTGTTACGCCCAGAAGTGGCAGGCCAAGAAAAATATCAGAAAGGCAGAGAAGAATGGTGAGAACAGTCAAGGACAATCCACAGACCACCTACAAAGACCTGCAGCATCATCTTGCTGCAGATGGTGTCAATGTGCATCGGTCAACAATACAGCGCACTTTGCACAAGGAGAAGCTGTAAGGGAGAGTGATGCGAAAGAAGCCGTTTCTGCAAGCACGCCACAAACAGAGTCACCTGAGGTATGCAAAAGCACATTTGGACAAGCCAGTTACATTTTGGAAGAAGGTCATGTGGACTGATGAAACAAAGATTGAGTTGTTTGGTCATACATAAAGGTGTTATGCATGGAGGCAAAAAATCACGGCATTCCAAAAAAGCACTTGCTACCCACAGTAAAATTTGGTGGAGGTTCATTGCTTCATCATGCTTTTGGGCTGTGCAATGCCGGCATCGGGAATCTTGTTAAAGTTGAGGGTCGCATGAATTCAACTCAGTATCAGCAGATTCTTGACAATAATGTGCAAGAATCAGTGATGAAGTTGAAGTTACGCAGGGGATGGATATTTCAGCAAGACAATGATCCAAAACACCGCTCCAAATCTACTCAGGCATTCATGCAGAGGAACAATTACAATGTTCTAGAATGGCCATTATAGTCCCCAGACCTGAATATCATTGAACATCTGTGGGATGATTCGAAGCGTGCTGTTGATGCTCGGCGACCATCAAACTTAACTGAAGTGGAATTGATTTGCAAACAGGAATGGTCAAATATACCTTCATCCAGGATCCAGGAACTCATTGAAATCTACAGGAAGCAACTAGTGGCTGTTATTTTTGCAAAAGGAGGATCTGCAAAATATTAATGTCACTTTTATGTTGAGGTGCCCATACTTTTGCACCGGTCAAATTATGTTTAAATGCGGATTGCACATTTTCTGTTAGTACAATAATCCTCCTTTCAATCCAGAAATATTACCGAGTCCATCAGTTATTAGATATATGAAGCTGAAATAGCTGTTGCAAAAACCCAAATTGTTATGAAGAAAAAAGGTTAACATTAATAGGGGTGCCCAAACTTTTCATATGACTGTAATGTGGCTGCATAAATATGCCCAGAATTAAACTACTACTTTGATTACCCTTTGAATTTATAACAGAAAACATAGCCGCGCTTAGATGTTTTTGTTGTAAGAAAAGGCTAGGTCAGACATACACTAAATATGGGAGATTTTTCAACATGTAACAATATACAAACAGTACTTTCCAGAAATGAATGCAGCTCCTTTAGTATTGCTAAGTGCGTATTGACAGCCTACCAGACCAATTATATTCCTGTCTTTTCATTAATTTTTATTAATGTTTGAGAGATGTTTAGTTCTACGTAATGTCACTGTTGTGCCACATTGAAGCCCCTTCTGTATTCAGTGTTCCATCTTATTGCTAATTTGTTAGATTTTTTTTGTATTCCTCTCCTAATTGATAGCTTTCAATAATGAGATCCCTTTGCTATGTTGTAAGCTTTTTGTGGTCCATGGCTTTTATTGTAAAATGCAACTAAGAAAATTTCAGGAAAATCCTAATAGAACAAATAAACTTTATATGTGGTGTGAAGTTGCACTTACTGAATGTGATAGGGGATACTCACTTGGCTGCTAGATTGAGGCCCACACGGTTTCTATTAAAACAGTCCAGTTGGTTCATTAACACACACAAACCGTCTTTCAGCAACGAAACATGATCTTTCCTTTGACTTTACAGAAATGTATATGACATACAGTCCATTTCATCCATGGGTACACTCGCACAGCTTTGGGTACAACCCCACTCTTTAACCTCGGTCAGTACACAACCCCCTCTTCTCTGAGGTTAACATTCAGGACCTATGGCAGGCTCGACACACTGATTCCTGTGAGACCTCAGCTCTGTGCTTGGTTCTTCCAAGCACAAAACTCTTGCTATCAGTGCCCGCACAGGACCTCTGTCAGAGTCTGAGTCTTCACCGCACAGCCTCTCTATCCTGGCAGCACATTCTCTCCTCACAGAGTCTCCAGGAAGTCTGCAGCTTCCAAACACAGGGGTCCATGTGACCATACAAACATCTTAATATAACACATGAGACACACACATGGGTGGAGGTATGTGAATAGCCAGACCCTCCCAGCACTCTGACTATTCCTAAACCTCACCCTGAAAGTACTAACAGCCCTCTTGGTGCTACAAGTCCCAGAGTAAACATTCCAGGTTTACATTGAAGAGGACTACTGCCTCTGTGATACATACTAGCCATTCAGTATATAGCCGATCACTACTTCACAGTGGTTAATCAGAATGACTCTAAATTATGGTAGCAGTATACTGATTTCTATCTAAAGAACCATTTTCACTAACTTTTTTATTCAGTAAATGTGTGTGTGTGTGTATGTGTGTGTGTGCGCGCGCGCATGTGTACATGCCTTTAATCTAGTGTGACTGTATTAATATACTCACCTTTCTACTCTTTCGCCTGTGTTCAGCGAAGTTCTTCTCTGCTTCTCTGTGGTGTCATGGCTCTGCAGACTGGCCAGGTAATGCTGCGCTCTGCATAACCCCAAAGTCTCTTTTACAATGAAAGCCTATGGCGCATCATAACAAGGCTATTCATTGTAAAATTAACTTCCGGCTCATGCATTACAAATAGAATGGGATGGCTAGTCTGATTTGTGGCTCCTCAGAAGCACAGAAGACTTTAGGCACCGAAGAAAGTGGCGGTAGATGAGTGTATTAATTAATACATTCATAATATAAAAGAAAGTCCAGCTCACCACATTGTGACCAGCCCTCTTGTTAGGAAGGATCCGCTTAGCCGAAACAAGACATGATGAGCTTCTTTATTACTAAAATCACAAGAATACAGCACATGCCATATGCCCTATAATGCCTCTTTAAGTTTCTGGTGCCAAGCACCGTTAAACTAAGGGTGCTTGACACCAGAAATGCATAGAGGCATTATAGGGGATGTGGCATGTGCTGTATTCTTGTTGACTGGTTTATTTTGCATTACTTGGGCCTCTATTCGTTATCATTAATTATTTATTGACACCTGTAGCAGCCAGGAACAGCTGAGTTGAATAAGCATGACAGCTCATAGAACAGTAGAGATAGATGTATGTAGACAGGCACCTTGATACATTAGAGACGAGTATGTGAACAGCCCCTTAGAATAATGGAGAAACATAGACACACATGCACCTTGGAATTGTAGAGCCATGTACAGTAGAAAGGCAGGAACCTTGATAAAGTAGAGCCAAGAAAACTGTAGCACCCAGTCCTGGTCCCAGCGTGGCACCTCCACATGCCCCCGCTCCCAGGCCTCAACGGGGTCACCACTTTCCCCACCTGCCCCACCTGCCCAGAGGTTCCACATTCTCCTCTCCTGTCCCGGTATCTGCAGCAGCCTCCTCCTGCTTCCAGGCCACATGCAGCTCTTTTGTAACTGCCCGTAGAGTGTGCGCACGGCCATGCCCCCTTTCTTAAAAGGCCGGCGTTCCATTACTCTGAAGTGATACCTATTATCTTAAGGTATTTAAGACTTCATCCACTTACAGGAGGCTCCTGAGTAACCTTGCCTACTAGTTAGTGCATTGCTAGTTCTCAGGCCCCATTATGCTACTGTCTAGTACTGCTTGCCTTGTCCTAGTTCCAGTTCTGTATTGTTAACCTGTGCCTCATCCTAGAGCCTGCTCTCTACCACCATTTCTGTGCTGCCACATCTGAGCTACCATCTCCATGCCATCACATCTGAGCTACCATCTACTGTGCCGCCACATTTGAGCACATTAGCACAGACTCTAAGAGACTTTACCAGTCCACAAGAGGTGACCTCCACTGGTTCCTGGCAGTCGTGCATTTAGGCCCCCTGTTGCTGCGCCAAACAATCCCTGTATAAGGGTTTGCTACTGGTTAGCTTCCTCAGGGGAGTCTGGTGTACGGCCCAGTGAGTCCACTCCCGGATGCTCGCCACCCCTTGGCAACTTTAACAAAAACAAGACGAACACTTTAAAGAGGTTATAACACAGCCCAACAAAAACAGAAATGGGTTTCTCTTGGAACTAAGAATAGTGTAAGCATATATTAGTAGCTCATTACCTGAATATTCATGCAGCGTGTAACCACTTGAGGTGGTTTTAAAGACCTAAGAGACCGATATCATAGGTTAGCCCTGGGTTATCGTGGAAACCATCATGCCCAAGAGCGTAGAGTGAAAACTGCCAGGAAGGAACAGTCTAAGAGGCAGATTAAGGGGTACTTTGCACGTTGCGACTGCGATATCGTCGGGGTCAAATCGAAAGTGACTCACATCCGGGGCCGGTAACAACGTCGCAACGTGTAAAGCCTAGATGTGCCGATAAACGATCGTAAAAGCGTTGAAAATCGGTGATCTGTGTAGCTTTGGTCATTTTCATAATGTCGCACCAATAGGATATATGCTGTTGTTCCTTGTTCCTGCGGCAGCACACATCGCTGTGTGTGAAGCCACAGGAGCAAGGAACATCTCCTTACTTGCCTCCACCAGCTATGCGGAAGGAAGGAGGTGGGTGGGATGTTTACGTCCCGCTCATCTCCGCCCCTCCGCTTCTATTGGCCGCCTGCCATGTGACATCGCTGTGACGCCACACGACCGCCCCCTTAGGAAGGAGGCGGGTCGCCAGCCAGAGCGACGTCGCAGGGCAGGTAAGTGCATGTGAAGCTGTCATAGCAATAGTGTTCGCTACGGCAGCTATCACAAGATATCGCATGTGTGATGGGGGCGGGTACTATCGCGCTCGGCATCACTAGCCGATGCTAGCGATGTCACAATGTGCAAAGTACCCCTAAGAGACTAACAACATTTCTTTCTTTTGATTTTGGTAACTAGTTTATTTTCTTTTTAAAGTGTTCTTCATTTTTCTTATGACAGACACTTTTTTCATATTACTACTTTCATTTTTTTCTATACACATTTTATTCTCCATTTCCAGTGACCACAATAAAGGAAAGTTCTGCACCATTACTACTGTATAAAGGATTTTTCAGAGGAATGTTTCCATGTTCACTTCTCCGTCATTTCATTAAAGCAATGGTATTTCAAAATTTGAAATTTTCTTTTGTAGCTAGACAGAAATCAATTCACTTCAGTGTACCTAGTTTTCTGTAACTTCAAGAACACCTGCTCTCTACTCATCTCTGATTGAAAACTATGCCTCTTGCTGTGAGAACCTGACAACAGGAAAGCTAAATAGTGCTTCCCCTATTCATGCACAATTTCCTTTTTTTTAAAGGTGTAATTGCAAACAAGAGTATGTATGTTTCCATACATAAAACAATGCCACAGTTGCATCCAAAGGACCATTTTTTGCTTTTTCTCTTTGTGTGCTGTGACACTACAACCTTTTCAAAAGAAACATAATATTGTAATACTTTGTGAAAAGATGTTTATGCTGTACGTGTCTATATGTAATCAAAAGCGATCCCTTAGAACCAAGAAAATGTATAGCCTAAAAGGTACTTTACACACTACAACATCGCTAGCGATCCCGTTAGCGATGTGAAATTCTAGATCGCAAGTGCGATCTTTTGAGAGCGCACATAGGTTCTTTTACGCATGTGCGATCTCAAAAGATCGCACTTGCGATCTAGAATTTCACATCGCTAATGAGATCGTTAGCGATGTTGTAGTATGTAAAGTACCCTTAAGTACCTTTAGAATTACCAATCCTTATTGTTTAAAGAAAGGTACCTCAAAAATATCACCTAATGCAGAGCCAGGAAGGCATAACAACTCATGCTATGTAACAATATTGCAATATCATAATATTTATTCATATACTTTACACTTGCCCACAAAGTAAATACAGTGTAATATACATCTAAGGGCCCCTTCACATTGCGTTTTTACCTACGTTCACTGGTCCCGTCGGAACCTCCGTCCGAATTTCCCTGCAAAACGGGTTTTGGACACATGCACCGACAGGGCAATTGACTATAATGGAGCAGACGAAGTCAACATGTGCTCTGTCTTGCACCATTTTCGAGCGTACACGCTGTCTGCAGGCAGACACATCCCGTTGGCGCATGTATCTGAAACCCGGGGGGGGGTATTCAAACAGAATCTTCGACAGGACCACTGAACATAAGTAAAAACGCAATGTGAAAGCAGCCTTAGATGGAGAAAACCCAAAACTATAAAACTAATTAAAAAGTGACCACTTACATGAAAAATACTCTATGGCTGTGTTCCCAGAACACCAACCAGCATTGTCTATACAAAATGCACATTGGAGCACTGGGACACATGACCACACAGCATTTTCAAGTTTCCTGATTTGCACACATGGTTTCTGACAAGTCTCTAAACCACTGCACCTGGTCCAACTGTTTCCTGTACAGAATGAAGAGTGCCTAGACCTTAGTTTCAACTGAGTGAGCTGGAATAAACCTCATTGGAAATCTAGGAGATACCAACTTTGACCTGGCTACCTAAAAGGCTGTTAAGTGGTCCTCGTACCGCCTAAGTAGCCAAAAGGGAGAAGCTGAGCACTTAAACTCAGAATAGGAAAAGGGTTCACATATAGAGGAGAACCCAAGGTGATTCGACATAAAACACAAATACAAAAGGGCAAAGGAGTACTTACTGCCTTCTACTACCTAACTATTGGAAGGAGCAAGGAGTAGTAGAGATAGATGTGACAGCAAAGATATGAAACCTAACTTTCCTCTATCTGGCAGACATAAACACTTGGCAGTGTGCCTGGACTTTCAAGCATGATACACTTAGGAGTATAACCAGCGCTGAAGACCAGCCAAGGAAAGGTATAAATAGCTGAACCTGCAATGTGATAGGGCAGACTAACTGAGCAAATTAAAACATGTGGTGATTGAAAAAGAGTCAAACAAAAGTAAGAGGTTATCAGCACTTTGACAGGGACAGAACCTGCTGTGGCTCAGCGGATGAAGAAATCAATCACACAGCAAAGGATTGCTGGATCAAATACCAAGGTATGACATTGCCACTTTTTAATTCCTTTGTTAATGGTGTTTTTTTTCCATCTAAGGTTTGTATTACATTGTATTTACAAAGCTGCTTTAAAGTTTGTGAACCCTTCAGAATTTTATTTACTTATGCATAAATTTGACTTAAAAGTACATCAAATTTTCACAAATCTTCACAAAAGTCTTAAAAGAAGGTAAAGAAAATAAAATGAAACAAATAAGTAACAATATTAGTTTGTCATTTTTTAATGAGGAAAATGATCAAATATTACATGTCTGTGATTTCAGTATCCAGTGTGATACTTGTATCTAACCATTTCTGGAAAAACTTTGAAGCGTTCACAAACTTTCAAGCACCAGTGTACTCTGTCTGATGGCAAGTGAAAGATGCATTTGGGTGTAAATTAATGTGTCTATGTGTCTCAACCATGTGGTTGCGATGTCAAGTGAGGTCTTGCAAGGATCATACTATTTTAAAATTGTACTAAATTAGATTTGTGCAAAATTAGAATCTTTAACCAAAAAGAAAAGTAATTTGTATCAATTAGCAAAACGTAAAATGAACAAACAAAAGAGAAACTTAAATGAATTTCAATGTCAAAACCACATGAATACATCAATTCTTTGACAGAGAGGTTGTTCCAAACATGGACAGTTAATTCCAGATTTTCTGTGGATGATGGCTTGTCCAAATCCTTTTGTTTATACATGTAATCTAGACATACTCAATGATGTGTAGATTATGGCTTTGTTGGACCAATCATAATGACATGCAGGACTCTTTGCTTATATTGTTAGACAAAGTGGAGAGAGAAACTAGTCATTATGGGGTGCATTATAGAGTTTGCAACTAGATGGCACTGTGAGCATGAGCGTGCTGCGAGAGCAGAGGGGAAGTCAGACAGACCGAGGTTGATACCGAGAGGATGTGACAAAACACTGGAAGTAGACAGGAATGAGGTTGGGATTCAGGCCAGGGGTCAGGTAACTAGGAGAGTACGTATGGAACACAAGGGGCAGGCAAACATGTAGTCAAAAGGAGGTCAGAGGTCAGAAGCAGGACGGTAACGACAAGGTCAAGAGAGCAGGTAGAGCAAGATCAGAAGACAGTCCAGGGCCGAGTGGCCAAGATCAAGTCACAAGACAAACCAGGAGCCAGGCACTTACTGCAACAAACCAGGAAATATGACTGGCATCACTCTGGCCAAGAATGCTCCCTGATAAAGTAGAGCAATTACACGGAATGTAGAGGAAGTGGGCAAGCCCCTCCCACCACCAGCGAAAGACCAGGTGCAAGGAAACAGTCCATTACAGGAATACAGAACAGCACCAAGACCCTGGCAGGATGTTCCATGTGGCACATAGGCAGATACCAGCTCCACAGAAGGGTGCAACAAACGTCATAGTACAGAAGAAACATCGCAAGTCAGAACCGTGACACCTATTTTTGCTGAAGATACTTCTTAATTAATTTAGAAAAACAAAAAGCCAGCACTAAATGTGCACTTCAGCACTAAAATTCCAAACTGTATTTATTATAAAAATGTTTTGAGATTTTTGGCAAAAAATTACAATTTCTTGAGCTGCCTCGCCACGTCACGGCAAATCTCATTTGAGGCAGTCCTACACTAAAATATTTTTATAAAACGTGCCATACGGCCTCACATATGAATAGTAGAACTGCTCTTAGCAGCACTCACCTGGTCTATTTCAATCCCGTACCCATGACTGAGTCATGGCTGTGGGCGGGACAGGTCCAAGCAAATGCTGCATGAAGTAAATAGCCTGTGGACGAGGCCTGATGACTTAATGTGAACAGTCACCAACCGCCAAAATCTAGACAGATGGAATACATCCCAAATTGGGGTGCATAGCAAGGTGGAGGTCAACCACCGACCAATTCAATGAAGAAAAACAAAAAGCCAGCACTAAATTTGCACTTCAGCACTAAAATTCCAAACTGTACTTATTATAAAAAATTTTTGAGATTTTTGGCAAAAAATTGCAATTTCTTGAGCTGCCTCGCCACGTCACGGCAAATCTCATTTGAGGCAGTCCTACACTAAAATATTTTTATAAAACGTGCCATATGGCCTCACATATGAATAGTAGAACTGCTCTTAGCAGCACTCACCTGGTCTATTTCAATCCCGTACCCATGACTGAGTCATGGCTGTGGGCGGGACAGGTCCAAGATTTCAGACAGAGAACTGAAAAGAAATCAGTATCGTTTTCCAAGAGCCAATAACCATTTGTGGAGAGCTACAGAAAAACCTGGAATTACCAGGCATAATTTTTTCAAAGAAAAAAATAATTAATGCACTCAAACTCCATAGCCTACTACCATACAAGATTCCATTACTGAACAAAAAGCATGTTCAAACCCCTTGATGATGTAAGCCTTAGTGACATAGGGCTTACTGGGTACATCATGATAGTCAGTTCCTTAACGTCACATGACGTACCTAGTATATCATGGCGATGTGTGAGGCGAACTGTCACTGCAGCGAGTGCAGTACTGACATATAGTGGACTGCAGTGATCGTGCATTGCAGTGGATTACATCAGTGCTGTGAGTACTATAAAGAAATATCCCATAACGGGACTAATTAAAAAGTTGTATAAAGTATATAAAAATATTTAAAAATTGAAACTAAAGAACAAAAAAAATTCCAATAAATATGTAAATTTATGTAAAAAAACCTAAACAAAAAAAGTACACATATTTAGTATTGTCTGTACAACTGTATTGTATTAAATTGTAGCAAAAACTATGGGTTTTTTTCATCATAAAGATTTTTTCATAATAAAGCTGACAAAAAAGTGGAATAAAACACGATCAAAAAGTCATATATAAATAAAAATGGTAGCCCTGAAAATTACTTCTTTGTTTGATGACATATTGAAAAGGCAATATTTCAGTTAAATTTTTTATGCTTCTCTGTATCACTATTTTATTTACTGTGCAGTGATGCTCCATAGAGCTCCATTTTAATGACAATATATAGTCTCCTTGGACTGTCAGAAAGGCACACTGCGAGACTCTGCTGCCTGTATAAGCCCGGAGTTTCATGACTAACGAATAGTCTTTATATAATGTTTGTCACATCTAATGACAAGTTGATGGTCATAAATCTGGTACATGCCATACCAACTGCTGTAGCCTAGCAATACTGACACTCTCCAGCATTGTTATACTGACAGGTCTACTATCAAGTCAGTCGTGACATCAACAAACCATTTTGCTCCCATACAATACTTATAGCCTCTCATCCACCAGATCAGAATACTTGGAAAACACAGAAATAATTAGCCGTAAATGAGAACACAACCCAAGCACTTCTGTACAGCTTACCAAAATATACTAGAGCAACTTACATATAATTAAAGGATTTTAGCATTTATCCAATTATTTTTTCCTACAGTGTTTCAAGAAACCATAAAGAGTGATGCCGTATATTTCTTGCAAGCTTTCTTTTATGCTTGGGATCAGCAGGAGGCTTTTCGAGGGCTTCAATTTTACTCAGAGTGTCAGGATATCAGATTATTGCATCCAGCTGCCAGCTGCTTTGATTGAACTGAAAGTCTGATCTAATTTGGTTCAAATGGCAAATTGCTCCTCTATTTATCCTTGAAGTAAATGTAGCGATGAAGTACTGCGCTCAGTAATATTTCAGGATATAGTATTGACAGAAATGTTGTACGGTTATCTTTCACTTAATGTTTCTATTGATAGCAAGTATTTTACCCATGTTACTGTATAATAGAGTTACCAGTTAATGGAATAGGCTTTAAAGTCTTTTTCACATGAGTGCTTATTGGGCGGTCTATTAAAGCTTTTGTATTATCCAGTTGTCAAAAAGAGCATAGCGAACACTTAAGGCATAGCATTGCTTCAAGGCATTTATGGAATGTATTCTTCTCATGACCTCAGCACATTTTTCGTCACATATGTTAATGTTAATTCATGTTAATATCAAGAAGTAAGGCAATACGTGTATTTCATGCGGCTGTAGATTGGTCAGCTGGTTAATTGTGCCCAGTCTGATCACTTCAGCTTATATCTTGGGCTTTATCTGCTCTCGTACTTTATATTTCCTTCAGTCAATGTAAGCTCCTTCGCTTTACCTTAATATTATGATTCCTATTGCACGCAGCGAGATGTGTACAACAAGAATATATAACACCTCCTGTAAAATCTGTCAGAGACTGTCAGCTCAGAAAGGCTCCCTCAGTCAGCCCTGACACTAGCCTTTATGTAGCACTGTAGGAGGGAAAGAAAGCGCAAATAGGGACTTACCCGGTATGAGGGTAGAAAAGATAAAGGAAGTCTTTTAAATACACTGCATTTGTGGTTTTTAGCGCGGCATTAAACACGTTTTCGTTTTTCACCTATATATACTAGCTACTATGTTTAACAGGTCCCCAAAGAGATCCAGCCGTCACCATTTAACCTCTACACTGGGTTCCTATCTTACAAAGTGGCTCCCTGGGTTGTATCCACAGTGTAGCTGCTGCCTGTTGGTTCAAGGTTGAGACAAAAAATGGATGATCCAATGAAGCTGAGTCAGTATCAGGATAGTCAGTTGAGTCAGGGTCAAATTCATTATGGGTTTCAGAGACAGACCTAGTCAAGCAACAAGCCCAGTCAACAACAGAATGAACCCAATAGGTAAAAGTAACATAAAGCAGGCATAAATCCATGTACAAAAATGCGAAACTCTTATTAGTACTCTGGGAGAGGCAATGTAACGCCAATCTGCGGCTGTTGTTATAAAAAGAGTCTTCCAATACTGACAACTTCTGCTTAATCCCCATGGAAAATTAAAACAATCTATACTCCCCTCCTGCAGCGGCACCATAGAAACAACGATCAGCATAAGCTTGTCAATATTCCATCAGAACAGACATCCAATATGATAAAATAGTAAAGGTTGTAGCCAGTAACACGTTTACTGAAACTTCTGGTTCTGTTGGACAATATATAAATGAAATGGATCATTATGTATGGTTTATAATAAATATTTAATAAAAGGCAAGATTTCTACCACATGCTGGATACAGCTTCTTTGGATTGCAATTAAAATAAATAAATCTTTATTTTTATATAGCGCTAACATATTCTGCAGCGCTTTACATACATCAGGAACACTGTCCCCATTGGGGCTCACAATCTAAATTCCCTATCTGTATGTCTTTGGAGTGTGGGAGGAAACCAGAGAAAACCCACACAAACACGGGGAGAACATACAAACTCCTTGCAGATGGTGTCCTTGGTGGGATTCAAACCCAGGACCCCAGCGCTGCAAGACTGCAGTGCTAACCACTGAGCCATCGTGCCGCCCAAATTAATTTAAATTGTATTTGTCACAAGATTCGAAAATTCAAACAGCACACATTCATAGATAGACCTGATGAGGCTAGCATATTTACTTTGAAAAGCCATGTCAAATTAACTCTATAATGTTAAGACTAGTATGTTAAGAGATTATCTAATTGAATAAAATAGCTCTTTATTAGGGTTGAGCGGGCCCGAACTGTAAAGTTCATTGTTCATACCCAACACCTTCTGTCCAGCGCTGAACATGAACACAGACGTTTTACTGTACATCTGGTTCTTGTTAGGGTTTGGTTTTACAGCCAAATAAAGCTTGTTAAAATGTTACAGAGCAGCTAATAAGCAAGCTTTTAGGCTGTGGTCCCTTCAAGAGCCATTGCAGCCATGCCATGGACTTTTGAAGGTCAGTGTCACCTCCTCCTCTACTCCCCTTTCTCCCCAACCTCCCCCACATCCGGTTAAAGTAATACATGCACCATCAAATTCAGCACAACCTGGGATAAACTGCAGCATGCAATTCTTACTCATCTGCTTGGGGGATCAAACCTCACACCACGCAGGAGCTGTCAACAGGTGTAAAACAAGAAATAGATGAGTGACCGATGACAGTTACTCCACAGCCCGGCCTGCTGGTGTGCGATAATAGGTGAAATCTTATCGCAGTTCTGGGCCTAGGCAGTTTGACACATACTGTATTCCTTGCCTGGCACAAATGCTAAATTTTGTGGTGCAGAGCTTATTAAACAAAATGACACACATATGTTAGAGCACTTGCTGAAAGTGTGGGCAGTGTGTGCGTGCTTTTGGCGTTTTCACACTGCTGCTGCTCGCCTGTCTGTGCTGCAGCATAACTTCTACCTTCTAGCTCACGACCTCATATGCAACGTACCAACAGGGTGGAACTCAAGCTTGATATGCATGAGAGGTTGAGCAAGCAGCAGCAGGCAATAGTAGATTTTGAGCTGCAGCACACATGGGTTAGTTGCTCTGTGAACAACACCACTTCACTACAAATAAGTGGGAACCCATGCACAATGTGTGTGCTGTGTTGCACTGCTTTGAATCCTCCACGAACATGGCCAGTGCTGATGACGCCATCATCAACATTATATCCTGCTTGTATGCCTGCTTGAAAAACCCTTGAGGCCATGATGGATGAAGAGGTGGCAACTGAGGAAAAGGAGCAGGAGGAACAGGGAACAGTGACACCATTATCAAGGCTGTTGTCCACACAAGGCTCCGAGTGTGGGTACCTATTAGAGTTGAGCGCGGTTCGAGGTTCTCCAGTTCTAGGCTCGAGTGATTTTGGTGGCTGTTCGAGATCGAACTAGAACTCGAGCTTTTTGCAAAAGCTCGATAGTTCTAGATACGTTCGAGAACGGTTCTAGCAGCAAAAAGCAGGGCTTTTTACAGCTACAGTGTGCAGGAGCCATCGCTGGCAGCCTGCCAGAAGCTGGTAACCAAGATAAACATCGGGTATGCAAGCAAAGCGCTTTGGTTAGTAACCCGATGTTTATCTTAGTTACGTGCAGGAAGCCCACACTTCCCCGCTCAGCTCGCTCCGCCCCCTCCTGCCCGCGGCATGTACACATACATAAACACACACACACACACACACCCCGCTCGGCTTACCTGCGGTGATGAAGTCCCGCCATCCCGACCTCAGCGCTGTCACTGTCCTCCATGGCCGCTGCTTGTCACATCACCTCTCGCTTCCGACCCGAGACTGACTAGCGGTGACGTCACGGGCCTCTCGTGATACTTGGTGTGAAGGCGCCGGTCATTGAACTCAGTGACAGGGGCTGTCAGTGTGCTGGAGATCAACGCAGGTAACGTACCTCGCTGACAGCAGCACTTGTCATGCCCTGCAGTGACCTGGGCTGACCCATTGATGTTAGCTCAGGTCACTGCACTGCTCTCCCAGCCAATGGGGAACATCCTGCTCTTCATTGACTGGGACAGTGTGGATCGTCATGGCAACCCCTTGGATTACACCAGACCTGGATTTGTTTTTCATTCTAATAAATTGGTTAAAGAGGGAATGTATTGGGGAGTGTTTTTTCAAATAAAAATGTGTTTGTCGTCTATTTTTTTTATTACTGACTGGGTTGGTGATGTCGGGCATCTGATAGACGCCTGACCTCACCAACCCCAGGGCTTGATGCCAGGTGACATTACACATCTGGTATTAACCCCATATATTACCCCGTTTTCCACCGCACCAGGGCGCGGGATGAGCTGGGGCGAAGCACCAGGATTGGCGCATCTAATGGATGCGCCACTTCTGGGGCGGCTGCGGCCTGCTATTTTTAGGCTGGGGAGAGTCCAATAACCATGGACCTCCCTAGTCTGAGAATATCAGGCCCCAGCTGTCTGCTTTACCTTGGCTGGTGATCCAATTTTGGGGGACCCCTACGTGTTTTTTTTTTAAATTTATTATTTAATTTAAAATAACAGCTTGGGGAGCCCTCAGTTTTGGATTACCAGCCAAGGTGAGGTTGCCAGCTGTGGTCTGCAGGCTGCAGCCGTCTGCTTTACCCTAGCTGGCTACAAAACTAGGGGGAACCCTACGTCATTTTTTTTTTCATTTTTTTGGCTATATACAAAGCTAAGCACCCCTTAGTGCCACATGAAAGGCACCAAAGGGTGCTCCACTTTTTCTCCATTTTTTCTCCACTTTTTCTCCATTTTTTCTCCACTTTTTCTACATTTTTTTCTCCATTTTTTCTCCACTTTTTCTCCACTTTTTCTCCACTTTTTCTCCACTTTTTCTCCATTTTTTCTCCACTTTTTTCTCCACTTTTTCTCTACTTTTTCTCCACTTTTTGTCCATTTTTTTCTCCACTTTTTCTCCACTTTTTCTCCACTTATTCTCCACTTATTCTCCACTTATTCTCCACTTTTTCTCCACTTTTTCTCCATTTTTTCTCCACTTTTCCTCCACTTTTTCTCCACTTTTTCTCCATTTTTTTCTCCACTTTTTCTCCACTTATTCTCCACTTATTCTCCACTTATTCTCCACTTTTTCTCCACTTTTTCTCCATTTTTTCTCCACTTTTTCTCCATTTTTTCTCCATTTTTTTCTCCACTTTTTCTCCACTTTTTCTCCACTTATTCTCCACTTATTCTCCACTTTTTCTCCACTTTTTCTCCACTTTTTCTCCACTTTTTCTCCATTTTTTTCTCCACTTTTTCTCCACTTTTTCTCCACTTTTTCTCCACTTTTTCTCCACTTTTTCTCCACTTTTTCTCCACTTTTTCTCCACTTTTTCTCCACTTTTTCTCCATTTTTTTCTCCACTTTTTCTCCACTTTTTCTCCACTTATTCTCCACTTATTCTCCACTTTTTCTCCACTTTTTCTCCACTTATTCTCCACTTTTTCTCCACTTTTTCTCCACTTTTTCTCCATTTTTTCTCCATTTTTTCTCCACTTTTTCTCCACTTTTTCTCCACTTTTTCTCCACTTTTTCTCCACTTTTTCTCCATTTTTTTCTCCACTTTTTCTCCACTTTTTCTCCACTTATTCTCCACTTATTCTCCACTTTTTCTCCACTTTTTCTCCACTTTTTCTCCACTTTTTCTCCATTTTTTTCTCCATTTTTTCTCCACTTTTTCTCCACTTTTTCTCCATTTTTTTTCTATGGTCGGTCTACCCATTAGCTCTGCCATGCATACTGTAGCTCTACACCTACTGCACATGTTACTTTATGATTGACATCTCTTTCGTACCAGAGCTGTCTAAGTCTACTCTGACCCCATATTTGTCATTACTATATTGTCCTTGTACTGTATTATGACATTTGTATCATGTGTTTCATTTCTTGCTGTGTTGCAATTTTTTTGCTGCATCCCAATTGTACCTCTACATTGTTCAAGTTTATGTTATTGTTCTCTCACTCTTATGTGATACTGATTATTGTCATTTTTCATAATTACATGCAGATAAGTCCAATCTGACGAAGGCTCAGGCCGAAACGTCATTTGTAACTTGTTTTGGACAAAAACATATATGCTTATGAAAAACATTTTTTTCTTAATACGGACCAATAAAGAGTGATTTTGCATTACTATCCATTGTGACTTACTGACTTAGTCTGGGAGATTTAGAGTGCCGAGGTTACTCACTAATTTTATCTATTATTACCTCTGAGCACCTATATACCAGTGAGCAGAGCTTCCTCTACAGTAGTTCTCCTGATTAGGTATGCCCTTACCTCATGAGCAGGGCATTGCAGCTTTGGTAGCAACCATTACGACAAGGACTCTGCTGCTGTGGACCCGAGAAGAGTGAGTGCAGATTCATTGCACCCACACTCCTCACATGAAGGGTCCGCACTCCTAGAAAATGGGGGATACGTTCCCTGAGTGTCTCCCCCCCATATTCTAGACGGTCCAGAGTCGTCGTGGGACCCCTTTATTTTTTTTCTTACAATAAATTGGTGAAAGAGGAAATGTTTTGGGGACTGTTTTTTCAAATAAATTTCTTTTGTCGATTTTTTTTTTTTTGTTAGTACTGACAGTTTATGATGTTGAGTATCTAATAGACGCCATGACATCACAAACTGCTGGGCTTGATCTCAGGTTACTTTACAGCTAGTATCAACCTGATTTATTACCCCGTTTGCCACTGCACCAGGGCACGGGATGAGCTGGGGTGAAGCGCCAGGATTGGCGCATCTAGTGGATGCGCCACGTCTGGGGTGCCTGCGGCCTGCTATTTTTAGGCTGTGAAGGCCCAATAACTATGGACCTTCCCACCCTGAGAATACCAGACCACAGCTGTCCGCTTTACCTTGGCTGGTGATCCAATTTGGGGGGGACCCTACTTTTATTGTGTAATTATTAATATTTATAAAATAATTATAAAAAAGAGCCTGAGGGGACCTCCACATTGGATCCCCAACCACGGTAAAGCTGCCAGCTGTGGTTTTCAGGCTACAGCCGTCTGCTTTACCCTAGCTGGCTATCAAAAATGGGGGGACCCAACGTCATTTTTTTTTTTAACTATTTTTTAAATAGAAAAAATTAATGGGCTTCCCTGTATTTTGATTGCCAACCAAGGTAACGGCAGGCAGATGGGGGTGGCAACCCATAGCTGTCTGCTTTATCTGCGCTGAGAATCAAAAATACCGCGGAGCGCTACGTCATTTTTTTAAAGATTTATTTTTACAGCACTGTGATGTCCAGCAATCAAAATACAGGGAAGTCCATTTTATTTTTAGTTATTTAAATAAATAATTTAAAAAAATATATATGGGCTCCCGCTGCATTTTTTGTACTGCTAGCTAAGGGTAATCCAAGCAGCTACTGGCTGCTAACCCCCACTGCTTGGTGTTACCTTCACTGGCAATGGAAAATCCAGGGAAGCATTTTTTATATTTTTTGCCAAAAAACTACAAAAAAAGGACGTGAGCTTCGCCATATTTTTGTATGCTAGCGAGGTATAGCAGGCAGGTGCTGGAAGAGTTGGATACAGCGCCAGAAGATGGCGCTTCTATGAAAATGCCATTTTTTGAGGCGGCTGCAGACTGCAATTCGCAGCAGTGGGGCCCAGAAAGCTCAGGCCAACCTGTGCTGCGGATTCCAATCCCCAGCTGCCTAGTTATACCTGGCTGGACACAAAAATGGGGCGAAGCCTACGTCATTTGTTTTCTAATTATTTCATGAAATTCATGAAATAATAAAAAAAGGGCTTCCCTTTATTTTTGGTTCCCAGCTGGGTACAAATAGGCAACTGGGGGTTGGGGGCAGCCGTACCTGCTTGCTGTACCTGGCTAGCATACAAAAATATGGCGAAGCCCACATAATTTTTTCAGGGGGCAAAAAACTTCCGCATACAGTCCTGGATGGAGTATGCTGAGCCTTGTAGTTCTGCAGCTGCTGTCTGTCTGTATGGAGAAGAGCAGACAGCAGCGGCAGAACTACAAGGCTCAGCATACTCCATCCAGGACTGTATGCAGACTTTTTTTGCCCACCAAAAAAATGACGTGGGCTTTGCCATATTTTTGTATGCTAGCCAGGTACAGCAGGCAGCCACGGGCTGCCTCCAACCCCCAGTTGCCTATTTGTACCCGGCTGGGAACCAAAAATATAGGGAAGCCCATTTTTTTTAATTATTTCACTTATTTCATGAAATAATTAAAAAACAAATGACGTGGGCTTTGCCCCATTTTTGTGTCCAGCCGGGTACAACTAGGCAGCTGGGGATTGGAATCTGCAGCACAGGTTAGCCCGAGGTTTCTGGGCGCCTCTGCTGCGGATTTCAGTCCGCAGCCGTCCCAGAAAATGGCGCTCTCATAGAAGCGCCATCATCTGGCGCTGTATCCAACTCTTCCAACAGCCCTGGAGCCGGGTGGCTTGTTGGGTAATCATGAGTTAATACTGGCTTTGTTTTACTAGCCAGTATTAAGCCAGAGATTCTTAATGTCAGGCACGTTTGACCCGGCCATTAAGAATCTCCAATAAAGGGTTAAAAAAAACACCACACAGAGAAAAAATACTTTAATAGAAATAAATACACAGACACATTAGAGACTCCATCTTTATTACCCCCTGTCAGCCCTCCACGATCCTGCTCTTCTGTCTTCTTTCTTTCTAGTGTAGTAGTAGTGACGATTATAGTGAGGATGAGGTTCCCCAGCCCATCATGGGCTGAGGCATCTCATCCTCACTACAATCCTCCCTAGTGTAGTAGTAGTGACGATTGTAGTGAGGAGGATGAGGTGCACCAGCCCATCATGGGCTGGGGAACCTCATCCTCACTACAATCCTCGCTACAATCGGGAAGCAGCGTGCAGCCTTCACTCCGTGAGTGATCAGTGCTGGCTGTCATCGGTAACAGCGGTATGTGCACCGTGTACCGGAGAGATGCACTCGCAGGTCCTACATGATGCGTCATAGTCATGTGACCATTCTGTAGCCAATGAGAGAATAGCCACGTGACTGGTCACATGGCTATTTTAACGTCACGATAGGTCCTGCATCTCTGCTGGCAGTGCCGTCACCGGGAGGATTCAGCGATCATCGGATGGAATAGCGGGAGGAGACAGAGTGCAGAAGGGATCGCGAGGACCGGTAAGTGTTATGGCAATGTTTATTAACTGTTTGTGTACATTTATAATGCATTTTTATGTGTTTGTGATTGCCTCCCATTATAGCCTATTGGTTCTAGTTCGGTTCGTCGAACGTTCGACGAACCGAACTCCAACGGGACCTCCGTTCGGCGAGCCGACCTCGAGCCGAACCGGGACCGGTTCGCTCATCTCTAGTACCTATACCGACAATGGGAATGTACACAAGTTTCCAGCCAGGGGACAGTAGAGAAGAGGAAGAGGAGAAGAAGAGACCATCTTCACAGCAGGGTGGCATTGAAATTTGCTTAGTGGCATCACTGTAGCATGACTGGGGGGATACAGAGGATCCAGCAAGCACATCTTAGACCAAGGACAGCTTTTCATTGCCAGTGGGCAGCCTGAAACACATGAGCCAATACATGCTGATAGGCAAGTGCAACGGCCATCAAATTGCCAGTATTGCTACAAGGACAACATACCATTGTTACTCGTGTCAATGGAGCGGGATTAGAAATTGTGTTAACACAAGCACAAGCGGAAGAACAAGGTAGAGGAGGAGAAAGTGGACAACGCAGCTGGAGCACCAGCACCACCTCAAAAGTAAGGGTTATCATGGCCGAAATTAGGAAAAAAACTCTTCACACCACATCGCACCACAACATCCGGAATCACCATCTGCTATGCTCTGAATTAGCAGAAGGCAGCAATTCAGCAACATGGTGGAAAAGTACATGTCCACAGATCTAGCCATACTAAGTGATGAGTTTGCCTTATTTAACTTCTGAGTCTCCAGTTGGAACACATGGCCTGATTGGTCGCTATACGCCTTGGAGATGCTAGCCTCCCCTGTGGCAAGGGCACTGTCAGAACATGTGTTTAACATGCCAGGGGGTGTGATCACATAGAGAAACATGCGCCTGTCCCCAATAAAAGCAGGCAAGCTCACATTCATTAAAACAAACCAGGCGTAGATCACATAGGACTTGTCCGTACCTTTGGCTGACTAGACAACTATACCATCCGCACAAAGCCAATAATATACTATATTTGCCATTCACAATGTTTTGGAGCCTCACAAAATAAAAAGAAATCTAAAATAAAGGATTGGCTATCTTCTCCGCCTCTTCCACCTACAAAGCCATGTCCATCTCAACCTGCTCCTCCTTCTCTTGGACCTCCTTCTCCTGGATCAAGACTTTTTTTAATTCTAAATTTAAGTATTTTTTTTAAACCAAATAAAAAAAATAACAGAAAGCATAAAAACAGTGTTGGCTCCCTCCTCCCCCTCTTCCACCTAGACCACCACGTTGACCTTCACCTCAACTTGAGCCTTTGCTTCCTAATTAAATTTCTTTTACTAGGGTTCTGGATGCTCAGCGGGTTAAATTTGAAAACAGGCTCTGTAAGGGCCTTTTTGAAAATTGTTGCTCTGTGGATAAACTCTGCCAATCTTGGTTGTGTGGGTCAACTCTGACAACAGGCTCTGTACTGGTCTTTTTTAAGATTGTTGCTGTGTTGTTAAACACTGTCAATGTTGGATGTCTGGGTCAACTCTGAAAACAGGCTCTGTAAAGGCCTTTTGGAAAATTGTTGCTCTGTGGAGAACTATGACAATCTTGGCTGTCTGGGTAAATTCTTAAAGCAGGCTCTGTAAGAGCCTTTTAAATATTGTCTCTCTGTGGGTAATCCTGCCAATTTTGTCTGTCTGGGTGAACTTTTAAAACAGGCTCTGTAAGTGCCTTTTTTGGAAATTGGTCCTCTGTCGGGAAACTCTAACCAGGCACTGTAGAGGCCTTTTTGAGAATTTCTGCTCTGTTTGGGAACTCTTTTCTGCACCAAATCTGCATCTCCTGCTAAAAGAAAATGCATCAATATCGCATCAAAACTGCATCTCGTTTAGACACATTTTTTTGCCAGAAGATGAACAGTCGGTGCAGGAATTTGGTAAATAAATTCCAGCACCAAGTCTGCATCTCTTGGGAAAAAAAACTTGTTTTTTTGCCAGGAGATGCAGGTTTCAATGAACTCAAGGTTACGGAGTTCAATGAGTTCATGTGAAGTGAGTTTACCTGTGGTCACAGATGGGGCCATCGGCACCTCCAGCTGTGACCGTAGGTAAACTCAGTGACATCATCGTTCACAGCTGCAGCTCATTCAGTGTCTGCCTGGAGCCACAGCAGGCAGCCATGTTTTCTAATGTGCCCGAATGCTGCAACTTCAGTATGTAACAGAGCCTGGATTGTTGTGGGAGTTCGTATAGCTTACATTGGATCTGAAAGGGTATTTTGCGGGTTAAGAAAAGGGGGAAAGAGGGTGTGTGTATTTTATTTCAAATAAAGAATTGTTTTGGTTTTTGTGTTTTATTTGTTTTCACTTACAAGATTAGTAATGGGGGTGTCTGACAGGCACCTCCCATTGCTCACCTAGGGCTTGATGGCAGCTGTCATTTGTTGATAAATTATATCTGTCAATAACACCTTACTTTACCCTGACTGCCATGACACCAAGGCTATTGGGATGATCCGGGTAAAATTCCAGAATTGTTGCATATAATGGATGAAACACTTCTCATCCTGATAACACCAGCCCACACCTGTCTGCTTTACCATGGTTGGATAGCAAAAATGGTGAGACGCAAAGATTTACTTTTTTCTTTATTTTGATATATAGCCACGGTAAAGCTCACAGGTGAGGGCTGCATGTATAGCAGTCTGCAACCAATCAAAGACACTGGTAGGGTTGGTGGGGAAAGCAGTGAATATTGATGAACATTAATAAGCAAGCCCAGAAGAGAGTATGACAGCAGTGTGATCCTCTGGGAAAACTATCCTGCTTTTGTTATTACACATCTTCCATTTGCAACTCCATAGCGCTTACTAGGGCCATCTTTTAGCCCCAAACATCTCATCTCATTGACTTTTATGGGGTTTATTATTCAAGGTAAAGTTTGACATTATGTTTGCTCGCCGATCCCAACTTTGTTTTGTTCCTTGCTGGTTTGGCAAACCCAAATATCCACGTTTGCTCTTCACTAGCTTTAATTTCAAATTTTTCCTTTTTAAAAGAGTAAAAGGAGATAATGGACCATACAATTTGTTCTGCAATTTCTCCTGAGTATGCCAATACCATATATATAGCTGAAAACTACTTTTCATTCACAGTACAAAGTGAAGAATGGAAGAGAGCCATATTTGAGTTCAGATTTAGTTGGAATGGTTTGCGGGTGCCATGTCACATTGGCAGAGCCACTGAGGTGCCAAAACAGCAGAAACCACCCACAAGTGACCCCATTTTACAAACTACACTTCTCAATTAATTCTCATTAATTCATCCAGGGGTGTAGTGAGCATATTCACACCACAGCTGTGTCACAAAATGTTATACTTTTGAAAAGTGAAGAAAAAATAAGTTAATTTTTACCACTAAAATGTTATTTTAACCCAAAATTTCCAATTTTCACAAGGAGAATAGGTAAAAAAAAAGGCCCCAAAATATATAATACAATTTCTCTTGAACATGGTAGAAACCCAAATATGACTGTATAGTACTGTTTGGCCACATCGCAAAGCTCGGGAGGGAAGGAGCTCCATTTTATTTTTAGAGCACAGATTTTCCTAGAATAGTTTGCAGACTCCATTTGCATAGCCTTTAAGTGCGAGAAAAGAAGAAACCCCCTGAAATGTCCAAATTCTGGAAATTACACTCCTTTGGGAGTTCATCTAGGGATGTAGGAGCAATTTGGTCTCTGGAAAACACCCATGGAGTCAAACACAATGAAAGTTGCACAATTAAATATTGCAAACAAGCCATTGTCTAGTACATTGTATCCTGTGTCCAATTTATGCTTCTGGAGACACACACCCTGTATATTAACCCCTTAGTAGAGATGAGCGAACCGGTCCCGGTTCGGCTCGAGGCCGGTTCGCCGAACGGGGGTCCCGTTCGAGTTCGGCTCGTCGAACGTTCGACGAACCGAACTCGAACGTATAGGCTATAATGGGAGGCAATCACAAACACATAAAAATGCATGATAAATGTACACAAACAGTTAATAAACATTGCCATAACACTTACCGGTCCTCGCGATCCCTTCTGCACTCTGTCTCCTGCCGCTATTCCATCCGATGATCGCTGAATCCTCCCGGTGATGGCACTGCCAGCAGAGATGCAGGACCTATCGTGACGTCAAAATAGCCATGTGACCAGTCACGTGGCTATTATCTCATTGGCTACAGACTGGTCACATGACTATGACACGTCATGTAGGACCTGCGAGTGCATCTCTCCGGTACACGGTGCACATTTGTGTATCGCCGTGTACCGGCGACATGCTCTAGCACACGGTCGACTCCCCGTTCCGTTAGGGACCGGCTGACACAGCCGGTCATTAACGGAGATCACCGTTGCCATAGCAACGCAGTTAGCGGTGATGTCACCGCTAACCGCGGCTCCGAGAGCACCGTTGCTATGGTAACGCGTCTGTCAGCGTTACCGCTGTTATCGCTGACAGCCAGCACTGATCACTCACGGAGTGAAGGCTGCACGCTGCTTCCCGATTGTAGTGATGATTGTAGTGAGGATGGAGGTTCCCCAGCCCCAAGTGATGAGCTGGTGAATCTCATCCTTCCTCACTACAATCGTCACTACTACTACACTAGTGATGATTGTAGTGAGGATGGAGGTTCCCCAGCCCCAAGTGATGAGCTGGTGAATCTCATCCTTCCTCACTACAATCGTCACTACTACTACACTAGTGATGATTGTAGTGAGGATGGAGGTTCCCCAGCCCCAAGTGATGAGCTGGTGAATCTCATCCTTCCTCACTACAATCGTCACTACTACTACACTAGTGATGATTGTAGTGAGGATGGAGGTTCCCCAGCCCCAAGTGATGAGCTGGTGAATCTCATCCTCACTACAATCGTCACTACTACTACACTAGAAAGAAAAAAGACAGAAGAGCAGGATCGTGGAGGGCTGACAGGGGGTAATAAAGATGGAGTCTCTAATGTGTCTGTGTATTTATTTCTATTAAAGTATTTTTTCTCTGTGTGGTGTTTTTTTTTAACCCTTTATTGGAGATTCTTAATGGCCAGGTCAAACGTGCCTGACATTAAGAATCTCTGGCTTAATAATGGCTAGTAAAACAAAGCCAGTATTAACTCATGATTACCCAACAAGCCACCCGGCTCCAGGGCTGTTGGAAGAGTTGGATACAGCGCCAGATGATGGCGCTTCTATGAGAGCGCCATTTTCTGGGACGGCTGCGGACTGAAATTCGCAGCAGAGGCGCCCAAAAACCTCGGGCTAACCTGTGCTGCGGATTCCAATCCCCAGCTGCCTAGTTGTACCCGGCTGGACACAAAAATGGGGCGAAGCCCACGTCATTTGTTTTTTAATTATTTCATGAAATAAGTGAAATAATTAAAAAAAATAGGCTTCCCTATATTTTTGGTTCCCAGCCGGGTACAAATAGGCAACTGGGGGTTGGAGGCAGCCCGTGGCTGCCTGCTGTACCTGGCTAGCATACAAAAATATGGCGAAGCTCACGTCCTTTTTTTTGTAGTCTTTTGGCAAAAAAAATAAAAAATGCTTCCCTGGATTTTCCATTGCCAGTGAAGGTAACACCAAGCAGTGGGGGTTAGCAGCCAGTAGCTGCTTGGATTACCCTTAGCTGGCAATACAAAAAATGCAGCGGGAGCCCATATATATTTTTTTTAATTATTTATTTAAATAACTAAAAATAAAATGGGCTTCCCTGTATTTTGATTGCTGGACATCACAGTGCTGTAAAAATAAATCTTTAAAAAAATGACGTAGCGCTCCGCGGTATTTTTGATTCTCAGCGCAGATAAAGCAGACAGCTATGGGTTGCCACCCCCATCTGCCTGCCGTTACCTTGGTTGGCAATCAAAATACAGGGAAGCCCATTAATTTTTTCTATTTAAAAAATAGTTAAAAAAAAAATGACGTTGGGTCCCCCCATTTTTGATAGCCAGCTAGGGTAAAGCAGACGGCTGTAGCCTTAAAACCACAGCTGGCAGCTTTACCGTGGTTGGGGATCCAATGTGGAGGTCCCCTCAGGCTCTTTTTTATAATTATTTTATAAATATTAATAATTACACAATAAAAGTAGGGTCCCCCCCAAATTGGATCACCAGCCAAGGTAAAGCGGACAGCTGTGGTCTGGTATTCTCAGGGTGGAAAGGTCCATAGTTATTGGGCCTTCACAGCCTAAAAATAGCAGGCCGCAGGCACCCCAGACGTGGCGCATCCACTAGATGCGCCAATCCTGGCGCTTCACCCCAGCTCATCCCGTGCCCTGGTGCAGTGGCAAACGGGGTAATAAATCGGGTTGATACTAGCTGTAAAGTCACCTGAGATCAAGCCCAGCAGTTTGTGATGTCATGGCGTCTATTAGATACCCAACATCATAAACTGTCAGTACTAACAAAAACAAAAAATCGACAAAAGAAATTTATTTGAAAAAACAGTCCCCAAAACATTTCCTCTTTCACCAATTTATTGTAAGAAAAAAAATAAAGGGGTCCCACGACGACTCTGGACCGTCTAGAATATGGGGGGCAGACACTCAGGGAACGTATCCCCCATTTTCTAGGAGTGCGGACCCTTCATGTGAGGAGTGTGGGTGCAATGAATCTGCACTCACTCTCCCCGGGTCCACAGCAGCAGAGTCCATGTCGTAATGGTTGCTACCAAAGCTGCAATGCCCTGCTCATGAGGTAAGGGCATGCCTAATCAGGAGAACTACTGTAGAGGAAGCTCTGCTCACTGGTATATAGGTGCTCAGAGGTAATAATAGATAAAATTAGTGAGTAACCTCGGCACTCTAAATCTCCCAGACTAAGTCAGTAAGTCACAACGGATAGTAATGCAAAATCACTCTTTATTGGTCCGTATTAAGAAAAACATTTTTTTCATAAGCATATATGTTTTTGTCCAAAACAAGTTACAAATGACGTTTCGGCCTGAGCCTTCGTCAGATTGGACTTATCTGCATGTAATCATGAAAAATGACAATAATCAGTATCACATAAGAGTGAGAGAACAATAACATAAACTAGAACAATGTAGAGGTACAATTGGGATGCAGCAAAAAAATTGCAACACAGCAAGAAATGAAACACATGATACAAATGTCATAATACAGTACAAGGACAATATAGTAATGACAAATATGGGGTCAGAGTAGACTTAAGCCTGCTTTACACGGTACGACCGATTGTGCGATTTCACAATCGATCGTACCCGTCCCCGTCCTTTTTGCGTCACGGGCAAATCGCTGCCCGTGTCGCACAAAGGTAGTAACCCCCGTCACACATACTTACCTCTCGTGCGACCTCGCTGTGGGCGGCGAACGTCCACTTCCTGGAGTGGGAGGGACGTTCGGCGTCACAGCGACGTCACACGGCCGCCGGCCAATAGAAGCGGAGGGGCGGAGATGAGCAGGATGTAAACATCCCGCCCACCTCCTTCCTTCCACATAGAGACGGCGGCGGCCGCGGGAGGCAGGTGAGCTGCTCATCGTTCCCGTGGTGTCACACGGAGCGACGTGTGCTACCACGGAAACGATGGTCAACTAAAGTAACCGATATTATGGAACATAACGAGCAGTACCCGACTCACGATTTGTGAGCGATACTGCATCGCTAGGAGGTGTCACACAGGCCGGCATCGCCAGCGATGCCGGATGTGCGTCACAAAAACCGTGACCCCGACGATCTATCGCACGATAGATTGCCTGGTGTAAAGCAGCCTTTAGACAGCTCTGGTACAAAAGAGATGTCAATCATAAAGTAACATGTGCAGTAGGTGTAGAGCTACAGTATGCATGGCAGAGCTAATGGGTAGACCGACCATAGAAAAAGAACAGAGAAAAAGTGGAGAAAAAGTGGAGAAAAAGTGGAGAAAAAGTGGAGAATAAGTGGAGAATAAGTGGAGAAAAAAGTGGAGAAAAAAGTGGAGAAAAAGTGGAGAAAAAGTGGAGAAAAAGTGGAGAAAAAGTGGAGAAAAAGTGGAGAATAAGTGGAGAAAAAAGTGGAGAAAAAAGTGGAGAAAAAGTGGAGAATAAGTGGAGAAAAAAGTGGAGAAAAAGTGGAGAATAAGTGGAGAAAAAGTGGAGAATAAGTGGAGAAAAAAGTGGAGAAAAAGTGGAGAATAAGTGGAGAAAAATGGAAAAAAGTGGAGAAAAAGTGGAGAATAAGTGGAGAAAAAAGTGGAGAAAAAAGTGGAGAATAAGTGGAGAAAAAGTGGAGAAAAAGTGGAGAAAAAGTGGAGAAAAAAATGGAGAAAAAGTGGAGAAAAAGTGGAGAAAAAGTGGATAATAAGTGGAGAAAAAGTGGAGAATAAGTGGAGAAAAAGTGGAGAATAAGTGGAGAAAAAAGTGGAGAAAAAAGTGGAGAAAAAGTGGAGAAAAAGTGGAGAAAAAGTTGAGAAAAAGTGGAGAAAAAAATGGAGAAAAAGTGGAGAAAAAGTGGAGAATAAGTGGAGAAAAAGTGGAGAAAAAGTGGAGAATAAGTGGAGAATAAGTGGAGAAAAAAGTGGAGAAAAAAGTGGAGAAAAAGTGGAGAAAAAGTGGAGAAAAAGTGGAGAAAAAGTGGAGAATAAGTGGAGAAAAAGTGGAGAATAAGTGGAGAAAAAGTGGAGAATAAGTGGAGAAAAAGTGGAGAATAAGTGGAGAAAAAAGTGGAGAAAAAAGTGGAGAATAAGTGGAGAAAAAGTAGAGAATAAGTGGAGAAAAAAGTGGAGAAAAAAGTGGAGAAAAAGTGGAGAATAAGTGGAGAAAAAAGGTGAGAAAAAAGTGGAGAAAAAGTGGAGAAAAAGAGGAGAATAAGTGGAGAAAAAGTGGAGAATAAGTGGAGAAAAAGTGGAGAATAAGTGGAGAAAAAAGTGGAGAAAAAAGTGGAGAAAAAATGGAGAATAAGTGGAGAAAAAAGTGGAGAAAAAGTGGAGAATAAGTGGAGAAAAAGTGGAGAATAAATGGAGAAAAAAGTGGAGAAAAAGTGGAGAATAAGTGGAGAAAAAGTGGAGAATAAGTGGAGAAAAAGTGGAGAATAAGTGGAGAAAAAAGTGGAGAAAAAAGTGGAGAAAAAGTGTAGAAAAAGTGGAGAATAAGTGGAGAAAAAGTGGAGAAAAAGTGGAGAATAAGTGGAGAATAAGTGGAGAAAAAAGTGGAGAAAAAAGTGGAGAAAAAGTGGAGAAAAAGTGGAGAATAAGTGGAGAAAAAGTGGAGAATAAGTGGAGAAAAAAGTGGAGAAAAAAGTGGAGAAAAAGTGGAGAATAAGTGGAGAAAAAAGTGGAGAAAAAGTGGAGAATAAGTGGAGAAAAAGTGGAGAATAAGTGGAGAAAAAAGTGGAGAAAAAGTGGAGAATAAGTGGAGAAAAAGTGGAAAAAAAGTGGAGAAAAAGTGGAGAATAAGTGGAGAAAAAAGTGGAGAAAAAGTGGAGAATAAGTGGAGAAAAAGTGGAGAATAAGTGGAGAAAAAGTGGAGAATAAGTGGAGAAAAAAGTGGAGAAAAAAGTGGAGAAAAAGTGGAGAAAAAGTGGAGCAAAAGTTGAGAAAAAGTGGAGAAAAAAATGGAGAAAAAGTGGAGAAAAAGTGGAGAATAAGTGGAGAAAAAGTGGAGAAAAAGTGGAGAATAAGTGGAGAATAAGTGGAGAAAAAAGTGGAGAAAAAAGTGGAGAAAAAGTGGAGAAAAAGTGGAGAAAAAGTGGAGAATAAGTGGAGAAAAAGTGGAGAATAAGTGGAGAAAAAGTGGAGAATAAGTGGAGAAAAAGTGGAGAATAAGTGGAGAAAAAAGTGGAGAAAAAAGTGGAGAATAAGTGGAGAAAAAGTAGAGAATAAGTGGAGAAAAAAGTGGAGAAAAAAGTGGAGAAAAAGTGGAGAATAAGTGGAGAAAAAAGGTGAGAAAAAAGTGGAGAAAAAGTGGAGAAAAAGAGGAGAATAAGTGGAGAAAAAGTGGAGAATAAGTGGAGAAAAAGTGGAGAATAAGTGGAGAAAAAAGTGGAGAAAAAAGTGGAGAAAAAATGGAGAATAAGTGGAGAAAAAAGTGGAGAAAAAGTGGAGAATAAGTGGAGAAAAAGTGGAGAATAAATGGAGAAAAAAGTGGAGAAAAAGTGGAGAATAAGTGGAGAAAAAGTGGAGAATAAGTGGAGAAAAAGTGGAGAATAAGTGGAGAAAAAAGTGGAGAAAAAAGTGGAGAAAAAGTGTAGAAAAAGTGGAGAATAAGTGGAGAAAAAGTGGAGAAAAAGTGGAGAATAAGTGGAGAATAAGTGGAGAAAAAAGTGGAGAAAAAAGTGGAGAAAAAGTGGAGAAAAAGTGGAGAATAAGTGGAGAAAAAGTGGAGAATAAGTGGAGAAAAAAGTGGAGAAAAAAGTGGAGAAAAAGTGGAGAATAAGTGGAGAAAAAAGTGGAGAAAAAGTGGAGAATAAGTGGAGAAAAAGTGGAGAATAAGTGGAGAAAAAAGTGGAGAAAAAGTGGAGAATAAGTGGAGAAAAAGTGGAAAAAAAGTGGAGAAAAAGTGGAGAATAAGTGGAGAAAAAAGTGGAGAAAAAGTGGAGAATAAGTGGAGAAAAAGTGGAGAATAAGTGGAGAAAAAGTGGAGAATAAGTGGAGAAAAAAGTGGAGAAAAAAGTGGAGAAAAAGTGGAGAAAAAGTGGAGCAAAAGTGGAGAAAAAGTGGAGAAAAAAATGGAGAAAAAGTGGAAAAAAAGTGGAGAAAAAGTGGAGAAAAAGTGGATAATAAGTGGAGAAAAAGTGGAGAATAAGTGGAAAAAAAGTGGAGAATAAGTGGAGAAAAAAGTGGAGAAAAAAGTGGAGAAAAAGTGGAGAAAAAGTGGAGAAAAAGTGGAGAAAAAAATGGAGAAAAAGTGGAGAATAAGTGGAGAAAAAAGTGGAGAAAAAAGTGGAGAATAAGTGGAGAAAAAAGTGGAGAAAAAGTGGAGAATAAGTGGAGAAAAAAGTGGAGAAAAAGTGGAGAATAAGTGGAGAAAAAGTGGAGAATAAGTGGAGAAAAAAGTGGAGAAAAAGTGGAGAATAAGTGGAGAAAAAGTGGAAAAAAAGTGGAGAAAAAGTGGAGAATAAGTGGAGAAAAAAGTGGAGAAAAAGTGGAGAATAAGTGGAGAAAAAGTGGAGAATAAGTGGAGAAAAAGTGGAGAATAAGTGGAGAAAAAAGTGGAGAAAAAAGTGGAGAAAAAGTGGAGCAAAAGTTGAGAAAAAGTGGAGAAAAAAATGGAGAAAAAGTGGAGAAAAAGTGGAGAATAAGTGGAGAAAAAGTGGAGAAAAAGTGGAGAATAAGTGGAGAATAAGTGGAGAAAAAAGTGGAGAAAAAAGTGGAGAAAAAGTGGAGAAAAAGTGGAGAAAAAGTGGAGAATAAGTGGAGAAAAAGTGGAGAATAAGTGGAGAAAAAGTGGAGAATAAGTGGAGAAAAAGTGGAGAATAAGTGGAGAAAAAAGTGGAGAAAAAAGTGGAGAATAAGTGGAGAAAAAGTAGAGAATAAGTGGAGAAAAAAGTGGAGAAAAAAGTGGAGAAAAAGTGGAGAATAAGTGGAGAAAAAAGGTGAGAAAAAAGTGGAGAAAAAGTGGAGAAAAAGAGGAGAATAAGTGGAGAAAAAGTGGAGAATAAGTGGAGAAAAAGTGGAGAATAAGTGGAGAAAAAAGTGGAGAAAAAAGTGGAGAAAAAATGGAGAATAAGTGGAGAAAAAAGTGGAGAAAAAGTGGAGAATAAGTGGAGAAAAAGTGGAGAATAAATGGAGAAAAAAGTGGAGAAAAAGTGGAGAATAAGTGGAGAAAAAGTGGAGAATAAGTGGAGAAAAAGTGGAGAATAAGTGGAGAAAAAAGTGGAGAAAAAAGTGGAGAAAAAGTGTAGAAAAAGTGGAGAATAAGTGGAGAAAAAGTGGAGAAAAAGTGGAGAATAAGTGGAGAATAAGTGGAGAAAAAAGTGGAGAAAAAAGTGGAGAAAAAGTGGAGAAAAAGTGGAGAATAAGTGGAGAAAAAGTGGAGAATAAGTGGAGAAAAAAGTGGAGAAAAAAGTGGAGAAAAAGTGTAGAAAAAGTGGAGAATAAGTGGAGAAAAAGTGGAAAAAAAGTGGAGAAAAAGTGGAGAATAAGTGGAGAAAAAAGTGGAGAAAAAGTGGAGAATAAGTGGAGAAAAAGTGGAGAATAAGTGGAGAAAAAGTGGAGAATAAGTGGAGAAAAAAGTGGAGAAAAAAGTGGAGAAAAAGTGGAGAAAAAGTGGAGCAAAAGTTGAGAAAAAGTGGAGAAAAAAATGGAGAAAAAGTGGAGAAAAAGTGGAGAATAAGTGGAGAAAAAGTGGAGAAAAAGTGGAGAATAAGTGGAGAATAAGTGGAGAAAAAAGTGGAGAAAAAAGTGGAGAAAAAGTGGAGAAAAAGTGGAGAAAAAGTGGAGAATAAGTGGAGAAAAAGTGGAGAATAAGTGGAGAAAAAGTGGAGAATAAGTGGAGAAAAAGTGGAGAATAAGTGGAGAAAAAAGTGGAGAAAAAAGTGGAGAATAAGTGGAGAAAAAGTAGAGAATAAGTGGAGAAAAAAGTGGAGAAAAAAGTGGAGAAAAAGTGGAGAATAAGTGGAGAAAAAAGGTGAGAAAAAAGTGGAGAAAAAGTGGAGAAAAAGAGGAGAATAAGTGGAGAAAAAGTGGAGAATAAGTGGAGAAAAAGTGGAGAATAAGTGGAGAAAAAAGTGGAGAAAAAAGTGGAGAAAAAATGGAGAATTAGTGGAGAAAAAAGTGGAGAAAAAGTGGAGAATAAGTGGAGAAAAAGTGGAGAATAAATGGAGAAAAAAGTGGAGAAAAAGTGGAGAATAAGTGGAGAAAAAGTGGAGAATAAGTGGAGAAAAAGTGGAGAATAAGTGGAGAAAAAAGTGGAGAAAAAAGTGGAGAAAAAGTGTAGAAAAAGTGGAGAATAAGTGGAGAAAAAGTGGAGAAAAAGTGGAGAATAAGTGGAGAATAAGTGGAGAAAAAAGTGGAGAAAAAAGAGGAGAAAAAGTGGAGAAAAAGTGGAGAATAAGTGGAGAAAAAGTGGAGAATAAGTGGAGAAAAAAGTGGAGAAAAAAGTGGAGAAAAAGTGGAGAATAAGTGGAGAAAAAAGTGGAGAAAAAGTGGAGAATAAGTGGAGAAAAAGTGGAGAATAAGTGGAGAAAAAAGTGGAGAAAAAGTGGAGAATAAGTGGAGAAAAAGTGGAAAAAAAGTGGAGAAAAAGTGGAGAATAAGTGGAGAAAAAAGTGGAGAAAAAGTGGAGAATAAGTGGAGAAAAAGTGGAGAATAAGTGGAGAAAAAGTGGAGAATAAGTGGAGAAAAAAGTGGAGAAAAAAGTGGAGAAAAAGTGGAGAAAAAGTGGAGCAAAAGTGGAGAAAAAGTGGAGAAAAAAATGGAGAAAAAGTGGAAAAAAAGTGGAGAAAAAGTGGAGAAAAAGTGGATAATAAGTGGAGAAAAAGTGGAGAATAAGTGGAAAAAAAGTGGAGAATAAGTGGAGAAAAAAGTGGAGAAAAAAGTGGAGAAAAAGTGGAGAAAAAGTGGAGAAAAAGTGGAGAAAAAAATGGAGAAAAAGTGGAGAATAAGTGGAGAAAAAAGTGGAGAAAAAAGTGGAGAAAAAGTGGAGAAAAAGTGGAGCAAAAGTTGAGAAAAAGTGGAGAAAAAAATGGAGAAAAAGTGGAGAAAAAGTGGAGAATAAGTGGAGAAAAAGTGGAGAAAAAGTGGAGAAAAAGTGGAGAAAAAGTGGAGAAAAAGTGGAGAAAAAGTGGAGAATAAGTGGAGAAAAAGTGGAGAATAAGTGGAGAAAAAGTGGAGAATAAGTGGAGAAAAAGTGGAGAATAAGTGGAGAAAAAAGTGGAGAAAAAAGTGGAGAATAAGTGGAGAAAAAGTAGAGAATAAGTGGAGAAAAAAGTGGAGAAAAAAGTGGAGAAAAAGTGGAGAATAAGTGGAGAAAAAAGGTGAGAAAAAAGTGGAGAAAAAGTGGAGAAAAAGAGGAGAATAAGTGGAGAAAAAGTGGAGAATAAGTGGAGAAAAAGTGGAGAATAAGTGGAGAAAAAAGTGGAGAAAAAAGTGGAGAAAAAATGGAGAATAAGTGGAGAAAAAAGTGGAGAAAAAGTGGAGAATAAGTGGAGAAAAAGTGGAGAATAAATGGAGAAAAAAGTGGAGAAAAAGTGGAGAATAAGTGGAGAAAAAGTGGAGAATAAGTGGAGAAAAAGTGGAGAATAAGTGGAGAAAAAAGTGGAGAAAAAAGTGGAGAAAAAGTGTAGAAAAAGTGGAGAATAAGTGGAGAAAAAGTGGAGAAAAAGTGGAGAATAAGTGGAGAATAAGTGGAGAAAAAAGTGGAGAAAAAAGTGGAGAAAAAGTGGAGAAAAAGTGGAGAATAAGTGGAGAAAAAGTGGAGAATAAGTGGAGAAAAAAGTGGAGAAAAAAGTGGAGAAAAAGTGGAGAATAAGTGGAGAAAAAAGTGGAGAAAAAGTGGAGAATAAGTGGAGAAAAAGTGGAGAATAAGTGGAGAAAAAAGTGGAGAAAAAGTGGAGAATAAGTGGAGAAAAAGTGGAAAAAAAGTGGAGAAAAAGTGGAGAATAAGTGGAGAAAAAAGTGGAGAAAAAGTGGAGAATAAGTGGAGAAAAAGTGGAGAATAAGTGGAGAAAAAGTGGAGAATAAGTGGAGAAAAAAGTGGAGAAAAAAGTGGAGAAAAAGTGGAGAAAAAGTGGAGCAAAAGTGGAGAAAAAGTGGAGAAAAAAATGGAGAAAAAGTGGAAAAAAAGTGGAGAAAAAGTGGAGAAAAAGTGGATAATAAGTGGAGAAAAAGTGGAGAATAAGTGGAAAAAAAGTGGAGAATAAGTGGAGAAAAAAGTGGAGAAAAAAGTGGAGAAAAAGTGGAGAAAAAGTGGAGAAAAAGTGGAGAAAAAAATGGAGAAAAAGTGGAGAAAAAGTGGAGAATAAGTGGAGAATAAGTGGAGAAAAAAGTGGAGAAAAAAGTGGAGAAAAAGTGGAGAAAAAGTGGAGAATAAGTGGAGAAAAAGTGGAGAATAAGTGGAGAAAAAGTGGAGAAAAAGTGGAGAAAAAGTGGAGAATAAGTGGAGAATAAGTGGAGAATAAGTGGAGAAAAAGTGGAGAATAAGTGGAGAAAAAGTGGAGAAAAAGTGGAGAAAAAGTGGAGAATAAGTGGAGAAAAAAGTGGAGAATAAGTGGAGAAAAAAGTGGAGAAAAAAGTGGAGAAAAAGTGGAGAATAAGTGGAGAAAATGTGGAGAATAAGTGGAGAAAAAGTGGAGAATAAGTGGAGAAAAAGTGGAGAAAAAGTGGAGAAAAAGTGGAGAAAAACGTGGAGAAAAAGTGGAGAAAAAGTGGAGAAAAAGTGGAGAAAAATTGGAGAAAAAGTGGAGAAAAAGTGGAGAAAAAAATGTAGAAAAAGTGGAGAAAAAATGTAGAAAAAGTGGAGAAAAAATGGAGAAAAAGTGGAGCAAAAGTGGAGAATAAGTGGAGAAAAAGTGGAGAATAAGTGGAGAATAAGTGGAGAAAAAAGTGGAGAAAAAAGTGGAGAAAAAGTGGAGAAAAAGTGGAGCAAAAGTGGAGAAAAAGTGGAGAAAAAAATGGAAAAAAAGTGGAGAAAAAGTGGAGAAAAAGTGGAGAAAAAAGTGGAGAAAAAGTGGAGAATAAGTGGAGAAAAAGTAGAGAAAAAAGTGGAGAAAAAGTGGAGAAAAAGTGGAGCAAAAGTGGAGAAAAAGTGGAGAAAAAAATGGAAAAAAAGTGGAGAAAAAGTGGAGAATAAGTGGAGAAAAAGTGGAGAATAAGTGGAGAAAAAAGTGGAGAAAAAGTGGAGAATAAGTGGAGAAAAAGTGGAGAATAAGTGGAGAAAAAAGTGGAGAAAAAGTGGAGAATAAGTGGAGAAAAAGTGGAGAATAAGTGGAGAAAAAAGTGGAGAAAAAAGTGGAGAATAAGTGGAGAAAAAGTGGAGAATAAGTGGAGAAAAAAATGGAGAAATAAGTGGAGAAAAAGTGGAGAATAAGTGGAGAAAAAAGGTGAGAAAAAAGTGGAGAAAAAGTGGAGAAAAAGTGGAGAAAAAGTGGAGAAAAAGTGGAAAATAAGTGGAGAAAAAGTGGAGAATAAGTGGAGAAAAAAGTGGAGAAAAAATTGGAGAAAAAATGGAGAATAAGTGGAGAAAAAAGTGGAGAAAAAGTGGAGAATAAGTGGAGAAAAAGTGGAGAAGAAGTGGAGAAAAAAGTGGAGAAAAAGTGGAGAATAAGTGGAGAAAAAGTGGAGAATAAGTGGAGAAAAAGTGGAGAATAAGTGGAGAAAAAGTGAAGAAAAAAGTGGAGAAAAAGTGTAGAAAAAGTGGAGAATAAGTGGAGAAAAAGTGAAGAAAAAGTGGAGAATAAGTGGAGAATAAGTGGAGAAAAAAGTGGAGAAAAAAGTGGAGAAAAAAGTGGAGAAAAAGTGGAGAATAAGTGGAGAAAAAAGTGGAGAAAAAAGTGGAGAAAAAGTGGAGAATAAGTGGAGAAAAAAGTGGAGAAAAAGTGGAGAATAAGTGGAGAAAAAGTGGAGAATAAGTGGAGAAAAAAGTGGAGAAAAAGTGGAGAATAAGTGGAGAAAAAGTGGAGAATAAGTGGAGAAAAAGTGGAGAATAAGTGGAGAAAAAAGTGGAGAAAAAGTGGAGAATAAGTGGAGAAAAAGTGGAGAATAAGTGGAGAAAAAGTGGAGAATAAGTGGAGAAAAAAGTGGAGAAAAAAGTGGAGAACAAAGTGGAGAAAAAGTGGAGAAAAAGTGGAGCAAAAGTGGAGAAAAAGTGGAGAAAAAAATGGAGAAAAAGTGGAGAAAAAGTGGAGAAAAAGTGGAGAAAAAGTAGATAATAAGTGGAGAAAAAGTGGAGAATAAGTGGAGAAAAAGTGGAGAATAAGTGGAGAAAAAGTGGAGAAAAAAGTGGAGAAAAAGTGGAGAAAAAGTGGAGCAAAAGTGGAGAAAAAGTGGAGAAAAAAATGGAGAAAAAGTGGAGAAAAAGTGGAGAAAAAGTGGAGAATAAGTGAAGAATAAGTGGAGAAAAAGTGGAGAATAAGTGGAGAATAAGTGGAGAAAAAAGTGGAGAAAAAAGTGGAGAAAAAGTGGAGAAAAAGTGGAGAAAAAGTGGAGAAAAAGTGGAGAATAAGTGGAGAAAAAGTGGAGAAAAAGTGGAGAAAAAGTGGAGAAAAAGTGGAGAATAAGTGGAGAATAAGTGGAGAAAAAAGTGGAGAATAAGTGGAGAAAAAAGTGGAGAAAAAAGTGGAGAAAAAGTGGAGAATAAGTGGAGAAAAAGTGGAGAATAAGTGGAGAAAAAGTGGAGAAAAAGTGGAGAATAAGTGGAGAAAAAGTGGAGAAAAAGTGGAGAAAAAAGTGGAGAAAAAGTGGAAAAAAAGTGGTGAAAAAGTGGAGAAAAAGTGGAGAAAAATTGGAGAAAAAGTGGAGAAAAAGTGGAGAAAAAAATGTAGAAAAAGTGGAGAAAAAATGTAGAAAAAGTGGAGAAAAAATGGAGAAAAAGTGGAGCACCCTTTGGTGCCTTTCATGTGGCACTAAGGGGTGCTTAGCTTTGTATTTAGCCAAAAAAATGAAAAAAAAATGACGTAGGGTTCCCCCTAGTTTTGTAGCTAGCTAGGGTAAAGCAGACGGCTGCAGCCTGCAGACCACAGCTGGCAACCTCACCTTGGCTGGTAATCCAAAACTGAGGGCACCCCACGCTGTTATTTTAAATTAAATAAATAATTTAAAAAAAAAACACGTAGGGGTCCCCCAAAATTGGATCACCAGCCACGGTAAAGCAGACAGCTGGGGCCTGATATTCTCAGACTAGGGAGGTCCATGGTTATTGGACTCTCCCCAGCCTAAAAATAGCAGGCCGCAGCCGCCCCAGAAGTGGCGCAACCATTAGATGCGCCAATCCTGGTGCTTCGCCCCAGCTCATCCCGCGCCCTGGTGCGGTGGCAAACGGGGTAATATATGGGGTTAATACCAGATGTGTAATGTCACCTGGCATCAAGCCCTGGGGTTGGTGAGGTCAGGCGTCTATCAGATACCCGACATCACCAACCCAGTCAGTAATAAAAAAAAAATAGACGACAAACACATTTTTATTTGAAGAAACACTCCCCAAAACATTCCCTCTTTAACCAATTTATTAGAATGAAAAACAAATCCAGGTCTGGTGTAATCCAAGGGGTTGCCATGACGACCCACACTGTCCCAGTCAATGAAGAGCAGAATGTTCCCCATTGGCTGGGAGAGCAATGCAGTGACCTGAGCTAACATCAATGGGTCAGCCCAGGTCACTGCAGGGCATGACAAGTGCTGCTGTCAGCGAGGTACATTACCTGCGCTGATCTCCAGCACACTGACAGCCCCTGTCACTGAGCTCAATGACCGCCCGGCGCCTTCCCCTCAAGTATCGCGAGAGGTCCGTGACGTCACCGCTTGTCAGTCTCGGGTCGGAAGCGAGAGGTGATGTGACAAGCGGCGGCCATGGAGGACAGTGACAGCGCTGAGGTCGGGATGGCGGGACTTCATCACCGCAGGTAAGCCGAGCGGGGGGGGGGGGGGTGGGGGTGTATGTGTGTGTGTGTGTGTGTGTATGTGTATGTATGTGTACATGCCGCGGGCAGGAGGGGGCGGAGCGAGCTGAGCGGGGAAGTGTGGGCTTCCTGCACGTAACTAAGATAAACATCGGGTTACTAACCAAAGCGCTTTGCTTGGATACCCGATGTTTATCTTGGTTACCAGCTTGTGGCAGGCTGCCAGCGATGGCTCCTGCTCACTGTAGCTGTAAAAAGCCCTGCTTTTTGCTGCTAGAACCGTTCTCGAACGTATCTAGAACTATCGAGCTTTTGCAAAAAGCTCGAGTTCTAGTTCGATCTCAAACAGCCCCAAAAATCACTCGAGCTTAGAACTGGAGAACCTCGAACCGCGAACCGCGCTCAACTCTACCCCTTAGTGACGGAGCTAATTTTCACCTTAATGACCAGACCAAATTTTGCAATTCTGACCAGTGTCACTTCATGAGGTTATAACTCTGGAACGCTTCAACGGATCCCGGTGATTCTGAGATTGTTTTTTCGTCACATATTGGACTTCATGTTAGTACCAAATTTAGGACAATATTTTTTGCGTTTATTTATGAAAAAAATTGAGTTTGGCAAAAATTTTGAAAATTTAGCAATTTTCAACTTTTGAATTTTTATACCGTTAAACCTGAGATTTCTGTGACACAAAATAGTTAATAAATAACATTTCCCACATGTCTACTTTACATAAGCACAATTTTGGAAACAAAATTTTTTTTTTGTTAGGAAGTTAGAAGAGTTCAAAGTTTATCAGCGATTTCTCATTTTTACATCAATATTTACAAAACCATTTTTTTAGGGACCACATCATATTTGAAGTGACTTCAATAGGCCTAGATGACAGAAAATACCCAAAAGTGACACCATTCCAAAAACTGCACCCCCCCAAAGTACTCAAAACCACATTCAAGAAGTTTATTAACCCTTCAGGTGCTTCACATGAACAAAAGCAATGTGGAATGAAAAAAAGCAAAAATTAAATTTTACCTAAAAATGTTGCTCTAACCCAAATTTATTCACTTTTAGAAGAAATAACAGAACAAAATGGACCACAAAACTTGTTCCCCACTTTGTTATGAACGCACTGATACCCCACATGTGGTCAAAAACCTCTGTTTGGATAAATGGGAGGGCTCGGAACAGAAGGAGCAATATTTGAATTTTGGAAAGCAAATTTGGCTGAAATAGATTGCGGGCACCATGTTGCATTTACAGGTCCGCTAAGGTACCTAAACAAAAGAAACTCCTCACAAGTGATGCCATTTTGGAAACTAGACCCCTCAAGGCTTCTATCTAGGGGTATAGTGAGCATTTTGGATTCACAGGTACTTCACAGATTTTGTTAACGTTACGTTGTCATATTGAAAATTTTAATAATTTTCTCAAAAATGTTGTTTTAGCATCAATTTTCTCACTTTTTCAAGAGGTAATTCCAAAAATTTGACCTCAAGGTTTGTTACCCACTTTTTTATGAGTGTGGTGATACCTCACATGTGGTCTGAAACCTTTGTTTGGACAAATGGGAGGGCTTGGAACGGAAGGAACAATATTTGAATTTTGGAATGGAAATTTGGCTGAAAAAGATTGCGGGCACCATGTCGCATTTGGAGGTCCCCTAAGGTACCTAAACAGCAGAAACCCCGCACAAGTGACCCCATTTTGGAAACTAGGCCCCTCAAGGAATTTATCTAGATGTTTGGTGAGTACCCTGAACCCCAAGGTGCTTCACAGAATTTTATAACGTTGAGCCATAAAAATAAAAAAATAAAATTTTACCACAAAATTGTTATTTCAACCAGGTAGCTTTTTTTTCACAAGGGTAACAGGAAAAATTTCACCATGAAATGTATTGTACAATTTCTCCTGAGTTTGGCGATACCTTAAATGTGGTGGAAATCAACTGTTTGAGCACACGGCGGGGCTCGGAAGGGAAGGAGTGCCATTTGACTGCAAAATTATCTGGAATCAATAGCGAACGCCATGTTGCATTAGGAGAGCCCCTGAGGTAGCTATACAGTGAAGCTCCTCAACATGTGGCCACATTTCGGAAAATAGACCCCACAAGGAATTTATCTAGATGTTTGGTGAGTACCCTGAACCCTCAGGTGCTTCACAGAAGTTTATAATGTTGAGCTGTTAAAATAAAAAAATACATTTTTACCACAAAATTGTTACTTCAACCAGGTAGCTTTTTTTTTTACAAGTGTAAAAGGAAAAATTTCAGCATAAGATTTATTGTGCAATTTCTCCTGAGTATGCTGATACCTTATGTGTGGTGGAAATCAACTGTTTGGGTGCACAGCAGGGCTCAGAAGGGAAGGAGCGCCATTTGACTGCACAATTGGCTGGAATCATTAGCGGACGCTATGTTGCATTTGGAAAGCCCCTAAGGTGCCTAAACAGTGGAGGTCCCCCACAAGTGACCCCATTCTGGAAACAAGACACTTCAAGGCTTTTATCTAGGTGTATAGTGAGCAGTTTGAATCCAATAGTACTTCACAGAATTTGATAAGCTTAGGTTGCCATATTGAAAATTTTCATTTTTTTCACAAAAATGTTGCTTTAGCATCAAATTTCTTACTTTTTCAAGAGGCAACAACAAACCGTGGACCCAAGAGGTTGTTATCCAATGTCTTATGAGCCCATGGATACCCCACATGTGGCCAAAAACCTCTGTTTGGATAAATGGGAGGGCTTGGAATGGATGGAGCACCATTTGAATTCTGGAAAAGTTGAAATAAATTGCGGGCACCATGTCACATTAGCAGGCCCCTTGGGTACCTATACAGCAGAAACCCCCCACAAGTGACCCCATTTTGGAAACTGGATTTTATTCAGGAGTATAGTAAGCATTTTGAATCCACAGGTACTTCACAAAAATGTTGCTGAAGCAACAAATTTCTCACTTTTAGCCTATGTGGCCGTGATCCAGCGACACGGCATCTAGCACACCGTGTCAGCCTTCCTGCAGAGATGTGAGTGCTGTCCACGGGAGAACGCAGCTGCCCATGCCCATGATTTGGGTTCAGGCTGCTGTGGAGCTCTAAGCTACCTGCAGAGAACACTCTTGTCTCCGCAGCATAAATTGACATGCTGAGGCTCGAGAAGCTGCGCCACAGGTCGGTTTATGCTGCAGAGAAAAGAAGCACAGTGGGCATGGGATTTCTAAAAATCCTTCCACTGTGCTTCTACTGCACAACACAGCATTATGGACGCAGGGAAAACACTCTGCGCCCAAAACGCTGCAAACCCTGATTGTGGGTGCACAGCCTAAAGTGCTACAATGGATGAATGGATAGATGTCAAACAAATATAACGTCCCATTCCCCTGCATATTCTAAGCTGGCGCCCTTTAGTGCCTTTCATGTGGCACTAAAGGGTGCCTAGCCTTGTATTTAGCCCCCCCAAAAATTAATAATTAAAATAAACGACGTGGGGTCCCCCCTATTTTTGATAGCCAGCTAGGGTAAAGCAGACAGCTGTAGCCTGCAAACCACAGCTGACAGCTTCACCTTGGCTGGTGATCAATTTGGAGGGCTCCCCAGGCATTTTTTTTTTAAAAAAAAAACAAACAAACAAACGTGGGGTCCCCCCAAATTAGATCACCAGCCAAGGTGAAGCGGACAGCTGGGGTCTGGTATTCTCAGGGTGGGAAGAGCCATGGTTATTGCACTCTTCCCAGCCTAAAAATATCAGGCCGCAGCCGCCCCAGAAGTGGCGCATCCATTAGATGCGCCAATCCTGGCGCTTCGCTCCAGCTCATCCCGCGCTCTGGTGCGGTGGCAAACGGGGTAATATACGGGGTTGAAACCAGCTGTAATGTCCCCTGGCATCAAGCCCTGGGGTTAGTGATGTCACGGCATCTAAACAGATACCCGACATCACTAACCCAGTCAGTAAAAAAATAAAGACAAAAAAAAAATGTATTTGAAAAAAAAACTCCCCGAAACATTCCTTTTTCACCAATTTATTGAAAATAAATAAATTTCGGTCGCTGTAATCCATTTTGGAGGTCCCTCGGCGACTCTGGACCTTCTAGAATATGGGAAGCACGTTCAGGGAGCGTATCCCCCATTTTCTGGAAGAGCAAGCTCTCCATGAGCAGTGTGGGTGCAGTAATCCGAGAATACTGCACTCACATTGCCCCGGTCCAACCTAGGACAGAGTGACCTGCAGTAACCGCATTCCAGAATATGAGGGGCACGCTCACAGAACGTACCCCCCATTTTGTAGAACAGCAGACTCTCCATGTGAGTAGTGTGGCTGCAGATTACTGCACTCACTCTCCCCCAGTCCACAGTACAGCAGCATGTGCAAGCAGCGTGGTCAGCGTCCCTGCTTGCAAGGATCCAGCTGACAGCCGCTGTCTGCACATGCGCCGCCAGCTTTCCAGAGGAGGCGGAGTGATCGCGGGGACGGAGCAGAAGCCAGGTAACGGAAGACCGGGGGCTGAGGGGGGTGACGGCGGGAGACCTGGCGGGACCTGGGGACAACTTTTCTGCCGCATGTGACGTGTCACATGCGGCAGAAAGAGCAGAATGAATGCGGCCACGCGCTAATGTGCGCTGCGCGCCGCCATCTTGCACGCTCCGGAGGAGGGAAGGGGGAGCGCTCTGGAGAACCGGAAGGTGCTCCGGGGGACCAGAGATCTCCGGTGTACCGGAGGAGGGGTCAGGGGAGGACATTTCCCTCCGATCTAAAATGTTTGATCATTTCAGATCGGAGGGAAATGAATGCAGAGCCGGCGGCGGCGCCATTTTGGATGTCCGGTGGGGGTGGGGGTGGTGGGGGTTGATTTCTCCGGTACCGGGGGCTTTGGGGGCACTAGAGGATTATATTTCTTTCTCATCAGACATGTTTGATCATGTCAGATGAGAAAGAAATCAGTATTATTTGCCATTTTTTTTTTTTATGTGTACGTCGGTATACGGTGTATACCGGCGATCACATTATCGGGGTCCAAAAAAACCACCCCGATTCATAATCTTGGGGGTCTCAGCTACCCCCGGTAGGTGAAACCCCCGAGATTTTTCGTCACTGGGGGGCGCTACAAGCTTTTTCCGGCCTGACGTCTCAAGACGTCGGGACAGAATAAGTACCCTGTTTCTCCGACGTCTTGAGACGTTAGGCCGTCGCTATGGGGTTAAGTTGGCTCTCCTCACTATAGAAATAACAAACATGTGGATGTTAACTTTGGTTTATTCACATTGTGGTGCTCATAAGGGATGGGGGAATTTGTATTTGAGAGTGCACATTTTGCTGAATTTCTTTTTTGAGATGGGAGCCATAGCATTTTTCCAGAGCCTTTGTGCTACCAGCAATATGGAAGACTCCTATATTTCTGTTACCAGATGACAGACCTGAGTGGGGACTTGTGTTTTTGGTGGGTTGAGTTGAATGTTATTTGGTAGCAATTTAGGGTACAGGATATTTTGGATCAGTTCACATTTATCCTATGTTCTGTGCTGAGTACTTACATCACTGTTTCCATCTACATCTCCAAAATACATGATTCAGGTGAAAGCACCAATCGATCTATTCCCTATAATGAGCAAGTAGAGTTACTGCAGACTTTGCCCTCTGTTCAGTGTAGTCCTGTCTTGTAGTCATGTGGAAAATTGTTTTTTTTTTTTTTTTTTTGTACAAAATAAAGATTTTATGCATAAACAAATTTTGAAGGCTGCAGCATTTTTGTTTCTGCCAACAGAGTCATGCAAGTGCTTGTTTTTTTCAGGATGGGTTGGAGTTTTATTTGTTACCATTTTGGGCGGCATAATATTTTTTGATCACTTTGTATTTCACTTTTTGTTAGGCAGAATCAAGAAGAAACAGCAGTTCAGTTTTTTGTTTTTTTTTACATCATTCACCGTGTTATAAAATGGATAATACAGTTTAATTCTTCAGGTCAGTACGATAGTAGTGATACCATATTTTTTTTATCTTTTTCCTCTTTTACACCATAAATTATTTTATATATATATATAAAAAAATAGTTTTTGCATTACTTTATTCTGAGAGCTATAGCTTTTTTTATTTACATTGTTATATAGGTTGAAAAAGACCCAGGTCCAATTAGTTCAACCTTCTTTTACCAATTATACATTTTGTCACTAAATTATTTATCACCAACAATGCTGTGTGTACTGAGGAAATCATCCAGTCCTTTTTTAAAAGTTGTTATAGCGTCTGCCATTAATACCTCTTGTGGTAGGGCATTCCACAATCTGAATTTAGTTACATAGTTACTATAGTGACTGTATACAGTGTGCAGAATTATTAGGCAAAACACTTTTCTTTATGATGACACTGAACAGCCTATCATCCATAGATTCTGTCAGCTGCTTGATCTGTTTACGATCAACATTGCGTGCAGCAGCCACCACAGACTCCCAGACACTTTTCCGAGAGGTGTACTGTTTTCCCTCCCTGTAGATCTTACATTTTAAGAGGGACCACTGGTTCTCTATGAGGGAAGGGAGCAGGGTACAAGTGCTTATTTACAATGACAATCCAGCCATCTCAAAGAAATGAGGGATAGATAAAGGCTGCCTGAACCAGTCAGCCAAAACTTTGAGATGCTTTTTGGTGTGGTGAAGTTTGACGGGGAGTTATATTCTGAGAAGTTATGGACAGACTATGTAAATTTAGTTTGGATGGGAGAGGAGCTTCCTGAAGCGGAGGCAGTATCTGTGAGGACCGATTCCCCCACCAAGAGGCTGGCAGGAGTAAAGCCCCTGAGGACCACGCTGAAATGCCCACCTTGCAGCCAGTCTGCTGTAGCTAGCCAGAAAAGGATAAAGAGGAATCAGAGGAAGAAGTCTCCCACCCTCCCGAGTGACTCAGCCTTCCAGATCCCCATCTTGCCCTGCAGTTGACTGAATCCAGATAAGGTACATTCCACGGCCTCTTGTATCCAGTTTCTTCCTGAAAAAGGAAAGGAAATTAGATGTGGTGGAGGAGAGGATGAGGGCAGATGCCTTAGCCCAGGAGTGGCTGGCCAGATCGAAGGGAGCTGACTTTGTAAATGGCTGCACCCAAGGCAAAGTCATTGACTCGAGGCTTTGGCTTTTATAGCCAAAGATAAGACCAGGTACCATAAATATGCGAATAGGCCCATGGTCAAATGGAATACCCTCCCTCTTCGCCTACAGACCCTGTATGTGGGGGAAAAGAGTGTCATTCATGCTCCTGTGGGGTTGTATGCAGTGGGGGTAACCAAACACCACTGAAGAGGAAGTTGAGAGGTAGGAGGAGGAGGCCGAGGAAGAACGGCGAAGCCAGCGACATGGTAGGTCTCTATTTGTCAACCGCAGGGGGACCCATGGCCAAGAAGAGCCTGTAGCCCCATCCCAAAGGTGTGCCTGTGGCCTGGATCCCCATGTGTCTGAACAGCAGTCCCAGTAACTTGCCACCCCTATCAGCACCATGCCCGGTACTACCATAAATGCTTCCTGGAACTAGACAGCACAACTATTTTATACCGGCACCAACATTCTCAGAGATGACCGGGGCAGGAACAAATACAAGGACCAGCTATGGAAATGGAAAAGGCCCCCATCCCCTAGACCTGGAAAAAGAAGGTGGCCTGAACCGTACTGATGACCCTTGTCTGTTCCACTGTTAGCAGATCGCTAAGTTGAAAAAGGGAGGAACTGGGGCCAATCGGGCCGCCATCAGAACTCTCGGTTGGACAGTATGTCATGTTGGCCAGAAGACTCCCTGGAGGTGAAAATTTTAAAGGGCAGGAGATCTTACCCTTGTGGCTGAATAGGCCTGTTTTTTTGTTAGTACTTGTTTTAAACCCCTCTGCTAGATTTGGAGGACTTTGAGTCCTTTGGGCTGTAGAAAGATAACCCCTCAGACAAGGACTTGCCACTAGCAGCTCTCAAGAACTGTGTTCCGAACTGCAGTTTGAAATATGTCCCATTGACTTTGCCCATTTACACCCTTCCCATATGGATTCTGCCCTAACCAACCCCTGAGAGACTGTGCCCAGGAAGTTGGACTGTGACCTGCAACCCCGTTAAGACCTCCATGTTTGTATACTGCATATTTATATGAAAAAAAGAAAATTGTTCACCTCACCGTGGTTCTAATGTTCCAACAATCCAACATTCACAAAAGCTAGCCAATATACAGTACAGACCAAAAGTTTGGACACACCTCATTCAAAGAGTTTTCTTTACTTTCAAGACTCTGAAAATTGTAGATTCATATTGAAGGAATCAAAACTATGAATTAACACATGTGGAATGAAATACTTAAAAAAGTGTGAAACAACTGAAAATATGTCTTATATTCTAGGTTCTTCAAAGTAGCTACCTTTTGCTTTGATTACTGCTTTGCACACTCTTGGCGTTCTCTTGATGAGATTCAAGAGGTAGTCACCAGAAATGGTTTTCACTTCACAGGTGTGCCCTGTCAGGTTTAATAAGTGGGATTTCTTGCCTTATAAATGGGGTTGGGACCATCAGTTGTGTTGTGCAGAAGTCTGGTGGATACACAGCTGATAGCCCAACTGAATAGACTGTTAGGGGCACTTTACACACTACAACATCGCAAGCCAATGCTTGCGATGTCGAGTGCGATATTCCCCGCCCCCGTCGCAGCTTTGATATTTTGTGATTGCTGGCGTAGCGAACATTATCGCTACGGCAGCTTCACATGCACTCACCTGCCCTGCGACGTCGCTCTGGCCGGCGAACCGCTTCCTTATTAAGTGGGTGGGTCATGCGGCGTCAATTCGACATCACACGGCAGGGGGCAAATAGCAGCGGAGGGGCGGAGCAGAGCGGGACTTAAACATCCGCCCACCTCCTTCCTTCAGCATAGTCGGCATGAGCTGTGGTTAGCAGGTAAGGTGATGTTCCTCGGTCCAACGGCTTCACACACAGCGAAGTGTGCTGCCGCAGGAGCGAGGAACAACATCGTACCATCGCAGCAGTGTAATTATGGAATTCCGCGACACTACATTGATGATACGATTACGACGATTTTGCGCTTGTTAATCATATCATCTAGGATTTACACACTATGATGTCGAGAGTGATGCCAGAAGTGCGTCACTTTCGAGATGACCCCACCGACATCGCACCTGCGATGTCGTAGTGTGCAAAGTGCCTCTTAGAATTTGTATTATAAAAAGAAAAAAGCAGCTAAGTAAAGAAAAACAAGTGGCAATCATTACTTTAAGAAAGGAAGGTCAGTCAGTCCAAAAAATTGGGAAAACTTTGTAAGTGTCCCCAAGTGCAGTGGCAAAAACCTTCAAATGCTACAAAGAAACTGGTTCACATGAGGACCACCCCAGGAAAGGAAGACCAAGAGTCACCTCTGCTGTGGAGGATAACTTTATCCGAGTCACCAGCCTCAGAAATCGCAGGCTAACAGCAGCTCAGATTAGAGACCAGGTCAATGCCACACAGAGTTCTAGCAGCAGACACATCTCTAGAACAACTGTTAAGAAGAGACTTTGTGCAGCAGAGCAGGCCTTCATGGTAAAATAGCTAAGTGCTAAATTAGCTAACTGCTAAGGACAGGCAACAAGTCTCTTCTGCTTGTTGCCTGTCCTTAGCATGGACATTAGACCAGTTGAAATCTGTGCTTTGGTCTGATGAGTCCAAATTTGAGATCTTTGAATCCAACCACCGTGTCTTTGTGTGATGCAGAAAAGGTGAACGGATGGACTCTACATGCCTGGTTCCCACCGTGAAGCATGGAGGAGGAGGTGTGATGGTGTGGGGGTGCTTTGCTGGTGACACTGTTGGGGAGTTATTCAAAATTGAAGGCATACTGAACCAGCATGGCTACCACAGCATCTTGCAGTGGCATGCTATTCCATCCGGTTTGCAATTAGTTGGACCATGATTTATTTTTCAACAGGACAATGACCCCAAACACACCTCCAGGCTGTGTAAGAGCTATTTGACTAAGAAGGAGAGTGATGGGTTGCTACGCCAGATGACCTGCTCTCCACAGTCACCAGACCTGAACCCAATCGAGATGGTTTGGGGTGAACTGGACCGCATAGGGAAGGCAAAAGGGCCAACAAGTGCTAAGGATTTCTGGGAACTCCTTCAAGACTGTTGGAAGACCATTTCTGGTAACTACCGCTTGAAACACATCAAGAGAATGCCAAGAGTATGCAAAGCAGTAATCAAAGCAAAAGGTGGCTACTTTGAAGAACCTAGAATATAAGACATATTTTCAGTTTTTTCACACTTTTTTAAGTATTTCATTCCAAATGTGTTAATTCATAGTTTTGATGCCTTCAGTGTGAATCTACAATTTTCAGAGTCATGAAAATAAAGAAAACGCTTTGAATGAGGTGTGTCCAAACTTTTGGTCTGTACTGTAAAACTAGACTTTTTATTTACTATCAATTTAAAAAGTTATGTCGAACAGAACACATGGTATAAGGTATTAAGCGTTTCAGACAGTCAGTCCTTAATACCTGCCACCAAGTGTTCTCTTGGACATCTTTTTTTAAATGGATATTAAATAAAAAGTCTTGTTTTATAGTGGCTACATTTTTGGATGTTGATGCTGGATTCCATTTCCTTTTCCTGTATATTGATATGTTTAGTAATGATAAGGTTTGCTATCAGCAAAATGCAACAATGTTTAAAATGTCTTTTCAGTAAAGCATTTAAAGTTTGGAGCCATTGTGGACTCATCTGTAGTAACCCTGAATATAACATCGCACAGTGTGAACAAGATCCAGAATGGCCCACCTGTCTGTAGTGTGCCAGGGCTGGTGCAGACCTGCATCCCTCGCCCGCATATACCAGCTCTGGCTACATTACACGCCAGCAGTCACTGTCACTTTCAAAGTGCAGGCGATGTGTGTGCATGGTTGAGGCCCACACTCCTCCCTCACTCTGAAAGAGACGGTTGCGCCCCTCATACTGCCCGCACTTTGAGGGTATGTGCTTACAATCCTTAATAAATAAGCAGCAGAAGTAAATAATATACCCCAAAGTGAAATGTTGGTGAATAGCTGGGTGTTAATAAAACATAGCTTTTAATAATAAATAGTTAAAATGGGGGGAAACATAATAAATGAACAGAAAACCAACAAAACATGAAGAAGTGTCCCTCTTGCAAAAAGAGACAAAGATACCATATAAGATAACCCTGATACTGATGAATATCAAACAGGGTAAATTTATAACAGCCACAGAAAAAGGACCACAACAGTAGAATTATATGTCGGTCCCTAAATAATAACAACTGCTGTATGTTATCAGACCCTGTATACAATGCTCTTAAACCACGAGACAGGGCAATACCTTTCTGTAACTCAATAAAAACATCAATACTCAATGTTAAGATACATAATGATGAATACTGAATAGAAAAGTGTCAGATAAATAAAAAGTAGAAACAATCTCACTGGTATTGGGAATGAATTCTGGTGATAGTTCCCACACAAAGGTTGCTGGATCTATAAGGGGGTGCCATATTACACAGCTGCAAAGTAGCATGACCCGCAAAGGACGTGCTTCTAACGACTCTGTTATGAGGTGTCCCTTTTGCTATACCTGAGTGCAGCTTGTGGAAACACGGGGCTCAGTGGATGCTCTCGTCCACTAAAACCCGCCGCCTTTAGAAAGACAGCGTGGCTCAGGGCTCATCCCAACTGAACGCCGGCCTCCTTGACCATGGGCGTAACACTACTCAGACAACACAGGGTGAGGGAACCACAATAATTAGACTTTATTGGATCCCCAAACAATTAAGGGCACATAACACATAACCACATTACCAGCAAAACATACAAATGTAAAAGGCAACAGAGTCTCACCCTTCCGCTGGCTCACCAGGGATTTAGAATGTCCATGCCTCAGAGGTTCCAGGGCTATTTACTCCAATCCAGCAGCACCCCGCTTTTGGCAGGCACCCACCGAGAAAGGAATAATGCCAGATTCAGGAAGCTGTGTGAGGTCTGCAAAGTCTGTAACAGGTGACTGAACTGTCCCAACCTGAGTGTCCTCCTTAGGTAGTCCTGTTATGATGTTACAATCCTGGCAGCCGGAGTCGAAATCCCTAGGCTGTGGATATGGTCTCCAACCGGAACCGGAGTCTGGTTACTGGAAAAGTCTGGAGAACAATACGTCTGGCTTTCAGTGGCCAACACAATTACATGAGTCAACAAGAGTCTTGTAGAAACAATGAGGGACTTATCCCCCGTCTATAAACAATCTATCATCCTGTCTGGCTGAATTTTAAGAAACTTTAACCCATGAGAGTCTATGTCGTCACATTAAGAAACTTTAACCCATGAGAGTCCATGTCGTCACATTCCTCCCCCTTTTTAATATTAGCCAGACATGATAGGCTTCCGATCATCCTTCTCCTCTTAACGGCATTGTCCTTTTTAATGGTGAGGTCAGCAACAGAGGCTTGCATCTATACACCTCCCCCTGATTACCTCCCCCAAGTTGAGCAGCCATATTGTGGACAAGCACTAAGGTGTGGTCCATGAGTTGGGCCTGCATACATTTCTTACTATCAATCCTCCCCCAGTCAATAGCCACAGTGTGGTTAGGCTTACTCACGGTTCTTGGCTCAAAAGTGGATGATGGAGACCGGGAATGCAAACCATCCCTGGAAAAGATGTTAGAAAGAGCCACATCAGGGTCCTGCTTTGCTTGGAGGTGGGTGATGGCTGCTTCAAACTGACTGGATAGTCCTTGTCCTAGGTCATTCTCCAAAATGACTGGTGTGAGCAGGTAATTCACAAGCCCCACTTTCACTTCCCTTTGAGTGGTATCCGAAACAACAGGCTTGGTGGGGCCATCTATGAACCCCACTTCAACTTCCTCCTGGCTAGTCCCCGAAACAACAGGTGTGGGGAGGCTGTCCATAAACACCATATGGACCTCTTCCTGGTCAGACCCCAAAGTAACTGGTGTGGGGACAGTGTCCATAAGCTCCACATCAGCCTTGCTCTGATTAGTCTCCACAATGACAGGTGTAGGGAGGCTGTTCACAAGTCTCACATCAACCTCTCCCTGGTCCTTTCCTGAAATAACTGGTGTGGGGACGGTGTCCATAAGCTCCACATCAGCCTTGCTCTGGTCAGTCTCCACAATGACAGGTGTGGGGAGGCTGTTCACAAGTCTCACATCAACCTCTCCCTGGTCCTTTCCCAAAATAACTGGTGTGGGGATGGTGTCCATAAGCTCCACATCAGCCTTGCTCTGGTCAGTCTCCACAATGTCAGGTATGGGGAGGCTGTTCACAATCCCAACATCGATCACTTCCTGGTTGGTCCCCAAAATACCAGGTGTGGGGAGGCTGTCCACAAGCTCCACCTCAACCTCTCCCTGGTCGGTCCTTAGGTCCAACTGCACACATGCCAGAGGAATGTCTGAGCGCTGGCCCTCAGCCAGGAAGATGGATAATTGGGAATCTGGTACAGGGTCTTCTGGGGAAACAATAACTGGATTTACCAGGGTAATGGAGGAAACAGTGTCTCGTAGTCCCTGGCTCTTGACCGGCTGAGCTGGTAGATGGGCTCCAAGCATGCGGCCTCGGTTTTGGAGGCAATCTCTATCTATATGTCCATGGCGCCCACATGTATAACAGTGCCATAGATTGGGCAAGTCACAGGCCCTGTTTGTACTCCTTTGTTTTGGCGCAGCTTCTGCTGGGTAGCGGGACCATCCTTCTCGACCGGCTGGTGCTAGCAGTATAGCAGCTGGAATCCCATAAACATATTCCAGAACCCAAGCTCTCTCTTCTCTTGAGGATCTAGGCCCCAATGCATCCAACAACGCTGTGGCTTGGGCCATTTTGGACAAAGTTGATTTCCGATTGTCACTAGATCCATGATGTGGTACATAGTTTAAATCCTCTGGGTCAATATCGGCGGGATCCTCATCATCCTCTGCATCATTCTGGGCGTCCCAACGGACTAATTTCTGGATTAAGTCTGACCGAGTCTCAGCGTTCCAGTAGATAATCTTTCGCCTCTGGCACAGATCCTGCAGCATCCATTTACTGCAGCGGTCGTAACTCCTCTCTTGTCCTTGTCCCATGACTGAGCTGGTGGGGTTGGACATGGCAGCGTCCGAAACCTGAATGCCTCCCCAATGGCCTGCTGGGTATGCTTATGTGCCTCCCTGGTTGTTGAGCCCTGGACGGTGTCCACGAACACCAGTCCGCTGCAGCTCCCCTGGGTAAACCAGGCTGAGTAGTATCCCACCGCTGCCACCAATTGTGGAAAAACGGGGCTCAGTGGGTGCTCTCATCCACTAAAACCCGCCGCCTTTAGAAAGACAGCGTGGCTCAGGGCTCATCCCAACTGAACGCCGGCCTCCTTAACCGTGGGCGTAACACTACTCAGACAACACAGGGTGAGGGAACCACAATAATTAGACTTTATTGGATCCCCAAACAATTAACGGCACATAACACATAACCAGCAAAACACACAAATGTAACAGGCAACAGAGTCTCACCCTTCCGCTGGCTCACCAGGGATTTATAATGTCCATGCCTCAGAGGTTCCAGGGCTATTTACTCCAATCCAGCAGCACCCCGCTTTTGGCGGGCACCCACCGAGAAAGGAATAATGCCAGATTCAGGAAGCTGTGTGAGGTCTGCAAAGTCTGTAACAGGTGACTGAACTGTCCCAACCTGAGTGTCCTCCTTAGGTAGTCCTGGTATGATGTTACAATCCTGGCAGCCGGAGTCAAAATCCCTAGGCTGTGGATATGGTCTCCAACCGGAACCGGAGTCCCTAGATTGAAGCCATAAGATATCCTGATCCTCTAGTCAGCTCCAAAGAGCTTAGACTGGATCCATCAGCATCCATCAACAACCAACTGGTGGCTTAAAGAAATCCCTTTTATAGCCACAGCCTTCCACTTGGATACACTGCGTCCTCATCGATTGGTTGGACAAAAGCGCCTCTCCCATTGGATGAATCTCAAGCTGCATGGACAATGTTCATCCAAATGAGGTCTACAGAAAGACTGAGGGTATACATGGAGTCTGCAAGTCACAGACTCAACAATGGCTACTAAGGTAATAACATTAGCAATACACAACAACATTACAATGGTTACTGGAAACGTCTGGAGAACAATACGTCTGGCTTTCAGTGGCCAACACAATTACATGAGTCAACAAGAGTCTTGTAGAAACAATGAGGAACTTATCCCCCGTCTATAATTAATCTATCATCCTGTCTGGCTGAATTTTAAGAAACTTTAACCCATGAGAGTCCATGTCGTCACACAGCTCCCTTGATGAGTTTACACGAAACGCATAGGGAGACCTAGGAGCACGTACTTTGCGCATCATTAATAAGTTGTATTGTGTAGCTGTGTAATATGGCTCTCCCTTACAGATCCAGCAACTTTTGTGTGGGTGCCATCACAGTGTGTCCTAATCTTCTGCCCATACATTGAAAGTGAAAGTCACTGAATACCAAATTGTGTCGCCACAAGTAGATATACACAAATAAACAAAGAAAATTAATAAATAATGAATAAGTAATCTCCAAAATGGAGTCAGGCTACTACGCCAGAACAAAACCAATAGAAAAGGTAGCCAAGGACAATACAATAATAAAATATCAAATTTTTATTAAAGATAATAGTAAAAACAATACATGCAAGGGTGAGTAATGAACAAAGTGCCGAGGCACCACAAGACTCAGCAAATGGGTTTGCAAACAGAAAATCAATAGATTACATAGGAATAAAGGTATATGTTACATTCTAAATATCTGTCCCCATCATGGATATAGCAGTCATTTAGATGGATGTGATCTACAGGCAGATCATATGATATAATTAACTGTTCGCATATCACTAAAAGGCATAAACACAGGCAGAAGAAACCAAGGAGAAATACCAAGGAAATCCCATCATAGGGGTAGATTACCTGTCGCCATTAGCCACTGCTGAGTCACACCAACACGTGTTTCGGCCGTAGCCTTCGTCAGGGAGGTGTGGTGACACCTCCCTGACGAAGGCTACGGCCGAAACACGTGTTGGTGTGGCTCAGCAGTGGCTAATGGCGACAGGTAATCTACCCCTATGATGGGATTTCCTTGGTATTTCTCCTTGGTTTCTTCTGCCTGGGTTTATGTCTTTTAGTGATATGCGAACAGTTAATTATATCATATGATCTGCCTGTAGATCACATCCATCTAAATGACTGTTATATCCATGATGGGGACAGATATTTAGAATGTAACATATACCTTTATTCCTATGTAATCTATTGATTTTGTGTTTGCAAACCCATTTGCTGAGTCTTGTGGTGCCTCGGCACTTTGTTCATTACTCACCCTTGCATGTATTGTTTTTACTATTATCTTTAATAAAAATTTGATATTGTATTATTGTATTGTCCTTGGCTACCTTTTCAAGTGAAAGTCACTGCCAGAGTGTGGGACACAGCTGCAACCCGCATTTTAGCAGCACTTTCACATTGAATCCACTGACATATTGTCGGAATACGGGTCATCTCCTGGGTCTGGCAGAAAAACACATTCTTTTGGCAAAGAGATGCAGATTTATACACCTTTGCATCTTCTGCAAAAAAAAGCATCAATATCGCATCACTACCGCATTGCGTTTTTTGCCAGAAGATGAACATTTGGTGCAGGAATTTGCAGTATAAATTTCAGCAACAAATCTGTATCTCCTGGCAAAAAATGTACTTTTTCTGTGGTTTTCTGAAAAAAGATGCAGATTTGGTGCAGAAATGTCTCCTTCCAGATATCCCAGCAGCTGGGAGCTCAAGGAAGATTAAAGGTTCCCGTAAAGTCTCTCTTAAAGGGTCCTTTAAGTTTTCTGCAGCTCAGAACTGCCAGGAGACCCAGTGGCTATGAGCTCTGGTAAACTTTAAGGTCACAGCCATTGTGTCTTGCTAAAGCTTACAAACAAGGTAACTATAAGAGAGCTTTTAATTGAGTCTTCAGTTCCCAGCTGCTGGGACATCTGCAGGGTGACATCTGGAGGGTACCAGAGTCCAAAGCCTCTAGGGGTCCCAACAACTGGGAACTTCAAGAAACTTAAAGGCTCCCTTAAGGTTCCCTACCTCACAGCTGCCGGGAGACCCAGTGACTGTGAGCTTCAGTAACCTTTAAGGTTACCAGAGCTTAAAGCCATAAGCTTTTGTGTCAGCTTTCAACCCCATAAGTTTAAGGGAGCCTTTAAGAGAGTGTTTAATGTTGCTTCAGTTCACAACTGCGGGAACATCTGGAGGCTGTGAACTGGTACCAAAGTTCAAAGCCTCCAGGTGTCGTAACAGCTGGAAACTCCAAAAAACTGAAACGCTCTCTTAAAGGCTCCCTTAGGAAGTTTCCCAGCCTCACAGCTGCTGTGTGACCTGGTTACTGTGAGCTCCGATAACCTTTAGGTTACACTAGTCAACAAATTTTAACTTAATATTTTGTTTCCTCCTTTAAACTATGTTGTTCTCATTTTGAAGCACTGATTTCAGAAATGTAATCAGAATTTCTGCAGCATGTACCATTTCTGAGATATTTTTATTTTATGATTAGAATGATATACCCTAAAAGCCCAGAAAACTGCAGTTGTTAGAAGGCATATGAGTTATATTTTGAATGCAAAATTGGTGACCAAGACAGAGCATGTTACCCTCATATATGCTGCTCATCTTGCGATATGAGTTCGAGGTTATGGCAGAAGGGTGTGTGACCATTAATCTCATTTGTCATTCCAATGATCTGGATGGTGTAGAAGGACCATATAACCGATTGTTACTTCTGTATGACGAATTAGTCCAGTTTTTCTTCTAAGAACAGGAGGTCTATTGAATATCCCAACCTTGCTTCTGCAATTAGACCAGTGGCACACAATGAAAGTCTGTCAGTTCCAAAACCACCACCGCTGTGGAGAATAGAAGATGACGGTGAAATGACGGTTAATTCATTAGAGATGGAAACTTCTGCCGATTCAGAATTCAAACCATCAATATCCACGTTTAATATCTCAAGCAAGACTCAACAATCTGGTGAGAGATTTGGGTTTATCAAAGAGTCAGGCATAACTTCTTGGATTAAGGTTGCAAGGGTGGAATCTGTTGCAGCCAGGTACAAAAATGTCAGTATTTTGTCATGAAGATTTGACCAAATATTTCCGTCAAGCTGACAGTCTCACTTTTTACACTGATATTACAGGATTGTTTTCAGTCCTTGGAGTTGACTATACCCAAGAGAATGTCGACTGTTCATTGATTCATCGGTCTTAAGTTTGAAGGCTGTCTTGCTACACAATGCAATGTCTACCTTTGATACTTATCAGACATGCTGTTCATAAGAAGGAGACCTAGGAGAATATGCAACTTATGCTCAATCATATTCAATACTCAAAGTACAAATGGAATATACGTGGTGATTTGAAGGTAGTTGCAATTTTATTAGGTTTAAAGCTGAGAAACACTAGCACTGTTGTATCCTTTGCGAATGGGACAGTCGCGCAAGAGATTCATATTATATCAGGAAGGACTGGTTACTACGCGATAAATTGATTCCAGGGCAGAAGAATGTTAAACACGAACCATTGGTAGGTGAAAAGATGATATTCCTTCCATCTTTGCACATCAAACTGGGATTAATGAAGAACTTTATCAAAGCAATGAACAAGCAAAATGAAGCCTTTTCTTACTTGCGACAGATGTTTTCACGCCTTAGTGATGCCAAGATAAAAGAGGGTGCTATCATTGGCCCACAAATCCGAGAGCAAGTAAATGATAGTAACTTTGATGGTCTTTGGCATGGTGCAGAAAGTGTTGCATGTAGGCCTTCAAGAATGTTGTTTTCAACTTTCTAGGCAACTATAAGGCACCAGACTATGCTGAAAAGATTTAAAGTCTTCTTTAGGGTTACAAGTCAATGAAGTGCAACATGTCACTTAAAATATATTTCCTTCATTCACACTTGGACTTTTTCCCACTAAACCTCGGCGCTGTAAGTGATGAACATGGTGAAAGGTTTCATCAAGACATTTCCCTGATGGAGAAACAATACCAGGGAAGGTGGAGTCCCTCGGTGATCGGTGACTATTGTTGGAATCTTGTCAGTGAATCACCAAACAGTGATTATAAATGAAAATCAATGGCAAAACATTTCTAAACTCGATTGCTGTTGCTGACTTTTGCAGTCAGATTATCACATGCCACTACAAATTTGACAGTATTCAATGCATACATATAATTGCATTTTTCTCAAAAATCTTATGTGACAGAGCAATTCTGAAGTTATTTGTAAACTCAGCATGAAAATTACGATAAGATTCACTTAATTTCATGCAGGAAACAACATTTTTGTTAAACAGTGTTATATAAGTTGTATCTTGTCTGTAGTGGCAGAGTTCTCAAAGCAACAGGCCAACAACTGTAACTCATCCATCCACCCACCTCTTCATTTGAAAGCTGTAAATGCTGGGCTAGACCCTGTGTCATGTATGGCCCATGCTTGACTTCAGCGCCAAGACACTATGCGTACTGTGGGGCAATTGATGCCAATGTACTGCTATCTGCCTCTACTTTTTGGAAATGTGGAGACTCCAAGATGGGTCTCCAAGTTGTATCTTGTCAATAGTGGCAGGGTTCTCAAAAAAACAGGCCTACTCCTGTCACTGATCCATTATTTCTTATATTAATAGTCTAGGACGTTAATGTCTGTGCCAATAGTGTGACTCCACTGTAAAATGAGTTAAGCTGTTTTGGCAGCTTTTGGGCTCCCATAAAGGTGTTGTTTATGCCTTTGCTTTTGCCTCTCATTGATTTCAATGGGTTTGAATATGTTCGGCGAACCAATAGGAGTACCGTTCAGAGAACACAGGTGAAGTCAGCGAACACGAACAGAACAGAACCTATTGTGGTTCGCTCATCTCTAGTAGTAAGCTATTTTAAGCTGCAGGTGACTCACGGAATTGAATAACATTGGGTTGTGAAAATAAAAAATTAACATTTTTTTACACTGAATTGTTGCTTTGGCCTCAAAGTTTTAATTTTGAAAAAGGGAAATAGGAGAAAATGGACTATACTATTTGTTATATAATTTCTTCTAAGTTTGTCAGTAACTCATAGTTGGTTACAATCTAATTTTGAGGCACAGTGCACAGCTCAGAAGGAAAGGAGTGCTATATTGGAATTCAGATTTAGTTGAAATGGTTTGGAGGTGCCATGTCACATTGGCAAAGCCTATGACATGCCTGTGACATGTGTTACGGGGGGCTGTCTGATAATAACCGAAAGGAGTATCAGACAGTCAGGGTCCACCGTGCAAAGACTTTGCTGCAGACTATGGCAGAGTGCAATACCTCTGTTAACTCACAGAAGGATATAATAAGTAAGTAAAGCAATTCCTCCCTTACTTGGAGGGTGTGTGGAATGATCTCTGTTAATAATCACAGAGACAAAGGCAATGTGTGCGAAATGGCACCTACCTAGGTCCGCTCTTCTAGTGGTGCAAAAGAGACGAACAGCAGCGTAAGCCGCACAAAGCTCCTACCTGCGTTCGCTCCACTAGTGTGCGAGGACACGAACCACTAGATATGGCACCTGCCTAGGTCCGCTCTTCTAGTGGTGCAAAAGAGACGGACAGCAGCATAAGCCGCACAAAGCTCCTACCTCTGTTCGCTCCCCTAGTGTGCGAGGATACGAACAACTGCCAGACGCAGTATAAGGAACGTTACCCTAGCGGCAACGTCCACCTACGAGTAGAATCACAAGGCCCAGCCAGACCATGTGCCTCAGGCACCTGCCTATGTCCGCTCCCCTAAGAGGTAAGGATACGGACAGCAGCCGAAGCTGTAAGGTATAAGAACGCTACCCTGCCGGTAGCGCTCACCTAGCATAGACAGAGGAATGCCTAGAGGAACGCGCACAGAGCGTCTACTCATATGCATGAACCAAGAGGACTGAGCACCATGCGGCGTGTGTCAGGGTCTTATATAGACTCTGTGCCTCATCCAAGATGGAGGACACCAGAGCCAATCCGCTGCCAGAACGACAGGAGTGACGTCATGCTGGCCTATCACCGAGCAAGACGTCACAAGCACATGACCAGCGACCAATCGGCATAGAAGGTGTCAGAGACATGTGACCTCGTGTCAGCGATGATGTCACCCGCACATGTGCAATGGCTCCAAGATTGGACTTAGTCTCCAGCGCTCGCACATGTGCAGTAGCAAGAAATCTGGACTTAGTCTCCAGCGCTCGCACATGTGCAGTAGCAAGAAATCTGGACATAGTCTCCAGTGCTCGCAGCAACCGTAACAACATGCCAGAACAGCAGATGCCTCATAACTGACCCTATTTTATAACTAACACACCTATCTAGCTGTGCAGTGAGTGTACTAACACCACAGATATGTCCTGAAATATATACCATTGGGTTGTGAAGAAAGAAAAATTAATTGTTTTAATAAAAATGTTGTTTTAGTCCCAAGTTTTTAATTTTTACCAGGGGAATAAATAAAATAAACCCCATAATATTACACAATTTCTCCTGAATGTGGCAATACCTCATATGTGATTTAGAAGAAAAAAAATGAACCACAAGTTTGTTGCATAATTTTTCTGGAGTGCGCCAATACCCTCCATGTAATTAGGAACTACTTTTGAAGTACGGTACAAAGCTGAGAAGGGAAGAAGCATAATATTGAACTTCAAAATTTTCTGGAATAGTTTGCAAATGCGATGTCATATTGGCAAAGCCCCTATGCTAGATCAGTAGAATACCCCACATGTGACCCCATTTTTTCAAACTGCACCCGTCAATGAATTAAGCTAGGGGTGTAGTGAGCATATTGACACCACATGTATGTCACAAAATTTTATAATATTTTGCGGTGAAAAAAAATACATTTTTAACATTAAAATGTTGCTTTAGCCCTAATGTTCAAATGTTTAAATGGGGAATGGATAAAACAGGCCCCATAATGTGTTACACAATTTCTCCTGAATGTGGCAATACCCCATATGTGACTTTACATTACTGTTTGGCCACAAGGCTCAGGAGGGAAGGAGCACAGATTTTACAAAGATAGTTTGCGGACCTCAAGTGACCATACTATAAAAATTACACCCCTCTGGGAAATTTATTATGAATTTGTCTCTGGAAAAGAAACTGTACCGCCTCGCACTCGGCTGCAGCCGAGCCGCTCGGATCCGGGCTCGTTGGTGGGTGGCTCGAGCGCCTCAAGACCCGGGGTCACTTCGCTCTGAAAGGGGATGCTGGCGCTTTTGGTGCGGGTTAGGTAGGTGCACGGCTGGAGCTGCGCTTGAGTTCGTGACGCCACCCACGGGTTGTGGTGAAGGTAGACACCACCACTGCAGTTAGGGGTCACCCGGGGGAGATGTTATGCAGCAAGTTGTTAACACCTCCGTGTGCAGGGATTGTGGCCCCGGGGCCCGTTGGGGGTAGCTGGGCGGTGCAGAGTGGTGCGCAGCCAGAGGGCACTGTTGTACTCACTGTTATTGACACACACAAGTCTCTGGTAAACCAAGTTGATGGTGGTCGGTGCCCACAGTCGGCTGCATCTGGTCCCCCACCCGGTTCGGTGGTCTTGGCTCTTCTTCTGCACCATGTTGTGTACTTGAGCTGCCTGCGCTTCAGCGACGGGAGTCCACTTCCTGGCTTTGTGGATGCCGGGAGAGCCCTTTTGCCCACAGACGCTGGCCCGTGAGATCTCTCTGCCTGTGCGGTGGCTTTCTATCTCCCTCGTTGGGCTGTCGTCTTCAGTCTGGACTTGGGTGGGAAAGGACCTATAGTCCAGACCACAATCAGTTAATTAACTCAGTCCAGTGGATTCTGGACCTCGTTTCAGGGTCTGAGTACCCCCCTGTGTACTCTGGTCTCCGAGTCGATTTCCCGGGTCGGTACCAGCGGGCCACTACCCTGTTCCGGTCCACCACGGTTCCAACAAGCCGTCTTCCCGGCTCCTGCAGACTAAGGCCACCGTTTGCCTCCTATCCTAAGGTGCCCGGGCTCCAACCCCGGCACCTGTCAGACTCCTCTCTCTACTCACTGACTGACTTGTCAGACTCCACTAAAACTAACTGTTCGGTGGGCGTGGTCAACTGCCTGGCTCCGCCCCCTGGTGTGTCCATCAAGCACTGAGAGAGGTGACTAGGGTTTTAATGGTTGGCTGATGACACCTTTTTGGGGGACAGGTGTAGTGCGGGGGTCTTTCTGTGACTACCTGGCTAGTCCAGGGCATCACAAAACCATTGAGTTAAACACAGTGAATGTTTCAGAATTAAAAATTGCAAATAAGCCTAGTACATTGTAGTGACAGTTCATGCTTCTGGAGACACACACCCTGTAAATTAGGAGGGGCTTTTCTAAGTACAATAATGCCAAACATGCGGATGTTAACTGTGGTTTAGGCATGCTGTGGGGTTCAGCAGGGAGGGGGGCAATTGATCTTAATAGTGCAGATTTTACTGGATTTCTTTCTTAGGTGGAGGCATAGTGCTTTTCCAGAGCCTTTGTGCTACCAGCAATGTGAAAGCCCCCTATATTACTGTTAACAGATGACGGACCTGAGTGAGGACTTGATTTTTTGTGTTTGAGTTTAATGTTATTGATAGCAACTTGTAATACAGAACATTTTGGATTACTTCACTTTTATCTTATGCTTTATGCTGTGCACTTACATATGGGTTTCCATCTACATCTCTGAAAAACATAAGGTGAACCCCCCACCCCACCCCCCGTGGTTCCATTCACTAATGTGGCAGCAGAATTACTCTGGACTCCGTTTTGCCTCTGTTCATCAGGGTCCATCTTTTTCAAGGTGCCCAAAAGTATTTTTGACCACACTTTTGTGCACGCCTAAAAAGATGTAAAAAGATGCGTAAAAAGAGATGGACAATCCCGGACCACAGCCCAGACCGGAGTTCAAAGTTACTCAATTTGCCTCATTATAGTGAATTTTCCATTGGGAATTTTGTCTGAATCACATTTTTCAGAGGTTACATGTAAACCCTGATGTAAGCACTCAGTGTAGAGTACAGGATAAATGTGAGCTGTGCCTTACTGCGATCTTTGAGAGGCAGAATGAACAAATCAACAATAGTTGAAGAAATAGCTTTATTTATTTTTTACACCGTTCACTCACTTGGCTACTATCACACTAAAAATGATTCTTTACCATACTGAAGGTTGTTTTGCATCAGCCAATTTTGAAGGCTATAGTTCTTTTATTTTTCAGTTGACAGGCTCAGGTAAGGGCTCGTTTTTTTGTGGAATGAGTTGGAGTTTTTATTTGTACCATTTGTAGCCACCATTTTTTTTTCATCACTTTCTATTCTGCTTTTAGTGAGGCAGAATTGTTACGGTTGCTGTGGCACTAGAGTCTATGTCCAGATTTCTTGCTACTGCACATGTGCAAGCGCTGGAGACTAAGTCCTATCTTGGAGCCATTGCACATGTGCGGGTGACATCATCGCTGACACGAGGTCACATGTCTCTGACACCTTCTATGCCAATTGGCTGCTGGTCATGTGCTTGTGACACGTGGTCACATGTCTCTGACACCTTCTATATGCCGATTGGTCACTGGTCATGGGCTTGTGACGCTTTGCTCGGTGATAGGCCAGCGTGACGTCATTCCTGTCGTTCTGGCAGCGGATTGGCTCTGGTGTCCTCCATCTTGGATGAGGCACAGAGTCTATATAAGACCCTGACGCACACCGCACGGCGCTCAGTCCTCTTGGTTCATGCATGAGAGTAGACGCTCTGTGCACGTTCCTCTAGGCATCTCTCTGTCTATGCTAGGTGAGCGCTACCGGCAGGGTAGCGTTCTTATACCTTACAGCTTCGGCTGTAGTCCGTATCCTTACCTCTTAGGGGAGCGGACATAGGCAGGTGCCTGAGGCACATGGTCTGGCTGGGCCTTGTGATTCGACTCGTAGGTGGACGTTGCCGCTAGGGTAACGTTCCATATACTGCGTCTGGCAGTTGTTCGTATCCTCGCACACTAGGGGAGCAAACAGAGGTAGGAGCTTTGTGCGGCTTATGCTGCTGTCCGTCTCTTTTGCACCACTAGAAGAGCGGACCTAGGCAGGTGCCATATCTAGTGGTTCGTGTCCTCGCACACTAGTGGAGCGAACGCAGGTAGGAGCTTTGTGCGGCTTACGCTGCTGTCCGTTTCCTGGCACCACTAGAGGAACGGACCTAGGTAGGTGCCATTTCACACTCACTCACACACACCCTCCAAGTAAGGGAGGAATTGCCTTATTTACTAATTATATTCCTCTGTGAGTTTAACAGAGGTATTGCACTCTGCCATAGTCTTCAGCAGAGTCTTTGCACGGTGGACCCTGACTGTCTGTTACTCCTTTAGGTTTTATTATCAGACAGCCCCCCGGAACAAGAATCAAGTTATTCAGGAATTGATTTGTTTGTTGTTTTTTTAACGCCATTCCCTGTGGCATTAATATGAATAAAACAGCTTTACTCTTTGGGTCAGTGCTAATACAGAGATACACATTTAAATTGTTTTTTATGTTTCGCCACTTTTACACAATAAAAACAATTGTATTGAAAAAAAATTATCGTTGAAATCTAACAGCTATATCTTTTTTATGTTTTCTTTGAAGGAACGGTATGGTTGCTAGCTTTTTCTGGGACCAGATGATGTTTTCAGCTATATTATTTTTATTTACAAGTAACTTTTGATCACATTTTATTCCACTTTTCTCTCTGATCTATGATGAAAAGACAATTTTTGATATATTTCTTTCTTTTTTTTTTTTTTACAGTAGACACTGAAGAGGTTCACTAATTTGACCGATTTTATCAATCGGGTTGTTCCGAATGCAGTGATACCAAATATGTCTACTTTTTAGTCTATTATTATTATTATTATTATTATTATTATCTTTTCTTTATTTTTATTTTTGCATGATAAGAAATATTTATTTGTATAATATTTTTTGGGGGGGAGAGTTCTTTATTTTCTAATTTGTTTTTATATTTTTACAATTTTTTTTACTTTTTTACTTAGTTATTATATGTGACAATAACTTTTATTAGTGTGATCTCTGATATAATGTATTGCTGCTGGGAGTAGATGAACAATGAACCCACGCTGCCCCCTGCCCCGATGGTTGAAACCTGAAAGCTGAATAATGTTCATTTCCCCCTGGCAGTGAAGTTCGATGTGCAGGTGCCGGGCAGGTTTCACACGCTATTATCCTTCAAATTAACTCCATATATGCAGCTTAACAGCGTTTTATACGTGACAGGTTCCCTTTAACAACTAAGCACTTCGATGTATTCAAAACCACTTTCAGTATTGTATGGAGTGGATGAGAAAAGGGTTAAACTGTGCCACCAGGTAACAGAATGATCACTGAAGATCAGTATAAGATCATTCTTGTGATTTTATTTTTCAACGCGTATCGGAGTATAGTAACTCCTTCTTCAGGCACAAAAATCAATAATGCTCTGGTCAGATGAGACCAAAGTAGAACTTTTTCGGTTAAATGCAAAATGGAATGTGTCGTGAAAAACTAACACTGCACATGTGTCGCCCAGGGATAGGGGGTACTCAGATCCGGGCCAAGGGGTCACTTCTGTGAGTATTACGGTGGCGTGACCCGGTCTGTGATCCCAGGCTCCACAGCAAAAAGGGGGTTAGGTAATGGAGATTGTCTGTGACGCCACCCGTAGGTTGCGGTGATGAGATGGTGGCACCGCCGCTGCCTCTGGGGACCGTACCCGGGACTGATGGTGTGGGGCAGCAAGGTGGGATCCCCTCCACGGGTAGGTGAGGTGTAGTCCCAGGGCCCAGTTGCGAGTTGTGGTTGTGGCAGGGATTGTAGGGAATAGTACACTCATAGTTCGGTTATCGTGGTACTGGATGAAACTGGATTGATGTGGAGGGTCAGGAATGCAGATGGAAGAAATACTCAGAGTCTTTTGTAAACCAAATTGCTGATGGCTGGTGCCCACAGATGCTGTGAGGACGGGTCCTACACCCATGCGTGTAATTCAGGTGTTGTTCTCCTGCCTGATGTCTGTATCTGTTTTGCACACTGGTCCGGACTGGGTCCCGACAGTCGGCACCGGGGGGGCCACTACCCTCTCCCAGTCCACTTCGGGTCCCACAAGCGGCTGGCCTATTCCTGAAGCCCTTACTCCCACTTTTCCCAGCTCCACACAGGGGCTGGTTCCAGACCTCTCTCCTCCTGCAGACTGACTACTGCTCAAACTCTGCTCTGCTCTTTCTAAGCTCCTCTCACCCCCCCTCCCTTTTCCTGGGGAGGGGGTGAGTGGGGCCTGATTGGCTGGTGTGAATCTGTGTGGGAAACTCCCCAAGGGAGAGTGAGATCTGCACCAAAAAGATGGATGCAGACCTCTGTGACACCCTGGTTTTGCCAGGGCAGAACACACATCATCCTGAAAGCACTATCCCCACAGTCAAACATGGTGGTAGTAGCATCATGCTGTGGGGATGCATGGAGAGAGAAGCTTGTCATAGTTGATGAAAAAATGATGTAGCTAAATACAGGGTAATCTAGTAGGAAAACCTGTTAGAGGCTGTATGTATCCATAGTCTTTTAATACTGCAACCTGGTAAGTTTTTTACTTTACCAGGAAAGTATGTACTTCTATCCTTATCACACTTAAAACAAAAAGTATAACTTTATGTCTAACCAAGAACCTGTTAGTTTTTTGCAGTGAAGGAAACTAGAAGACCATGAATTGCCTAGTGATAGCGTGTGTACATGTACAATAGTTTTGGGGAAGGTGTACCATAATACTTTACAGGCCATATAACATATTTTTAGGCTACTGCAAATTTGTTTTAGAAGTTTAAACATCCTTTCAAATCCTTAACCTGACTGAATGTGGCTTAGGATCCATGAGGGACTTTGTAAGTCAGTTTAATTAACTGCTCCTTACAGAAATTTTGTGTGACCTAAAAAGTGTTTTACATTTGTCTATTATGTTATTCATAATTTTGAAATGAACTAGGGATAAATGAATTTCTTTAAAGATTTTGACAGCTGAAAATGAAGAATTCACAAAAAGAATAATTAATAGCTGTGTTTTTGTCTTTAGCTCTCAAAAGCACAGAATAAATAGTACTTTTCAGAAATTGTGATGCTTATTTCCGTGAAACTGATCAATCAGCAGCTATTATTGAGATTTTCTATCAAGATGATTTCTTGTAATTTGCTTCTAATTAAATATATGAACAAGTTAACTCTATAATTCAAACTGAGTAACTATTGTGATGAATGTTTATAGAAGAGCAAATAGCTCCTAAATTCCAAAATGCTTAAGATCCCAGCACCAACAGGAGCTGTATTAGGGTGTTTTCACATTGCGTTTTTGAAGTCCATCAGAAGTATACAATATAAACAACCGCAAACGGATTGTAACGTATAGACATTGACCGCACGTTGGCCACACATATAAATGCATTCATAAGCTTTTATTAAGTAAACAGATATTAACGCAAGTTGGGATTGTCATACATTTGGTCAACATACATTTTTTTAAATGCACATGAAAACGTATACTACAATTTTATTTGTCCTTAAAAAAAACGTATACTGCAGGTTAATGTTTTTAACACTATGTTCCATTGGAAATGTATTGTAACAATGCAGATAATGCAATACATTTCAACAGATTTTTAGTCTAAATTACATTGTGTTTCAGAGAGTTTTGCAATTTCAACAAAGACAGGTTGAACTAGATGGACCTAGGTCTTTTTTCAACCTAAGAAATTATGTAACATGTGATCATGTCCATCATATGACAAACCAATGTGAGCGTAAGTGTTCAGTCAGCCATTCATAAGTACATATCTCAAGGATTTAGAATCTCCCTCAGTAATGTAGGTCATTCTATACAAATATCTATATACATAACTGCCTTATTCTGTCTGTCTGTCTGTCTTGCTCCAAAATTGTGTCATTACAGTGACAGTGTTGTTACAGTGACAACTGTCGGATTGGCCGCTGGGCTCGGCCTGGCCCCGCCCCCCCACGAATTGGCCGCTCTACTCGGCCTCGCCCCACCTCCCGCATGGATTGGCCGCTCGCCCCGGCCCTCCGCACGCATCGCCCGCTCCAGCGTACACTGGCTCCCGGTACACATGTGCAGGGAGCCGGCATATGCTGACGCCTCGCACGCTCGGCCCCGCCCCCGGCACACATTGGCACGCTCGGCCCCGCCCCCGGCGGACATACAGTTAGGTCCAGAAATATTTGGACAGTGACACAATTTTCGCGAGTTGGGCTCTGCATGCCACCACATTGGATTTGAAATGAAACCTCTACAACAGAATTCAAGTGCAGGTTGTAACATTTAATTTGAAGGTTTGAACAAAAATATCTGATAGAAATTGTAGGAATTGTACACATTTCTTTACAAACACTCCACATTTTAGGAGGTCAAAAGTAATTGGACAAATAAACCAAACCCAAACAAAATATTTTTATTTTCAATATTTTGTTGCGAATCCTTTGGAGGCAATCACTGCCTTAAGTCTGGAACCCATGGACATCACCAAACGCTGGGTTTCCTCCTTCTTAATGCTTTGCCAGGCCTTTACAGCCGCAGCCTTCAGGTCTTGCTTGTTTGTGGGTCTTTCCGTCTTAAGTCTGGATTTGAACAAGTGAAATGCATGCTCAATTGGGTTAAGATCTGGTGATTGACTTGGCCATTGCAGAATGTTCCACTTTTTTGCACTCATGAACTCCTGGGTAGCTTTGGCTGTATGCTTGGGGTCATTGTCCATCTGTACTATGAAGCGCCGTCCGATCAACTTTGCGGCATTTGGCTGAATCTGGGCTGAAAGTATATCCCGGTACACTTCAGAATTCATCCGGCTACTCTTGTCTGCTGTTATGTCATCAATAAACACAAGTGACCCAGTGCCATTGAAAGCCATGCATGCCCATGCCATCACGTTGCCTCCACCATGTTTTACAGAGGATGTGGTGTGCCTTGGATCATGTGCCGTTCCCTTTCTTCTCCAAACTTTTTTCTTCCCATCATTCTGGTACAGGTTGATCTTTGTCTCATCTGTCCATAGAATACTTTTCCAGAACCGAGCTGGCTTCATGAGGTGTTTTTCAGCAAATTTAACTCTGGCCTGTCTATATTTGGAATTGATGAATGGTTTGCATCTAGATGTGAACCCTTTGTATTTACTTTCATGGAGTCTTCTCTTTACTGTTGACTTAGAGACAGATACACCTACTTCACTGAGAGTGTTCTGGACTTCAGTTGATGTTGTGAACGGGTTCTTCTTCACCAAAGAAAGTATGCGGCGATCATCCACCACTGTTGTCATCCGTGGACGCCCAGGCCATTTATAGTTCCCAAGCTCACCAGTCAATTCCTTTTTTCTCAGAATGTACCCGACTGTTGATTTTGCTACTCCAAGCATGTCTGCTATCTCTCTGATGGATTTTTTTCTTTTTTTTCAGCCTCAGGATGTTCTGCTTCACCTCAATTGAGAGTTCCTTAGACCGCATGTTGTCTGGTCACAGCAACAGCTTCCAAATGCAAAACCACACACCTGTAATCAATCCCAGACCTTTTAACTACTTCATTGATTACAGGTTTACGAGGGAGACGCCTTCAGAGTGAATTGCAGCCCTTAGAGTCCCTTGTCCAATTACTTTTGGTCCCTTGAAAAAGAGGAGGCTATGCATTAGAGAGCTATGATTCCTAAACCCTTTCTCCGATTTGAATGTGAAAACTCTCATATTGCAGCTGGGAGTGTGCACTTTCAGCCCATATTATATATATAATTGTATTTCTGAACATGTTTTTGTAAACAGCTAAAATAAAAAAACTTGTGTCACTGTCCAAATATTTCTGGCCCTTACTGTAACTTTGCGATGCTGGGATCGTGACGGAGCCGGTGTACGCTGGTAACCATGATACACATCGGGTAACTATAGGAAGCGCTTCCCTTAGTTACCCAATGTGTATCATGGTTACCAGCGTACACCGGCTCCCGGTACACATGTGCAGGGAGTCAGCATACGCTGATGCCTCACACGCTCGGCCCTGCCCCGTCACACGTTGGAACGCTCGGCCCCGCCCCCGGCACACGTTGGCCCGCTCGGCCCCACCCCCGGCACACGTTGGCCCGCTCGGTCCCGCCCCAGCACACGTTAACCCGCTCGGCCCCGTCCCCGGCGACCCGCTCGGCCCCGCACCCGGCGACCCACTCGGCCCCTACCCCGGTGGCCCGCTCGGCCCCGCTCCGGCACACGTTAGCCCGCTTGGCCCCGCCCCGGCACACGTTGGCTCGCTCGGTCCCGCCCCCAGCACACGTTAGCCCGCTCGGCCCCGCACCCGGCGACCCACTCGGCCCCTACCCCGGTGGCCCGCTCGGCCTCGCTCCGGCACACGTTAGCCCACTTGGCCACGCCCCGGCACACATTGGGCACCTATACACCTCCCCCCAGAACTACTCCTCCCATTATACTCCTCTTTCCCCAGGACCCCTCCTCCCATTATACTCCTCTTTCCCCAGGACTACTCTTATTATAGTCCGCCTATTATACTCCTCTCTGAGTATAATAGGAGGACTATTATAGCATGGGGGATGGAGCACGATGGGGGGTGTGCAACATGGAGGATGGAGCACGATGGGGGGTGCGCAGCATGGGAGATGGAGCACGATGGGTGGTGCACAGCATGGGGGATGGAGCACGATGGGGGGTGTGCAGCATGGGGGATGGAGCACGATGGGGGGTGTGCAGCATGGAGGATTGAGCACGATGGGGGGTGAGCAGCATGGGAGATGGAGCACGATGGGGGGTGTACCGCATGGGAGATGGAGCACGATGGGGGTGCGCAGCATGGGGGATGGAGCACAATGGGGGGTATGCAGCATGGGGGATGGAGCATGATGGGAGGTGCACATTATGTCGGATGGAGCACGATGGGGGATGGAGCACGATGGGGGGGTGCGCAGCATGAGAGATGGAGCATGATGGGGGGTGCGCAGCATGGGTGATGGAGCACGATGGGGGGTGCACAGCATGGGGGATGGAGCACGATGGGGGGTGCACAGCATGGGGGATGGAACATGATGCGGGGTGCGCAGCATGGGGGATGGAGCACGATGGGGGGTGCGCAGCATGGGGGATAGAGCATGATGAGGGGTGCGCAGCATGAAAGATGGAGCACGATGGGGGGTGCGCAGCATGGGGGATGGAATACAATGGGGATGCGCAGCATGGGGGAAGGAGCACGATGGGGGGTGCACAGCATGGGGGATGGAGCACGATGGGGGTGCACACCTCCCCCCCAAAACACACACACACCGCCACACGTGCACCACCAAACACACACTGGGAACCACAAACACCGCTCTACACAGACACCCACACATACACAGACAACGTCGCACACACACAACACCCAACACACAAGCACCGCGGCATACACAAATATACGCACATACCGCACAACACACACACATTGCACAAAACATACTTCCCCCCAAAACACACACACGCACCCCACAGCCACACCCACACAAACCGCGCAACACACACAGCACCACACACACAATGCTGCAGACACACCAGCGCTCCACAAACAACGCAACACACACAACGCAACACACAAACAACACCGCTCTCACACCCCCCCACACCCACACAACACCCAGAGCATTTACAGTGTCCTACACAAACACTTGGCAACTACACACAACAACATCTATATATATATATATATAACAAAAATCATACATTAACTACACAATACGTAAGTTCTAGAATACCCAATGCGTTAGAAGTGGGCCACCTTCTAGTGAGTATATATTTTTATAACTTTGTATAGCTGACAGCTGGGTGCTGGTATTATCAGGGTGGGAAGGGCCCTGGCTATTGCCCCCTCCCTGCCTAAAAATATTAGGCCACAGTTTGCCAGAATTGGTGCATCCACTAGAAAGTCCAGCAATCAGGCAATTTTTTTAACTGAGTTCACTGAGTGCAGCGGGGAGCCCCCAAGTGTGAATTCCAGTGAACTGACTGCTGGATTGCTGTACTGTTGGGTTGACGTCACTCAATTTAGGTGTTCAAAACCGGTTCCCCGCTGCACCAAGTGTGATCACCAGTGAACCACTGGTGGATTGCAGGACTCTCAGTTTGCAGCAAAGCAGTCGGGCAGTTTGGCAGTAGGTTCAACTGAGTTCTCTGAGGGCAGCGAGGGAGCCCTAAGTGTGAACTCTGGTGACCTGATTGCCAGATTGCCAGACTGCTGTGTAGACGTGTCTTGCAATACGACAGTCTGGCAATCTGGAAGTCGGGTCACTTTAGTTCACACTCTGGGGCTCTCGGCTGCCCTCAGTGAGCTCAGTTGAACCTACTGCCGGATTTCAGGACTGCTGTCCACCCATGTGCCGCAAGCCAACAGTTATATATAAAGAATATCAGTCAATTTATATATAAGAAATATTGTTTAATGATTAGATCATTAGTTTTTTTATCCAGATTTTGAAGCAGATCCAGCTAAAAATCAATATAAATAACTCTGCTTGAATATACAATTAAAAACAATGAAAATATTGGTGTATATGTAAAAGAGATTCACAGTTAGACATAGACAGTATATGGGCTCTTTTTAGTCCAGTAGCTCATCAAAATGCATAATTCCACCTGCTTTGGAAATGTAAATGGCCCCCCTACCTCCCGGGCCCCTGTACTACTACATAGGTTGCACCAATGGTATATTTGCCTCTGAAGAGATATCCATTATCAGTCACAGACGTGGTGTAAATTGAATATTTCAGTTAGCTCACCTCTACATTTTTAGATTCTTTTTTTATGTAACAAACTATTCTTTTTCTTAATGTAATGCTCTATTTCACAAAAACATCCCATTCCCAAAGAAAAGAGCAAGACAGTTTGTTTTTAGGTGTGAAGACAAACCGTCTGCTGGTTGATTCCACCGTATATATGAGCAGCTTTCACAGAACTCAGTAGAGACACCATGCGAGTATTTCAGAGCGCAGTGATAAACAACAACTCACAATTCCCATCAGAGTCATTGCTGAAAATTAGAACATCGGGAAAAAAATGTCTATAGATTGTTGCACGCCATTCCAAGTAAGCATCAAAAATATTGCCCTGCCAATATAATTGCTTATAATATCCTCATCATTTCCAAATTAGTATTTTAAAATCAATAAATGTGTCTGTTATCAGTCAAATAAATAGGAAATGCTGCATGATCACATTTTCTTTCAGCCTATTTCACAGAGTCAGACCAAATGTATGAGTCTAGCAGTAATGCGCTGTTTACCTTCATGCTAGTTCCAAGTCTTCATTACTATCATGTCTTGCTGTTCAATAATTCAGCCTGGCAATATTGTTTCTGTGGAAAAAGTACAGTGTCATCATATTACTTTCTTCCCTAAAATGTATTTTTTTCGTACCAGAAGCTATTCTTTACTCTAATTAAAGCAGTAAGTCTAACTGGAAGAAGTTTGTCCTTATAATGAGTTCCCTGGTGACACAAAACATTTTTTAAGAGTGAAATCAGCAACTGTTCTCCGCAGTTCTATGGCATGATGATGGGAAACAGTCTATAATAAGATAAATGTAAATCATCCAACAAAAATCCCAGTGCTAAATAATAAGTAGGACTGATTACATTATAGGAGCTGTGAAGTAAGCTTGATCAATAGGTCATAAAGCCATTTACATGGTCAACATGGAACAAATAAAAATTTTATTGGGGATGAATCAATGTGCTTGCCAAAGACTATGGTGTTGTGTATGTTTAATTAAAAAATACATATAAAAATAGAATTTGTCTACATTGTGAAGATGTTAGGCATCCGGGCATCCATCCAAAAGTGTAATTATATTCTATAAAGCAAACAATTAAATGCTGAAATGACAATAAACAGCATGTTCTATCAGCTTAAAAAACACAGTAAGAAAAAGCGCTCAACGTTGTGGTATGCCAGTTTAGTAAATATGTTAAGGATTATCATCATTACATCTCGGTAAAAAAAGACACAGTTAATCAGCCTTCCTATGTGAAATTCAAAACTCCTTTTATAAAATAACATTGTGCTACTAAATTTAGAAAACAAAAGTTAATGTTCACAATAAAAATGTAAAAAAGAATACAAATAGTTTAATTTTTCTCCCTATGGCATCAGTTAGAATGCAATAGCCATAAAAACTCTGGTGTTCAAGTATACTGTATTTAACCAACTGTAAGCAAAAAAAAAAACCTGTTTCATAACATAAAGGACAGCATATATATTAGTGTAAAGTCAGCCAATCATCCAATGTGTATGGGGCCCCAGGAGAGAAGGATGGGGAGGATTGAAATTAAACTATTCTTCCTGGAGGTAGGTGATCCTTAGAGGTGTCAGTCAAGGCTTACATCCTTCTCCCTAGGCAGTTCCAAGCAATAATGTTGGTGGAGAGAGTCTGCAAAAATATCTGTCAGACGAATGAGCTATAATATGTCACAAAAGTGAGTACACTCCTCCCAATTTGTAAATATTTGAAGGTATGATACTTTGATACAATGTTGTCAGTGTGCAGCTTGTATAACAATGTAAGTTTGATGTGCCCTCTTAATAACTCTACACAGCCATTAATATCTAAACCGCTGGCAACAAACGTGAGTACATCCCTAAATGAAAATGGAATAATTGTGCCCAAAGTGTAAACATTTTGTGTGGCCGTCGTTATTTTCAAGCACTTCCTTAACTCTCTAGGATATAGTGCTTCATAGGAGTCTCTGGATCCTCTTCCATCCTCCATGATGACATCACGGAGCTGGTGGATGTTAGAGACCTTGCACACCTTCACCTTCCATTTGAGGATGTCCCACAGATGCTCAATAGAATTGTGGTCTGGAGACATGCTTGACCAGTCCAGTACCTTTACCATCAGTTTCAGAAGGCACCTATTTTCCTGTGTCTTTTAGATTTTCTCCATAAGCAGAGGAACTGATGTATTTTCATTGCCATTATGAAGTACCCTTTTTAAACTGATTTTTGAAGAGTCTATAAAAAGCCTCCATTCTTGAGTTCTGTGTTCTTGTCCGATTCCAGCTAGCAGAGGGTTGTCATCATTACAGTAAATTAGGTCCCCTTCCATTGAAAATACTTGTTCAAGCTTCTTCTGCCTATGGTGGAAAGAACATATTTTGGTCCACTGATCCAGCAAGTGCAAGGCAAAAGCTCTGCCTGACTTTTTGGTAGGTTGACATCAAAAATTAAATAAGTTATATCAACCTGGTTTAGTTTGTGAGGCTCTGCAGACACATGGCCTAGATAATCAGGATCTTCTCGATCAGCTTCTTTCTCAACCAAATCAGCATCTGAATCACCCCAAAGTACAAGATGTTGGTGGAGTAGGGACTGGCAGCTTTGAGCTACAAGAGACCAGCCTAATTGCTGAAGGATTGTTTGGATATTTCCCTGAATTTCTCGTTTTATTTATAATTCCAGCAATCTTCATCATATAAAAATAGCAATCTGTTGAATGATCTCTTGGCTCCCTTCATGCCATTGGAACAGCAAATGCCATGTGCAGTGGATCACCATTGAGCCTACTTTTGAGAATTGTAACAAAAATGAGCAATAAATATGACTCCAATTTTCCTCTGAAAAAACAGAACTTTTCTTAAACAACATCGTTATGTGTCATCTCTGTGATTTTACAGTCACTTTGCCCCAAATATAGCAAAAGTTGTTGGGGTGGTTTCTACACATGCGCGACATGTTTAACAGAATGTCCTATTTCACAAGACGAACAACAGAATTAAAATAAAATTTTCTATAATGACATTATAAAGTAAAAGAAAACATAGCTAAAATAATATAACTGATATCCACAAAGAACAGTGAAATAATTGTGACGCCCTGGACTAGCCAGGTAGTCACAGATACCGCCCCGCACAACACCTGTCCCCTAAAAAGGTGTCATCAGCCAACCATTAAAACCTAGTCACCTCTCTCAGTGCTTGATGGACACACCAGGGGGCGGAGCCAGGCGGTTGGCCACGCCCACCAAGGAGTTTAGAAGGCCTGAGGCAGGAAAAACACAGTCAGTTGTGAGTTGTTAGTGATTAGTTGACAGAAGTGAAGGAGAGTGGAAGCACGCCTGTGCCCAGTTCTGCAGCAGTCTGACATGTGCCAGGGTTGGAGCCCGGGCACCTTTGGCTAGGAGGCAAGTGGTGGCCTCAGCCTGCAGGAGCCAGGAAGACGGCTCGGTGGAACCGTGGTGGACCGGGACAGGGTAGTGGCCCGCCAGTACCGACCCGGGGAACCGACTCGGAAACCGGAGCACAAAGGGGGGTACTCAGACCCTGAAACGAGGTCCAGAAGCCACTGGACCGAGTTAATTAACTGACTGCGGTCTGGACTATAGGTCCTTTCCCACCTGAAGTCCCGACTGAAGACAACAGCTCAACAAGGGGGATTGAAAGCCACCGCACAGGCAGAGAGATCCCATGGGCCAGCGTCTGCAGGCAAATGGGCTCTCCCGATATCCACAAATCTGGGGAGCGGACTCCCGTCGCTGAAGTGCAGGCAGTCCACAGATACACAACATGGTGCAGGAAAAAGCAGAGACCACCAACCGGCTGTGGGCACTGACCACCATCAACTTGTTCTACAAGAGACTTGTGTGTGTTACTAATCGTGAGTACAGCAGTGCCCTCCGGCTGCACACCTCCCTGCACCGCCCAACTACACAACACCCAATGGGTCCCGGGGCCACCATCCCTGCCCACGGAGGGGTTAACATCTTACTGCATAAACATCTCCCCCAGGTGCCCCGTAACTACAGTGATGGTGTCTACACCTTCACCACATCCCGTGGGTGGCGTCACAAACTTAACCACGGCTCCGGCCATACACCTACGTCCCCTAAACCCCCAGCCACCCTTTCAGATCGAAGTGACCACGGGGCCCCCGGGTTTGGAGTCGCTCGAGCCACCTACCAGCAAGCCCGGATCCGAGCGGTTCGGCTGCAGCTGAGCATGGGTCGGTACACATCGATGAAGCGTTTTGGTATGTAACCCGTGAATGCCCAAAGCACACAAATCCCTAAGGTTAGCCAACCTTGGAAAAAATCTACAGCTCTTCTTGTACCAAAGTATGAAACAAACCAAAACAATAAGAACAGTGGAAAGTAATAACAATCCCAGTACCTAAAAAACGAAAGTAATTTATGAAGTGACAATGTAGGCTAAATTTATTGGAAGAAAAACAAAAATATAGTATATATAATATAAAATATATTATTGGTGCCCGATTACAAAGTTCTGATTACAGATTCGGATTCAGCACACAAAAATGGTTTAAAAACAACCAACAGTTATCACATAACAAAATCTTGGTTGATCAGCATATTCAATAGTCTATGGGCTGTCTATGTAATTAAGAAATGCAATTGTCGTGCCCAGGGATATGGGGTACTCGGTCCCAGGCAGTGTATGTCTTGGGAATGTCACTGTGATGGCCGTTGCCCGGTTCCATGCCGTGGGCCCTTTTTGTGATGGGGGTATATTGACAAGGAATTAAATTAGTGTTCATACGTGACGCCACTTGCGGTGCTGCAGCTATGAGGATAGAGCCGGCGCTGCAAAATGTTACTACTGTAGCCGGTGGTATTGTCAGCTAGAATGGTAGACCCTCCGCAAGTAGGGTTTTGGCCCAGAGGGTGTATGGTGCAGTGGGAGTCGGAAGAAGGTAATCCACTCAGGTGTTCAGTGCAACTGGTTTACTCACTGCTGGTAGATGTTGACTGGTTGCCCGAGGTCGGCTGGTTTTGCCTCCAGGTCCGCTTCATCTCAGTGCCAATTTGGTTCTCTGGTACCTTCTTCCCCTGCACCTGTCTCTGGTAATTGGGTCCCCATGGTATAGAACAGTCATGGCGAACCTTTCACAGGCCGAGTGCCCAAACTGTAGCCCTAAACCCATTTTTTTTTTCCGAAGTGGCAACCAATCCTATTATGTAAATAATTGATTGTAACCTTACCTTTGTCGTCTTCTCTTCTCAGCAGGAGGCATCACGCTCATGCGTGCTCACCACACATCGAAGCCGAGCCCCAGCCCTTTACAGACACAGCAGTTGGATTGATCTTTCTGGAAAAAATTGCAGCATATTAGACAGAGATTTTAGCATGGAATACAATCAAATTTCACCCTGTAATCCACATCTACATTTCAAAGTCTGAAAATCTTGAAATCCCATAAAGATATACGAGTTGCTCCCCTCCTCCTTCATTGTGTAGTTCTGTCCCCCTTCCTGGGCCACTACCTGGTAAACATGTCCCCCATCCTGATATATATTTCCTACATTCTGGTATATTTGTCCCCATCATGGCCCCATCCTGGTAAATGTACCCCATCCCGGCATGTACCCCATTCCTGGTAAATGTCCTCCATTCTGGTAAATGTACCCCATCATTGTAAATGTATCCCATCCTGGCATGTTCCCCCATGCTGTTAAATGACCCCATCCTGGTAAATGTCCCCTTTCCTGGTAAACTTACCCCATCCTGATAAATGTCACCCTTCCTGCTAAATGTTCCCCATCCTGGCATTTTTCCTCATCCTGGCATGTTCATATACCCCCATCCTTTCATGTTTCCCCCCATCGTTTCATGTTTCCCACCATCCTTTCAAGTTTCCCCCCCATCCTTTCATGTTTCCCCCCATCCTTTCATGTTTCCCCCATCCTGGTAAATGTATCCCTTTCTGCTAAATGTACCCCATCCTTGCAGCCATGTTGGCCCCGTGCTCTCCATGTTGGCCCCATGTTCTCCATGTTGGCCCCGTGCTCTCCATGTTGGCCCCGTGCTCTCCATGTTGGCCCCTGCTCGCTGTTTGCCCCGTGCTGGCACTGTCTCCCCACACCTTGGCACAGCCGCACACAGCTTTAAAATAAAAATTAAAAAACCTCACCTTCCAGCTTCCGCGCCACTGGGTCCTCAGTCAGTTCCGTTCCCACTCGGCCACAAGACGCCGGTGCCGCCTACTGACGCTCGTCCGACTCCTAGGCAACAGTCCTGTGGCCCAGGAGAGGAGGCGTGTCAGAGCGAGGAGAAATGTCTCCTCTACTGAACACCACTTTGAACTGCCGGCGCGATCACACCGGCAGTTCAAAGTGGCTCAGTGTGGTGACACCGCGCGTGCCAGCAAAAAGGGCTCTGCGTGCCCAGTCTGGCACGCGTGCCATAGGTTCGCCATCACTGGTATAGAACAACTGGGGATCCCCGTCCGGTGGTTTGTCCACTTCTGTCTGCCTGACAGTAGCATGAACCCTGTGGGGTTGGAGTCTCTGGTCATGTCCCCGGTTCTCCCTTTGCTACTGAGTCTTCAGATTCTTTAGGGTCAGCAAGGTCGTTGATGATTCCCATGTGTGCAGGTGTTAACAGGTCAGCTTGGAGATCTTTCCTGTCCTAGGGTTCTGTACGTCGGTGCATAGTTCCGGGAGTACTCCACCGTACTCCATCGGCAACCACTTCTCCTGGGTACCAGGTCACAGTTAACCAATGTCAGGACGTTACTTCACCTCCACCTTCACTCTCCTACTGTCAACTCTCAACTCCCTACTCTCCACAGTCTGCCCCTCCCACCTGGTCAACTAGTGGACTGGATTGGCTCCACCTCTTGGCGGCCATCCATTGGTCCCACCCTAGCTGGGTACCATTGTTTGGGGGATTGTCGGAGAAAAGTGGGATTACCTGGGGTTTTTTTGGTACCGGCACTGGGGTTCTGGGTCCCTAAGGGGGTAGGCCCTGCATCTTTGTGGGGATGCAGACCTTTTTAGCACCCTAATGGCTTCAGGGGCGCTACAGAATGGATTGCCCAGAATTAAAAGAGCTCTCCATCACCCCTTCCACACTGGATAAAGGATAATATTAAAAAAAATAGGGAACATAATTCATATAAAATGCTCTTATTTGTAGACGGTACAATTTAATATCTAATATACAGTATGTGCACCTTTATGAATTCTTCATTATTTTTTATTACAGCATTACTAATTATGCAATTAATTTTTAAAATGTTATAAAAAAAATGACCCAAGAATATAAATAAATGCCCTATATACATGCTGTACTTAGAGAGTGGTTCCCTTCCCTTATGTGAACGCTACTCCCAGCCTCCTGCCTTCCCGATTGTTGGGTAGCTTAGCACCATTGCTTGATTTAAAGTCTTATGAACAGAACTGTGTGCTTTCCAATGGGGCAACATGAGACAGCTATGCGTCTACATAATCTGAACCTAGATTAACAGACAACAAAGGGCCCCAGTGATCCCAGCCACCCTCAGGATAGTGCTGACATGTCACTAGGAAAGAGCTTATAAGCACAGCACGTGTTCAAACATTGTTCTATAGGACATCACCTTGGAATGAGTTAAAAATAAGCAGAATGAAAAGCAAAGCTAGCAGAGTTAAGTCCACTTTACACACAGAGATAAATCTGTGGCAGATCTGTGGTAGATCTGTGGTCGAAGTGAAATTGTGGACAATCAGTGCCAGGTTTGTGGCTGTGTACAAATGCAACAATATGTCCATGATTTCACTGCAACCACAGATCTGCCAAAGATTTATCTCTGTGTGTAAAGTGGCCTTTATAGGGAAACATTTTAATAAAATGTGATTTGTAAAGTAGCTTTTTTTGCAAACATTATTTGAATGTATCTTAGCATATGAGAATACCTTTTTGGTGGATTATGGAATCTGAATATAAATGTACGTCGCTGAGGAAAATTAGTAATAAGGAGATTTAGGAAGATCAAAAATAGTTATGGCCTTGCTGCACTTTCACAGATGTAATACGTATGTAAATATTCCTAAAACTGGCTTACATGTATGAATACCATGTCTATCTTTGTGTTTATTCATGTATTTATTTACTTTCTTAAAAAAAATACATAAATAAGTGATTACATTTATTAAAGCGCAGTAATCACCAGGATTTTCCTATATAACCTAAAGCCAGTGCTAAACTGGCATATTCATGCTGATTCTATACACATCTTTAGTTGTCAGCTAGGATGTATAGGTTTTGAAACACAAGCAAGTAGTTTGTAAAAATGAGCAGCTCTTTGAATGGCAGCAGCTGCCGATCAGCTGATAGCTGAGGTGATCCCCGCCCCCTGCCTGTCCATCCTCGACCTACAGTATCTGTTATTTATGCTATTTATGTAATAGAATTGCTTTATTAAGTGACTAGAAGGACCTGTGCTGATGTCATACCCATGTGACCAGAAGGGGTGGAGCCTCAGAGCTGATACCAGGAAGCAACATAATTTTTCATTTGGCTGAGGCCCCGTCCCCTGTGGTCACATGACATCAGCGCAGGTCCTTCTAGTCACTAAGTAAAATGATTCTATAATAGAATAAGCATAAATAACAGGGGGAGGATGGACATGTGAACGGACGGGAATCACTATCAAAATCCACCCCATTTATTAGCTCATCGGCAGATGCTGCCAACTCAAAAAGCTGCTCATTTTACAAACTTTACTTGCTTCTGTTTTAAAAATTAAACATCCAATCTGAGAACTAAAGGTATGTATAGAATCAGCATGATAGTGCCAGTATAGCACTGGCTTTAGGTTATATAGGAAAATCCTGGTGATTGGTGTTCTTTAAGCAATAACAATCAAATACAATTAAAAATGACTATTCTTCAAAACAGTAAAGCTGACAAGTTGTCATGAATTAGACAAGAGTTAGGGGGGTCACATAAGTGCAACAGGGCGTTATGCAGACAACAGCATTAAATGTTAAGATGGCAGTGCTCACCTGGTGTTATTGGGATAAAACACAAACACTTTATAAGCACAAGCCATAAATCCAGCTGCTGCTGCTGTGCAGGTTGGAAAGTCCAATGTAGAGAACAGTTGCAGGAGATCTAGGTGTGCTGTGCTGCTGTTCGGTATGGAATAAAAGATATCAGTGTATAGTGAATGTTAGTGGTTTTACAGTTGTCATGAATTTTAACTTTTCTGCTGGTATGCATAGTATTTCTCTAAACTGTGTTAAAGATGATTCTGTACTAGGTGACAAGAAGGTAAAATTATTTTCAGATGTTATGGAAAGCTATCATCTAGTTATACTTACATGCACAGATAAACTTACCGTATGTTCTTCTGTAAAGGTACCGTCACACATAACGAGATCGCTAGCGAGATCGCTGCTGAGTCACAGTTTCTGTCACGCAGTAGCAATCCCGTTAGCGGTCTCATTATGTGTGACACCTACCAGCGATCAGGCCCCTGCTGTGAGATCTCTAGTCGTTGCCGAATGGTCCAGGCCATTTTCTTCAAAGGCGACGTCCTGCTGGGCAGGACACATCGCTGTATTTGACACTGTGTGACAGGGTCACAGTGACTGCTAAGATCGTTATACAGGTCGAGTGACTGCTGAGATCGTTATACAGGTCGCTACTGCAACCTGTATCGTTCCTGCATTGTTGGTAAGGTCTGACTGTGTGACATCTCACCAGCGACCTCCCAGCGACTTACCAGCGATCCCTATCAGGTCTCATCGTTTTCGGGATCGCTGGTAAGTCGTTGTGTGTGACTGGGCCTTTAATGACTCCTTCCTGTACGTTTGTCAGTACCCTCAAGGTCATGCTACATTGCCAGTTCAGACACTTCTACGCTGAGACAAGAATACTTTTGCTATTCACTTGTGCCCTGGTTTTTGGAAAGGCAAAACTTTTATCAAGGAAGGTGTTTAAAAATAATGAGCTGTATTTTTAAACAAAACAATCTATTAGAAGTGAACATCAGAATGCACAAAATGCTAAAGAAGTTGCTGGAAAGATTCTTGGAATTTTAGTTTTACAAACACAAGATCTATCTATAGACCGGCCAGATATGCATGAAAAAAGATCATTTTGCAAACCGTATAATGGTGGATAATCTTTCTCTAGAGTTCAAATCTCCTTATTAAAATAGCTGTCATGTGGCACTCTAAGAACACGCTCTGATGTAAATCTGAAGGAAACGGTGCTAGTTTTACTGCCAATTTTCTCCTCACAACTTGACAGAAAATGTATGAGACAGGTCTCCTTCAACTACTTTTCACATGCAAATTTAATCTTCTTCTACAGTAAATATTTAAATATCAGCAATGTCAAATTATACTGCAATTACACTGACAGGCCGCTTCTATGTGCAACCTTCCAAATGACATTGTAAATGCATTCAGCCATAACTTTTACTTACTGTAAATCCTATTTCATTACAGCATTTTTCTAACTCTATGTAAAACATTTACAGAGTGCACGCCTTCCAAACCTCCCCAAACCTTTCCTGTGCATCGTCTATACCCTTCAAAACACGTAACAATCATGTTCATCTAATTCCTCGTGGTGACACTTAACAGCCAGCCTGAGAATGTACATCACTCCTGACAGCAAAGCACTTAATGTGGTACACATAATTATTATATAAATGTCAAGTCATTTAGTGTAATATGAATGTCAGTCTACAATCCGTGTTGGTGCTGCTGCAATCTGAGTTTTCATTTGGCTTCAGAACGTTTGTATCTACAAGATAGCAAGAAAAGACATCAGATTGTCAAGCATCTTGGTTATGTTTTGACTAACAAAATGCAAATTGCATAATTATGCTTCATAAATTACCCGAGAATGGATGGCTTACGAAAACATGGCTATGTTCACAAAGGATAGAAAATTGGAAATAGGCATTATAAACAAGTAAGATATTTAAAAGTGTTATGCATACAGTATGCTTAATAATACAATTACTGATTTAATTAGGCTATTACATGCAAACCGTTCTATAAACCTTCAAAACTAGGAATAAGATGATCCAAACTGTAAAGTTTGGGGTTCGTACAGAACACCGGGTGTCCAGGTCTTGGACTCAAACACAGACTTCCAACCGGTTGTCCATTTTACTGTTCACGTGCGCTAGCTGAATAAAGCTTGTTGATAGGCTGAAGTGTAGCCAATCAAGAAGATTTTAGGCTGTGGGCACTTCCAGAATTATCACAGTCATGCCAAGTATTGGCATGGCTGTGATTGTGTAACAGGGTGAAAATGTACATAAGATAAACTTGTATGTTTGTCAACACATTGTATATATATATATATATATATATATATATATATATATATGTGTATATATATATATATATATATATATATATATATATATATATATATATATTCTAGAACTTAAATGGCCACTAGGTGTCACTAGAGGGCAGGCACACTGCTAGACAGTAAGAGGTTACATTAGGTTTCCCTGGTAACGTAGACAAATAGAGACGGTTAAAAAGTTTAGTCAAGATCTGAGGGACTGCACAAGAGGAAGAAGGTTGTGGTTTCCCTGTGTTTGGACTAATAGGATTGCCTGTTTTTTTTTTTCTTTTGTGGACTGCTTATTCGTTTTTTTTTCTTTGGAGCTCCTACTGCCCCTGACGAGGGGAATTCATCTGAGTGAATGTTTCTCCAGAAAGTGCTTGGATAAAATCATCTAAGAGTGAATCAGAAACAGTCTGAGGGAGACGGTCGCCATCTTGGGTGAAAGACTTCAGTGAGTAACAATTGACCTGAGACCGATCTGTGTACTAACAGTCAGTTAGGGACAAATAGATAGATAGGATAAAAACGCATTGAAGGAAGATTATTCTTCAAAAGATTATTCACTGAGAAGGAGCTGTGTTTGTGTGGCGCCCCTGACCTGGTCAGGCACCACTGAGTACTGCACCCATGCTGGGGACAGTACAAAACAGGTAATCCAGAAGGCTGACCGAGGTGTGACTACACAGGCGCATAGTGATCAGGTCTCACACATTTACCTTTGAGAGGACCCCTGGGGATCCCAGGAGGGGGCGAAGCCTCCATCTCCACTCGAGGGGTGTGGTAGAGAGCCTGGTTGCTAGGTGACGTAGGCAAGAACAGGAGAGGAGGGAAGAGTGAGCCGAAGACAGTTGAGTGGTGAAGTTCAGGGAGGGCAGAAGCAGACCCTGTAGCTCTACACAATTCTGACAACGTACGCGCAGTGACTACCGACGGGGGAGAACGGTCACCTGGTAGTGCTGCCCGAAATCCACACACGGCTAAAGAGAGAGCAACGGAGTGGAAAGTAAGGAGACTGTCAGGGAGATACCAGGCCCAAACGGGTAACAGGTCCCAGTGCAGGGATAGATCCACCTGTCCTTTGCCAAACCTGCATGAGGGGGCACTTTACACCCCCAAGACAACACCACAGAGTCCGCAGCCACGTAGCAAAGTGAGGGCCCATAGCTCACAGGAGGCAAGCAGCCGGAGTGACCTGGTCCAGGCTACAAGCAAACGGGCCAAAAAGAAGGGGAGAGAGGCACCAGCAACTTCCCTGGGCGACCCCAGCAGGGCTTCAAGCAGGGGTTAACCCAAAACACAACGGGCTAAGGAAGGCGAGTTGGTAGCCACCCTCATAAGTCAGCCTGAAGGACACCTGGTTCCAGCCTGGTTCATCCCAGCTACGCCCGGGTTACTCACCCTGCCACCATCAGTGAGTAAAATCCCTGAAAGACATCCTGCTTGTGCGTGTGAGTCATTCTGCGACTTGTAGTTCCACACACCTACACGGGACCCTGGGGCATGCCTCACTCTCAGGAGGCTATTACAACTGACTGCACCTACTATCAGCCCCAGGCACCCCTAACCTGCAGTGGCGGTCTCCACTGACCGCAATTCTGAGAGTGGCGTCACGACAATCAAAATAAAGGATTTCCTACCTGTGACAAGATCCAGCCGCGTGGAGTCCCTGAAGGTAATGCACCGCTGCACCGACACCGAACCTCGGGGCCCCACACATCTGGCGTCACGAACAGGATAAGGACTAGACCTGTTCAGACAGGTGACCATGTGCCTGGGCGGTCCGCTTGGAAAATTGGAAGCGCCGCCATATTGCCACCATGAAAAGCGCGCTGAAAAACAACAGCAGCCCGCGCTGGGAGAAGTTACCGCCCACGAAGAGGTGTGGCTACCCAGAGATCCCCTGAAGGGTCCTGGTCTCGCAAGTGATGAGAGCGGAGGCGTTCAGAGACGTCGGGAAAGAAAGGGAGCCAGAAGCCTGCTACTAGAAGAAGGAGACGCAGAGGAAATGGCGTCTGAACGCAGAGACCCAGAACCAGGCTCCGCTGCCTGGTGGTATCGGGAACTTGCCCAGTTTTGCGACCAACTGGAGGCCAGGGTCGTATGGCAGATCAGCGAGGGACGTACGGAGCTTCTGGAGATGGCTGCAGCGGTTCAGGCCTATGAGAGGGGAACCGCACGACGAGTGCCAGACCGAGCGGCGACGACTCAGACCCCGATGATGTTACCGATGGGTGAGTCCTGTGTTGCCCCTGTCAGCGCGAGTTCCCCGACCCCTGCAGCCATGCCCGCGGTCCCTGGAGAGATGCCCGGCGCGGCAACGCTGAATCAGGCCGCAGCCACGCCAGGTGCGGCCCGCCGAGCCCAGGCCGCCGCAACGATGCCCAGCCCGGCCCGCAAAGATCCGGCTGCCACCGCGACCCTCCTCCACGCCGCAGGTGCGGCCCGCCAAGGACCGGCTGCAGCTGCGACGCCAATCCAGGCCGCAGAAGCGCCCAGCCCGGCCCGCACAGATCCCATCGCAGCTGCGACGCCAATCCAGGCCGCAGAAGCGCCCAGCCCGGCCCGCACAGATCCCATCGCAGCTGCGACGCCAATCCAGGCCGCAGAAGCGCCCAGCCCGGCCCGCACAGATCCCATCGCAGCTGCGACGCCAATCCAGGCCGCAGAAGCGCCCAGCCCGGCCCGCACAGATCCCATCGCAGCTGCGACGCCAATCCAGGCCGCCGCAGCGATGCCCTGCTCGTCCCGCCAAGACCAGGCCGCTGCCACGCCAGGCTCGGCCCGCCAAGACCAGGCCGCTGCCACGCCAGGCTCGGCCCGCCAAGACAAGACTGTACAATTATTTACCCCGGCCTGCCAGGTCAGAGCAGGCACCGCTCCCCAGCCCAAGGAAGTCCCTGCTAGGAAGTCCCTGCTGGGGGAGGACCCCGAATACTGGAGGCTGAAGGCTGATCTAGAGGCCCACTTCCCAAAGGAGATGGTGGACCGGTATCTGCTCCCTCCGCATACTCACAGGAAGACTCCTGCAACATTCATGCCAAAGGGTCCCCCGCCCTGGCCTGCTGATGAAAATCCATCCCTAGCGCTGCCACAAGAGGAGTGCCCAGAAGAACTAAGGGGGAGGGGAGGCCAGGAAGCTGAGAAGCTGACCCCAGAGCCCTCAGCAGTGGATGCAGCACCAGTCCAAGAGCCAGAGATGCTGCCGTACTCCCGCTGGGATGAAGAGGGCCCGACATCCTCCGCTGAGGAAGATTTGTCCAGATACCTCACCTGGGAGCCTGCAAGCGGTGAGGTGGCAGCCAGGCAGGACCCAGCCCGCAGGACACGGCGCCGCAGCAGGACAAGGGATCCACCTGCACAGCAGTCTCCCGAGGAGAAGGACGAGGTCACGGCCAGAGACTTAGAGGAAAAGCGGTCCTTGAGAAGAGCCAAATCGCAGGTCAGAGGCCCACTTTGTCGAGGAGTTGTAGAAGACTTCAATCTAAGGTCTGGATATGGCTTTATAGTAGCACCTGGTGTAAAAGAGGGCATCTTTGTGAACAGAAGGGATGTTAGAGCACATTTACCTAGAGGACATCCAGGAAGAAACCTACAGATAGGAGACCCAGTAGAATTTACAAAACACCAAGGAGAACGCGGATGGTACGCACTAGATGTTACACCATGCCCCAGAAATCCCTGCAGTAACCCTGCTGTCTTAACACTACAAGATAAAGAAAGAGAAAAAGAAACAGACACAGAAGAAGAGGAAAGAAAATACAAAGAACTCATTGATGAAACCACTACAGATGATGACGACAGGTGCCACAGCCCTACAGGCCCAAGCCCTGGTGAGGAGGAAGAAGGAGCAAAGTCCATGTAAAGTAAAGAAAACTACAGCAGTTTGAAAAGTTTTGCAACGTTTACAAGTTTAAGCACGTGCCCACATGAACTTGTGTGAGAAACCCTTTTGCACTTTAACCCATGAACCTTAAGGCTATGAACTGGCTATAGCCACAAACTCTCGCAGTGTTTATAGTTACCCCAGAGGTACAACCACTACCAGGGAGCACGTCTGTTTATGGGGCCTGGCTCTCCACCACAAAGAGGGTACCTGGTCAGCACCAACTGTGGAGGCCGCCTCTGCATCCTGCCAGAAGAGGCTGAAGGCGCGGCTCCACCAGGCCAGGTATACCCTGAAACCACCAGACCATGAAAGCCGCCTCTACATCCTGCCAGAAGTGGCTGAAGGCGCGGCCAACGGGAGAGGCAGATGGGAAGAAAGGTCTGGGGAAGCTGATGGCCCAGACCTGGTTACCAAAAGAAACCGGTGACCTGCCGCCTGAGAGGGTTTAGGGTGGGTTAACGGACTTGTGGGTGGAGGGTGGTGATGTATGGTACCTGATGGTTTTAAAACGTTTTACCATGTTTTACTGTTTTACGCATTTTAAAATGTTGTCCTGCAGCCCGAGGACGTGCTGGTGATAACTAAGGGGGAATGTGGCGCCCCTGACCTGGTCAGGCACCACTGAGTACTGCACCCATGCTGGGGACAGTACAAAACAGGTAATCCAGAAGGCTGACCGAGGTGTGACTACACAGGCGCATAGTGATCAGGTCTCACACATTTACCTTTGAGAGGACCCCTGGGGATCCCAGGAGGGGGCGAAGCCTCCATCTCCACTCGAGGGGTGTGGTAGAGAGCCTGGTTGCTAGGTGACGTAGGCAAGAACAGGAGAGGAGGGAAGAGTGAGCCGAAGACAGTTGAGTGGTGAAGTTCAGGGAGGGCAGAAGCAGACCCTGTAGCTCTACACAATTCTGACAACGTACGCGCAGTGACTACCGACGGGGGAGAACGGTCACCTGGTAGTGCTGCCCGAAATCCACACACGGCTAAAGAGAGAGCAACGGAGTGGAAAGTAAGGAGACTGTCAGGGAGATACCAGGCCCAAACGGGTAACAGGTCCCAGTGCAGGGATAGATCCACCTGTCCTTTGCCAAACCTGCATGAGGGGGCACTTTACACCCCCAAGACAACACCACAGAGTCCGCAGCCACGTAGCAAAGTGAGGGCCCATAGCTCACAGGAGGCAAGCAGCCGGAGTGACCTGGTCCAGGCTACAAGCAAACGGGCCAAAAAGAAGGGGAGAGAGGCACCAGCAACTTCCCTGGGCGACCCCAGCAGGGCTTCAAGCAGGGGTTACCCCAAAACACAACGGGCTAAGAAAGGCGAGTTGGTAGCCACCCTCATAAGTCAGCCTGAAGGACACCTGGTTCCAGCCTGGTTCATCCCAGCTACGCCCGGGTTACTCACCCTGCCACCATCAGTGAGTAAAATCCCTGAAAGACATCCTGCTTGTGCGTGTGAGTCATTCTGCGACTTGTAGTTCCACACACCTACACGGGACCCTGGGGCATGCCTCACTCTCAGGAGGCTATTACAACTGACTGCACCTACTATCAGCCCCAGGCACCCCTAACCTGCAGTGGCGGTCTCCACTGACCGCAATTCTGAGAGTGGCGTCACGACAATCAAAATAGAGGATTTCCTACCTGTGACAAGATCCAGCCGCGTGGAGTCCCTGAAGGTAATGCACCGCTGCACCGACACCGAACCTCGGGGCCCCACATTTGCTTGCTTATCCTGAGGCGTTTGCTCTGAACCGGAATTTATTAGAAGTTAAGCTGCGTTGTGCTGATAATAACAGATTAAAACTCATTGACAATTTTACCTTTGCTTCATCACACTGTCTGGGGGCAGTGAGGTACAGAATATTGAATAGAGGTACATGTACATATATTTACTTGTTTCTGACTGTATATGGGAAGTTGGCCTGGTACCCTGATTGAATTGTAAACATAAGGGGAGGTGATTGTAAGATTATATCCTTGGAGGGATCACGCGCCATTATCTGTAGTAGTGCACACGGGTAAGCCCCATCAATAGATAAGGGAGGGAGCAGTATAGTGGGGGGAAACTATAGTCCAGTTCATTCCTACAGACCAACACTTGAAGTCCTCCACGTTGCATAAACTGTTATTGTTTATTCCGGGCTGTTGTGACCCATAAGTTGTAAGAGAACTGGTTTTTACTGTCAAATATTTTTTCTGAGACTTATAAAGAAAACTGATATTCACCATCTTTGTGACCCTGGGTTTTCCATATGGCCAACGTATCTTAACAGTCATAACGACCAGCATTCAGTCGTTACATTTGGCCACCGCACCACCTGACCCAGCCTGTATAAAAGTTGCATCACTGACTTGCACTACCATTTTGTGTCTTGATCCTGGTCCAGTGAAGAGTACTATAATAGCAGCTGCTTTAATCAGCTCTAATACCGCCTGGTGCAAACAGCTTGAATATAACCTGGTGTACTACTGCTCTAATACCACCTGGTGCAATACTGCTGTAATACTGGCTGCTTTAATCAGTTCTAATACCACTTGGTGCAAAAAGCTCAAACACAGAGTGGTGCACTACTGCATTAATACCATCTGATGAAATTCTGCTATAATACTGGCTGCTTTAATCAGCTTTAATACCGCCTGGTGAAAACTGCTCCAATATTGCTTTATGCACTACTGATCTAATACAGCCTGGTGCAATACTGTTATAATACTGGCTGCTTTAGGCTTCCAACACACTCATGTGAAAATCACGCACGTGCCGAGAGACACATATTTCCCCTGCTTGTTGCGTGCAGGTGAGTATGTGTCTCTGGTATGTGCGGGCCACGTGTGTTCTCCGCATGCTATCCGTGATAACATACGGAGAACAGGTTATTTACATACTCACGTGGTCCTTCCTGTTGTCCGTGGCGCTGATCTTCGGTCTCCAGCCCTCCCTTCCGGCCACAGTGAAGTGAATATTTAATGAGAATAATGAGCGGCGGTCGGCAGCAAGTGACAGCAGCGGCAAAGACAGGAGGGCTGGAGAAGGTGAGTTAAGGTTTTTTATATTTCTCTGACACATGTGTTTTCTCCGGCGCATGTCTCACGGGACCGCATCCACACTACACCCGTGTGGTACAGGTGCGGGCCGTGTGACACCTGTGCTGCCAGAGAAAACACTGACATGTCAGCGTGTAGAAAAACGCACACACGTACAAGTGCACACGGACACACGT